>NC_090447.1:1118815488-1119440488 GCF_031143425.1 Pleurodeles waltl
GAACTGGCCTTTGGGCCTGCATGTAAATATGCAGTTGTCTATGTCTTTGGATTTTGGATTTTCATCCCACATGATTACAGTGGTTGGAACAGAGGTATGTGTCCTGGCTTTTTTTGCTCCTGGGTACTGTTACCATCGATTTACTCTGCAGCTGGTTCTGGGTGTGTGGTGTATGTGTATGGTCTGTGCTGTGCGTGTGTGTGTCACTCTCCCCTCCTTCCCTCCTTTATGCTCTAGGTAGCTGTACTCACTGTCGTCGTCTTCATTGGCGTTGGTGCTCCAGGACAGCCATGGCGTGGTACAGCATCGGGAAGACTTGCAGTTCAGGTTCCATGGCGGCCGTGGACTCCTCTGTGTCCCTGGAGGTGAGTGCCTCCTTTTATATGATGTGTTTTTGCCAGGCTTTTGGTGTTGATGCTACCACCCCAGGAATCCTGGCGGTGTGCTATGTCATAATATGGTGGGTGGATCCTTGTCTTCCGCCTGTCTGTAGGCGGCTACCGCCAAGTTCAGTAGTCGTACTGCACTGTCAGCTGGTGTGGTACATTTGCTGTCTGTGGGAAGGATCACTGCCATGGTCATTATTTGGTGGTCATTACCACCGGCCTCACCTGACCGCCAAGGTCATAATGACCACTAAAATGTTGTGTTGAACAACCCTGACCTGCCTGGAGGGAGGGCCGCCAGGGCAGGCAGCAGTGTTTCATCTAAAGGCTTGACCCAGGAGGAACTGGAGGACAGGAGGTAAATCAGGAGGCACCAATTGGAGATGGAGAAGCTCAGACTCCAGCATGAAAGGGAGATGCAGCTGACTAGGGTCGAAAAGGAGGAGGGAAAAAACAGACTTGCCATGGAGGAAAAGAACATGATCTTTGTTCAGGAACTGAGTATAAAGGAGCTGGATCTGAAGGGCAGGTCCAGCACAGCTGGTGGCAACAATACCCCAGCGTACCTTGAAAATAGAGTGCACATCCCCAAAGACCTGGTAAAAGATTACAAGAGGGAGGATGACATACATCTGTGGTTTAAGGGGTATGAATCAGCTCTTCACATGAACTTGGTCCCTGAGGTACACTGGGGGGTGAGTCTGTGGAAGCACTTTGAGGTAACGGGGAGGTACACCTTGACAGCCCTAGAGGGACCTCAGGGACTCACCTACTCTAGCATGAAGGATGCCCTACTCACTAGGTATGGTCTTACTCTTCAGCAGTACAAAGAGAAGATTAGGTCTTACAAGAAGGGAGATTCTCAAACCTGGTTAGAGTGTGTTGACTCTTTTTGCAGGGCACTGATTGATTGGGTGAAGGGCAGAAAGCTAATTGATTATGAGGGGCTGTACAATTTGATTGCATGGGAGCACTTGTATAGTCTTTGTTTTCAAAAGCTGCGTCAGCACCTAATTGACAGCAAGCTGACTGGCCCTGAAAAGCTTGCTCAGGAAGCGAACTGGTGGGAGAGCACCAGGGTCAAAAAGAGGTATGCGGGAGACTCTGCCAAGAGTGGGCAGGGTCCCCATAACAAGAAGTGGGGGGGGTAAGGGTAAACAGGGGGAGTTCTCTAAAGGGTCCAAACCTAGTTCCCAGCCCCCCAGTGAGAAGAAACCATAGGTCTCTACAGAGAAACGAGCAGAGAATGTTCCCTGCAAGTGCTATGCATGTGTTCAGGTGGGTCACATGAGAGGACCCTCATGCCTGAGAATACTAAGAAGTACAAGCAGTGGGTGACCATCAATGGACAGAGGGTGGGGGCTCTGAGAGCCATATAAGCCAGTGTGACTACTGTGAGGTGTCACCTGGTATCTGAAGAGCAGGTAGTTCCCCATGTACTTCACCAAGTAGTTGCGGTAGACAACTCAGAGTGCCTGTATAAAGTGGCACAGGTTTCCTTTGAGTGGGGGGGTCTCAGGCTCCTTGAGGGTAGCAGTAAGTCCAACCATGCCTGTTGATTGTCTGCTAGGCAAAGACCTGGGGTATTCCCCTTGGAGTGAGGTGGAACACCAGGCACACTTGGAGATGTTGGGTCTGTCTGGGTGGGCGTGTGTGACCACCCGGTCTATGGCAGCCCGTCAGGGTGATCAAGTGGCCCTGAATCCTGAAAGAGTGGCCCAGATGCTTGCCAGACAGAGGAAGGGCAAAGGGTGCAGGAAACCTGCCCCAGAAGTTCCCATGGTTTGGGAAGAGGCTGAACCCGAGCAACCCGACGCCCCTGAGCCTACAGGGGAACAGGTGGCTGAACTGAGAGAGGTGCCAGAGCTGCAGCAAGGGGGCCCTACCAGTGAAGAATTCTGTGAGGCACAGAAGACATGCCCTACCCTGGAGGGACCAAGCATCTGGCAAAGAGTCTGGATCACACTGGATCTGTTGGGAGGATGGCCTCCTGTATAGTGAGTCTAAAGTTGGTGGTGGTACACCATTCTTCAGAGCCTTCCAACTGGGTTTGGCTCATGATGTGCCCTTGGCAGGACTTTTGGCTGAGGACACAACCTTTGAAAGGATTGTCACCCACGTTTACTGGCCCAAAATGGGCAGGCACTCGGATCCATATTGTAGGTCTTTTCAAACTTGTCAAGAAAGTAGCAAGAGTGAAGGGTAATGTAAGGCTCCCCTCCAATCTTTCCCTGTGGCCCCCACATTCTTTGAGCAGGTGGGCATTGACATTGTGGGGCCTCTGGATCCCAAGACAGCCATGGACAACTGGTTTATCCTGGTCTTGGTGGACCATGCCACAAGGAACTCAGAAGCCATTTCTCTGAGGTTGATGACAGGCCCTGTGGTGGGCCAGGCATTGATGTGGATTTTTACCCACATGTGGTTCCCCAAGGAGGTGGTATCTGCCAGGGGTACCAACTTCGTATGTACTTATGTGGTAGTAGTGTGGGATGACCTACAAGTTCACCACTCCTCACCAACACCAAGGAAATGGTTTGGTTGAGAGATTCAACCGGACCCTGAAGGGCATGATTATGGTTCTGTCAGAACCCCTGAGATGTAAGTGGGACGTCCTCTTGCCATGCCATCTGTTTGCTTACAGACAGGTCCCACAGAAAGGACTTGGTTTTAGCCCCTTTCAACTTTTGTATGGCCACCCTGTGAGGGAACCTCTGAGTCTGGTGAAGGAGGGCTTGGAGAAGACCTTGAGTAATCCCCCCCGGATGTGTTTAGTTACATGGTGGCCTTCAGAAACCAGACAGCCCAATTCAGGAGACTCGCTCAGGAGAACCTAGAAGGAGGCCAGGAGGACATGTAACGCTGGTATGACCAGAATGCCGTTCTGGTCGTGTTTCAGCCTGGCCAGAAACCCATAAGCTTATGGCTACCTTTTAGTTATTCCAGGTGTATTAAGCACCACTGCAAGCTGGACATTTTGGCACCATCATCTTACATCTGTTCTAGATACTTCTACACCCATGTGGTCCCTGAATGAACCCATTTATAAACAACAACCATTCCCCAGGTCATTTTTTGTCCTGATGAGACCCTGGTGCTCTTCTTTAGGGTTGAAATGTCATCGACAGCTAAATGAGACAGACTTCTTTTGCTCTGAATGAAGGTAAACCATTGTATTGACTATATATATCAGAATTGTAACAATGGTTGTTCTCATGAGATACACCAAAGATCAGCTATTTTCTACTTTGTTTTGGATGTGGGTTTTCACTTGGGGTGAACTGTTTCTTTATTTTTCCCGACTACTTTGTTCCATTTGGATTACACAAGGAATGTCCTATGCCCTGACTATGGTTTTTTAAAATAACAAAAGTTCATAATGTTTCATATGCTTTGGTAATGGTGTTTAGTGGACAAAACCATGATGGTTATGACAAAAAAACACTGTTTTCATTTGAAAAAATATGTTGAATGATTAAATCAGTAGCAAGACAATTCTCTGCTACAATACAATAATTGTTTCTAAGTGAGTATCACGTGAATATGATCTTTGTTATATCTTTAGAAAGTGGGCATTTTCTTGCTTAAACCATTCTGTGCCTCTGCCTGCTTGTGTATCCCACATCTGGGTCAGACTTAGGGGCTGGTGTGAATTCCCTCTAGACAGTGACACAAAGGGAGTTGGGGTGTAACCCGCATATCCTGATGAGTCTCCTGGGCTAGAGTGGGGAGGGAGGAGCTGACACACCTGAATGGACTGTGCCTGTCCTCATACAATGCAGTCTCTAACCCATGGTATGTGTCTTGAGCCAGGCACGGGCAAGACAGGATCTTGTCCACAACGGAGACTTTCCTTTGAAGTTTGCCTACTTCAAAGGCAGAATGGGGTATAAGTAGTGACCCCAAAACCCCAGACTTTTAGAAGAGCTGAAGAGCTGTAGGAGGAGTACCGCCCCTTTGCTGTGTGCGCTTTGCTGAGTTTGTCTGCAGTTGCTGTTTCTGCCTTAGAGAGGGCAAAGACTGAACTTTGCTGTGTATCCTGCTTGTGAAGTTTCTCCAAGAGCTTGGACTGAGCTTGCCTCTTATTAAGAAGTCTCAGGGACAGCAAATCCTTCACCTCCCAGCCTCTGGGTTCACTTGCTGTGGACTCTAACTTGCCAGGTGGTACCTATTCTAGTGTCTGGGCCTTTGGGAGTGAGAGCTGGTGAAAACCCAAGAAAACCAAGTGTACCGACTTCGGACAATGCCCGGAAGGATGCTTCTGCCGGATCGCTGAAGTCCACGACTCCGTGAGTCCCGAACTGCTGTGTCACCTTCATCCATGTCATCTGACTCTGCCGGAAGTGTAAGGGACTGACACTTTGCACCAATGCCATCTCATCACAGCTCCTCCAGCAAGGGCTCAACGCCTTACACCGACACCTCCACTCCTTTGCTCTGCATCCTCGAATCCAATGACGTACCAGATCCAGCAACGCTTTGATCCCCGACTCTGTGCTCTGGCTTGTTTCCTAATTTTTGAAAGGTACTGTACCTGGGGGTCCTTGTGACTCTATGCCCAGTGCCATTGGTGTTGGATGTTTGGTAATGACTTCGTCACAACACTGTAATATTACCAAATTGAAGAATTTGTGTTTCTAAGTGCTATATTGAAGTTTAATCTTTAACAATTCATAACTTTGCTTGTGTATGTTGGATTTTTGTTGTGTGGGTCTTGCTTGATTCAGATAAATGTTGGCTATTTTTCTAAACTGGTGTTGGGCCCATTTTGAATTGTTGTCACTGTATTACTATGTGTGTTGGTACAAATACTTTACACGTTGCCGTTGAGATAAGCCTGACTGCTTGTGCCAAGCTACTAAGGGGGTGAGCAGGGGTTATTTTAAGTGTGCATCACCATTGTCCTGACTAGAGTGAGGGTCTCTGCTTGACAGAGTGCAAACTGACTGCCAACCAGAGACCCCATTTGTATCAGGGGTCTCTTTCCTCTTTCAGTTGTCAACTAGTTCTCGAACGTGATAAATGCAAACATACACCGACGTTTCCCATATATTTTGGGAGCTCCTTTCTCCCATTTCTTCCAAGAGAAGTAGCCTGGTCATGATCTATTTCCTTAACGCCTCCCACCCACACCTATTCTTGGGAACATGCCCATCCAAAACTGGAAAGACAGATGGAAAATGCATTTCTTAGGCATCTCTTTCTAGTGTCTGTACCTCTAACTATAACTACCTTTCATGTCGCTCAGTGGAGGTGTACCATTATTGAAGATTATGCATCCACAGGAACTTGTAGTACACGCACAATGTGCAACTCGCCGTCCACCCAACTTTTAAGCTCCCCACTGAAATGCTAAAGAAAGAAATGACCTAATTTGAGGTTCGTCCACAGCTTAGACTTTTATTCGCATAGACACTTTAAAACTTTGTTCATTGGTAAAGACAGTCAAGAAAATATAAGCATTAAGTCGAACAAGAAGCAAGAAGGATGCGCCAGACAAAATGTCATATTTCACATTTTTAAGCCACTTCAGAAACACATTTGTTAGAAATGGGGTCTTTGGTTGGCAGTCAGATTACTCCCTGTCCAAGCAAGGACCCTCACTCTAGTCAGGGTAAGTCATACACAATCCAAATTATCCTGTGCCCACCCTCTGGTAGCTTGGCACTGAGCAGTCAGGCTTAACTTACAAGGCAATGTGTAAAGTATTTTTGCAATAAATCATGCAATAACACAGTAGAACACCACAAAAATACACCACACAGTGATTAGAAAAATATATAATATTTATCTGGTAAGATGCAGGTCAAAACAATTAAGATGCAACAAGTATATTTTGAAATATCACTGTACAAATGATATAAAGTATCTTTAGTCTCTTAAAAGCAACAAATGTCTCCTGCAAGCACAAAATACCTGGTTTGCGTTCAAAATCTCCGCAAGGAACCACAGAGGAGGAGATGCATGGAAAACAGGGAGGTGTGCGTCGATTTCTCAAGCTGAACATGGCGATGCGTCATTTATTTTTCACACTGGGAAGGCTTTGCGTCGATTTCTGGCGTTCGGACTTGGGTGTTCTTCATGTTGCGGGGTTTTCGGATGCCCCAGGCACAATGTGTTGAAATCCTATGCTGGTAAGATGAAGTCACAGGGGCTGTGTCAATCCGGTGGTCATTGTGTCGACAATTCTACTGCACGACAGGCACTGCATCCATTCCTCTCCGAAAGTCAGGCTGCGTCATTCTAGCTCGGCTGTGCATCGATCCAGTGGGCCGTGAGTAGAATTTCCGGTCGCTACACTGGCACTGCGTCGATCCCCTCCTTGCGAAGTCAGGCTGCGTTGTTCCCGTTCGGCGTGGTGATTTTCTCACCGCATTGCAGGCTGTGCATCGTTTCTGGCAGGCTGTGCCGCCCAGGGATTTCTTCTTCCAGGAATGAACTCTTTTTGGTACTGAGACTTCAGGGAACAGGGGGCAAGCTCTATCCAAGCCCTTGGAGAGCACTTGTCAGCACAGCCAGAGAGCAGCAAGGAAGCAGGGCAACAGCAAGGCAGTAGTCCTTCTCAGAATGCAGTCAGGGGAGGTCTTTGGGCAGCCAGGCAGTTCTTCTTAGCAGATTGCAGGTTCTGGTTCAGGTTCTCTTCTCCAGGAAGTGTCTGAGTTGGTAGGGGCAGAGGCCCTGTTTAAATACCCAATTGTGCCTTTGAAGTGGGGGAGACTTCAAAGAGTGGCTTAGAAGTGCACAAGGTCCCCTTTCAGTTCCATCCTTTCTGCCAGGGTTCCAGTAGGGGGTGTGGAAGTCCTTTGTGTGAGGGCAGGCTACTTTCCTATGTAAGTGTCCCTCCACCCTCCCAGCCCAGGAAGACCCATTCAATATGCATCCTGCGTTTGGGGTTTGTCTGAGTGAATGTAAAAGGGAGCTGTCAACTAAACCTAGCCAGACGTGGATTGTAAGGCACAGAAGGATTTAAGTGTAGAGAAATGCCTACTTTCTAAAAGTGGCATTTCTAAAATAGTAATATTAAATCCAACTTCACCAGTCAGCAGGATTTTGTATTACCATTCTGGCCATACTAAATATGACCTTCCTACTCCTTTCAGATCAGAAGCTACCTCTCAAGAAGTATGTGAGGGTAGCCCTATTGTTAGCCTATGAAATGAGCAGGCATCACAGAATCTAAAACGAATTTAGGAGTTTTACATTACCAGAACATGTAAACTACACACCTACATATCCTGCCTTTTGTCTACACAGTACCCTGCCCTAGGGGTTACCTAGGGCCTACCTTAGGGGCGACTTATATGCAGAAAAACTGGAGTTTTAGGCTTGGCAAGTACTTTTAAATGCCAAGTCAAATTGGCAGTGAAACTGCACGCATAGCAATTGCAAAGGCCGTCCTGAGACAAGATTAAGGGGCTCTTTAAGTGGGTGGCACAATCAGTGCTTCTGGCCCTCTAGTAGCATTTAATCTACAGGCCCTGGGCACATATAGTGCACTTTACTAGGGACTTATAAGGAAATTAAATAAGCCAATTGGATATGATCCAATGTCACCATGTTTTAAGGGAGAGAGCATATGCACTTTAGCACTGGTTAGCAGTGGTAAAGTGCGCAGAGTCCTAAAACCAGCAAAAACAGTGTCCAAAAAGTGGAGGTAGGGAGGCAAAAAGTTAGGGGTGACCATCCTAAGGCTGTCAGGTCTAACTACATTGATGTGAGATCTGCTGTGCTGAGAAGGCCTCATCTTGATACAGCTCCCAAGGTCTAACCCAGGGGCATCCATGAACAATTACAAAGAAGACATTTCGGGGCATATTTATACTCTGTTTGCGCCAAATGTGCGTAAAAATTTTTGACGCACATTCGGCGCAAACCATTCACTATATTTAAACTTTGACCCCCGAGCCCGCGGACATCAAAATTTCTCTGTGTGAGTCATTTTTTGGATGCAGGAAACTGCCTTGCATTAATGACATGCAAGGTAGGCGTTCCAGCCCAAAAAATGACTTTAAGGCCTGTGCGCCTTATTTATACTCCTGTGTCATTTTGACACACAGGAGAGGGCGGGCCTTAAAAAACGGCGCACAGCCTGATGTGTGCCGTTTTTTAATGCCTGGGTCAGGGCAGGCATTAAGGGACCTGTAGGCTCACTTCTATGGTCTCTGACCATGGAAGGAGTCCAGAGGTCCCCTTCCCTGCCACCAGGGACACCCCCTGCCACCCTCGCCCACCCATGGAGGACACCCATGGATGGGGGGACCCATCCCAGGTAAGTACAGGTAAGTTGAGGTAAGTATTTTTTAAAAAAATTTAAAGTGGCTTGGGGGGGCTTATTTGGGCCCCCCTCCATATCACTGTGCCCAATGGCCATGCCCAGGGGACAGAAGTCCCCTGGGCATGGCCATTGGGCAAGGGGGCATGACTCCTGTCTTTGCTAAGACAGGAGTTATTTCAATGGGGGTTGTGCATCATAAAATGGGGCAAGTCTGGTTTGAGGCATTATTTTTGCCTCAAACCTGACTTGCACCATTTTTTGACGCACAACCCCCATTTTCCCCTATGCTGGCGCTGCCTGGTTTGAGTCATTTTTACTCTGACCAGTCTGCAGCACTGGCTAACGTCATTCCTTAAATAAGGTGCCTGCATGGCGGTAACATTTTTTACATAAACCAGCGGCGGCGCTGGGTTGCATCATAAAGTATAAATATGGGCCTTACTAAGCAAAGTTTTGTATTAACTTCTCCACATTCCCTCCATCCCAGAGGGGCACCAAGCAAACTCATATCCAGGGGACCACATAGCATTCAAGGCCTCCGGTGGTGCCTGATCACAGACGCAGCCCTCAAATCTTTGAAACCAGACAATGCAGGGTAGGGCTGGGGGATCCACAACCATGAACAGGTCAGTCCTCCCTCCAGCCAGCCCAGTGCCTGCACAAAAGTGGCATCCCGCTCAGGGATCAGTCCAGTCCATGAATCCAATTCTTGGGTATCCCCTGTTATTTTGCTGCCAGGGACACTGCCACAGGCAAAGGAGATTACAGGTGAACTCACTCTCCCCCCAACAGCACTGGCAAATATCAACAATGGCCCCTAAGATGGTCTGGGTGAAAAGCTCTGTACCCCTGAAAAATAAATGAACCCCATTGGTGTGGAATAACTCCGTCCTGGTTAAATGGAGTAAATTGTGCCAAACCATGCCATTTGAGGAGCCCTCTAGGATTCTCTGCATAGAATGGTAAACCTTCTTCACAGACTCGTTCATAGCCCTGACGGGTGCCTCCCTGGGCCAGAATAACCATGGAATAACTTTGGCCCACAAGATCGCATCCAACAGTAAATGATTCCTTACTTTAGAAAGTGTTGAGAACAATTTTTCTTCCTTATCACTTGCCTCCCCAGTGGGACAATATCATTTCCCCCCACATGGATGATAAGAATATCAGTGATGCTTGAATCCTGCATCCATTTGGGCCCTCTCAAGTCTGAAGCCACAAAATGTTTGGATGCTTTGCAAACAAAAGAGTGACCACACTTACACACATGCATTGGCAATCGCCTGCTGGCTGTGGAAAGAGACAGAAAGGTGTTACTTGGGGCTAGTGGGACCTTATCACACAACCGCCGCTGCCTAGGCCAGGTGAGCCAGAACATAGGGCTTGAAACATGCAGATTTCCACCTGGTACCAGTGGGGTACCATCCACATGCACCAGGAGCTTGGTACATCACCTGTGGGACGAACTTGCAGGAATTCCTGTGTTAAGGCATTTGGGCAATAAGAGGTGCCTGAAGCTGTGTGGAGGTGCCCCTATGTCCCTTGCCACAGTGGGACTGTCTTTTACCTTCTGACCTTCATGCAAAGGGAGCCCCCAGACAGGATTACATCAGAGACGTCAACCACGGAACCTTGACCTATCTTGGTGAGGCTACCAACATAATCCTAAAGGCCTGAAAACAGGCGATCAAGTGGGCAAGACTAAACAACCTCACCTCGAAATGGGACGAGCAGACCTGATGCAAAACACCAACAATATGTGATGGCCTGGCTACATCATCAAGCCTCCTGCTGTCCTCTAAAGCTGAAACAGCGGCTCCCATCCCTTGATGGCCCTCCATAGCCTGAAGTTGGATCCCTAATACCTCTCAGCCCTATGAAGAAGGTGATTGCTGACATCTGCCTCTGAACTATTGTTAGTGACTTACCACTAGCTCTCTTACTAGTCAGGAAATGCAAAACACCCTGTGGGGTAAATCGCTCAGACACATCACTTGAGCTAAAGGATAAATTGTGCACATGCCAAGCAGACACAAGCATACATTTTGTCCAGGTGCCACTGATGCTGCAATTAAATTTGGGGCAAAGAGACACCAAGCCTCCACAATTCCTTTGGGAAATCCAACATCACCTCTTCTGCCTGCAGCCACAAAGCTTTGAATTGTGCCATTTTAGAACGGGATAAAGCATCAGCTATGCATTATCTACCCCTAGGACATGATTGACAGAGAAATGCACATTATGTGTAAAGCAGCTGCAGTTAAGGATCTTAAGCAACCGCAACACAAGTAGCATCTAGGGCTCTGGTTGTTAATCGCCATAACTGCAAACATGCTGTCTGACCAAAAAAATTATTCTGTTACTGGCTAGAGAGATTCACAAAAAATAAAAAGCTGCAAATTGACCTTACTCCTTGAATTAGTAAGGACATCCCTGTAGCGCACCAGGATCTACTTCTGCCATTTTGGGAGAGTCATGGATGGCTGCTGATCCCTCCCCACTCCTTCCAACAATTTCTGGAGGGCCAAGTCAGTGCCTTGGAGCTTCGCCACCTTCCAGAGCTCGCTAAGAGAGTGAAATTTCTCCTTTGTGGCAGGGGTGTCTCAGGAAGAGTGCATGCATTTTAGGGCCATGCTGAGTGGAAGAAAAACTAGGTGAATGAGTGGCAACCTAACATAGAACAGACTCACATAACCCTTGTCATGCCAAAAGAAAACATGGTACCCTGCGTGGTTGGCATCCGCCCCACACCTTCCAGGAAGATACACAAGGGCGTATGCCCACGCCACCCAATATTGAGGCCCTTTATCCTTACCTGTGTGTAGGAGCAGCCAAGGCTTATCTAGGAGAAATGCAAAGCTCATGCAATACCACTGTAGTCACACAATATTTATACACATGAAAGAAAATTCTCAGAGTTCCAAAAACTAAAGGTACATTATTTTTAGTGACACAATGTGCAAAATACCAGTATATACACTAGAATGCAGAAATAGCTATAAAAACGATTAGAAAACAGTGCAAATAGTGAAAATCACAATAAGTTACAATGGGCCTAGGGGGAACACAAACCATATATTAAAATAGTGGAATGCGAAAGTCGGTTCCCCACCTAGGCAAGTGTAGGGGGGCACTGAGAGTATAAGAAAACACTAAAGGTAAGTAATAAAATTCACCCCACAGCCCAGGAAAGCAGGAGTAAAACACACTAAGGGGGTGATTCTGACCGCGGCGGACGGCAGTCGCCGCCCGCCAAGCGGTTCCCGCCGAAAGACCGCTCCGCGGTCAAAAGACCGCGGCGGTCATTCTGGCTTTCCCACTAGGCCGGCGGGCGACCGCCGAAAGTCCGCCCGCCAGCCCAGCGGGAAACACCCTTCCCACGAGGACGCCGGCTCAGAATGGAGCCGGCGG
This sequence comes from Pleurodeles waltl, assembly GCF_031143425.1. Classification (NCBI taxonomy): domain Eukaryota; kingdom Metazoa; phylum Chordata; class Amphibia; order Caudata; family Salamandridae; genus Pleurodeles; species Pleurodeles waltl. The sequence goes on from NC_090447.1 coordinate 1,118,827,561, forward strand.
GGTGGGAAGGTGCGACGGGTGCAGTTGCACCCGTCGCGAATTTCAGTGTCTGCAAAGCAGACACTGAAATTCTTCGTGGGGCCCTCTTACGGGGGCCCCTGCAGTGCCCATGCCATTGGCATGGGCACTGCAGGGGCCCCCAGGGGCCCCGCGGCACCCCCTACCACCATCCTGTTCCTGGCGGGAGAACCGCCAGGAACCGTATGGCGGTAGGGGGTGTCAGAATCCCCATGGCGGCGGAGCGCGCTCCGCCGCCATGGAGGATTCTCAAGGGCAGCGGGAAGTCGGCGGTACACCGCCGACTTTCCGTTTCTGGACGCGGCTGAACCGCCGCGGTCAGAATGCCCAGCGGTGCACTGCCAGCCTGTTGGCGGTGCTACCGCCGACCTCCGCCATGGCGGTAATTACCGCCAGGGTCAGAATGACCCCCTAAGTTTTCTAGAAAACACAAGAACATGTGATAGAAGATAATGCAAGAACCAGAAGAGGCTGCAAGACACCAACATTGGATTCCTGGACCTGAAGACCTGTGAAAGAAGGAGACCGAGCCCAAGAAGCACTGAAGAGTCCAGGGAGAACAGGAGCCCCTGCTAACCCGGATGAAGGTGCAAAAGAATAACTACTGATGAAGAAGACGGATGCGGGTTCCTGGTTGGTGCAGATTATGTCCCACGCCAGATGGATGATTGCAGTCTGGTTTGCGTTACTGGATTCCACCAACAAGCCTTTGCACATGCAAAGCTTGCGGTTAGCAGAAAATGGTGCAGCCCGGGACCAGGAGGGACCTGATGGCCTCTACCCAGGAGAGGGAGACAGATGGGGCTCTCAGCAATTCAAAGAGCCCGCAGGAGACCAGGCAGCACACAAAGGAGTCCCACAGCACGGGGACAAAGAAGGTGCGAATGGAGGCCCATGCATCATGACACAATGGAATCCTATGCTGCCGGAGAACCACTCAGGAAGCTGTGCGTCACAGAAAGGAGTGCTGGGGGCCGGAGCTGTGCTGTGAACTTTGTGGTAGGTCCCACACAATCTTTGACAACTGCAAATCATGCGGTGCACGGACGTACTGTCTTGCGTGGGTAGGCAAGCTCTTACCTCCACCAAATTTGGACAGCTGGACCTTAGGATCGTTGGGACAACTTCAGTCTACCACCTGTGTTGATGGATCTAAGCACTTTGTCAGGAGAGGGATCCCACGCCACCAGTCGTAGCTGCGGAGGGATGCCTACTGAAGCAGGGAAGTGACTCCTTCACTTAAAGGGAGATTCCTTCATTCTTCTGGTGCAGGCTGAAGACAGGCAGTCCTCGGAGGATGCACCACCTGGAAAAAGTTGCACTTGCTGGCAGGAGCTGAAGATACAATTTTGAAAAAGTCATCTTTGCTTCTTCGTTGCAGTTTGTAGAGTTCCTGGAGGGTCCAGATGCAATTTCATTGGTAGAAGGTGAAGTAAAGGATGCAGAGGATTCCTGCTGGAGTCTTGCAATCCGAACCTGAGGAAACACCCAGGAGAGAGACCCTAAATAGTCCTGAAAGGGGGATTGGTCAGCTACAGAGGTAAGCACCTATCAGGGGAGGGCTCTGAAGTCACCTGCTGGCACTGGCCACTCAGATGATCCCAGAGTGCTCCACCACCTTGGAATCCAAGATGGCAAAACCCAGGGACACTCTAGAGGAGCTCTGGGCACCACCACCCCTAGGGTGGGAATGGACAGGGGAGTGGTTACTCCCCTTTCCTTTGTCTATTTTCGCGCCAGAGCAAGGACTAAGGGTCCCTGAGCCGGTGTAGACTGGATTATGCAAGGAGGGCACCATCTGTGCCCTTCAAAGCATTTCCAGAGGCTCTGGGAGAACCCTGCCATGCCTGTAACACAAATTTCCAAAGGGGGAGGGTGTTACACCCCTCTCCCAAAGGAAATGCTTTGTTCTGCATTCTGGGCTCGAGCTGCTCAAGCAACAGGAGGGCAGAAACCTGTCTGTGAGGTGGCAGCAGCTCCGGCTGCTTGTAAAACCTCAGAAGGCTGGAATGGCAGTACTGGGGATCCACTGTGGAGCCCCCAAAGTGTGTGGAATTGTAAAACCAATACTAGAATCAGTATTGGGGTACAATTCCCATTTGTTAGACACCTTACATGGCCATATTTGGAGTTACCATTGTGAAGCTGGACATAGGTATTGACCTATGTCCAGCGCACTCGTAAAATGGCATCCCCGCCTTCACGAAGTCTGGGAAAATGGTCCCGGATGACATGGGGGCACCTCTGTTAGTGGAGGGGTGACCCCACACACAGGTACTTTGCACCCAGACATCAGGGTTGGAAGGCCTGACATATGGGTGACTTATAAGTGACCTGGTGCAGTGTAAATGGCTGTGAAATGGTGCATGCACTATTTCACACAGACTGCAATGGCAGTCCTGTAGAAGCCTTTGCATGGGCAAAAGTAATGCTGCAGCCCATAGGGAACCCCTGGATCCCCAATGCGCTAGGTACCTAAGTACTATATACTAGGGACTTGTAAGAGGGCACCAGTATGCCAATTGAGATGAATTACTGGGTTACTAGTATGTAGTGACAAATTTGAGAGGAGAGAGAGCATAAGCACTGGGGTCCTGGTTAGCAGGATCCCAGTGACACAGTCAAACACACTGACATCAGGCAGAAATTGGGGGTAACATGGCAAAAAGAGGTTAGTTTCCCACACTGTGAATCCAAAGATCAATGGTACTGAGAGTATTGCAGTATTGGAATGCTTCCTAAGTACACTATGTAGGGGAGAGAAACATTGACATGTTAGCATTAGCCACCTACTGCAGAAAAGAAAAGAAAAAAAACAACAGCAAGGATGCCCGAAGACTTAATTAGCGCCACAATGTGTGCTGGCCTCAAGCCATTTTGTGTAGTTTTATGTAGTGCGAAAGCTGGCAAGGGAATTGCTGCACACTACATGAACAACAGATTACATTTCAAAAGGTCAGTTTTTTAGGCACAAGAAATTAAGTTGCTTGCCCAGAATCACAGAATGCTGAGCTCACACTGGGGCTCGAACCTTGTTCCCTATTTAAAAAATCGGGAGCTCTCCCAAATGATCCGAAAAATCCCAACAACCTAGAGCCTCCCCACATCCCCAGGGAATCTCACCGGTAGGCCGGGCACCGACGGGATGGGGAGGCAGAACATCTGCAGTGGCCAGAACTAAGTTAGACGAGACCCTATGGTCTGCCTGTACTGACTGCTGCATTCCGCCGTCATGTGGGCTGCCCAGAAAGCAAAATCCCTGCGGCTACGGCTAATCTAGATGCTGTGCTCTCTGGCATCATCCACAATCTCAGCCTTCCAGAGTTGCAGGATGCTGAGACCATTGTTGGGCCCCTCGCCCCCACACATTACTGCACATGGTGCATCCAACAGGAAACTCACCTGCTCCCGGGCGGAATGCTAATCCCTCAGCCCCACACCCAAAAGAAATGATGAATACAAAGATCACGGCTGCTCAAGACTCACCTGCTCCAAGCAGCACAACAAATACCCTCACAGCCAAAGAAACAAAGATAAACATTCTGCAGCCTCCCTGAGACTCACCTGCTGCAAGTGGCGGCCACAAAAAACAAGCATTTGCAATGCAATGGGTCTTGCATTTGCTCAAGTTAGAGCTATTAACGTTGTAAAGTCCTAAACAGACTTTTCTTGCCACATAATGTGAAAATGAAAAGTAATACATTTGCACATAAGCGAGCCGATTCAAGCCGATTCAAAGCGCCACACCATGAGCATGAAGGAGAAAGAAGTTCCCTCGCAGTGAAACATATGGCCAAAAGTGCAATTAGCCATGTAACAGGGTCGATGTTCAAGGCGGTAACCAAACCGCCCCGAGGAGGGACACACATAAAGCATTTACCAATGATAACAAAGGATGTTTGAAGGGCAAGCTCATGAATGAGCGATAGTGATAGGCCTCAGGTGGGCGTGGTTAAAAGCCCAAATAGATAACAATACGTCAGAAAAGCAGCACTTTATGCACTGCTATGCTTGACCTAACGATGCAACCGGTAACCAGGCAGTGGCCACCCTAAACTCACCCACTACCAGCAGCTTGCTAAATCACCAGCAAAACATGAAAAAATGAAAACATGAGCGAGACATGCTGCACAGTGGAGGCACCTACCAGCCCCCAATCGTGCACTCGCATGAACCATCAGACCGGCATGCTAAAAATGCCATCCCACTTGCATGCATGCATGGTGGCTATGCAGTGGCAACCCCCTAGTCTGCGCCCGCTCCCCCAAGCACAGCTCACTTACCTGAAGTCTTCAGCTGGGAAGGCTCATTAACAAGCCACTGCAGCTACAGCAATGGATGAGATGAAGGGGGAAAAAGAGGGCCACTCTGGGGATTAGCTGGGTTGAAATGGCCTGTTGTAACCCTCTGCGCCTCCTGGCGACATCACCAACAGGCAACACTCCTATCACTGCTCTTTCTGTAGAAGGCAGGGATCCTGACTGTGGCACGACTAAGAGTTTCAGCCTCTCATGTAGTAAAATTTCCAGAGTCTGGTACCAGTGGGAATAAACAATTCATATAAGCATCAGGCATGAAAGCAAAGAAGACTTGGTTTGGAAACAATATAGGTTGAGTACTGTATATATAGTTATAGTTAGCCTGAGGAGTAATACAAGGAGGATGGACTCAGTCTAAGGTGATCTGTTGAAGGGAAAAATCTTGGATCAGCAATATTTTACTTGGACGGTTGTGAGAAGCATTTGGTTACCCATGAGAAGCTGCAGAGCCCTGAAAATAGCTATTGGCAGGAAAGAATAATAAAAAAAAAGAATGAAGCCCATATAGATTATCTCCATAAAGTCAGGAAGCAAGCTGTGGATCCTGTTGACTTTGACAAAGCTTTCTGCGATTCTAGCTAGCCACCAAGAGTTAGCACGCAGCAGCCAACTTGGAATAGCATTTTGTAATATATTGCAAAATATTGCAAACTATGACCACAAATGGGCATGTGTGCATCTACGGGGGCCATATTTGAATGCATTTTGACATTTAGATTTTTTTCAACAAACCTCATTCAAAAATTCCTTCTGTGGATGCATGTGCACCTGTGATGGCCATCTTTGAATCAGATTTATTAAAATAAAACAAAACTTAGTTGGCAACCCCTTCTATTTATAGATGCACATGCACAATGTTTTGTAATGGCCAGTAAGAGAAATGGTAGAAAAGCTCAACATATTCTATCAAGTAAGGAATATAGTGGTAAGCATGGAAAATAATAAATATTTGAAGGGTGTATTTCAGCATTGAACATATATCAGATCACACCTGATGGCAAATACCTCTTGAATATGAGTAAAATCTTCAGAACATAAGTGAAAGAAACAAGGAGTGAAATGAGATGAATAAAATTGTGTATTTCACCCATATTAAAAAGTGATATCCATTAAATGTATTATCCTGAAATTTAAGAAGGGGGTTTACATAATCTATGTGTATTGATCGTAAGACACTTAGGGGTTCACAGTCGCGGTCAGACTGCCACCAAGGTAGTGGTCTGACCCCGACATTATGACCAAGGCGGAGCCGCCACGGTCAAACCGAGGACACCCCCAGGTTGCCGCCAGCCTGCAGCTGGCGGTCTCAGTGGTTGTAATCCATGCATCACATATTGGCACTTCCAATCACGATGAGATAAAAGCTTCATTTATACTCCAAGGGAGCCAGTTCACTTCTGCCCTACTGGTTTATTGCTGGTCAAAGCATAGCCCACACTTCTACGGTCAAGTCTCCCATGGTTAAAGTTGTTACTAAATTGCTCAGTGTAAAGAACCAAAACATTTACTTGGTATAACTGCTTCCGGCAGTTTTTGCAAATCTGTATATTGGCTTCATGCTCACTTTGTTGTAAGTAGTTTTATTCTATGAGCAATCTTTTGAAATAGGTTTATTCATTAAAAAAATATTGTGATTGTGTCAACAGAATTTGTGACTTAGTCATCATTGCATCATTGTTTATGTGGTTTGTGGAAGTTTGTTTAAAAGCCTCAGAATTTGAAATATCTTTTATTTAAATTTTTGTAATTAATAATAAATTCTATGTTTGTTTATCATCTTTTTAACTCATATACATTATGAACTGGTATTAGATGCTATTTGTTATGTTGTTTGACTTTGAACTGACTTCTCTAGGAGTACACTTCTGTCACATGTAGTGACTGGCTAAGGCATTCAACAGCAATCACTTCATAAATGCAAAAGCTAAAATTCTGTTGTTCCAGCAAAGTAAGGGCCAGATTTAAGAGAAAATGACGGTGCACGTCGCTGCACCAAATTTGGTAGCGTCGCACACCGTCGTTTTCAAAACATGGGGATAAGTCATATTTACTAAAATACGACACACCCCTGTGTTTCCCTCTGCGCTGGTGCTAAATATGCTGCCATGTGCCAACGCACCAACCCTTGCACCATAGTGCAAGAATGAATGCGTTGAGGGTGAGATTCCTTTTGTGCAGGAAAGAACACCTTTTTGTACAAAAACAACCTTAAATGTTGATTTGCTCTTTCTATGTGTGCTGCAGAATGCAGCACATATAGAAAGCGCAAAAAACAAGGAGAAATGAAAGCATTTCTCCTTGTTGTGCCATGCTAACGCCACCCCTGGGGTGGCGTTAGATTTTGGCACTGCCTCAGGTTTACGAAAACTTGTAAATCTGGGGCAAGGTCAAAATGCAGTGGGTGTTGCTGTGTCACGGCCACAGCAACACCCATTGCACACCCCTTCCACGCATAGTGCTGCATGTGAAGGGGCCGTATTTACAAGGTGGCGTTAAGGCACAAAAAGTGGCTTAAAGCCACCTTGTAAATACAGTGCAGTGCATAGCTTCATGGTAGCATCACTAAAAATTATGCACCAGTGGAAGTAGGGGCTCTTAAATATGCCCCAATATGTGTTGAAAAACACACACTAGCCATCTACTACAAGTCACATGCCCTGCTGCATCTGCAGTCTAGCAAAAGTATGCTGGATGCCTCATATCTGAAAGCTAATGCTAACACAAATTGCACAATATACTTAAAATGTCACAACCTTGGTGACCAGCCGATCCAAACAATGACAAACACTTGGAAGCCAATGGCTGGAGGAGTTAACCAAAAGTGAATTTCCTCTGGATTTATTTTTTTGTATTATATTTTTTTATATAATTAATGCCTAGAGCCAGACCTTATTAATAGGGATGGGCATAACAAGCATAATTCTGTGAAGTGTAATCCTGCAGAATTACTCAAAAAATTCCACCAGATTTCACAGAATCACGTGAGAAGACTAATTCTGCATTTAATGCCATTTTCTTTATGCAAAAATCTCACCTTAAATCCAAAATGGACTTGAGGATGCATTTTGCACTAAGAAATAGTACTAAAAGCTAGAGAACATAAATATGGAGTGAGAGCAGCCACTCATGTTTGCTAAATGCGCCCTTAGAGTTAGATTCCCCCCACTTTACTCTCAGAATTTAGCACTATTTTCTTAGTGCAAAATTCATATTTGTGTTCAAAATGAACTCAAGGATCCATTGTGCGCTAAGAAATAGTGATAAATTCAACAGTTCATGAATAGCCTGCATGAGCGACCCTTTGTGTGCACTAAATATGCTCTCGCTGTAGTAATTTTCCTCCAAATTCCTTTTAATTATACAAGCCGGTGTAATTTCATTATTATCACTAATTCCATGTCATAGTAACACAGAATTACAAAAACTATTCAGATTACTCTGGCATAATCAGAATCCCAACCAAGTCTATTAATTAGAAATGTTCTTTTATGACATACATTTTCTTTGGATGATATCTGAGGTTGTGTGATTGCAGGGAAACTGTATCCATCAGCAGTTTTCTGTCCACACATATAAGGTATACATTTCTTCCAGAAGACTTTCACTGTGGCTATATGTTTTAACTTCAAACAGCAACCACTAATTATAATTCAACTCCCAGAGAACCAAATAATCCCAAGGACTACACTACCTTGTGAGGAACCACTGATGCTATGTACCACATGGCAATATTTTCATAGGCAGTAATATAGTTGGATCCAGCACACACAGTGATAAACTTAGAAGCAAATTATTTTGTAAACTAGAATCTAAAAGGCTCAAATCATTATTTGCTGGAACAGCTTTCTGTTTTTGGATCCCTCTCACTTAGAACTGGAGATGTCAAAAAACTATTGACTTATTTAATAAAAGATGGAAAAGTCTATGGTGTTTTGCCTACTGTATCTTTAATCTGAGATTTTTCTTCCCACTTTAGTGCTGATGAATCCCAAACAGTTCTTTTACCTAGGCCCCTTCACATTTCTAGTAATTTGCCCATCCTGTTTTCCTCTTTTTCTAAGTATGAAGGGCCAGATTTACAAGGAGTTTTTGGGCCAGTGGTGGCACAAACCCAGTACCATATTTCCAAAGTGGCGCTAGACATGTCTAACACCACTTTTGTAATGCTTGTGTCGTTTTTTAAGAGCACCGTCTCACCTTGCGTCATTAACTGAAAATGATATGCAAGGTAGGCATTTAAATGATGCTAGACCTCTAGAGTCAGATCTACAAGCCTATTAAAAAAAAGATGTTAAGAAAAAATGGTGCTAGCCCGCATTAGCATCAAAATTTTAAACGCCTGCCACACCAGGCGCTAAAATGATGAATAGGCATAGGTATATAAGGAGAACACTTACAAAATATCCTGCCAACCCACAGAACACCATGGACCAGCTGCTGCTTCAACTTAGAACCCACAGACGACGCCAGCAACAACACCAGCAACCATCAGTACCACCGCGTCACTCACCATCACCATTACAGCAACCAGAAAGGCAGCCCAGGAGCGTATATATCGGCAAAGAACAACAAATTTTGGGGTCCGAGAAGAAGATATCACTAGATATTACCATTTGAAGCGGGGGTAAATCATCCGGCTGCTCCAAGAAATTTCCCCGGCAAGATCAGGAAGGCAAACCAACATTCCACCCCTCACAAAGCTCCTGGCTGTACTGTACATGCTGGCCTCTGGGTCCTTCCAAACGATTGCAGCACGAATGGGTGGAATATCCCAGTCCTCCTTCTCATAATTCCTGCTTACTGAACTGGATGCCATCATCCACCTAACTCTCTACCACTTCTTCTTCCCCCAAACCCAACAACTCCAGCAGGAGATCAAAGAAGGATTCTACACCAACACTAGGTTTACTCATGTTTTGGGTGCCAGGGGCTGCTCACTTGTACAACTTGTCCCTGCAGCTGCTACGGAACACCTGCACCACAGCAGGAAGTATGCACATTCAATAAACGTGCAGGCCATTGTGGACCATCGGTGCCTCTTCACAAAGGCCCTAGCAAAATGTCCTGGAAGCGTTAATGAAGCCTTCATCTTCAGGCACTCAATCATCAATCAGTGTTTCCAGGATGGACAATACGGAAATGGCCTGCTTGTAGGTAAGCCAGCAGACACCACATAACACATACAATACATAAGACACATGGGCCAAACAATGAACACAACACACAGTGCAGACATTGATAGTCACTCATAGATGACTGCTCATCAACACATATGCAACATGCATCACTCCACAAATACAATGCACATCATCCACACTTTTGCCCTATTTACAAGACCCTTGCACCACCAGAGCATCACTTTTACTGATGCTCTGGGGGAGCAATGCCCACTCTGCATTAACCAGGTGGTGTCAAGTCACTTTTGTGTCCTAACGTTGTCTTGTAAATGCCACACCTTCACACACATCACTTTGGGGCACATATATATGACCCTGGTGCTGTCTTAGAGCCAACTTAGTGTCATGTCTATGATTCTAAAGTGGTGTTAAGGCAGCCATTTACCCGTGTCATGTAACAAAGTAGCAATAAGCATGCATTGTGCCACTTTGCAAACTTCTGTGCCATGTAAAGACTGCACAGGGATGCCTGAAAAAAATTGCACAGGGATTTTACTGTGCAATAGATTAAGCTTAGGTCAAATGCCAGCTTCGGGCAGGCATAAAAGTGATGCCCCTACCATAATCTTTGGGTCTCCCTGATCTTTGCTAAAATAGCATCCAAATCATTTTCACACTATTCCAGCTAAAGCACCATAACTGTGTGAAACATTCTGACTCTGTCTTAGTAATGACAGCCATGTTTCACCATATAGTAAATTCTGCACAACCATGGTGTAGTTAGAAGGGGCAAGGGGGGTGCATGAAACCAGGCACATTGGGAGCAATGCACCATGCCCTAATGATATGGCCCTTATCGAGTCATTTACAAGCCTTTATCACCATTGTAGCATCACTTTTTGTGCCGCTACTGTGGTGTTGTACACTGTGTCTTATTTACAAGGCAGCGTCAAGCCACTTTTGTGGCTTAACGCCAACTTGTAAATATAGCCCTTTCACACGCAGCACTTTGCGTGGAAGGGACATGCAATGGATGTTATTGTTGGTGTTCTATCCACAATACCCATTGCTTTTTTGCACTACCCCACATTTACGAAAAAATAGGAACATAATGCAGCATTTAAAATCTATACTCCACCCATTGGCAGGAGAAATACCTGATTTAATTGAAGTAATATACATCTTCCTACGTCTGATGCTTTCTGCAGCACACATAGGAATAAAACATAACATCATTGATTGGTCATGTGCAGAAAGGAACATCTCCCTGTATATATTCAATCACAGCCACAACACAGGCATCTGTGCACCTTTGTGCTATGGTGTCCATTTGCAGCTTTACACTTGAATCTGTGCCAGTGCAGGAGCTGAGGACAGAAATTCACTGCATCTGGTGGATTTGGTGTAGTGCTGGCATTTCACGGTGGTGCAGGGTAGTGCAGCAATAAATTTCATGCCCTACCATATGCCACAGGGCCTTGTAAATCTGCTGCAGACCTCACAATAGATCTGAAGCTGCTATACCAGACTTTGCATGATGTTTATGCATACACATGCATGACTGCCAGAAAATATGGAGAACAGCTCTGTGTGCAAAGGAGGTGTACAAGGTCCATGAGGGTCGGGGTGGGGACATGCAACACACAGGGCACAACACCTGTCTCATGGCCCACTTAACACAAACTAAGACATAACTCACACAACATGGCTCATTGGCAGGTCCCATGTTATTGGATACATGTACGTGCAACATAACACACATCCTGCATGGGTGAACTGTCATGCCACACAATTAACACCATCAGCAAGCCCCTAAGCCTGTATCTTTGACTGAGAGGTGCATTATCACATACAACTACAATCATTCATGGAAATAGGAAACCACATAACACCAGAAGCAAGTCTGTATCGCTACTTCACAAACACATACTAAGCAAGGCCAGTTGTTGCCAAACAGACGTGCAAGTCTCACACTGTCTCTCCTCTTCCATTGCAGCTGACCAAGGTTATGGCATCACCCCTGGGTGATGACACCCTATGTAAAGCTACATAGAGACAGTGAAAAGGACTACAATGTTGTGCTAGTCTGCACCAGAAATACAGTTGAACGTACATTTGTCATTCTCAAAGCAAAATGTCGATGCCTAGAGGTCTCAGGAGGGAGGCTCCTGTACTTACCACCACTGGTGTTCAAGATCACTGGTGTCTGTGCAGTGTTGCACAACATATGTCTGCAGACTAATGTCCCCAGGGAGGATCAGGTGGAGGACCCCAGGGAAGAGGATGACGACAATGATGACCCACCTCAGGGTGGGGAAGGACCATGTACCAATGCTGGGGCATGCAGGCGTGCATACATTGTTGACAATTTTTTGTCCTGAATGTCACACTTAAATTTTTACTTACAAACAACTTGTAAATAAATCGCTTATTCACGCAAGTGTCTTGGAGTCTCTGTCACATGCAAACGCAACTGTAAATCATACACATTTAGGAAATTAAGACTAGCCCATAACAGTGGGTAAACAAGTAGGAACATACTCAGGAACACCATACAACAACACACAAAACAATGAGAATGGAATATATAGGTGTAATGCTTGCTATGCCAGTGTAACATACATGTCACATTGACACATATCTGTCACACAGGTCTGTTTGGTTGAAATTTGACAGAAGCCACAATGTCACTCCCTGTGAGGAATGTTATCCAGATGTCAGCCCCTGGTATGACAAGAGCAGCAAGTGCCCACAACGTTTGGTGAATGTCAGTAATGTGACATCACTATGGTGGTCATTCTGACCTCGGCGGTAAAAGGCTCCTACCGCCGGTCAGAAATCCTCCATAATTCCGCCGCGGTCGCGGTAACCCGCTACGGTCATTCTGACCCGCAGCAGCAAAACCTCCGAAAATCCGACAGCCACAACAGACCGCCAGACCAGCGGTCGGCGGAAAAGTGGAGGTGACCAAACCTCCACCGTCACGCCAACAGAAATACGCCCATGCCATTACGACCCACGAATCCACGCGGCGGTCTTTCAAACGCGGTTTTCCATTGGCGGGACACACCGCCGCGGTCAGAATACACACAAACGAACAAAACTCAGCCACATTGGCCGATTTGAATTCCACACACCTGATACACATACACACACCACTCCCACACACACAATACAATATAAAACACACACCCACATCACCCACAAACCCCTACGACCAAAAATTCAGAAAGAAGCACAGAGAGACACATCAGCGATCACAGAATACCATCACACAGAGGCACACTACACCATCACCCACACAATATCCACACACAAAACAACACACACCACCACACTCAACACACTTAACTACACATACTCCACCCCACACATCATACACACCACTCCATGGAACCCCAAAGACACCCCCGCTTCTCAGACGAAGAACTCAGGGTCATGGTGGAGGAAATTGTTCGGGTAGAGCCCCAGCTCTTCGGCACACAGGTCCAATACACCAGCATTGCCCGGAGGACAGAGCTATGGCAGAGGATTGTCGACAGGGTCAACGCTGTGGGACAGCACCCCAGAAATCGGGAAGACATCAGGAAGCGATGGAACGACCTGCGGGGGAAGGTGCGTTCCATAGTATCCAGGCACAACATCGCCGTGCAGAAGACTGGCGGAGGACCCCCACCTCAACCCCCACAATTTACAACATGGGAGGAGGAAGTCTTGAACATCCTGCATCCTGACGGCCTCGCAGGAGTCGGCGGAGGAATGGATACTGGTAAGTTGAAGCTTCAATACTGCTTCCCCCCCACCTGCATGCCAAATCATACCCCAACCCTCACCCCCATCCTCGAACCCCACCCTCACCCCCACCCCCATCCTCACCCCCACCCTCACCCCCACCACCATCCTCACCCCCACCACCATCCTCACCCCCACCCCCAGCACACCTATTCCCTGCCAATGTCTCACCATCACAACCCACACATCCCAAAACCTAGGCCTGCATGCGTCCACTAAGCATGGACACCCATCACCAAAGCATGCCCAATGCATATACACATCCCCCCCACAAGCCACCCTCACCAAAGCCCCCACACACGAATGCCAGCACTTGGGGACACGGGAACCCACAGATACACCCATATGCCACACATTGAAACTATAACCATACCTCTATACCCCTGCAGGACCCGACCGTCAACACACCGCCACGGAGGGCCCAGAATTCTCCACACCCCCCACCCAAGAGGCCGTCAGCGATGACAGCAGCTCTGTCGACCTGGACACTGATGACCAGCCCGGACCATCGGGGACCTCTGGACAGTCGGTTCCCCTCACACAGGCACAGGCCACTACAGACCCAAACCCCTCTGGGAACACCGGCACAGCTCCCACCCAGCGGGCCCATGCCTCTGTCTCCAGGGCGCGTCAATCTGCGGTGTGTCTACCACTACAGGGCACCCAGGATAACCCACCACCCCAACAACAACAGGGACCTGGGGGCAGTGGTAGTGGGCACACCGGCCAGGGGGCAGAGGCCCAGGGAAACAGGGCAACTCGGAGGGCAGCTGTGCGACAGGGGGGGGACGGGCCCAGGGAACCCACTCTCCACGAGGCCCTCACCACCATCATGGGAGCATACAACCGCTCCCAGGAGACGATGGCGACGGTACTGGCCCGGTTCCAGGAGATCCAGGTACTGCAGGAGGAACACTATTGGGGGTACAGGGAGGACATCAGAGCCCTCACCTCCACCCTGGTTACCATGGTAGGGCTGCTGCAGGACCTCATCAACACCAGGACGGACACTCAACAACAACAAAGGGCCCCTGCCACTAGCCTGGCCCAAGAACAGCCAACCACCTCCGCCGGCGCTAGTGGACAGGAGGCCCCCGCACAACAGCAGCCCACCAGACCCCCACCTCCTGCAGGAGAAGAACCACCCCGCAAGAGGGCCCTGAGATCTCGCAAGAAGACAGAGTAGGATGTCAAGACCCCGCCAGCAAAGGATACCACCTGAGGTCAGCCCACTGTCCCACATTGTCACCCTGTCCATCCTTGAACTGCCCATGCTCCATCTCTCCACAGGCCTCTGGACAATGCACCTGTGTGACTGTTACTCTGGACTCTGCCATGGACATTCCTTCACCATAGCCCCCACCCACTTGAAACCACCCATCCCATTTTGAGCACTGAAATAAACACCTATTTTGCACAAAACTATCTGGAGTCTGGCTGTGATTTCAAAATATTGTAAGTGACATGACATTGCAAATATGTCCTTGTACATAGTGAAGTCAACAAACAGCTGCCACAAAGCTGTAGTCCATGGGGAAACGAAGCACAGGACTCGTAGTGGGGACCCCAGATCTGAAATAGGGAGGGAAAAGCCACAACTCAGTCATCATACACTGGGGCAAATAGACAGGCAGCAGAGATGCAGGAGAGTAGTTCACATTTACTAAATTATGTTTGAATTGTTACCTGTGTCCTATTGGAAGTACTGTTCAATGATTCTGTCCCTGCTGTCTGTTTCAGCACCGTCGTCTTCCTCCTCGTCACTCTCCACAGGTTCCACATCTGCCACAACACCACCGTCTCGACCATCCTCCTGCAGGAAAGGCACCTGGCGGCGCAAAGCCAGGTTGTGAAGCATGCAGCAGGCCACGATGATGTGACACACCTTCTTAGGTGAGTACATTAGGGATCCCCCTGTCATATGCAGGCACCGAAACCTGGCCTTTAGGAGGCCAAAGGTGCGTTCGATCACCCTCCTAGTACGCCCATGGGCCTCATTGTACCGTTCCTCTGCCCTGGTCCGGGGATTCCTTACTGGGGTCAGTAGCCACGACAGGTTGGGGTACCCAGAGTCCCCCAATAGCCATACACGGTGTCTCTCCAGCTGTTCCATCACGTAAGGGATGCTGCTATTCCTCAGGATGTAGGCGTCATGCACTGACCCTGGGAATTTGGCATTTACATGCGAGATGTACTGGTCAGCCAAACACACCACCTGGATGTTCATGGAATGGTAACTTTTTCTGTTCCTGTACACCTGCTCCCTGTCTCTTGGGGGAACCAAAGCCACATGGGTCCCATCAATGGCACCAATGACGTTGGGAATATGTCCAAGGGCGTAGAAATCACCCTTCACTGTAGCCAATTTGCCCACCTCAGGGAAAATGATGTAGCTCCTCACGTATTTCATCAGGGCAGACAACACTCTGGATAACACCTTCGAAAACATGGGCTGAGACATCCCAGAAGCAATTCCCACTGTTGTCTGAAATGACCCACTTGCCAAGAAATGGAGTACTGACAGGACCTGCACCAGAGGGGGAATCCCTGTGGGTTGGCGGATGGGGGACATCAGGTCGGGCTCCAGCTGGGCACACAGTTCATGTATAGTGGCACGGTCAAGCCGGTAGGTCAGGATAATGTGGCGTTCTTCCATTGTCGACAGGTCCACCAGCGGTCGGTACACGCGAGGATTCATCCGTCTCCTCGCCAAACCCAGCGGACGGTGCCTAGGAAGGACAACATGGAGCACAGAGTCAAGCAACCCACAGGTACGTACTCACAGCTTGCACAGTAAACGATTCTCTATGCAGTGAATGGCGTGTCTGAGTGGCTATGCAAGGCCTAGGCCTGTGTGACGCAGTTGAAATTGAGCCATGTGGACCCTCGAAATGGCGGCTGCCTGACCTGTGAAGTGTGACAATGGGATGTGAGGTCAATGCGCTGGCGTGGCACACCGCGGCGGTCGGCGGTCGAAGACCGCGGCGCGAAGCCGCATTGGTTAACATTGAAGCCTATGGGTTTCAGGAGCCAATGGCGAAGAGCGCCGGCGGTGGCGGTACGCACCGCCGCGGTATGCACCGCCGCGGGCGTGACCGCCATTTTCTATCTACTTATTCACTCGCGACTTGAACTTTCACAGGAGAGGACCTATACTGCAAGTGTTGCTGTGACCTCGGTCTGGAAGGGACAATGGCTGCTGCGCCTGGGGAAAGGGCCCCTGCCTTCACTGGAGAAGAGTTGGAGAAACTTGTGGATGGGGTCCTCCCCCAGTATGAGCTACTCTACGGTCCTCCAGACCAACAAGTGAGTTTAATTCAATATGGATTTGGGGCCACTGGCTGGCTTGGGGGCCTGGCGGGGGGCCTGGCGGGGATGGGGGGCATGTTGGGCCTGGCGGGGGCCTGGCGGGGGGCCTGGCGGGGATGGGGGGCATGTTGGGCCTGGCGGGGGGCCTGGCGGGGATGGGGGGCATGTTGGGCCTGGCGGGGGGCTTGGCGGGGGGCCTGGCGGGGATGGGGGGCATGTTGGGCCTGGCGGGGGGCCTGGCGGGGATGGGGGGCATGTTGGGCCTGGCGGGGGGCCTGGCGGGGGGCCTGGCGGGGATGGGGGGCGTTGGGCCACTGGCAACGAAAATGCAGACAAACTTGAACGTGGTATTTCTCCCTCCCTGTACGTGTCACATAGGTCCGCGCCCATGAGAAGATCGGGATTTGGCGTGCCATCGCCAAGGAAGTCCGGACCCTGGGGGTCCACCATCGACGGGGCACCCACTGCCGCAAGAGGTGGGAGGACATCTGCCGCGGGACCAAGAAGACCGCCGAGTCTCTGCTGGGGATGGCCTCCCAACGTAGGCGGGGTGCCTGCCGTCAACTGACCCCCCTGATGTTCCGGATCCTGGCGGTGGCCTACCCTGATTTGGATGGGCGCGTGAGGGCAGCACAGCAGACACAAGGGGGTGAGTACAAGCATTATCTACTCTGTTGTCGCGCAGTGGAGGTGTCTGGGTGGGGGAGGAGGGCTCTGGGTCCCCCTAGGCCAGGGCGATATCTGTAGGCTGGGCACCCCCGTAAGCCCCTGTGTCCCCAGCCACCACCCTCAGTAGTGTGTCAGTACAGCCATCCCTGGGCCGTGTCATCCATGGGTGCAGTTGTCAACTCTAGGCGTGTAGGGCATGTTCCATGGAATGCGTAGCGGACCCCAAGTGCGCAACTTAGTGCAGGGGGCATCTGTGTCTGTCATGTCCGCTAACTGTACCGGTGATCCATGTACTCAAAATCTCTTTATTTCTCTCTCCCCCCCCTTTTTGTTTGTCTTTCTGTGCTTGTGTGCATCAGCATCATCAGGCGGAGGAGAAGTGGCATCGGGGCAGGAGGGAGCTGCATCTCACATGGCCCAGGAGGGCCATGCCACAGAGTCTGACTGGACCAGTGAGACGGAGGGCGAGGGGAGCTCCACAACGGGGACGACTGGACCCTGCAGCGACACGGACACGTCCTCGGAAGGGAGCTCCCTTGCGTGGGTGGCACCATCCGTGCCCCCCGCCATTACAGGTACAGCCGCCACCCAGCGCACCATCTCCGCCCTCCCAGCAGCCCCTCAGCGTTCGCCCCGTGCCCGCTCTGCCAGGAAGCCGGGCATCTCCTTCGCCCCAGGCACCTCAGGCCCTGCCCCTGTTACCCCCGCTGCCCTCAGTGAGGAGGTCATTGACCTCCTCCGAACGCTCATTGTTGGGCAGACTACCCTTTTGAATGCCATCCAGGGGGTGGAGAGGGAGGTTCATCGCAGCAATGCGTACCTGGAGGGCATTCATTCGGGTCAGGCTGCCCATCAGCGATCGTTCCAGGCTCTGGCCTCAGCACTGACGGCAGCCATTGTCCCTGTCTCCTGCCTCCCTCTACTAACTCCCTCCTCCCAGTCTCCTGTTCCTCTGCCTGTCCCACCCACACCATCAGACCAGCCTGCACACACCTCAACACCCAAGAGCAGCTCATCCAAACATAAGCACCACAGATCACGCAGACATTCACACAAGCAACATTCCGATGCAGACATGCCAACAGTCACTACCACCTCTGTGACCCCCACCTCCTCGTCTCCCTCCTCCCTCCCTGTGACGTCTACACTCACACCTTCATTCACCTCACCATCAGCCAGTGTTTCCATCACCAGCATACCCTCCACTACAGTCCGCACACGTGCAGTCACCACCCCCACTGCCATTTACACGTCCCCTGTGTCCTCTCCCACTGTGTCTGTCACCCCCTCTTCCACACCACACAAACGCAGCCACCCACCCACCCAACAGCCATCCACCTCACGACAGCCTCCCGCTCCTGCACCTGCACCCAAAGACAGCAAACTTGTCTCGCCTACAACCACATCCTCTCCCTCCACTCCCATACCCACTGTACCTACCACTCTCCATTGTCCCAAGAAAATCTATCTCTCTACTGCTACCTTCTTTCCTGACCCTGAGCCCCCCCCCTCCTTCTCGTCGGGGTAAAAAGAGCACCTCAGCCACCACCAGCCCTGCAGCCCCCTTGACAAGGGTGCAGGGGTATTGGAGCCCACCAGCCCGCAGGTCTGGATCTTCGCCCAGCAGCAAGGGGACAGCCAGCCCACCCCCTGGGAAGAGGAGCAGAAGGCGGAAGGGCCGCCGCTTGAGCCCGGATTCGATATCCCCCCAGGACACTAGCCAGCCACCGTCAACAGCCACAGCTCCAAAGGGAGGAAAGGGCCACAGACTCCCGACTAAGGAGGGCAAGGGCAGCAAGGCGGAGAAGTCAGGCAGCAGGCCTGCTGCCCATGGAGGACCCGTCACAGCTGCCCAGGAGGAGCCTGCAACCCCCATAGCCGCTGCCCCGGGAGGAACCGGCACAGCTGCCCCGGGAGAGCCCACCACCCCCATAGCCGCTGCCCAGGGAGGACCCAGCCCAGCTGGCCAGGAGGGCCCCACCACCCACAGCCCAGGTGGGCATTGAAGGAGCACCATCCCCGCTGCCCAGGAGGGCACCACCAGGCAATGAGCAGTAGGCCATAGAATGGCCGCCGTCTCCAGCACCGCTCCGCTGGGGACCGCCGTCTCAAGAACCGCTGAACTGGGCCCTTCAAGGCAAGAACCGCTGAACTGGGCCCCGCCGTCTCCAGCACCGCTCCGCTTGGGACCGCCGTCTCAAGAACCGCTGAACTGGGCCCTTCAAGGCAAGAACCGCTGAACTGGGCCCTTCAAGGCAAGAACCGCTGAACTGGGCCCTTCAAGGCAAGAACCGCTGAACTGGGCCCGCCGTCTCCAGCACCGCTCCGCTGGGGACCGCCGTCTCAAGAACCGCTGAACTGGGCCCTTCAAGGCAAGAACCGCTGAACTGGGCCCTTCAAGGCAAGAACCGCTGAACTGGGCCCTTCAAGGCAAGGACCACTGAACTGGGCCCCGCCGTCTCCAGCACCGCTCCGCTGGGGACCGCCGTCTCAAGAACCGCTGAACTGGGCCCTTCAAGGCAAGAACCGCTGAACTGGGCCCTTCCAGGCAGGAACCGCTGGCCCTTTGGCAGACGTGGCAGGGCAGGATCTGTCTCGGGCAGGGCTGCAGGATGTCCTCTGGCCAACATGCCTCCTCCAGTGGCAGTGGAGTCTGTTATGGACCCCAGTGGGCAGGCCACCCACTGTATGGACTGTTTGGACTGTGGCTTTGCTCTCCCCAGGATGGCCCAGTGGGCAGGCCACCCACTGTATGGACTGTTTGGACTGTGGCTTTGCTCTCCCCAGGATGGCCCAGTGGGCAGGCCACCCACTGTATGGACTGTTTGGACTGTGGCTTTGCTCTCCCCAGGATGGCCAATGGTCATGGAGTCCCCTCGTGGATCTGGCGTCGTGTACTCAAGTGGCTGAGGTGCCCCCCCTTCCCTTCCCCCTGAGGTGCCTGTCCTTTTTTCTTTCTGATGCCCCTGCAGTGTTCTCTCCGTGGAGTTCTTGTCGTGGGACTGGGCCTTGCCCCTTTGCTCAGGACCCCTGTGGTCCACGGACAGTGGTTGGACTACATTTAGTAGCTGTATATATTTTGTACATAGTTTATTTATTTATTTGGATTACTGCTGTCCATTTTTCAATATATCTGCCCGTTTGAGATCTCTTCTTTTGGTCTTTGCATTATTTCGGAAGGGGGGGGTTTGTGGGTTGTGACAGTGATCTGTGGGAATGAATTGATGTGTGTGTTGTAGTGGGTGTGGGTGGGTGGGTGTGTGCCGGTAATCTTTTCCCTCCCCTGTGTCGTAGGTGCAGTACTCACCGATGTCTTCCGCGCCGCCGGGCGTGCTCCTGGTACAGGAGCAGGTATAGGAGTGCGGGGATGACCTGCAACTCGGGTTCCATACTGCCGGAATCTCGCGTGGAGTATGTGGAGGTGAGCGTTTTCCCGTTCGTAGTCTGTTTCCGCCGTGTTTTTATCGGCGGTGCTCCCGCCCCGGAAAAGGTGGCGGATTGGTGGGTCGTGATAGGGTGGGCGGTACATTGTCTGCCGCCTGGCTGTTGGCGGGGACCGCCGCGCTGTTTGTTTGTTCCGCCGTGGCGGGCGGAGTGTTAATGCGGCGGGCTGTGTTGGTGGTTCCCGCCAGGGTCAGAATTGCATATTTTGGACCGCCGGCCTGTTGGCGGGTTGGCCGCCGCTTTATCACCGACCGCCAGGGTCAGAATGAGGGCCTATGTCTTCATGTCCCAAGCACAGGTGGAAACATCCAAACATATCCCTCAGTGACACACACATGCATGACAAATATTGTTTGACATATAGAGGACACAGCAGCAGTATGTCTAGGCCTGTTCCAGTCAAATAAGTACTCATCTCCCATATATGTCTGAAAATGTAATTGCATCACTCATTCCTGTGACAAAATCAATCTGTCAATCTGGACAAGGACATAGTTACACATGCATGTGTGTTCCCTAGATGTCAGGAGTACACATACAATTAAACCACACTCATTGTGCATCTCACAAAGGATACTGGAAGCAGCTGTGTGTGAGTTCCCATGTTAAACACAGACATATTGAATGACAGCTGAGACACTCATGTACTGAGCTGGTACAGCCACTTTGTGGAGGTGACTTAGAAACTTGTGCTGGGTCAGTAATACAGAGATGTGTGTGGACGTCAGTTTTCCATCCAGCATACAATGGATAATCAATAGTTAACAGGGCCCTGTAGCAAACTCAAAATTCATTGGCAAATATTATATTGAAAAGATACAGTGACATTCATGAAGGACAGGACAGTGAGGATGAGGAAGATGAGTGCCAAATACCAATTGTTCAAACACTGTTAGCAATGTGACAATTGAAGCCTACATAATACCATCTGGCTTTTATGGGTGAGTATGTATAAACAATTCCATCATATTAGTCCACAGTACAATGATGTACATATGTAAGACTATAAACAGAAACACACACATTGTGGTGGCCACTTGACATTCCAGTCACACTGTCAGTAGGTCAACCTGTGTGTTTGCATAGCACAAAGAAGTATGACTGATGTATGTTTAAACTGACAATATATGTACCCTGGGTCTACAGACACATCCCTGTCCCACTCTCTACAAATAGAGTGCCAAAATAACAACGGCTCAAATACAGTTCCTAATCGCATACTCTTGTATTTCCCAGTAGATAAGAGTCCAAGGCTGACAGAAATCTCCTGTGAGTCCCCAGTAGAAAATTAGCAAAGGTTGACAAAAATCCCCCTTTAAGTCCCTAGTAGATAATAGGGCAAGACTGACAGAAATCCCCTATAAGTCCCTAGTAGATAATAGGGCAAGGCTGACATCAACATCCTGAAAGACTCTAGTACATAATAGGACAGAGGAGTGCAGATGTATATTTGGAAACATGCACTTTAGTGTGCACTGATGTGTAGCCTGCCATCCGAGTCTGATTGCAACTCTGCTATGCACAATGTGTGCTAGAAGGGAACTATATGTAAACCTACATGGTGAGGAATTGCACTGTCAAAGTGTATGTGGAAAAACATTGTCACAAAATGCAACCTTAATGCCCCTCCCCAGGTGCCCCAGGCTCTGTGTGGCCCACAATTGTGTGCATGGGCAAATTCTAAGATGCATCATAGCTCCTGGTGTTTGGGGAAACAACCTCTTAACACTTACAAAGTGTAGAAATGCATTTACAGAGGGTAACGTGTTAGTCTCTAAAATGAGCAAAGATATTATTCTGAAGGAGAGCTATGACTACAAAATGGATCATGAAGATTGTTGAACTGATATCCCAGACATACCACTCTAGTAGGCAGAGGAAAGCACACATGAAGAATGCAAACCAACAACATGCATGGCATGACAAACACATCCATGGCACATATCTGTCCTAAGCATCAAAACAGTTGCCAGCATGGGGACTGTAAGTTGTCCATCTTGCATGACAGACTTATGTCTGCTCCATTGGACATACATTAGACTCACACACAAATGCCCTGTCATGGGGTGGGTCAGGTGGACACAATCTAGGGAAAATCTAATGCATTCCAGGAAATACACTTAGGAAGGCTATCATGCTAGTGAACATGTCTAACACATTGGTTATTTATCCTAAGCTGTGTGGATACACAAATAGTGTTAATGTCCTATCTGTGTAGTCAGATCCCAAAAAAGCAAGTACATCCACATACATACACCTACAGAAAACATGTTGTACACATAGCAAGACAGCAAGGTGTGGTGAAGCTCCTGTCAAGCAAGTGGGTTGACAATTACACCACCACATTTGTTAACCCCATGCAATTTAAACACCACCACCCCTTGCGTGACAGCCTGCCGTCTGTTCATTGGGACAAAACAAAAATTGTCTGTCACGTGTGCAGTCCAACATGTGGGTGTATTGGCCACATTCCATGCTCAGTCCACAGCAAACCTGGGTGTGAACTAATAAATGGTCTAAGGTGACTACACATAGAGGCATATTCACAAGTAACTGATGCAGTGGCTATGATGAGCAACTTTTATAGGATTGCCATGCGACCCCCTAACAACACCATGGTAGCGCTGTATTTCAAATCCAGTACTCCATGGCAGTATTTAGCACAACTGACCAAAAATCAATGGACGCAGTTCTGGTGCTTTGCTGGACTGCCACCAAAAAATGTTGCACTAGGTGATGAAAGCTGATGAAAACCCATAGTACATAGCATGGGAATCAGTCTAAGGCCTGCTGTGGCCATTCATTGCAAAATGAGGCAAGAATGGTGCAAAGACGTCTAGTTACTTTCCGGGGGTATGCTCATCTTGTACACATCATACCTTACACAGGTATGATGTGTCCCACTGGGTTTACAAAGTGGCACAATGCTAGAATTGTGTCATTTGAAACATATATGGCGCATGGTGAGGCCCTGTTTAATGCCACCGTAGTGTAACTTTGTATGACACTACGGAGGTAAAAATGTGTGCAATGGCATTTTAAATGTGTCCCATTGGTGGCACATATGGCCACCCTATGAATCTCACATTGACATGACTCATGGAAAATGTGGCCTATGTATTATCTGGTCCTTGTAAGGTATGTACCATCACACATGTACACTTACAAGACATACCTTAAACACATGGAAGTTGAGGAGGATGTTGACCTGACATATCCACAAGTAACACAATACTACACATGACAGCTCAAATGTAGATATATATTTTGCCAAGGACACCATACATTTTAGTATTTTTTACATGTCTGGGGTCATAAAATCAACGCATTGCCACCTGCATGTTTTTTTTTATGGCATTGCATCTACCCAAAATGACACATACCATGCATTGGAACTGTCTAATGTAGCCTCGTCATGCAACATAAAAAACCACGCACAGGTACGTAACATAAAAAAAAGTTATGCATTCTCAAAAATGTGATGCATCATCACAGGAAGTGAGACAATGGATTTACCATGCACACCAGGAACTGCAAAGTTACTTTCACTTTCTTTTACAGTGCTTTCATCTGTCATGGTGAGAGGAGGTATTTTGGAGATCTCTGTGAGAGAGTGGTGGTTGAGGTGTAATGTTATGCTGTCTGCTGTCCTATTTTTGTCCCTGACCTCTGTATTATTCTGTCCTTTAGTCTTTTATATAGTGTTGTCATGGTATTGTTGGGTGTCTGTCTCTGGGGTAGTATTGTTTGTTAGGTTTCTTGGGGGTTGTTTGTGTTATTTTGTTTTGGGGTTCATGGTATGGAAGGTGTGTCTTACAGAATGTCTGGAAGGGAAAGGGCACATCACTTCAGCACTGAGGAGTTAGGCGGTTTAATTTGGCAGGTGCTCCATTACCTGCCCAACATGGTGTCCATGGGTGGGGAGAGTGATCTACGGCTAAAGGAACTAGGCGAGGATGGGAAAAGGTCCTCTCTGAGATGAACCGGATCTTCAAGGTGGAGCGGACTGACAGGCAACAAAAGCATCACTGGGAAGACATAGTCAGCAGGAAGCAGGACCTTCTGGACCACAGTGGGATTAAGGTCAGAGAAACTGTGGGTGAGTACACAAACCTTTTGATTGACTACTGCTTTACAATTGCGGATCCATGTCTGTTGGCCATAGTGCCTACTTTAGTAAGTTAAGGCAAAGGGCAGGGTTGCAAGTACAGTGTTGGTGTAAAAAAGAGCAAAAATGACAAATGCAAGACTGCACCATTAAGGAGACTAATGCTTGGTCCTGTCCTTGTACACTGGATTTTGCCACTTAATTCAGTTGTTTCTGTTGTACAAGAATGCCGACAATACTGTGTCATTTTTGAAGAGTACATGGTTACCAGGAATATGTGGCCATGTCCACTAAATGCCTAGCTACTATTGTATGTTGCATGGTCATATACAATTCATGTCACAAATCACACAGGGGTAAAGGCAGTCATGGAGTGTGTTCTGTGAGTCATGTATGTTCAGGATGGCATCACAATTACGAATCTTTAAAAAAGTTTGCAGTGTGAAGTCATCTGCACTTAATTAACAATGTAGCCGTGACATTTATGTTAGGTTCCTGCACATATGTGCACATGTCAGCCTGTCCTACTAATGTATGTCACTGAGACATGTAAGATGCCATTATTGAGCATTTATCAACATAGGTATATCGGCAAATTATGTCTGATGTACTGTACTTGTCCATAGTCTTCATAGTGCAACATTCACAGTGCCCTGTCTCATGTTCTGCCTTGCAGGTAGACCCCAACCATATACAATGAAAGAGGTGGAAAGCTTCAAAAACCCTGAGGCAACTAGTGAGCAACAATCTGTATGTGTAATGTGTTGTGCAGGTGTTGTATGTGCAGTTGTATGTTGTATGCAATGCCATGTACCAAGTGCATGTACGCTACCACAAACATAGTAGGCTCAACCAGGCTATGTACTGTCTCGTTGAAGATGTGTCTAGGCTGTGCACTTCATGAAATGCTTGCACTGGTGGCAACTTGTGTAGCAAAGGACATGGAAATGTTGGACATGGTACATGAGTCTCATATTGGTGATGACAGTATGGTCATGTGGCAGAAGTTAAGGGTCCAACACATGTGTGCAGGGTTGCTAGATATTGTTGACTACACATGTCACTGATCTGTGTGCCACACGTATCACTGAGCAACGTTACTTATGGTGTAATGCATTACCATGTGAATAGTCAACTAATAGTAGCAGGTCAGTGGTCAACATACCACACTTAGGGGCTTATTTACAAGTCACTAGCGCTGCCATTACATCACATTTTGTATGCGTATAAAGTGACACACCTGCGGCGCAAGGGTCTTGTACATATGCCTCTTGACATGACCAAATTTCAACCACCAATGTGGTGTGATGCCCCATTATCTGAGTCATAGCTTGCAACATTTCTAACCTATGTCATCCTCACATGTCTTGTCATGTAGGTTTGGCCATACGGATATCAATACTACATTGCCATTTGACCTTCGACGAACCACAGCATTATCTACTTGTGGTGATGCAGATATTGTCCAGGATGTGATGTTTGACACCCAATGTACAGCATTAGCCTGTGCTGTACAACGATCCCTGTGCAGATGTGGTGTGGGACATGCATACACCCACATATGAGGTGGTGTTGCTGAGTGCCGTTATGCAACACGCTGAGCATAGTATGGGATACATTTACAACCAATGGCCAGCATAGTGTGAAGAAACGAGTCACTCAGAAACTATGCATCAAGACATGCAACAACTCAGCTGGTAGTGACCTGTGTCAATATGAGAGTAGTGGCATCATCCTCTGTGTGACATGAATGACTGCACCACCCTACAATTTCACATATGATATCTGTCACAATCAGTTTACCATTTAGCAATGTGTCCCGACATCTTTACTTTCCATATTGTCCTGTTGTGAGGCCACATTGTACTTGCAGTACTTCCTCAAATGAGTTAGTTAAATGTTAATGGAACTGAGGTCACTTGCAGAAACATGAGGTACATTGATGAACAAACCACCATGATGAGTATAAAGCTGCATGGTCACATGGCTGATGTGTATGATGTGTATGACAATCTTACTCAATGGTGACATGGAACTTCAACGATTTTCCAAAATGTCGAAAGTAATTGTGCAATAATAGCTAGTCTTGATACCATGGGCAATGTGCATTTTCTGGTTTGTGTGCAGATGTATGTCCCCCCCACCCTTCAAGATGTTATATTGATTAGTGCTGGCCAATGTGTTACATCTGCAGATGGTGTATCCATTGCATGTGTGTGGTTCATTTGCCAAAATATACAGTTGACTGACATGTCCACTTCATGTTGCAGCTGCAAACATGAATGTATTCCAGAGGCGTGAAGTTGCAAAGAGGGCTGAGAGGTACCTCCACATCTCACAAGCTACCGTGGGGTACTGGAGGATGCGACTGGGAGCATGCCTCGAGGGCCTATAAGGCATTTGCTCAAGGGGTGCCAGCAAAGGAACCATCCACCTCCACCACCCATGCTGCAGAAAGGCCTGTGGCTGCAGGAAGTGCCACTCCTCCTGGGGAAGGACCTCAATCTCAGCTCCATCAACTGATCCAGCGACATCAACAACTGCAGCACAAACCTATGTGGAGCCCCTCTATTTTCAGGAGTTTCGTACGGAGTTGGCTGACCAGAAATACCATACTGCCTGGTTGGACCAGCAGGATGGGCAGATTTTGACCCTGCTTTGAGAACTTAAAGCACATATGTTAAAGCTCTGAGGGGACATGTGGACACTAACTCAGCATGTTCCTTTCATTTTGTAATGTGCATCTATATAGTTGGATTATGCAGTTAGTTAGGGTTTGTTAAGTTGGCATAATGTAGGTTAGTTTGTAGTTTTTAGTGTTAGTTTATCTTTGGGCTGTGGGTGTAGGGTATCTTTTATTTGTATTTGGTTAGGTGTTTGGGTAAATGTAAAAAATACAAAAAATACAAAAAAAAAATAAAAATGTTAAAAAAATGGACAAAAAAAGATATTATAGTTTAGGCCATATGTTTAGTTAGTCAAGGTTTAGCTTTAGTAACTGTTGTCCTTGTCATTAGATGTATATTAGTGGGGTGGAGCAGATTGATGTTTATCATGTGGCGTCATATGTTTAGAATAAGTAGTGATGAGTAAAGTTTTCGGATAAGTTAGGCTAAGATAGTCTAGTTTAGGTTAGTTTAGGTAGTTTAGTTACTTAGGATTTTAGGATTAGTTTTATTATTCAATAAATCATTTTGCTATTCCTAATATATGGTCTGCATTCTCATTTAGCGTGTAGGTGGTAGCATGTATGCACAGGTCATGTTAGGCACATGCTTTTGCAAGTTCTACATATATCCCTATTGTCAAGTTCCTGTCAGGTTGGCAATGGTGTCACAACTGCAACTTCAGACATATTTAAGCAATGTATGTGACACTCTGGATGTGAATGGACACACATACCAGGACAGGTATTCAAACATCATGTCTCTGTATTTTTCAGTAATGTGAGTTGCATTGTCATCATGTTGTTGTAATTGCACTCACCCTACATCTAGATTTTGTGACTGAGACACTTGTGACTGTCCCTCACATTCTTACTATTGCATAATTTATCTGAACTGTCAATGGTTTTCCTGTTGCTACCATCCTTGCTAGGCCCAGTCACTTGTGCTGTGATTGCTGTCAGCTATCACATTACGTGTATGCTAACTGCCAAATGCCATGTTTGGGATACTCAGGTTCAACTTGCTTGTTCACATAGCTATCAGTCACCTCATTCATGTTGCAGTCTGTGTGTTTTTGA
Source organism: Pleurodeles waltl (assembly GCF_031143425.1). Taxonomy (NCBI): domain Eukaryota; kingdom Metazoa; phylum Chordata; class Amphibia; order Caudata; family Salamandridae; genus Pleurodeles; species Pleurodeles waltl. The sequence goes on from NC_090447.1 coordinate 1,118,856,082, forward strand.
CTTTATGTATGTCACAAATCCACACACATCATTTAGGCAAGTTCTCAGGGTCATAGGAACAAGTCCCTAGCACCACCAGAGATTCCCTATCTGTGTTACTCCAGTGGCACTGTGCTCTTTCACTAATCTTTAAGGATGGCATGAGGCTGATTTGGATTTCTTAACACTGCACTGTATACATGGCTCCCACCCAATGCAGATTTCTGTGGCAGAGGGACATGCAATGGGTGTTGCTGTGGGCCTACCAATGCAACATCCATAGTTAGAATGGAATGTATACCTGAGTCAGTGCCCAAACTATGACTTCAGCCCAGGGGTATCGTTTGCATGGGATAACACGGAGACAGACAGATGTTTAGGCTGTTTTTTCCTATTGTTTGTGTGCTGTATTTTACCACTTACATAGATGGAGCAAGGGGCTTTCACTGTTGTATATGTGCAGGGAGGAAGACTTCCTGATCATAAGACTCCAAGCCCTGAAACACAGCCACCCTTGCTATATGGTGCAGGTGTGTCTGCATTGGTACTAGACAGCTGCATATGATTATGCACTAATGCTATACAAAAACATGGTTGGTCATTATCCAATTGCATATAGTATTACATGCGCATTAGTTATGACAAAGGTCAGCACAGTTACATTGCTTGTGGCACCATGCTGTCCAATTCTTTATGGCACATAGGCCCTCATTCTGACCTTGGCGGGCGGCGGAGGCCGCCCGCCAAAGTCCCGCCGTCAGGTTACCGTTCCGCGGTCGAAAGACCGCGGCGGTAATTCTGACTTTCCCGCTGGGCTGGCGGGCGGTCTCCTTCAGACCGCCAGCCAGCCCAGCGGGAAAGAGGCTTCCACGATGAAGCCGGCTCGGAATCGAGCCGGCGGAGTGGAAGCTGTGCGACGGGTGCAGTTGCACCCGTCGCGTATTTCACTGTCTGCGCAGCAGACAGTGAAATACATTTAGGGGCCCTCTTACGGGGGCCCCTGCAATGCCCATGCCAGTGGCATGGGCACTGCAGGGGCCCCCAGGGGCCCCGCGACCCCCCCTACCGCCATCCGGATCTCGGCGGTCCGACCGCCGGGATCTGGATGGCGGTAGGGGGGGTCAGAATCCCCGCGGCGGTGCAGCAAGCTGCGCCGCCGCGGAGGATTCAATGGGGCCGCGGTACACTGGCGGGACCCCGCCAGTGGTGCCGGTCCGACCGCGGCTTTACCGCCGCGGTCGGAATCCCCATTGAAGCACCGCCGGCTTGTCGGCGGTGCTCCCGCGGTCCTCCGCCCTGGCGGTCAAAGACCGCCAGGGTCAGAATGAGGGCCATAGGCCCCTCAGTGTATATGCTTCATACAATGCATAAGGTTCACACATTGACTGCCTCATAGATTCAAGACAATTGATGCTTAGAAGAAATTTATTAGTATGTGAAATTATATTATTGGTTGTACTCTACATTACACAGGAGACTAACCGCATTAGACATCCTGAATAATTGGAAGTCCAGGGAGAGTCCAGTGGGAGGGGTGATGTCATGAGACATGTGTAGAAGAGAAATGCATCAGTGATGGGGTGATCACAGTGCCAATAGGTAGGTATTGGCCAGGATAACAGTTCACATGTATGATTGGTCAATGGTGGGAGAGTGAAGAGGGGACGTTGATAGATGTTGTAACACTGGCATGATCTTCAGCACACAGCAAAAGAGAAATTGGTCATGTGCACAGTCTGTAGCTACCTGGTGGTGTTTTGTGTGAATGATGTTCCTTCCACATCTTCATCCTTGGATGTATGCGGTGCCTCCTGTGCCATGGATGGTGGTGGTGTTAAAGTTGAGGGAGACACATACAAACATCAGGGGCTGAAGATGTGGATTCAAAGTTCCCAGCAGCTGTGATCTGTGGAAAGATGGAAGGCATCCCTGCAGCAAGAAGGTACTGCTGGTTTCACAACACAGCAGCTATGTCATGGTGGTAGGCAGCCACGTTGTCACTGAAGGAGTCCAGCATCCACTGCATGGACTATAGGATAGTTTGGAGAGCCCCCAGCCTGTTGTCAATCATGCTGGTGCCAGTGTGAGAGGGCAATTGTTCGAACCTCAGCCTCAGGACACCGGCTATGCAAGCCATGGAATGCTGGAGTCCACATAGCAGAGAGTGGATCCCTTTGATGGCAGCAGAGTTGTCCTTATTTGGATTGAGGCACCGGTGGACTCCCGCTTATCTGCCTGCCATGGTCTTAATCCTCACCCGCACATGCTGTGCAAGCTCCCGCTGGGCTCCTACCACTGTATTTTGGATGATGGTGTCTAGGTCCTGGGAGTCCATGGCTGTGGATGAGGTGCCAGGTGGTGTGTATTGTGTGGTTCATTTGGGGAACCCGCAATGCTCAGTGTCCTCCTTGTGTCCGTAGATGGTGTATGGATGGCACCCAGAATCTCCTGGAGATTGTCAGAATTAATGCTTTGGAGTAATGGCATCATCCTCTGCAAGGAGATGTAAATATGTCAATGTTGATCTGTGTTAGCTGTTCACATTAAGGCCCTCATTACAATCTTGGCGGCCGGCGGAGGAACCGCCGAGCGGCCACCTATGCAGCCGCAAACCCGCCGGCCGCATTACAACATCCCCGCTGGGCCGGCGGGATGTTGGCCGTAACATTGCAGCCGGCTCCTGATGGAGCTGGCGATGTTGTGGCTGTGCGACGGGTGCAGCTGTACCCATCACGCTTTCACAGCAGACAGTGAAAAGCAGGGTGGTGCTGTGCCTGGGGGCCCCTGCACTGCCCATGCCAAGTGCATGGGCAGTGGAGGGGCCCCCAGGGGCCCACGACTCCCCTTCCCGGCAGCCATTCCATGGCAGTCTCTACCACCATGGACAGGCTGGCAGGAAGGGGAGTCATAATCCCCAGGGCAGCGCTGCCCTGGTGGATTATAACCGCCGGGACAACGATGGCGGACAACCACCGGTCCCGGCGGTGCAACCGCGGTGCTACCGCTGCGGTCAAAATATGGCGATTTATACCGCCAGCCTGTTGGCGGTACGATCGCCAAAACAACCCTGGCGGTCTTTGACCACCAGGGTTGTAATGAGGGCCTAAGTCTTTATGTTGTCAAGCATGACGCATCACTTAGATGGCACAGAGCCATGCAAAAGGTCCCTCATTTATGGGCCCCTAGCGGTACAATGTGCCACCAGGGTGTCAATTTTTAGAACACACTTTTGGCACATTATGGCAGTCCACATTTCCTAGTCCACTCCAAGCCCTCTTCTGTGTGTTTTTGTGTACTGCTTGTAGACCCCTTTCATGCATTACACTGCATGACAGTTGCGTGGCATGGGTGTTGCCTGGAGTGTTCCCATGAAAAACCCATGGAAACAACCGGAATCTATTGCATTGCCAGATCTCTAGCTTTTAATGTGTGTCACAATCTTGCAAGAGTGATGTAAGTTGAACAACTGTCAACAGGTATTCTCCTTCTCACCTCTTATAAAGTGTGCTATATCCTGACCCACCCATAGTAAGATGCAACCACCTCTTGCCTAAGTGATTGTACAGGAAGGTGTCCTTTCCTGCACAACAACACTGATCCCTCCAACACAGGCCTCCTTGCAGCATGGGTGCAAGGGTTCCTGTGTTGCAGGGCTGAGTTTTGTTGTGCCTGAAGGGACCCCTATGACACAAAACACAACATTCAAGAATTAGGGAAGTACTTAAAGGAAGGCATCAACTGCATCTTTTTAGTTTGGATCCCACATTCTACCTTCTCATCGCAGGAATATTTCATGTTAAATACACAGTAGGTCTAGACTCCCATAACATCAAAGCAGAAACCAGCAGGTTTAAAGTTGCCATTCTCAGCAGGAAATTGTTTTTGGGGATGTTCACATCAACTGCAGGAAGAATCCATATAATGGCGAAAGGAGTTTTAGGAAAGGGTTCCAAATATCTTCAAATTCAGATAGCTAGTCATTATCTGTGTAAATCGACTTTTCGAAGGCAGAAAGTGTAATCATACATTCAGAGCAGTCAGAGACCTTCGGAGGAATCTGTGATTTACACTTTCTCAGGATACATATTTTGGCATTCGCTAGTGACAAAGCCATCCACCTCCATTCATCATTGTTTATTCAATTTATACTGTCCATGTTGTGTAGTATTTCCACACCTATTGTTGAAGGACAAAGTGTATTCTTGCTTCAATATGTTACATATCTCAATTCAGTATTTAACAACAGTTGAGCAAGCCCAAAGAATGTGGACAGTGTCTCCTCCTGTTTGACCACAGGGCAAAGTTTGCTTCATGAAGTCTATAAGGGGATCAGAGATTCAGCCAGGCATCACACAAGGTGCTGATGTGCATTAGAAGGATGTTTGACCATTTGTCATCTTCAAAAACTGTTTGGACCTCAAATTATGCAGATGTTGTCTGCCCAGCTTTGAGTATAGTTCATCAATGATCAAGGTATAAATGGCCAATGTAAGTTTCCTCTGAGCTCCACATTAAGCCGGTAGTCATGGAAAATAGAAGTGAAGGCTAGCGATGCGGATTGTTCCTATTTGCATTCGATACAGCTTCTCAGTTGCATGTTCCTCCAGTGTTGATGGTTATCATGAATGTATTCTGCCTGTATTCTGCCTATAATGCTGGAAAATCTTTCGCAGCATCCTCAGTGAATATGTGTTTGATCAAGAGGATACTCTTGGAGGCTCATCTCTCCCAGTAGAAGGCCAGTCTGTCAATCAGCACTTCTGTGTTATACCACAGTGGTACTCCAAGATGAAAGAAACTGTTTTGTGTGAGTGCCTTATGTTGCATGTTCTATATATGTAAGGAATGCTGTAGTAGTGGATTGGCAGGTTCTGTGGGCTCCTTACGTTGTTTATATTTCACTTGCACACCTTTCACTGTACATTGAAGTGAATGTTCAATGAGGATCCAGTCTAGATTTTCTGGCTTATCTGGAAAGTGATAGGCAAATTGTGACAAGTGAAATGCAGTACAATAGTTCTGTATCATTGGAAATGGAAGGTGTTTGGAATTAGAATCTGCATACAATTTTGACATTGCTATCATGGTTTTGCCATTTCCCCACATGTGTTTCTTGATTTTGTAATCAATAGATCTTAGCATTGCTCCTAGGACTGGTAGAAGGAGCATGTCGATCACATAGTTAAAGTGTGGTGCTACTCTCATTTTAGTAGTTTGTACCCTCTCACAAAAGGAGAGTTGTAGGCTCTTCCTTTTATGGAAGACCACTGCATTTGCCTAGTCAGTGCCAAAATGTGATCTTGGGCCAGATGTATGAACATTAAGAAAAATGATTTTCAAATAGCGATTTCTTCCAAATTGCTAATTGGGAATCACATTTCTTAATGTATGAAACTTTTATTTTTTTAGTTAGTGATTAGTATCAAATTGACCTACCTCATGAATATCACTGTTTAGATTGAATACCCTAAACATGCCCCTTCCAAAAAGCAATCCCTTATGATTTTCTAAACCCACTTAGCAATTTAGCAACAAGATATAGATTTGCTAAATGGGCTCAGTACATTTGTGCAAGTCATTTAGAGTTCGCAAATTCTGTGATTTAACAAATCAGAGGCTTTGCAAATTCTAAATAACTGCACATCTGACCCAAAACCAGCATTGGCTTCTCTTCATTGGCTCCCAATTAAGCAACTGATCAATTTCAAGGCTATCTGTATGACACAAAAAGCTCTTCAAAATAAAGGTTCCTTGTTTCTTAGGAAGAGTATCACGCCCTACGTCCCTCAGAGGGCACTTAAGTCTTCACCTGCCTCTCTGGTGACCATACCTCGCTTTAAAAAGGTAACTTGGGGAGGTGATTCTTTCTTAGTTAAAACTGCGTATCTTTGGAATTCGCTTCCCCTGGATCTCTGGCAGGAACAATCAGAATTTACATTCCGGAAGAAGCTGAAGACATTCCTGTTCACAGCATAGATCTTGCTTAAGTTTAATTTTCCCTCCCAAGCACTGGGAAGCTTTCGGGTAGCCATGCACTCTATAAATCCATTCAACTCAAACTTGTACCAGAAAATGAAAGTTATCACTGACTAAAAATCCTAAGTATTTCAACCTCTGTGGCAACCCTTTGAAGAGGAGTCATGCTAGTGCAGGGATGATCACATTTTTAGTCATTGACATGGCTTCAGTTTTAGACCAATTGTACTGATAACCAGAAAAGGACAGGATCTGTGTAATGGTAGTCATGACTGCTGGAAACCATTCATTGAGACTGGAGATAGTAAGTAGAACATTGTCGGCATATAGCATCATTTTTTGCTCTCCTGCTGTGCTTAGTATGCTGTGTATGTTGGTGTTATTTCAGAATGGATTTGCCAGGGTTGTCAAGGTGATCAAGAGCAGAAGGGTAGACAGAGGACTGGTTCCTGTGCTGATCTGCCATTGTTCTGAAAGGAAGCCACTGCAGTTAACTTGGGCTGTTGGTTCTGCATAGAGAATTCACAAATCCTAAAAGATTAGCGTCAAAGTCCATGCAGGACATCATCCTAAAGAGGTAACCCACTCCTCCCGATCAAAGACTTTTTCCACATCAAGGTACAAGGTCAGCTTCTCAGGGGCCTCAGTTTTCAATTGCCACAAAAGATGAAGAAGAGTTTGAAGATGGTTTCTGGAGGACCTGCCTGGTAAAAAAAAAAGTCTGCCTGGTTTTTATGGATAAAAGGCAGAAAAACATGCTATAGCCGACTGGCAAGTACATTTGCCAATATTTTCATATGGCTTTTCAAAAATCAATTTGGTCTGTAGTGCATGTATTAAAGTGGGTCTCTTTCCAGCATAGGAATAAGTGATATGCAAGCCTCATTAAGTTCATTGTGACATCTCTCAGTTTCTGTAGCTTTGTCGAAAACTTTAGCGAGGAGTTGAGGAGACGTTTTGGCAGTGATGATATGAAAGTCCTCTTTAGGTGCTTACCCCAGGGCATGGACTTGATGGCTTCCAATATCTGTTTTGGAGTTGTGTTGAGTTCTAGTGTCCCACTTAAAAGAGGCATTAACAGCTGTTACTGTACTCGAGCCAAACAGGATTCCTCCTCTTTATTGTTGTCAGTTTGCTCTGAGTTACAGAGTTGAGCATAATAGGCCACAAACTCTTTAGTAGTGTCCAAGGGATTCATTGATAGCTCCCCAGAAGAGCTCTGCGTAACCAGTACATTCATTTCGGTTTGGTTGCACTGCAAATAGGCATTCTGCTTTTTATCCATGCTCATAATAGTCACAACAGACTCAAAATAAGGCTTTCTCTGCCATTTAAGAGCACAAAGTATTTTGTTTATATTTTCCCTTTAATAAACAAAGGGGCATATTTCCATAGAACTGGCACTGCCGCAAAATTGGAAGTTCTGTGCTGCATCAGTTCTGAAATGCAGGGATGCGCCTTGTTTAAAAAAAAATACGGCACACCCCTGTGTTTCCCCCAGCGCTGGTGCTAAATTTAGCTGCCAGCTCCAATGAAGGCATCCTTGCACCATAGTGCAAGGGTGTCTGCATTGAACGGAATGATTGTTTATGTGCAGGGAGGTCACCCTTCCTGCACATAAACAATCTACAGTGGCGTTATGGCACTTCTATGCAGAATGCAGCACACAGAGAAGTAGCATGTTGTCAATATTGAATCATTGTTTTTGTGCAGGAAGGGGCACATTCCTGCACATAAACAATCAATAATGACCTTTTGCTCATTCTATGTGTGCTGCAGAATACATAGAAAAAGAAAAAACGAGGAGAAAAAGAAGAATTTATTAGTAGGGTGGCGTTAGTTTTTGGAGCTGCTTCAGATTTACGATTCCTTGTGAACCTGCGGCAAAGTCAAAAGCAATGGGTGTTGTGGAGAAACACCCACAGCAACATCCATTGCATGCCTCTCTGCAGCAGAAAACTGCATTGGAAGGGCACATATTTACAAGGCGGTGTAAAGCCACAAAAAGTGGCATAGCCTCGCCATGTAAATATGGGCCAGTGTACATCACCACCAGAGTGTCGCTAAAAGTGACGCTTTGGTGGCGTTAGGGGCTTGTAAATTAGCCCCATAATAGTCTTTCACCTGTGGGCGCCAGTCTACAAGATCGTTCTTGAATCAGGATCTCTTGTTCCAACATATCTCTGTGCTTGTATGTCTTCAATTTGTGTGCTTCTGTATCTATCATCAGCATGCCTCAGATGATATGCAGGCCACCAATAGACTTTGCAATAATGATACTGACTCAGTGTTGGTGTCAAAATATTCTTGCATCTGAGCATATAGTTGTTTTATTTATTGTGGGTGGAGGTATTGAACTATATTAATTCACCAGGTATTGGATTTTGGCATGATAATCTGCCCATGAACAGATAGTCCTGCTGCCTTTATCTAGAGTAATAGATGTGCACTTATATGGGAAAAAAACAATCTGTGTTTCAGTTCTGCACCGGCAGAACAATTAGGTATATTATCTGTTTGTAGGATGTTGTAGGCACCCCAGATCTATTAGACCATGGCCTGACATCAGATCTTTAATTATATGTTGATCTGAGTTACTAATAAAATCAGGCCGTCCTGATCAATCCAAAATCATCTCAATAGATATGTCCCAGTCTCCAGCAATAAGTACACAACCTTGGCCCAGATCAGCGCATTACTAATTCATTTAGAAAAAAAAGTAATTGTGATTCAAGTTGGGAGCTTGTACAGAGCCCACCACCAGTATACGTTTTTGAATGGAGAGTTTTGCAAAGGTGAACCTGGCTCCTGCGTCAGTTGATGCTTTGAATATCCTTGCTTTAACTCTTTATGGAGAAGTATGGCTATGCCTCTCTTCCAGTATTCCGCATTACTTTCTCACTTGTGCTGAGCTCTTGGACAGCCATAGGCCCACATATGACTTTTCCTACCCAGACTCTTTTTAGTTTCTCTGATTCTGCAGCAGAGATTTAAGTCTCTTGCAAGAGAACGAAATCAGCTTTTTTTTGCATGCAAGATGTGTCAGTACATATTTGCGTTTAGTGAATGTTGATAGACCATTCCTGATAAGGGACCAAGGGCATGGCTTGCACAGCCAACGTGGCAGATGAGTTCTAAATGAGTTTCTCTCTGCATCCTGCTAATCCAACATTTCTCCTACCAGGAGCCCATCATTCCAGGACATGATTCTCCCATCTGTGACATCCATCCTCCCTTCTGTCATACTGTGCAAAATCGCAGCCAAGGGAGAGTAAATGACAGAGGTGCAGTCAGCGACCATTGTGGCCTAAGAAAAGGCCTGCAGCTGCGACATTGCAGGTCTTGCCCGGAGGAGCCAAGCTGTGGCAATGAAATAGGTGAGAACCTTGTCCCATTCCTGAGGTCCAGGGTCACGAGTCTTTGGGTCACTGTGCCTCCCTGCAGTGAAGCCTGCCTTGCTGCCCGAAACTGAGATGGCCGAAGTGCAGCCCATAAGTGAAGTGTGGATCCCGGCTACTGGGTGGGCACAGTGGCTGTGGGGATGCCTTTGGCCAGGCTGTGATGGCCTTTGAACCGCCAGAGGATGCTACACGCAGGAGGAATTTACCAGACTTGAACCCGGAGGAACAGATGTTGCGCTGGCCTCCTGACTTTCCTTCTTCCCCCCTTTTGCAGTTTCTGTCTGTGGGGTTTTGGATCACAGTGGCCTGGGCTTCCCTGCCCACTCTGGGGTGCTACCACTCACCACTCCTGGCTCTGACTGCAGAGGGCAGACACCAGGTGACTGGGCAAGCTGGCAATGAAAGCAAGTGGGGCATTGCTTAGGAGGCTGCTTTGGGCCTGAGACCTATCACACGCTGACACCTTGTCTCCCTTGACTTCTCAACCTAGACTTCATGAGTGCTCGCTATTGGGAAACACCTAACTATTTAGATACTGCAACATCATACAATGGCTGACACACTTGCTACTGCTTCCTTCCTGGCCAGACATAGCTATTGATTCAGCGGATAACTAATATTTCTCCTGCTATGGCCCTCCTCTAATTTAGTTTATAATTTAACTTTAATTAACTGTTATGTGGGCACAGGCTGCACTACACCAGCTCCCGTTCCAGGCCTCTCTCCTTTGACTGTCCTCAGCAGCCAGGGAGCGAGGGACAGAGGGCAGTGTCTCTATGTGATCCAGGGGTACTGGGCCAGGGCATTGTTTACATATGGGGGGGATTGTGCTTGGGAAAAAAGGAAACTTGTAGTCAGAGCTCCACAGAAAATAAGAATCTGTCTCCCCGGAGTCCATGAACTTTCTCAGGAACTCTGGGGAGACAGGTTCTTTTCTGTGGAGCTCTGATTGAAAGTTTTCATTTTTCCAAGCACTGACCCCCCCGCAACATATGCAGTAATGTCATTATTTGCATATATGATGGGGAGGGGGCCTGTGCTTGGAAAAAAGGAAATGTGCAGTGAAAACTCCACGGAGAGAGCTTGTCCCCCAGAGTCCCGGGGGTACAGAGTGGGTTGCGGAGGCCAGCAGGGAGAGCTGGAGACCAGGTGAGCAACAGGCACTTGGCAAGGGAAGTGTGTACATACTTACTTGAAGCCCAACCTCAGAAGCACTAAGCAGGGTCAGACCAACCTGACCCTGCTTAGCGCTTCCGAGATCAGATAAATATTTGGCCAGGCAGGCGACACTACGCTGCACATGGAATTCCATGGAATTCATGTTTTTTTTACCAACTCCGTGGAATTCTGTGGAGTACAACTCCGAGTGCTACACCCAGCCCTAACAAAAAACAGTGAAATTGACTCAGCTGTGTTCCTGATGGCAGAGGAATGGAGATACTGGAGGGCCGTATGGAGGATGCAGAGGGCTGCTCACAACATAACAGCATTAGTGTATTAGGACTGTGGAGGGTGTGGAGGGATCAGATGCCGCTGCTACCTCAAGGCATTTTCTCACAAGTTTTCTCAGTGGAATATGTCGACTGAGTTCCAGCTTGCAGTCCACCACCAGGATTTAACCCTAGACCATTCTTATTTTGATTACGACACCATAGAGACAGAGATACTATTTTGTGTGAGACACACAAACCACAGGATATTGTGGTGAATAATGCAAAGGTCCTGCTTTTCCCAGACGACACTTTCACGGAAGAGAAACAATGCAGTTCCTTTCTTGCAGCCAAGCCTCGATTTTGCGAACTTGACATCCAATATGCTCTCTGTTCGACTTGCTATATCTGTTGCAACTGCCTATTGCAGCAGGGGGTAAGACACACTTCTTCAACACACCTGAAAAAGCATGGGACTGATTGGAAGTGATGTAACATACAGCTGCTGACTGCACTGCAAGACCTACCATAGCCACACAAACTAGAACACTTTTAGGATGACACAGCAAATGATCCCTGCCATGACACTCTGCACGGATGAGAGCTGTGCCTGACCTGGAGCAGGTCATTTGTTAAAGTTGGCAAGCTTTGCAGAGCACTGCTGCGATGCGTGAGCAAGACCGAGACTAAGAATTGAAAGACGGAACTGATAAATCCAGCAGAAAGGACAGCTCTTTTACCACATAGCCCTCTAAAGCAGACTGTCAACACTACCTGAAGTCACACTGCAAACATCTGATGAGCTTATCTGAAGACTGTAGTGCTTAACTGCTGAATCTTTCCATTCCCGGCAGGGCAGCAGGAGCATGCACTGATGTGCCCCTCTCTTGTATTGTTCAATTAAACTGCTTATCTTCTCTTAGAGTGGTGGGGGACAGTGAAGGGGAGCCGATACTGGACCAGATGGTGGGTAATCTCTCTAGCTCTCACAAACACTCTGGTGGACAGACGTCATAGGATCTGCCATTTTCATGGGCTCCTAAAGGTAACTCATAGACAGTGTGGGATGCTCCTTCATTGACTGCCTAGCCTAACCCCATCAGTCACACAACTGGTTAACTCTTGCTGAGTTGAAATTATGAACTTGGTGGAGTTATGTTGTCTCTCTGATCTTTTGTTATTCCTGTTCTTTTGTTTAAAGTTTGAATGATTTTAGTTATGACCCATGATTCCTCCTTGGCCCAGTTTCCCAATGATGGTGCTTCTTATAGACAATGCACTCAGCCACACTTTAGCTGCAATGTGCAAAGTGTCCACAGAGTAGACAATGCTTACCATCATACATAACCCATTTTAATATACTTAGATGGAACATGAGGGGCATGCATTTTGCGCTACGCAGTTTATTCCTACCTGAAACGCCACTCCACACATATTGCGCTATTACAAAAGACAGATCTCATTCACATAGAAAGCTCCAAATTACAGCAGCGCTGGTGTGGGCAGGTGTTTGCTACTAACTAATCCACCTGTGACCGGGGGATGCTAATTTGGATTAGACCTAGAACCCCATTTGTGGTAGAGGACACCTTACTAATTTCGGAGGGTAGGTATGTCATAGTGTGAGCCGCCTAGGTGGCCGCTCAGTTCTAGTGGGTTATATTTACACCCCAAACCTAGATCAGACTTCTTTTTTAGTGCCCTCTCAACTATGCTATCGCAATGGAGGGACCTCTGGTGTCTTCTTTAAGGGAACTTTAACAGCATACTAGACACCATGCTTGATCGCTCCTTCCCACCACTATCTCTCATAATAGCGACCTCCAACGTGCAAATGTTGGCAGATTGGCTTCAGTGGTTGCAAATTGTTGATATGTGGAGCTTTTCTAACTCAAACACAAAGGTATATTTCTTCTACTCTGCACCTCACAAATTACGTGTCCATATAGACAGGCTGGTAGGTACGGGGTTGCTGCTTCTCTCTAGCAAAAAGGTGGAGTACATGGGACGTACGCGCTGAGATCATATTCCCCAAATCTTACAACTACAAGGGTGAGCGCCCCCACCTCCATTCCTCTCTAGCATCTACAGCCTGCACTACTGGAATATCCCCCATTCTGAGCCTCTTTTGGGGCTGTTACTGGCTACTTTGAAGAAAGCATTGGTACAGCTTCAAATAAATTGATAGAATGTCATGTGTTTAAATTGGCTTTGCAGGGGCAATGTCTGGGGGTACAAGGAAACATGAGACAACTCATTAACAGTGACGTATCCAGGGTAGAACACACCCTATTGCACTGGCACAGGCACAGAGCGAACACGCTACACTGCTAGAAAGGCTGCAATGTTTAAATTATGCTGCACACTCAGCCCACACTCACGCCACAGCAGGCAAAGCGGGACGACTTTTGGCATGACTTATTCACCAGGAACAGCCTCAACTGCCTATAACTGCAAAACATTCGGCAACAGGTTCACTCTTCTACACACAGCACGCTATACATGACAAACTTACATGCCATTATACACAGGTGTATCAGTCATCAATGAAAGCTAACCCTGGTGCCTGCGGTTCCTTCCTTGCCAACCTGACATTGCCCTGCATTACCATGGACCAGCCAGAGGCACTAGATGTGCCTATTACTTTGGTAGATATTAAAGATGCAATCAAGGCTTTGACTTCCAGTAGGTCTCCCGGACCTGACGGTCTGCCAGCGGATATCTACAAAACTTAAACATCACACTTGGCCCTGCACTTGCTGGCAGGGTATAATGAGGTCCTTAGTATCTGTACTCTGTCTGCTTCCCAGAAAGAAGCAACAGTCATCTCTTTACCTAAATTCAAACAAAGGCCTGGTACTTGTTAGCTCCTACATGCCATTAGCTTTACACAACACTGACTATAAAGTTCAGGTGAAGATACTTGCAGATTATTTGACACCTCTTGTCCCATCCCTGGTTCACACAGATCAAAATGGCTTTGTCCCCACATGTAATACCTCCCTGAGTTTTACGCTGTTTTTTAGAGTCATGACTTGTGCTCGCCAAACGTGGCCTTGGGTCGGTTGTTAGGTCTCAGACCTTAAAAAAGGCTTTCAACTCCTTGGAATGGAGGTATCTTTTTACTGTGATGTCTTGATATGGCATAGGCCACCATTTCCTCAGACTAGTAAAACTCTTATTCACCAATCCCCTGATCAGGGTCAAGATGGGGCCATTCGTGCTAGATAACCATAGGCGTACATAGAGGAACAAGACAGGGCTGCCCGTTATCACCCTTACTGTTTTCACTGGCGATTGAAGCACTAGTGCTGGCAATGCCTCAAAATGGGACAAACTGCGTATCACTTTGGGTGCTGTAATACATTATCTCATTATATGCAGATGGCAGGCTATCATATATCAATGAGAAGCACAACATTCTTACCATATTTGCTGCAATCCTAGCAGATTTTGCAACCATTTTTGGATTGCATGTAAAGCATGTAAACTGGACAAAGTAACGTCTATTCCCTTTTCTTCCTGATGTCTCTGATCCATGCTTTATTATAGATTGGACACAATAGGTATGGCAAAAACATACATTCTGGTATTTGGGGATGCAGGTGTACCACTCTATGACAAATCTATTAGAAGGCAACGTCACTCGTCTCTGTAAGCCCAAATTGTATTTTGGCGCACGCTGTCGCTGGTGTCATTGTTGAAGATGGTGGTCTTAAACTGCCTTTTATATCTCTTCTCCAACCTACCCATTTATATACCTGTTTCATTTTTCTGCACATCTGATCAACAGGTCGGAGAATTTCTCTGGAATAAATCTAGATGCAGAGTAGCACTGACAAAACTCTATTCACCTACAGACAAAGGAGGTCGAGCTGCTCCTCATTTTGAGTAATACTACCTTGTGGCCCAAATGCAATGGATTGCTAAATGGCTGGTGAGCCTTCATCTGTCAGACACAGCCACGTCCTCTCCTTGTTAGAACCTTCCTGCCATTTTACGTCGGGGCTAGCACTAATGGGCATGCGTAGGGTAGGGAAGCCCACATCATCTGCAGAATTGATGTTGTGGCACACTGTGGGTCTACATACACTGGGGGACCTATATAGAGAAGGCACGTTAGCTGCTTATGAGATGTTAATGCACGAGGACGGACTTCCCCCTGGTTAATTTTTGCTTCATAAATAATTATTTGCCACACTTGGACACCATTGGAGGACATGACCACAGAACTGCCTATGCATCTTATGATCCAATATTTATATGTGATAGAGAGGGGCAGTCACCTCATATGCTGGTTTGTTGATTCGCTCCACTCTCACACTGCCCCACAACTCCTCAGTCTCTGGCAGTGCTCGGAGGCAGACTTAAAACACCCTTGCACTGAGAAGGAATGGGCTGCCTTATTAGGAGGCCCTAAACATGTGCTAAACAATGCCCGATTTAAACTTACTCCGCTTTATATAGTTCATAGAGCTTATCCTACGCCGGCTAACATCAATAGATTCTATAATAGAGAAGATGCAGTCTGTCCCCACTGCAATCAGGTAGATGCTGATTTGCTACACATGCTTTGGTCTTGCCTTCATTTGCATGCATATTGGTCTGGTATCACAACAAGCTTAACAGCCTGCACTGAATGCCTAGATTTGCATAAGTGGGAAGTATGCCCCCTAATATTGTACTGTAGGAGAAAGAAACATAGGGTTACTTCCCACTTTCTGGGTTTTAGTTTCATAGTAGCTAAATGTCTCATTATCCTCACATGGAAATCCTCTGAGCCCTCACTGGTTAGTAAGTGGGAACGATCGATGGTCAATTGGACACAAGTGGAAAGTGTTACTTTACACAGGGAAGACACTCTTGGGCTGCTGAAATACCCCATTGCTAATTATTGGGATACCATTTTATCAGACTTACATTCCACTTCATTACATGAGACAGGCACTAGTGCTGAGACGGAAGTGAGAGTCCAAGACACACAGGATGAAGCAACGGGCCATAATCATTATTCTTGATGAGTATGTTGCGCTTTTGTGTATAGAATGCTTGAGGCTACTAGTGTTTGGTGCTGGAAGCGGTATCACACCAGGATGCAGAATGAGGGGAAGGGTTGGAGGGTCGTTATGAAGAAGGGTCGATTAAGTTGTGTTGTCACATTATTATGGTTATATATGTATCAAAGAGAATGGATCTGTTACTATAGCAAGCACAAGCCTCACAAGCCGACTCAATTATGTACATCAATGTACTGATGTCTGCAAAAATATTTTGTTTGAGTCATGTCTCATGCTGCTTTGCACCAACGAAGTATATTTCTCGTTTCCTTTAGTATAATTGTGTTGTATAGTTATAAAATGCCAATAAAGAGACTCAAACTAAAAAAGTAAAGGAACCAAATCGACAGCTGATCAGTGGCAAACATCATGCTACTATTAAATGCATTGTTTAAAATAGAGAGCGAAGTCAAGGATATTGCTCAACTACATCTGTGCATGACTGGTGAGGTGCCCAAACAAATTACTTTTATTGAAAGGAGAAGGAGAAATCATCCAAATTCATTCTAACGCCAGAGTCACTAGGAAGGTGTTTGAGTGTCATGAAGCAATAAAGAGTGAAAATACAATTACTTATCGGTAAAATGTAACCTGGTAAGCTATGCTTCAAAGCAAAGCCCTGCTGCATGTAAAAGAGCATGTCGAAGACTAAAAGATTCTCCTGTAGCTCTTCCAGCGTTGTTGGGACATGGGCGGTGTATGTAGTCAGTTACGCGCTATCATGATCCGGTTTCAGTGGAAATTTTGATTTATGCCTAGAAGGATGGAGGGCATCAGCCTTGTCAATTTCGTGGCTTGTCTCTGCCCTTGTAAGGGAGCCTGTGCTGCATACCGTGTTGAGGACTGGTGTGGGTGGTATGATTGGCTGCAGGTTGGGGAGGTGTTTCTGGCGGTACAGCAACAATCTCCATTGTCACTATTGCATTGCATTGATATTATTGCAATGTTATGGCCATTGTGTGTAAATGGAACATTCTTTTTGGATGCATACAAAAATTGCTTAGTTTGTTGGTGTCTTATTAAACTGACTATAATAGGCTCCGGGGACCTTTCAGCCGAATTGCACCTTAGTTTTAGCCTGTGTGCCCTGTGAAATTCAACTGGTGGATGAAAGTTCAAGCGGGTAATTTAGGGAGCATATCTGTTAGATGTGCAATTATGTCAATTCCTTTTGCCACTTCTGGGAGGCTGAAAATGCGAACATTATTCCTTCTCCTGTGATCTTATAAATCAAAACCTTTCTCTTAAGGTTCAAGCATTCATACTCCCCAATCTAGTGTACTGTAAACTTTGTGCTCCAAATCTATGGTCTGGGGTAAGCAGCTGTGATTTGTATTGGCACAATTTTTTCTTGCATGGCCTTGATGACAGTATTGGTGGATGCAGTAGAGGCTCCTGCCGCATCTATAGAAGTTTTTTGCTTTTCAGTTCTACCATTAGTTATTCCAGTGTAGTGATCGCCTTGTCTTTCTCTGATGTTCAGTTCAGAGACATTGTGGCACCTCGGAGACCACTTCAGAACAGAAGCTGTTGGGATGATTTGGCTTTAGGCATCCGAGGTATGATATTGCTGCAATGTGACACAATAATTACCATCACTGGGGACGAGCCCATTACAGACAGCCTGGTCACCTAGCCATACTTCTCAGTAAAGGATGTAGAGCCTTGTAAATCACAGTCGATACTTCTAAAGAAAAGAATGGCAGTGACATAGGAAGTAGAATGCAATCATTTCTGTGGCCACTAGACGATAGGAATCCCAGTTAAAATGATGCAGGAAAAAACAACATGGCAGCCCCAGGGAAACAGTGACGTCACCGGGGCATAGTTGGCGTATTTCAATTAACTGACCTCGCAGACTGGCAGAGGCAGTGCAGGTATCACACAAACCCCTCCTCTGATTGCAGTAAATGTGGTTTGGCACCCCAGCTGAAATTACTGCCATCTGTAGTCTTTGCATGCAGAGTGGTGTTCAGCGGGGATGTCAGGGAGGAGTATTACTGGTCGAGTATGGGAGAAGGCAACCAGCAGAACCAGCACCTCAGCAGAGAATGGGAACCTCTGGTCGTCTCGCTCACTAACAGTTTGTGTGCTGTCAAAGCATCTGTGGGGCCACTAACCATGCAGGATCACCATTGAGATGGGGGAGGGTCCAATCGATGCATAGAATTTCTCCCGGTTTTAGACTATATTAGATCCATTCAGCTGCAAGTGCTGCTCCATGGATTAGAAAAGTTGACAAATACTACATTAATTTAGAATTGTGGGAAGTCAGGCTTGTGGGCGCTCTAGAATTTAGCCATCCTTATCTTAGCCTAGCCCCGCTTTGTGAGGTTCCTGCATTCAAGCACAACCTTGCAGAATTTCAACTGTTTGGAAATTGGGTCTCTATTTGGCAGAGGTATAACCCTGTTTAAGTACAGACCAAGATTATAGTCTGGGTAAGTCAGATACACATCCTAAATTACACAAAACAGTCAGGCTCAACTTAGAGAGCACTTAAGCGGTGCATAAAGCAATAGTCAAATTTCAGTAACACAGTGAAAACACCACATAAAGACTCCACGCCAGTTTAGAGAAATAAAGAATATTAGTCAAGATATAGGCGTTCAAAGTATGAACATTATAATAGTTTCAGGAGCAAGTATGCACTTCTATTCAGGTATTTATCGTTCTGCTGGGACTTGGCAATGATCTCTATAGTAGAGCGATATGCAAGTAGTGCTTTTAGAAAATCACTATGAGTTTGATGCAGTGGGCTGCAAAGAGCAAAGCAAAACTGACAGGGACAACTCTGGTCTGTTCACATGCAATAGTACCTTCACATGAGCCAGCTGGTTTGGGGCAAACCTCCGGCATTGCTGATCTCAAGGATGGAGCTTCCAAGATGGCAATGTCCTCAGTCAGGCAACAGCAAGTTGTTCTGATTGGGCTGATAGTGGCTGGGGCGGCAATGATGTTTTCACTGCACTTGGTGTTACCCTGACGATTCGTCAGGGTGCGGGTGCCTTGTAGTTACTCGGTGCGCAGCACTGAGGTATTTAATTCTCCTCCACGGTGTGCAGATCCATGCAGCATGGACCATTGTTGTTTGGGGAGTTTATGGTGGGTTCCCCAGTGAACTGACTCCCACAGGTTGGAGCACTTGCCTCATGCAGAACAAAGCACTCGTTTTGCGTGAATCAAAGTGCTTAATCCTTTGCTTGAGGTGGCACAGAACCTTGTCACTTCCACCTGCAGACTCAGAGTCCCACGGCAGCATTGGAATAGCGAAGCCTTTGATGGCCCTGAGGGTTCCAAGAACAGGAGCAAGTCAACAAGCCCTTGGAGTTACTTTAGGTTAAAATGTTGTGGAGTAGAATGAGTCCTTCTCACTGCAAGACACAGCAAGCAGCAAGCCAGCACAGCAGAGCAAGTTGCAAAGTTTCAGTCCTGCCTCATAGGACAGAAAACAGCAGGAAGCAGACCAACACAGCAGAGCAGCTGGCAAAGTGGCAGTCCCTTCAAGTAGCACAGCTCCACTTCTTGGCAGAGTCTCATCAAAACCCAAATGTAAACTGAATTGGTGGGGTTTGGGGTCCAGTAGTTATACCAAAAGAGACCTTTGAAGACCACAAGTTCCCTGCCCTTCCTTCTCTGGCTCGAGATACTCTACAGGTGGTATGCCGTCCTTAGTGTGAGAGTGCCATAGCCCTATTTAGGCATCAATGGTAGCTCCTGCCTCCCATCTAGCCTAAGAAGACCTGTCAGCCCGATGATGGGCCATCAGGATGCAAATGTCACCCCAGCTCCCTTTGTGTAAAACTGTCCAGAGAGAATGCACAAAGCCCAGCTGTCATCCACCCCAGACGTGTACTCAGAGACAGGCAGGGCAGAGGCTCAGAATGGTTAGAGTAAGAAAATGCCAACTTTCTAAAAATGGCATTTTCAGACTTACAATTTAAAATCTGACTTCACCAAAAGTTGTGATTTAAAATTGTGAGTCCAGAGACACCAAACTCCAAATTCCTGTCTTTTTCCAATTGAAAGTTACACTTAAAGGGTGCTTCAAGGTAACCCCAAAGTTAACCAATGGGAGAGATAGGCCTTGCAGTAGCGAAAAACTAATTTAGCAGTTTTCCGTTACCAGGACATGTTAAACTTAAAAGTACCTGTCCAACTTTTTCAATAAGCTGTACCCTCCCCTTGGGGATAACTAGGACCTACCTTAGGGGTGACCTATATCTAATTAAAAAAAGAAGGTTTGGGCCTTGCAAGTTGGTGCACTTGCCAGGTCACAATGGCAGTGTAAAATTGCCCACAAAGGCCCTGCAGTGGCAGGTGTAAACATGTTTACAGAGCTACCGTAGTGAGTGCTAAAGGGCTTGTGCTCTCTGCTCTGAACATGGTAGTATTGGCTAATCCTCAATACGCATTTAATTTACTTATAAGTTCTTTGTAAAGTGCACCACATGTGACCAGGACATGTAAATTAAAAGCTAGCTGTGGGCCCGCAGCACTGTTTGTTCAATCCTCTTAAGTGACCCCATAACCATGTTTCATGCTTGCCACTGCAGAGCCTTTGTGTGCAGTTTTACACTGCCACGCTTGCCTGGCAATGTAACCCTTTTGCCCGGCTCAAACCTTTGTTTTTTATACATATGTCACCCCTAAGGTAGGCACTGAAGAACACAGAGGGCAGGGTGCAATGTATTTAAAAGGCAGGACATGTAATTTTAAGTTTTACATGTCTTGGTAGTAAACAAACTCCCAAAGTCGTTTTTCACTACTACAAGACCTATCTCTCCTATAGGATAGCATTTTGATTACCTTTTTACAAGTGTAATTCCCAATTGTGAAGAGATAGACTTTTCAAGTTCGATGTCTCTGGAATCACAAATTAAAA
Organism: Pleurodeles waltl; assembly: GCF_031143425.1. Taxonomy (NCBI): domain Eukaryota; kingdom Metazoa; phylum Chordata; class Amphibia; order Caudata; family Salamandridae; genus Pleurodeles; species Pleurodeles waltl. The sequence goes on from NC_090447.1 coordinate 1,118,876,810, forward strand.
TCCAAACTCATGGTAAACTGAGATTCTAAATTGCAATTCTGAAAATGCCACTTTCAGAAAGTTGGCATTTTCCTATTTTAACCATTTGGAGCCTGCTGCCGGTCTCTGATCGCATGTCTGGGGCGGGTGACAGCTGGGCTTTGTGTATTCCTCCTTGAGACCCACACACAATGGGAGCTTAGGTGTGACTTTGTGAGCTATCCTGGCAGGATGAGAGGGATGTGATGTACCCATCCTAACTTACACCTGAATAGACTATGCCCTGCCCCACACAAAAGGCTGCATAATCCCCTGTAGTGAGTATGGAGTCAGTGCAGGAAGGGCAAGACCTCTGTGCACTTCAAGGGCCTGTCTTTGAGGTGGCCCCCATTTCAAAGGCCCAAATGGGTGTAAGTGCTAGACCTCTGACACCATTACATCAGTACTCTACCGGACCTCTAAAAAAAGTCTGCCAGGACGAAGGACTGCTGTGCTGCAGAAGGACTGCTACTTTGCTGGACTGCTGCTTTGCTAGATTCCTGCCTTGCTGTGCGGTCCTGTTGTCTGCTGTTCCACTGCCTGGGTGAGAAGGACTGGTCCTTCATCACTTGACCCCAGAGTAACTCCAAGGCCTAGCTGGCTGGCCTCCTGATCTAAAGTCTCAGGGACATAAAAGACTTTCAACCACCCTGCTCTTGTATCTGGACTCTGCCATCTGTGAGACTGTCCTGCCAAGCGGTGCTACCCCAGACCTGGTTACTTGGAAGTGGGCTTAAGGTGTTTGCTCCAGCAGAACCGACACATTCTTTGCTGCAAGAGTAGAACTGACTCTTTGCCGCTGCTGTGGATAAGAACCGCTGCATTGCCACTACTGCATGGGTCGGAACTGGTGCAACAGATTCGCCTGTCTGCCTTTTGGCCTGGCACATCGCCTTCTAACCCCACTGCATGACACTGTCACTGGTGACAGCTCCTTGCATCCCTTGTCGGCGGCAGCTTACTCACAACATGATATTTTTATACTCAGTAGCCATTTTCTTTGCTCACCTAATATGCAATCTTTGTGCTCCAAAAATTATGCATTCTTTTCAATTAGTAGTGGTCATGGTACCAAAGGTATGTGCAGAATTGTTAAGTCACAAGTTTTTTTACCTTTAGTCTCAGATTAATGCACTAAACTTTTATTGTCCTGTTAACTTGTTTTTTAGTTGTTGCACAACAATGCACCTTACTGCACTGTTGCCATATTTAATCTGCCTTTTTTCAGTGGGACAGGTTGTGGATGCCTGTGGGCAGTGCAGGAAGGTGCAGTGAGGAGAGGCATCACTGGACCTGGAATGGGATCCACAACTTGGTCAAGGTAAATAGGAGCACCGAGAGAGACTCCCTTCTCTGTGAAATTCTTGAAGTCAAGCAAGGCGTGAAGGGATGGGCATATAGTACCACACCAAAGATGTCTGTCTTTCCCTAGATCTCACAATATTTCAGGAAGTGTGTGGCCTTATAGAAAATGCTATACTCCTGAACAGAGGCCTTGGATGTCGGCGGGGAAGAGAAGTTTTGAGGGAGGGTCAGAGCCAAGCACACAATTTTGCTGCAGGGCCTAATAGATGGGGAGGAGAGGGTGAAGTCTATACTGTTTGGGGACCTAGAGCTAAGGAGTATTCGCTGAATGAGGTGTGGGTTGCACACTGCGTACAATGACCGGGGCATGACACATTTTGTGTATGTGCCTGTAATTCAATGAGATACAGGTGAGGGTCCTCAAAACCAAAAATAGCAACACAATATTTAAATGAGCAATACCAGCACTGCTCTGAGTTGAAACTCCCTACCCTTCTTTTTGCAATCAACTATAAACCTTATGACTTTTCCTAAGCTGTTAAAAACTCATCTATTCCTGTCAGAATGAACGTTCTACTCCCTTCATTCCATAGTACACTGTTATGTGTACTCAAGATTAGCAACAGGGCACCAGGCTTTTAGGGTATTTGTGTGTTCTACAAAAATACGATATTAAAAAATCGAATTAAATAAATTACATTTTGCATTCAGATAAGAGATTGTTTTCACATCCCTACATGCACTTCAAATGAGATTATACTTGACCGAACACATGGAAACCACCTTGGTTTGATTCTGCAAACTACTAACCATCAAATATCATAAATTATTTGAAAATGTTTCCACTGGGTAACGTTAACATATACTGTGAATTTTCTCTTAGTTTGGGTTACAGGATTCCTCTTGCCTTAGCTTTCTTTCATTTGATTTTCTTTTGTCCAATGTGCCTCCAGCTATTAGAGAAAGTTTCTACACTTTCAGAGGTGGACTAGTAAATATAATCTCTCTTCAATTTCTGACTTTTTCTAAGCCCTTACTTCTTTCACAGATATCAGATGTCTGACAATACTCCACTGTAACCTGTATTGTAAGTGTTACATTGAGGGTCAGTATCTCATGCTCCCTTTCTGCTTTCAGTCCCTTCTCTACCTCTGTCATTTTCTTATATGAAGAACAATTAACATCCCCAGAGCAGTGCATTCATCTAAATCCCTCAGAAATATTTTTTACTTACCGCATTTAGAAGTGCACTACTTTATATAAATACATGGTAGCAGCGATTTACAAAGGCTGCCATGGATTTTATAGGATAACTTCATGTTGGAAAGAGAGAAATCAAGGGTAGCAAAGAGCCCGTTATTATGGGAAGCCATTCATGTCAACATTACAGCTCCCCATGTAGGACACCTCCTGAAATGCATGGCATGCTGCAAAATGGATATGACACACACCAGAATGAATGTAATGTGTGTCAAAATAAATATGATATCTGGCAGAGTGATTCTGGCATGAACCAAAAAAAAAAGAAACCTAGCAAAGTATATATGCTACTTCGTATCTCACCCTCTGAAGTGCATACGAGATATACTGAAATATATATCAATCATACTGAATCAAATATGGCCCTCACTGTAAATATTAAATCAATCACTGAAACAAATAAAATATCCATCAAAAGGAATGGGACATTTCTTGAAATTACTGACATATGCCAAGAGGAAAATGGCATACGTTGAAAGGAATATGATGTACATTGAAACTAATATGACAGATTGAAAGGAATATAAAGTACCCAAATAATTATATATTATTCTGAAAACAATATAAAGCACATTGAAAATAACAAAACATTACACATGTTGCAATGAATATGAATTGCATTGAAATGAATATTACCCAGATTGCAATGAATGTGAGATATAAAAATATAAATAGGTGATGATTTAAATGAATAAATAATATAAGCTTCATTGAGTTGAATTTGACATACCTTTAAATGAGTATGACCAAAGCTGAAATTTGCATGACATTTGTAAAAATGAATATGGCATGTATTCAAATGAACATGATACATATTCAAATCCATATGTTAACATGGATAAGTTGTATCTTGAAATTAATATAACAAGTGCTAATATGAATCTGACATCCATTGAAATAAATATAACATTGATTGAAAGGAATATACTACATGTTAAAATGAGAATATGAGATGAGTTGAAATGAAAATGAGCTTCATTGCAATAAATTTGACATGTTTTAAAATGAATATGTGTAATGTTAAAACGAACATGATATTTATCAAGATGAATTTGGCTTGCATTGAAAGTAATATGATACACATTGACATGATTATGATATGTGTTGCAATGGATATTATTCATGTTAATATTAGGTGTTTGAATAAGATAGCCATTGAAAGGAATATGACACATGCTAAGATTAATATGACATGAATTGAAATGAATATGAGCCCCATTGAACTTCATTCAACGTGCCTTAAAATGAATATGACTAATGTTGAAATTAAAATGAAACTTGTCAAAATGAATATGTTATGCTTTGAAATTAATTTGATTCACTTCAAATTTAATATTGGATATATTGCAATGAATATGACCTATGTTGAAATTATTTTTGACAAGTGTTAAGGGGAATATGACATCCATTGAAATGAATATGATATTTATTGAAAGGAATATAACAAGTTGAGATGAATATGAACCACTTTGAACAGGATATGACACCTGGTGAAATTAATATGGGCCACATCAAAATTAATGTAACAGTCATTAACATGAATATGACATTTTTTTAAATGAATATGAAACTATGGGCCAGATGTATCATTCTTTACAGTAGCGATTACCTAATTGCGATGTTTTGCCAATCGCAATTAAGTAATTGCTATTGGAATGTATGAAACTCCAGGAGTTTTATACTGCAATTCGCAAGGGCTCGCAAATGGACCTACCTCATTAATATTCATGAGGTAGGTGGCAATTTGCTAGCCATTGCGAATGGCTACAATCACAGGGATGTGGCCTGCTGGGCTCAGCAGACCACCATGTCTGTGATTGCTTTTCAATAAAGCAATCTTTTTTTTTTTATAATGCAGCCATTTTCCTTAAAGGAAAATGGGATGCATTTAAAAATGTAAAATGAAAAGTTTTCTTTTCATTTTTTAAGAGTAGGTAGAGGTCCGTGGGACCACTGCCTGCTCTTAAAAAATGTGTTTGCATGCATTCACAGAGGGGAAGGAGTCCCTTGGGGACCCCTTCCCCTTTGCAAATGGGTTACCACCAATTTGAAATTGGAGGTAACTACGATTGTTTTGTCACCGCATTCACGGCCACAAAACAATCATACATTCCTCTGCGATTCGGTATTAAGAAGGGATGCCCTTGACACACCCCTTCCTAATACCGAATTGGTATGTAGTCACAAATCCAATTTGCGATTCGGTGACAAATTACTGAATCGCAAAGTGGACTTGTTACATACCAAAATGCATTTTTGCTATCCAAACGGCCCGCTGGGCCGTTTGTGATCGCAGAAATGTTTGATACATCGGGCCCTATGTGAGGTAAATGTAACACGCTTTGAAATTAATAAAGCACATATCAAAATGAACACAAACCATGTTTAAACGAATGTGCCTTGTATTGAACCTATGCTCATTTGCTTTTAAATTAATATTACATATTGAGATGAATATTACATATTCTGAAAGGTTATGATATGGACTAAAATGCTATAGCTAAAACTAATTCAACACACATTTAATGAAATAAAAAACAAGGAACCAGCCTTCACCACACATCCATTACATGCATCCATTTACAATACAAATCTGTATTTCTACATTTGTCAAACAGTACACATATGTGTATATCTTTAAGCAGGAAATTCTGGGTAGTTCCCAAGTTTAGGTGGAGAGCAGCTCCTTTCTATGGAGCATCCTACAATACCATTGAGGTAAAACGAGGTAAGGATAATTTTTGAGTTTAGGGGTGGATATAGGTAAAGGGAGGTGAGGGTGATTTTAGGGTTAGGAAGTGGGTAGATGTAAAGGGAGGTAAGGTACAAAAAAGGTGTTTCTCCTTAGACAATAAAGAGATGTAATATATAATCTATCCATAGATATGGTGTACACATACACATGTATGTATCTTTATCGTTTCAGGATTAGAGAGCAGTTCCTTTCCATGGAGCACCATACAACATAATCGACAACCAGAATCTGCTCACCTCAAATGTACATTTTTCTAGCAACGTTTTTAAGCATAAGATTTGACCAGTTCCATCCACACCAAGCCAGAAAGAGACAACCTTTTTTTTTTTTTACCATTTTTGCAGCAAAGTCTTTAAGCATAGGATTAGCTAGTGCCACCCATGCCAAAACAACATAGTTCTTTTACCATTCCAGGCACTGTATCCCAACTTTGAATTGGAAAATATCATCTAAGCCAGCCTGTAATGAATAAAGGCAATCCCTGGCACATGTTTCACTCTTATTAGAGCTCTCCAGAGAGGTATAACTTTATCCAGACACAAGTGAGCACCTAGTATATGTCTCACACATACACACACTTCTATGTCTATGCATACATATATACATTTATACATATGAGTGTATGCACACATATGTATATATCTTTATGTATGCATACATACACACATATATACATGCCACAAGAATGTGTGGTTGAGGTGTGTTATGTAATGCCACGCACACAGTTATAAAGGTCAGTGTGTTGTATTATATGCATGATGAAGGCTTGGGTTGTATTTGCATACACTGTAATGTCCAACAAGCACAAAACAATTGTTTTAAGGAAGACAACACTCATTGATTCATCACAGGAAATATAGGCACAGTGTGGGGACTAAAGGTTAGAGATTAGTGAAAGATGAGTCATGATGAGGGATGATAGATAGAGATCAGAAATTAAGGGGTGATGATGTGGATAAGGACTGAGAGTAAGGCATGAAGAGTAACAAGTGAGAGATGAGGAGTGTTGCATGTGGTATGACAAGCAAGAGAGGACTAGTGAACGGTGTAAAGTGAGGTTGAGTGATTAGGAGTGAAGGCTGAAGGTTGAGAAATGAAGACGAAAAAGTAAAAACACAAAACCAAAGATGAAGGGTGAGGGAAGAAAAGGGAGAAATGAGAAGTACGGGATGAGAGTTAAAGATTAAGAAATGGTGAGTGAGATATTAAGACATGAGTGTGAAAGGTGATTGAAAGACAAGGGGTAATGAGTGAGGAGTAAAGGATGAAGAGTAAGAGAGGAGAAGTGTAGGATAGTAAGTGAATGAAGCGAGGTACAGAATGGGGTTTGAGAGGTGAGGGATGATAACCGAGGGTTGAGGCCAGAGCCTCAAGAGAGCCTGTGAAGTGTGAGGGACAAGCAATCTGGCACAAGAAGTAAGGAATGAGCTTTGGTCATCCTCATTTGAAGGCATGTCACATTCAATTCAATGGGGCTTATATAAATTTTACTATATTAATTTTAACACAAGCCACATTCATTTCAAATTATCTCCTATTTAATTCTGTATATTTCATACTCATTGCAAACTGGGTAATATTCATTTCAATGTGATTCATATTCATTGCATCATATAATGTTAATTTCAGTGTATGTTATATTATTTTTAATGTGCATTATATTCTTTTCTGAATATAACATATTCATCTCTGTATCATATTTATTTCAATCTGACATATTCATTTCAGTGTATGTCATATTCCTCTTGGCATATGTCAGCCATTTCAACAACAGTCCTATTCTTTGCGATGACTGTTGTAGTCATTTCAATGATTGCTAGATTGTTTACAGTGCGGGCTATATTTATGTTAGTATGATTGACATAAATGTCAGTATGTCTCTTATTCAATTTGAAGTGTGTACTATTCATGTTAATCACTAAGTAGCATAGGTACTCTACAAAATGTCATATTTGTTTCGGTTCCAGTCACATTCACCCTGCCAGGAATCATATTTATTTAGACACACATTACATTCATTATGGTGTGTGTCATAGTCATTTTGCAGCACAATCTGCATTTCAGGAGGGGTCCTGTACGGGGAGCTGAAATTTTTACATGAACCGCTTCCAATATGTTCTTTCAATTTGAAAAAATTCTAAAACAGAAGGAGAACGGATTCTTTTCATCTCTCAAGAAAGGTCAGCATATCGGTGAACATTCTACTGCAAGAAACATTGAAGATTTTAAAACGTCCTGTGTGAAAGAATTTGAAAATGTAGGATAACATTTAAATTGATTTCCTTATCTTGATTTCTGTGAGCAATGTATATACAGAAAAAAAAGGACTATGGACGATTGGTAGCCCCAATTGAAACGCTGGTAAACCTAAACAAAAATGGAGCAAGCATTTTGAGCAATAAAGGCAATATGATATGTTGGAGTCCAGAACATCACTTCTTCTTTTAAAAATAAAACAACATTTTGATTTACCTAACAATCTAATTTATATTTTGATCTCTGCTTATGATTTTGTTTATGAATTAAATACATTATTTCATAGTGTAAATTATTTGATGTGCACTTGCTTCTATATTTTCATGTATTGGGTTGGGGTTCAAATCGTGGAAACTGGTAATTTGGGATCCCCAGCTTCCAGTAGGGATTCAGTGGGGGTCCACAGAAGTCAAAACGTTAGGTCACGTTGTGCCATGTATTTGGGGTGGAGCATCTGAGCAATGGATTGACGGCTCCATGAAGAATGTATTCTTTACCGATACTTAATGCTTAGCTCGAGCCCACAAGAGCCTTATACATTATTGAGCTCAGAGACATGCCTGCTGTCACTGTGCTGTTAACGCCTATCACTCTGCTTTGATTCCTGGTGACATATGATCAATGGCATAATAAAATGCATCCACCTGCTGAAAAAAATCAAACCTTCGACTCCCAGAAGCAGATCTCTTCATCGATGTTCTCTTCGTATATCCTCCGAACTTCCAGTTCTATATGAAAACATGATGATAATGCTTCTGAGCGCGTGCATGTCTGAACGCCAAGCACTTGCAGCTCCTCGAAAGTACTGCTGCGCTACGCATGCAAAATAGATATTTATGAAAAGTGGCTGCTTATCTTGTAAAATGTTAACATCCTGAAGTATTGCATGATTGTTGATAATATTAAAACTCATTACACAAACTGCTCAAATAACATTTATCACGATTTGTCCTGCAGTGCTCACGGGTTGATATCGCAGGAAGGGCAACGAGGCACGCTTTGTAACGCCGAATAACCGAACTTTGAACTGAGAACTGAACATATGGAATAGCTTCATTTACCATGCAGTATATACCACGTGAAGTAGAGTAATCGTGCTGGGCCAAGTCTATGTTGTAATTATGAACCACTGATCGGGCCAATACGCCACCAAACTTAGGTAAAATATGTAGTGCAATCATGAGGCGGTTTATGTTTTTAGCCTGATTTCCATGGGGGACACCTTGGAAAAGTGCAAAGAGGATGCCAAGACTCTTTGGGCCTCATTATGACCCTGGCGGGCGGTGGAGGCCGCCCGCCAGGATCCCGCCCTCCAAATTACCGCGCCGCGGTCAAAAGACCGCGGCGGGTATTACGAGTTTTCCCCTGGGCTGGCGGGCGGTTCCAGTTAAACCGCCCGCCAGCCCAGGGGAAAACGACCTTCCCACGAGGATGCCGGCTCGTAATCGAGCCGGCGGAGTGGGAAGGTGCGACGGGTGCTACTGCACCCGTCGCGTATTTCACTGTCTGCAAGGCAGACAGTGAAATACATTTTGGGGCCCTCTTACGGGGGCCCCTGCCGTGCCCAAGCCATTGGCATGGGCACGGCAGGGGCCCCCAGGGGCCCCGCGACCCCCCCTACCGCCATCCTGTTCATGGCGGCTTTCCCGCCATGAACTGGATGGCGGTAGGGGGGGTCAGAATCCTCATGGCTGCGGAGCGCGCTCCGCAGCCATGGAGGATTCCAATGAGCAGCGGAAAGTCAGCGGGAGACCGCTGACTTTCCGCTTCTGACCGCGGCTGAACCGCCGCGGTCAGAATGCTCATTGGAGCACCGCCAGCCTGTCGGCGGTGCTCCCGTGGTCGGTGGCCCTGGCGGCCACCGGCCGCCAGGGTCAGAATGACCCTCTTTGTGTTCTACCGCAAGAGGTGCTATAACATTCTGTAACACCTGTTGGAGAACCGCTCCCTTGCTCGGAGGTGGAACAGGAAATCCCAGCGACAGAGGTAGATAGACGGACCAGCACAACGCAATGTGGGTCTGCACTAGTGCCCTCTATTTCTGTACTTTTGATGGTGTAGTACCTAGTTATGTTGACATCCTCAGATCTGCCTGCAGTGTGCAGAGAGGGCTGAATGCTGTTGCAATTTGCAGAGAGACGCCCGTTGTTCAGATAACAGGGGAGCTGCACAACAGTTGTTTCGTAGCAAACAAAGGCAGGATTTTCCTTCATCGTATGCAATGACCTGCCCAGAACAGGTTTGCAAAAACAGCATTTATGGCCTTAATAAAAATACATGAGCTCTGCCCAAAAGTGCAATTTATGTTGTTTGTCATGGAGTAGCTACATTGTAGTCATTACTGAAGAGACTGCAGGGCATGTACCTTTGCTGCTCCAATGTGTGCACACTCAGACAATGGAAAATTACATATCCTGCTATGAATTGAGCACTGTCTAATGCCTGCAGAGTATCTGTGCTTATTAGAGAACATCTCCACAATATGCTGCTGGGACAGGCTATGTTACCAACCAAGCGAAAGTGTGGTTAGGTGTTTGATTCTAAAAGCACAAGTGATACACCAAACGAAAAGACCCTGCTGACAGCTAATACAGACCAGAATCTTATTCACGCTCTTCTTTTGCAGATGATGCTTCGAAGGCCTGTCGGTGGGCTCCAACTGGGTAAATTAGGCACTTCCTGTTCGGAAGTAATTCCAAAAAACAGTTGTTGCAGATTTTAATTAAAGTCTTTTAACTATTGTCTGTTAAAAATTAGGTGACAATATACAGGGGCAGATTTAAGAGCCTCTAGCACCTCCTTGCACAAATTAGCATACTTTTTTAATGTTAATGTGGCCAAACGAAACCAAAATCGTCACAACAAATTTACAAAGTGGTTCAATGCATGCACCACTTTGTAACCCTTTGTGTATATTATGCTTTTGTCAGATATAATGTATGCAAAGGGGACATTCCCCCATTAGGGGGGGACAAAAAAATGGCACAAAGAATTTCTCTGCATCATTTTTTTCGCCACCTCTAACACCTGCATAGAGCAGGTGTTAAAAGGAGGCACACCATTGTTTCCAATGGGCATTGCAGGATAAGCGTCAAACTTTTTTACGCCAATCCTGTAAAGCTCCGAACTAGGATCAAAAATGTTGACACTAGTTCCCTAACTACTGCCATGGTGTGCCATATCTTAGCTATGGCGCACTGATGGTGGTGTTAGGGGGCGCTAAGGGACGCAAGAAAAGTCTTAAATTTGGCCTATAGTTTTCAAGTATTTGCTGTAGTTCAGATCTAGCTCTGCAAAGCAGTAGACCTCTTCACCGTGAGTATTGTTATTTTAGCTGGTACATCTTGAACATTTAGGCCCTCATTCTGACCTTGGCGGTCTTTTCGCAAGACCGCCGAGTTACCGCCGCGGTGAAGACCGCCGACCGCGGCGGTATGCCGCTGTGTGCATTCTGACCGCTGGGAGCGTTCCGCCGGAAAACCGCCAGCAGCCACACTGGCGGTCGGCGGGAAAGTGGAGACTGGTCAACCTCCACCGCCACGCCAGCAGAACACCGCCCACAGAATTACGACCCACATTTCTGTGTGGCGGTCTTCTGTTGGCGGTCTTCTGTTGGCGGTCACCTCCCCATGGCTCCCGTCGCCTCCCGGAGGACCAACGCACAAGGTAAGTTGATCGTCCGTGAGGGGAGGGGGTGGGGGGGTGTTGTGTGATGTGGGCGTGCATGGGGGTGTGCGTGTGAGTGTGTAGAGGGGGTGTGTGAGTGCGTGTATGCGGGCGGGGGGTGCTGCTGTGTCTATGGGTAATGTGTGCTGTTCGGCAGGTGCGCATGTCTGCATGTATGTGTGCGGGTATGTGTCCCCGTTGTGTATGTGCGTGTAGGGGGTGTGTATATGTGCATGTTGGGGGTGTGTGCATGTCGGGGTGCATGTATGTGCATGTCGGGGTGGGGGTGGGGAGGGGGTTCGTACCACCTCTGGGGGGTGGCAGGGGGGTGGAGGGTGTGGGGGGAGGACTCGGGTGGGTAGTGGGGGGTGGGGGAGACCCCTATCAGTGCCAGGGAAGGAATTCCCTGGCCCCGATAGTGCTTACCGCCATGGTTCGCACGGCGGTTCCCGCCCGCAAGAAACCGCGGCGGTAGGCAGGGTCATAATACCCTTGGCGGTCTTGGGACGACCGCCGGGCCGGAGTGCGCAAACTCCAGCCCCGCGGTCATGACCGCCGTGGCGGTCGGAGTGGAGAAGTGGCGGTCGGTCGCGGCGGGGACCGCCGCGGTCAGAATGCCATTTTTAATACCGCCGGTCTGTTCGCGGTCCGACCGCCGTCTCTCCGCCGACCGCCAAGGTCAGAATGAGGGCCTAAGTGTGTAACATATAGCACAAGGGCATTTGATGGTTGGTTCAGACTAGACTACAGAAACCAGTATATGATGGAGAAGGACACTGGAAAATGTAATGGGAACAACATCAGACAGCGAACACTACAAGTATTTTTATGTCTTGCCCATGAGATAATTCTTAGCTGTCTGTAGGCAAAACCCTTTTGTCGACCACATCAATAGATTATAGAAAGCTTAGAACCTACTCACCACTTACCATTTGTTGGTGTTTTAGTCATTCTCATTTGTTTGCTTCTTATGCAATGGCTTTCTTTCCTCTTTTTGTGTTTTCCCCCGGATCACAGGCTGTTTACCATCTTTTTGATTGGTTGACTTGTATCCTTCCACTGCTCACATGTTAGAAATTCCTTTTATTCATCATTAAGCCCTCCTCAGAGTGCATATACTTCCTTGCTACTCCTTGCCTCCCTTTCACCCTCCTCTATTGCCTTCCAACCCCTCATGGACAAAAAAAATACTTTTATTTTTATTTTGTTTTTAAAGGTCCTCGCTGCTGCTAGTTGAAGCCAGCTGCCCTACATTCCATACAGCACTTTAGCATGCCTGTTGCAACATTTTACTTGCAATTAACCTGTTGCTTTCATCCATTCACCCCACCTGATCATCCATTGCTCCCCTGTAATCTTGATTGATCATATATATTTTCCATTTTATTTTTTTGGAGTGCCTATCAGCTGCCATTTGTTGTTGGGCCACTTCACAGTTCAAAAAGCACTTTTTGAAGTTGAAGAACCCTTATTTCTCTTGCATTTAACAATCCAAGTGCCATTCATCTTGGATCAGAAAAAAACACAAGAAAATGATACATGCGCCATTAGTTGGCCATGCACATTCTTGGTGACACATGTGTGCTTACACCATCACAAACGCATGGATCAGCACAAAAAGCAACTACAATGGCAGTCACAAAACAGCACTTTTTTCTTTTTTTGCAGATGTCACACAATTTCTTTAAAAAAACACTGCCAATACCAACAGGTTAACATAGCGAGAACTATTGGCTTTGCAAATGCTTGTTTTAATATATTTAAATCATGCATATATAGAAATGAGCCACACACAAAGAGTCACTAGAAACTCCAGGCAATGGGTGTTAGTAGATACACAGGCTGCTAAGAACATGATGTGAAGTCTTAGTATGGGGACAAGATATTGACACGTAGGATAAAAATTGCTTTATTCACAATAATACTGAGGGTCTTCTGCCGGACGTCATCAGTCATGGACAGTTATTTTGGTCTGTGAACATGCTAGCCATGTATTTACGGCTTACAATTCTATCATTTACATTTCTTCATTGGGAATATCGTGTGCTATCATTATCACAGGAGGGACAGTTGGAGTAATTTTTCCTTAAGCTTCTCACATTGACGCACCCCAACACAGCACTTTATGAGTGATGCTGTCAACAACGATGGCAGTTTCACAGCACAGAAGACTGTTATCATAGGTGCACTATGAAATACGCTGTACCCACTCTCAAAAGCGACACTCACCGCTGATTGGGTGGTGGGGTGGGAGGCGTGCAGCCTTTGCAACCACTTAATGAATGCCCAACACCCATGAAACTCCTGCCTCACTACAAAAGCCAATAGAGTAGAGTTTGTGAAGTGGTGATAGCCGGGTCTTGTAATTTTCTGTAGTCCGTCTGTGCTGCAACCTTTTTGGAAGAGCAGCACCACAGAGGCTAAAGTGCTCTTAGCTCAACCTGCACCTCGTGCCCCAGTGCAAGTTTCAATTCCTTTTACTGTGTGCTGTGAATTTACACATAAAAAAGCATTTTTGAATTGTTGGCATGGTAATACCCCTACATGATGAACGGCTCGAAATACGAGAATATGTAATCCTGGCTTTTGGATTGTTGGACTCACCGCATGCTAATCTAGGGTGTGTCAGAAGACGTAGACCTTCCCTTAATTACTAAAGTTTTAGTGTTTGTCTTTTTATGCATCCACGATGGTGCATATGGCAACCCCTGATTATTGAAAAATGGACTACTGTCCCCGTCATTTCTTTCATATATGCAGCACAATGGTGCTGGTGTTTTGTAAATGATAATAGTCAACAGGCTTTTTTACCTGAGACATATGAATGTGATCCTATTAGGTCATTCATCTGAAAGTTTCACTGCTCATGAGGAACCAGAAATCATTGCACCGAGATCCTGAGCAATGAGCATGTGGTGTACTAGAGAGCAATACATGTGAGTTGGAATGATCTAGATTGAAACAGGCCTGTGGGTTTCATCTTGGAACCCCCTGGCCTGGGCACTTGTACAAGATGGTGTTGAGGTTGCTTACCCAGATGGCACAAGGGCATTGCTTGCATTCCTGAGATGGGAGGTGGGATAGTTGACACTGAAGTGAGGAAAAATGAGACCTACTATTACAGGTTGTTAAGGTCCTTTTTGATCCAGAGTGTTATTAATTGGTCTTTGTTGAAAATTGCCCTTTCTGCAGGGTTATCCCCAAACATTGTGCCTTTATCCTTCCATATTTTTGTACCCTTTTTTTTGTTGGCTTTAGGACTCTGAGCACTTTAATACTCCTAATCAGTCCTAAAGTGCATGTGCTCCCTCCCCTAAACATGTTATGATTAGCTTACACCTGTTTGCCATATTTAATTTACCTGTAAGTCCCTTGTTTAGCAGGATACAATATACCCAGGGCCCATAAATTAAATGCTACTAATGGGCCTGCAGAGCTTATTGCGCCACACACAGAAGTGGTCCTTCAAAACTGTCTAAGGCCTGCCACCGCAGGGCTTGCTTGTGTGTGCAGTTTACTGCTACATTGACTTGGCATTTCAAACTGCTTGTCAAGGCTCCACCTGTGTCACCCCTAAGGTAGGCCTTAGATAACCCTGTGGGGAGGGTGCTGTGTATATAAAAGATAGTACACATACTTTTATGTTTTACATGTCCTGGTAGTGACAAACAACCCGTTTCATTTTCACTACTTTGAGGACTGTTCCTCTCTTTAGCATTGGAATTCCCCTTACATAATTTTAAGTGGTAATTTCTGATCTGAAAGGAGTAGCATGGGCTTGTTCGGTAGGTTTGGAAAGGTAGTACATCACTATTTTAGAAATTACACTTTTATAACGTGGGCATTTCTTTGTGCTTATAACTCTGTATGCTTTGCAACCTGACTCCAATCCACGTCCAGGGCAGAGTGACAGCTACACTTTGTTCATACTTTCAGACAGCCACAACACAGGAGGGGCTGGGTGTGACAGGAGAGGCATCTGCAGCCTTGTGCATACTGATAGTCTTCCTGGCCTTGGAGAGAGGAAGGCGGGGCACACTTAAGTTTGTATAGGCTGTGTCCTGCCCTCACATGCCTTTTTTGTCCAGCATCCCCATGTCCAATGTGTGGCTTTCCCTGCCCCGGGGCTTCGCGCAAAAATGATCAGGCATTCTGGTGGCCTAGGTCAGACCCTAGCAGTTTCTGCTTCACAGAACTGCACTCCGCAGAGTTAGGGACATGTGTTGCTTAATTTCCTGTGCAGGATACCAAGGGACTCATGCAACAGTGGAGGAAACTACTGCAACACGGATAACAGGCGAACAGGTGTTTCTCTGTTATATCTGCCGTTTTTGCCTTATGTTATCCAGGTTAACGGGTACACCCAGAGTAAGGATATTACAGGCAAACTATTTGGAATTCACACTGGCCTTGCAAAGTAAAGATGGCTCATACATAATGAATGGATGTTATTTTGGGTCCTGTAATGTCTAGGATCATGAATCCTGCTTCTGTATTTGCCTAATTTGCACTGTATGTATGATTCATGTTGAGGTGTTGCATAATGTATACCAGTTTGGTTCTTGCATTATCATTATAACCAGTATTATGTTACTCCCTGCACAATATGCACAATATTTATGTTATATGAATTTTTTGGTCTTGGGATTTATATACAATAGAAACCAATTTTTTTATATAATCCTGCTTGGAGTCTCTTTTGATGGTGTATTTATTTTGTCACTGGTGTGATTATGTTGCACAAACATTTTTCACATGACCTCTGGGGATAAGCCTGACTGCTCTGTACCAAGCTACCAAGAGGGTGAGCATGGGTTATCTTTGGTGTGTAACTTAGTTGCCCAGACTAGAGTGGCGGGATCTACCTGGCTTAAGTGCATACTCTAGCAAAAACAACAAGTGATGGACGGAATGTTGAACATTGTCAAACATTCACCCCCAGTACAGTGATCTGGGCCTAAATCCATTGTTTTTTTGCTGCCCATGCCATTCCAGTTTGGACCCAGCCATATGCAAATCAGTCTTGACCCTGTTCCCCATGGGAACAGTCCAGCCTGAACTGCTAGGCCAGGTCTTCCCTGGACTGGAAACAAGCATCCTGGGACCGGTTTCGGGGTTTCACCCCTCATCAGCCAGGCTAGCTTGAATCCAGTGGCATGGGAAGCACGGGACCCACGTCTGGGCATACCCTTCCCACTTAGGGCGACAAAGCAAAAACAACAAGTGATGGACGGAATGTTGAACATTGTCAAACATTCACCCCCAGTACAGTGATCTGGGCCTAAATCCATCGTTTTTTTGCTGCCCATGCCATTCCAGTTTGGACCCAGCCATATGCAAATCAGTCTTGACCCTGTTCCCCATGGGAACAGTCCAGCCTGAACTGCTAGGCCAGGTCTTCCCTGGACTGGAAACAAGCATCCTGGGACCGGTTTCGGGGTTTCACCCCTCATCAGCCAGGCTAGCTTGAATCCAGTGGCATGGGAAGCACGGGACCCACGTCTGGGCATACCCTTCCCACTTAGGGCGACAAAGCAAAAACAACAAGTGATGGACGGAATGTTGAACATTGTCAAACATTCACCCCCAGTACAGTGATCTGGGCCTAAATCCATCGTTTTTTTGCTGCCCATGCCATTCCAGTTTGGACCCAGCCATATGCAAATCAGTCTTGACCCTGTTCCCCATGGGAACAGTCCAGCCTGAACTGCTAGGCCAGGTCTTCCCTGGACTGGAAACAAGCATCCTGGGACCGGTTTCGGGGTTTCACCCCTCATCAGCCAGGCTAGCTTGAATCCAGTGGCATGGGAAGCACGGGACCCACGTCTGGGCATACCCTTCCCACTTAGGGCGACAAAGCAAAAACAACAAGTGATGGACGGAATGTTGAACATTGTCAAACATTCACCCCCAGTACAGTGATCTGGGCCTAAATCCATCGTTTTTTTGCTGCCCATGCCATTCCAGTTTGGACCCAGCCATATGCAAATCAGTCTTGACCCTGTTCCCCATGGGAACAGTCCAGCCTGAACTGCTAGGCCAGGTCTTCCCTGGACTGGAAACAAGCATCCTGGGACCGGTTTCGGGGTCTCACCCCTCATCAGCCAGGCTAGCTTGAATCCAGTGGCATGGGAAGCACGGGACCCACGTCTGGGCATACCCTTCCCACTTAGGGCGACAAAGCAAAAACAACAAGTGATGGACGGAATGTTGAACATTGTCAAACATTCACCCCCAGTACAGTGATCTGGGCCTAAATCCATCGTTTTTTTGCTGCCCATGCCATTCCAGTTTGGACCCAGCCATATGCAAATCAGTCTTGACCCTGTTCCCCATGGGAACAGTCCAGCCTGAACTGCTAGGCCAGGTCTTCCCTGGACTGGAAACAAGCATCCTGGGACCGGTTTCGGGGTTTCACCCCTCATCAGCCAGGCTAGCTTGAATCCAGTGGCATGGGAAGCACGGGACCCACGTCTGGGCATACCCTTCCCACTTAGGGCGACAAAGCAAAAACAACAAGTGATGGACGGAATGTTGAACATTGTCAAACATTCACCCCCAGTACAGTGATCATACTCTAACCAACCAGAAGCCCAATGTCTAAGAGTCTTCCTTTATTGTATTTGGTGGATGGCAGGTGGGTGAAGGGTGAGGACTGCAGTGTGTGTTGTCAGGGATGAAGGGGAGATGATCGTTCTCTTTCCTGATCTGTGTTAAAAAGTGGTTTTAAATAGCTAGGGTGTAGGTTATTCTAACCTCTTTGCAATTCCCTCATGTGTGATCCACCTGAAGATTTCCATGCTCGAAACAGCATCTCTGAAGATAACGTCTGGTTCAAGAATATGGCCTTCTCAGGACACATTACACAGAAACTAATCTAACCCGGTTCAATGAAAGCAGCTTTGGAAACCACATCCTCAGTCTTATTAAAGCAGGAGCTTCTGATCCATGTGGTGTATCAGTTCCAAATTAACTTTGATCAAGGAGGAGGCAATCCTCAAAGTATTTAGAGGACTACCATGCATCCAAGGGCTGGTGTTCGTCTAACATCCAACTACCAAGAGTTGATCACCTGCAGTGTGATCTGCAGGAGTATTTGTTAAACTTAGCCTGAGAAGCAGGGAGACCTGGAAAGGAAAGGAAAGGAAGTGACAACCCTGCAGGAGGAGCTTACTATAGTAATTGCACCTGATGTAGCTGTCCATACAACAGATACACTCCATCAAACATGACTAACAAGATCTGGAAGGCTGATATGTCTGTGTAGCATTGCCGCAGAAGCTGCAACACTGCAGAAATATGTTGGTAGGCCTGGTTGAAGCAGGGATAAGTGCCTGGTTATGGCATGCAAGTGTGTTCTCAAGAATGTCGATACTGTGACAACAGCACTTATAATATGTGTTGTGCAGTCTCCCAGAAGCAAAGACTACCAGCCTTGAGGTACCCTCAAATGCTCCATAGTAAGCAGAGGATGCTGAATTGTATAGAAGTGTCTTAGGGCAGCCCTGCTCAGAAGATTCCAGGCCATTGCCTTGTGGCACTATATGCCAAAGATAGGGCTTAGCCTCAGAGGTACCGAAGAACCCAATGCCTGATCAAGTGACTTCTGTCAAATTCCAGGACAGCACTTGGGAGAATGCCAACATGACCAGAACCAAGCACAGATAGAAGAGGACTGCCACCTCCCTTCACTCTGGGAGGTTCAGTGTGTAGACCATAAGAGGTTAACTGGCATACCAGGACCAGGTTTGCCGAAGAATCTGATCCCACCTACATTAACCAATTTTGAAACCAATAAGACCACCACCACCAGAAGTACCTGCTTCTGCCACAGCCTTCAGAAGGACCTGCTGCTCACCTGGCATCTGCTCACATCCAACTTTACTGCCAAATGCCATGTGGTGTAGGTCTCATCTGTCGCTGGTGAACCCTCCCACCACAGAGTGAACCAAGCCCTGTGCCCCTCCAAACAAGGATGGGTAAGAGGTTCAATTGGACCTTATGGCCTACAGGCTGTGTGTGCTAATAGAAATTGTAGGGAGCACACTGCACCTTATTAAAAGCTATGCCTTGAACCCTGAATACCCTGAGACAGAGACAGTGGGATATGGGCTGTATATTTCAGAGAGGAAGTTGACCCTCTTTGAGGCACTTAATACTCAGACCTGTGTATCAGGTGTTTCCATATGATCGCAGTGTGTAGAATTTCAGATTTCTGCATAATTAACTACTTGTATTTTATAAAGAGAAGCACTTTAGAGAAAATATTAAAAGTGGCTCTCATAAAGTCCAAGACTTTTTGTATGTCATTGTGTTTGGAATGGGAATACTAAACATATCCCAACCAAAGGCCAGCATTTTCATGTCAGGTTTAAATGGTAACTCCAACCCCAAAAAGTCCAACACTTTAGCCAAAGTCTTTAAGTTTGGATTGGGAATAGCAAATCTGACTACCCTCAATAGTCCAGCACTTTTCCTAATGTGGTTAACTTTGGAGCAGGAGTACTTAATGTATGTCCTCTAACATCTTGGACATGTTACTGTGATCTCCATGGCAAATAGATTCCAAACCAGGCACTAGTGAATATAAAGTCATGTCAAAATGCCAAGAGCAGGAATTAATCTGATGCTGGCACCAAGAGAATTTCCTTTTTATGATCTAGCATGACTGTACAGCTGTCACCAGACAATTATGTGAGTATCACCGGGAGAAGGGCTTTGGTTCCGTCCACATGTTGGGAACCAGAAATACATGTTTTGATCAGGCAGAAGTTGTTTGCTTCTACAAAAAAAGTAGATAGCTAGATTTATGGCATTTCTCTCTGGCAGCAGCACAGGTGAGAGGAGGGCAATCAATAATGTATATGGATTTTTAGCTCTGGCTTTAAAATGCAGTCATATGAGCTGCCCCAGCAGTCCCAGGATGCTCTTTTTTAATGATAATCAGCCCCGTATGACATGGTGATTATGTAATTAATGTAAAAGTGAAAATGAAGTAAGCAGATTAGCTAATTTTACTTTCACTTGCATCGGTCCTCAGGGGCATAACTCAGCCCTCCAAGCACAAATTTGATGTTGTGATGTTGTTGAAAATAAGAGAATCTCCTCTTTCCAAAAGGTATCTATTCATAGAGGATCTCAGCTTGGGGATTGCCATCAGAGGGTGAGCCCTGCTGGGCTGGCTTGGGTGATCTTCAGTTTAGGACTAGTTAGAATACGCTCGAAGCAGGATGGCTCCTGAGTTTACTATCCATTGCTAAAGGATTCGACAAGGAACATAAACTATAATGTTTTTCCCGCACAGATGTATATTGCATGGGGTTGCAGTGAGGTTGCAATAGACATCCAGTAGTCTTATGTAACACCTTAAAAGTTCTTCTTTAAAGAATCTCGTTTGAATTAGTTTCCTATTTACAAAGGGAGCAATTTACAAAGGCATTTGTGAATACATAAAGTAGTGTTCCTGTAGTGCAACTTCACATACTCTGAAATGTCTTTGTTACCCATCCCAATAATGTTTGTTAACCCAAATAAATGTTTCAGTTTAGGCTGCTATTTTATTAAAAGATCACTTTTTTGGCACACCTGAAAAACAAATTATCTTATTTTTCCGTACTAGAAACTACAAGACCATTGCACAGAGGTATTTATGAGATTATCTAGTTAAGCTCCTGCAAATGATTTTGTGACTTAGCCCCTTACCGTCGGGTAGATTCTTTTTGTTGGCTCAGTGTGAAAGACGACTACTAATAATACAATGACAGTCTGCACATAACACGCCTGAGAGCATGTGAGCCTGAAGAGAAGCGCACCTGAGCCCCAACGAGGTCTCAGTTTCACCCATGTTTGTGAATTATGCTACAGGGAGCAACCAAGGTTATGAGCTATTTATTGCAGGTTTTCACCATCAAGTTATCAACGGGATTGAATAACACACATCAGCAAAACAACAGCACCTGCACTAAATTAGAATTGTAATCTTTAAGTGCACAAAAAGCTTTTCAGATTTGAATTAATGTAAGTGTAGAAATTGTTTTTGGAAACCCTGGCTTCGGCTTGCATTTCAACAAAAGCAAAGCAGCTGCTCAGTAAATAACAATGGTGCTGGTAATTAGCACGAGAAATGGAGCAGCATTTGGCTTAACAATAGCAATCTCATTTTCTACACTATCTGCCTTTTGCTTCAGTTTTCTACTTGTACCTTTTGTCAATTCCATTTATCTAAAATGAACTCGTTTTATGCTGATGTCTGCCCTTAAAATCCTATTCTCTAGTCTGTGCTGACCCACTATCACTTTCATAAGAACATAATGTGAACATGTCTGCTTACATTTCCTCACCACCCATTGCCGTTTGAACTGAGTATACCATATAAACTGCCTATAACACTGTTTTCACTACGAAACCACTCAGACCATGCCTCCATCTGGTGCCCAATGGACAGGAAAGCTCAGACCTACTCTAATCACTATGTCCACCTTCCTGCATCTGGCACATACATTATTCTCGTGTGCTATACTAACATTAAATGAGTTGAAATACACTTTGAGTTCTCGCCCTTCACCACTTTATTGGGCGTTATGCGAAGTTGGCCATGTTCCTCTCAGTCCCCTCCCATGTACACAGAGCGCATTTTTGCTTAGTATCTGTTAAACGAGCATTTTGTTCTTTTCAGATAGTCTAAGATGTCTACCCTTATTCCTCTGGATATTAAATGAATGCTGTGTCATTTTACCTCTCTTATGCTTAGTCCTGTTTAATTGCTTTTCTGTAATTACATGTAAAGTAATTGCCTGGTAGTTACATGAAAGGTAATTACCAGGTCATGTGTTAGCACGTAATTTCACATTTACTTCATTTAGCAGTGGATTTTAGTGCGAAAGGCATCCTTGTGTAAATTGTTTACGCTAGTACCCAATTCACGCCGAAAAAAATATCACAAAAACGCAATTGCCGCAAGTAACAGCCACTTTTGCTCGGATTGCCCACGCTGTTCTCTTGTTTCCGCCCTATAATGTTGACACAAACAGCAGTGTGCGTATGCGACATGTAATGGCATAATATGGGGAATTTATCAAAATAAGGATAATGCAAAAAATCCTCAAATTACACAAATGACACCAAAATCTTTTAATTTTCGCCCAGGCCTAGTTTAATCATTTATTGTTCTTCCTTTAAGTGCATGCACTGTGTATCACACATTTCACATTTGTCATTTGATATATCTGTACCATTTTATGCCAAATCATAAGCAGTGCATCTGGACAAGTTAGGGTTGTATCATTTTCAATTATTGGTAAATTTCGACATTTTTAGAATGAATGTCTTACCCACAACCCCACCTCAACAAAAGTTTTATGAGGGAATTGTAATATGTTTTTAGCAAAAAGTTTTGCTTACACTTTACTACACTGATTTAACCATACTCACCTCTAGCAATTTCTGTTAATGAAAAGTTATACATTGGCAGTCTCTGCTTAAAGTTAAGGAGCTTCCTTCAAAGACATTGGTCACTTAATGTATTTTCAAAATTCTCCCTTAGTATATTTTGAAAAATGTCATACAATTATCTTCTAAGCCAATAGGTCTGCGTTTACAGTTAAAGCACAAGCAGCATTAGCACATTAGAGTGAAACATATTGGAGGGAGGCATCAGGATGGGACATAGAGGGATATCATTGTAACATAGTTCCTCGTGCAAGGTAATCTATACACTCAAGTGGAGATGGAAGGGTACGCTCAAACAACCAATAGCATTCAGTGAGAGATGAATACTCCAATAGTATGAGCCAACAAGTGATTGACAAAGTCTTTAATCAATGGCTGAAAAAGGCTGTTTGAATAAAGCCAATTGTTGAAAGGGTTGGACCCAAAGCCCATTCTCTGTCTATTGTTAGCAGTAGATCTGTATGACAGCTTTGCAGTCAAAAGTCATCCTTAAAAAATGAAGACTGTGAGCATTTGGTGACGTATATAAATGTAGTACACAGAGGCCACTCCTAGAGTTAAAGGGCGATGATGGTGATGTTAATGTTTAGCAAAAGTGACGTCAGATAGGTGCTCTTTACATTACCTTGGATAAGGCTGAGTAAAGGATTTGTCACTGAATCTACATTTAGGGAAATTAGGCCACTGCACTGAAGCAAGGCTTGGGTAGGCTGCGTGACAGTAAGTTTCTGCACTTTTAAAACGTTTGCTGGCTGATAAATTATTTAAAGCCACATGATCACCACAACATTAGTATGTCAGCAATCTTGGCCACCTTGCTGGTCCAAGGCAAAAGCCTCTTCAAGAAAGTAAACTATAGTATCAAACACAATGTAAACTGCATCCAGAAGCCTTATTCATATCAGAAATGACTGGATGTACAAAGCTTCCTCTTCCCCCTCACACAGGAACATGGACTCACAGCACTGGCTTCTTTAGCTTACCAAGTTTTCAAATGAGGAGTAGAAACATGGTTGAATGAGTTTGCAATTTTAATGAGACACAACTGTGGGCAAGCTGGTCGAACCTTGGGTCAGCAGGTACTGCTTGTGTTGGCTGGTTGGGGAAGGGGTACTTTTCAGTGATCCTCAACCTAGAAAGGTGTAGTATGGCAGCATGAGGTAACTCAAAGCACCAGGCAAAGGGCCTGCTCATTCCCAGCACCATCTGCAGTGCATAAGCATGCTGCATGGGACTGAAACCTTAGGTGAAAAATGCCAGCAGCAGTCTTTGCACATAACATTTTCCTGTCCTGAAAAAGCTGCTAGACAGTAGGGTTTTGTGGAGCTCTAAAAGGCTGAGGAGTGACCAATTGCATCCCCTACAACCTTCAGTCATGGCCAACCAGCAAGTGTTTCTGGCATGGTGGACTCTGGAAATGCTCTGGTCTCTTTGAGCTGCCCTGGCAGCTTAGAGGACACCAGGGATATAGTGAAAACTATCACCTTCTACCCAAGCCTTGCATGTATGTGCATAGGCTTGCTCGAGGCACTAGAGATTGTGAACACCGGGACATACCTTCAAGAAATGAGGCATCAAACTCAATTTCTGCAAAGCAGAAGCAAGGATTTGAATGGGTGGAAACCACAACAGATGGCAAGCAATGCCTGGAGACAAAATGTATACGACTTGTGGATCCCTCCTTTAATGGTTGCCATTATAGAGTGTAGGACTAAGCCTAAAGACCAGGTCATGTGCTGAAACCACCGTTCACTGTCCACCCCTTGCAGCCATGCACAATAGGGGCTTACTGAAAGGTTTGGCCTTCATTCTGAGTCCTGCATCCTTTCAAGGCAAACAAAATGTTTGTTATGATTAACCAATCAGAAAGCTTAGGTTTGCAAACGAGGATTTAGTATTACAAACTTGCATTTGAAGACAGGAAAAAATGTTCTCATATCCGATGGGAATCATTTATTTTTTAAATTCTGGGTTTATAGAAAGTTTACAAGTGTTGGACTTTTTTGCTTATGCAGGGTCATCCCCAATCTTTTTGCCTCCTGCCTCCTATTTTTTCTGACCTGGTGCTGTTGGCTTTTGAACTCTGAGCACTTTACCACTGCTAACCAGTGCTAAAGTGCATATGCTGTCTGTGTAAATTGTATGTAATTGGTTTATCCATGATTGGCATATTTGTTTTACTGTTAAGTCCCTAGTAAAGTGCACTAGAGGTGCCCAGGGCCTGTAAATCAAATGTTACTAGTGGGCCTGCAGCACTGATTGTGCCACCCACATAAGTAACCCTTTAATCATGTCTCAGACCTGCCACTGCAGAGTCTGTGTGTGTATTTTTACACAGTAAATTCGACTTGGCAAGTGTACCCACGTGCCAGGCCTAATCCTTCCCTTTTCTTACATGTAAGGCACCCCTAAGGTAGGCCCTAGGTAGCCCCAAGGGCAGGGTGCAGTGTATGGATGAGGTAGAACATATAGTAATGTGGTTTATATGTCCTGACAGTGAAATACTGCCAACTTCGTTTTTCACTGTTGCAAGGCCTGTCTCTCTCATAGGATAACATGGGGGTTACCTTTAAATATGATTCAAGTGTAGATTCCCCTAGAGAGTAGATGGACATGTGGAGTTTGGGGTCCCTGAACTCAAAATTTAAAAATACATCTTTTATTAAAGTTGATTTTAAGATTGTGCGTTTGAAAATGCCACTTTTAGAAAGTGAGCATTTTCTTGCTTAAACCATTCTGTGACTCTGCCTTGTTTGTGGATTCCCTGTCTGGGTCAGTTTGACAGTTGGGTTGTTTTTCACCTCGCACTAGACAGTGACACAAAGGGGGCTGGGGTGTAACCTGCATTTCCTGATTAGCCATCTCTGCTAGGAGGGAGGGGTGGAGTGGTCACTCTCATCTGAAAGGACTGTGCCTGCCTCTGACAATGCTAGCTCCGACCCCCTGGTGTGTGTCTGAGGCCTTGCCTGGGCAAGGC
Source organism: Pleurodeles waltl (assembly GCF_031143425.1). Lineage (NCBI taxonomy): Eukaryota > Metazoa > Chordata > Amphibia > Caudata > Salamandridae > Pleurodeles > Pleurodeles waltl. Next base: position 1,118,902,495 of record NC_090447.1, read on the forward strand.
AGGATTTCACAAGTAGGTGTGAGTCCCCTTTGAAGAAAGGTGACTTCAAAGACTAAACTGGGTATAAGAAGGGCACCCAAATCTACAGACTTTAGAAACACTTCTGGAACCAAGAGGAACCTCTGCCTGGAGAAGAGCTGATAGCTGAGGAAGAAGTGCTGCCCTGCCTGTGACTGTGCTTTGTGGAGCTTTCCTGCAGTGCTGCTTCTGCCAGAGTAAGAGGGCAAAGACTGGACTTTGCGTGCCTTCCATCTTGTGAAGAAATCTCCAAGGGCTTGATTAGAGCTTGCCTCCTGTTGTTTGAAGTCTCAGGGACAGCAAAGACTTCTCTCTGCCAGCATCTGGAGTCTCTGGAGAGACTCCTGCCCGACAAGTGGTGCCCTATCCAGTCCCTGGGCCCTTGAAAGGAAAGCTGGTGGAATCCAAGGAAATCGACTTCGGACCGACGCCGCTGCTGAATCCGGTGACGCCGCCTGCACCTGACGCTGTGACCTTTGCTGGAACGCGACGCTCTTCGCAGGCCCGACGCCGCCGCAGCCCCGCTGACGTCCGCGACTCCGTGGAAGTCGCCGCACCACGTCGTGACCGACGCCGCTCGAAGTGCACGGATTTAACGTTTCGCACAGACGCCGCGATTCCCGATTTCGCGCATCGGCTTGTTTTCACTCTTCACCAAAGGTACTGTACTAGGGGGTCTACACGACTCCGTGTCCGGCGCCGCTGGTGTCGGCTTGTTGGGAACGACTCCGTCACGACGCCATGTTAACATCTCATCGAAGCATTTTTGTTTCTAAGCGCTATTTTTGAGTTTAATCTTCAAAAGTTCATAACTTGACTTGTGTATGTCGGATTTTTGTCATTTTGGTCTTGTTTTGTTTAGATAAATATTTCCTATTTTTCTAAACCGGTGTTGTGTCATTTTGTAGTGTTTTCATGAAGTTACTGTGTGTGTTGGTACAAATACTTTACACCTAGCGCTCTGAAGTTAAGCCTACTGCTCTGCCAAGCTACCAAGGGGGTAAGCAGGGGTTAGCTGAGGGTTATTCTCTTTTACCCTGACTAGAGTGAGGGTCCTTGCTTGAACAGGGGGTAACCTGACTGTCAACCAAAGACCCCATTTCTAACAACAAGCCTAGGCTCGTAAACTGCCTGCGAGTTAAGGGCCCACATGTCTCTAAAATAAACTCTTCAAACCTTCCTAACACCTTTTTAACATGAATTTATCAAAAGTGATTGAATTGATTTGCATCAAACCAAGAAAAGGCACACTTCAGTATAAAGGCTAGCTTTATGTCAAATTTCATATAACTGTATTTTTTGCTGTTTTTGCTATAATGAAGACTAAAGTTTCCCCTGGGACTTAAATTGAAAATTTTCCTTTTCTTCATTCTGCTCTTTTTCCCCATCCCCATTACCCCTGTCATATCTTTCTCGCACTGGATGAATTTGAAGGAAACTTGATATTCCGAGTCTTAGCCACTAATTCTATTTGATTAGAAAGATGTGCCTAAATGTTTCGAATGGTGCTAGAGCTACTAGCAAAGCAGACATGGGGGGTGATTCTAACTTCGGCGGGCGGCGGAGTCCGCCCGCCGAAGTTCCCCCACCAAAATACCGCTCCGCGGTCGAAAGACCGCTGAGGGTATTTTGGGATTTGCCGTGGGCTGGCGGGCGGCCGCCAAAAGGCCGCCCGCCAGCCCAGGGCAAATCAACCTTCCCACGAGGACGCCGGCTCAGAATTGAGCCGGCGTAGTGGGAAGGTGCGACGGGTGCAGTGGCACCCGTCGCGTATTTCAGTGTCTGCATAGCAGACACTGAAATACTTTGTGGGGCCCTCTTACGGGGGCCCCGCGGCACCCGCCAGGAACAGGATGGCGGTAGGGGGTGTCAGAATCCCCATGGCGGCGGAGCGCGCTCCGCCGCCATGGAGGATTCTGCAGGGCAGCGGGAAACCGGCGGGAGACCGCCGGTTTCCCACATCTGACCGCGGCTGTCCTGCGGGGCACCGCCGGTCTGTCGGCGGTGCTCCCGCCGACCCTGGCCCCGGCGGTCAAGCCGCCGGGGTCAGAATGACCCCCATGATCTTTTCAATGCGAAACTAGCTCAAACCATAACTTCCCACTAGCTACACAAGTATTTCGCCTGTCTTGCTGCATGCTAATTTTAATTGATACTTTTAATTACAGAGCAGAAATAAATGTCAGAATCTTAACAGATAATACAGAGAAGCAAAAACATAACCATCCTCTAGCAACTTAGTAGACAGACACACAATTTACTTCGAACTTGGTTAAATCAATCTTAAACCAGGGCCTATGAATCACATACTAATTGACATATGTCATAAAATGTAGTTGTTAAACCTATCCGAAGAAATGAAAATATGTTTTTACTTAATAAGTTTTATAATGCCACTTTTGGAAAATGAGTTTGTGTATAGATTTCTAATGATGAGGAATTAACGATCTGTCAATGAGCGAAAAATACTTTTTTGGATTGTCCTCCTCAATCCTGATATTCACACCACACATCACAATAACACAGCTTGAGAATCTAGGGCCATGTGTACGTATAGTTAGAATTGCGATTCCCTAATTGCACAAAACAAAACAATCATACATACTATTTAGATTTGGTATTAGGAAAGGACACCCTGAACACGCCCCTTCCTAATACTGAATCATCTAATGTGTGGAAAGGGTCCTTTTACAGTCAAGTAGAATAGTTTAGCATGCTTGAGGGGTATTTTGAATTGCGTGTAATGTTTGGCTCCCCTCTAACCAAAGAAATAATGGACTTAAATTGAATGTTTTGGGACAATTGGATCGCTCTAAGAATTAGGTTAATCAATCTCCAGTTACTCACACTTTTTACATAAATGGAATTTCCATGTCTAATGCTACCTGAATCCTTAAGAAAATGAAGCATAGAAATAATATTAAGAAATTAGGCAAAATATCGTAGCTTAAAACTTGTCATTGCTAAACCTCCTCCATGTTAGGGTTTGTGCACAGCAAAGAGCATGTCCCCTCTCACTGCACTAGTGGGTTCTGTAATAGCTCCCTTTTAAACTTACTATTGAAAGCCTTTCTTGTTATCTCACCTTCCCCCCCCCCAGGCTTCTGTGTATGTTGTTTAATGTGCTGTTTTGTTTACACATTGGGCCTTGCTTTTACCAAGGCTTCTTTAAAACACTCCTCTCTAGGCCATGTGTTAATTTAACTCATTTGCATAATAACTGAAACTCTGCACACCTTTCAAGAACATGTGCAGCATGTGAGGACCACACCCAGCTCTTCAAACCACACCCAGCTCTGCACACCTTTCAAGAACATGTGCAGCATGTGAGGACCACACCCAGCCCTGACTATAAAAGGCAGCCCTCGAGCCTCGCCCAGTGCTTGTGCTCGTCTACTTCCCGCTTACCTGAGGAATAGATCCCTCGGCGCTGGCACTCCTGCTCTCTACAGACTTTCATTGGCTTCAATGGGCGCAGCTGCTGGCTCTTCCTTCTTCCGGTTTCCGGTTCCTCCTTGCCTCAGCCTCTCTCCTACAAGCAACCTGCAAAAGAGAAAGAAGACAAGGTTAGACTGATCAGTATCTCTTGCCAGCAACAAGTAAGTGCAAAACTTTTATTACCTGAAAGAACTTTGACAACAATTTCTGGATTCGTGTATAGACAATTTGAAACAAGATACCTTCCACGAACATTGTGATTCAAACTCTTTGTTACAACAATACTTTGCGGAACTTTGTGAAGCAAACATTTTTTTATGGAACTTTTAAGAATCAAACCGTGGAAACCATTAACAGCAAGGCAAACAGTAAATCAAGGACTTGCACAAATTACATGCTGTATTTTGACGTAAAAGTACAGTATTTGTTTTATAAAAGATTCTGGAAATATGGGAAAAGTGAGTCTGCTATTGGCAATTTAGGCTTTAGTTATATTAAGATGAATGTTTGATATTGATAATTCTGATAACGGTATTTGTTTAATGTTTTAGAAGCTTTAGAGTAATAGAAAGCACATCCCAGAGCAGTAACACATTCCAAACCTGGAAACTAGAGACCAGGATCCAAGAGGTACTTTTAGAAGAAAATTTCTAATAAATAAAGGGATAGTCAGTAACCCAGTTAGGAATAGGATGTACTTATCTGTTCTTTGTTTATGTTTCATTAGGCACCAGTTTCTACCGAAGTCAGAGAGGTCCGCAGATTTGTGCAGCACTTCAACAGTGGAAACGCAAGAACGCTGTTGTCTCTTTATTTTATTTTATCCACTTCCCCCCTTCCCTTGAGCTTCTGTTCTTAGTGCACTGTTTTAAAAAACTAGTGTGCTGGAACAAGCAGTTTCAGGGTGGGGTCGGATTGTCTTCAACCTCCATCAGAACTGAACAAGGACTCAGGTGAGCTGGGCTTTGACAGAAGCACAAGCCTTAAATAAAAAAAAAAAATTCAGTTCTGGTGGAAGATGAATATCGGGGAAGAAATAGAGGGCATTGACGTCACGGATATGGCGCAGGCCCTAAATGAGGACATGGCTAATAATGAATTAGTGTCTGGCATCTTGCAACATATGAAAGAGGAAATAGAGAGATTAAAGATGGAGAATACCTCTTTAAAACAGGATTTAAGCAGGGATAAATTTAGGGTATCTCAGTGGAACACAGCTTTTACGCCTTTGTTTAAAACCTCCTCAGAGACAGGGGCGCCATCAAAACATACAACTTTGCCTCCCCCAGTTGAGGTCACTGTTAATGTTCCTAATGCTGTGCCCTTAGCAGCACCTGAACGTTTTCATGGAGATAGTAACAAATTCCATGTTTTTATCAATCAATGTCAATTACACTTCGTTTGTAAGCCACAACAGTTCCCTACTGATGCTACGAAAGTGGCATTCGTCTTGTCTTATTTGGGTGGCACAGCAGCCAATTGGTCAATTCCTTTCGTGGAGAGAGATGATCCCATCCTCCATAATTGGAATCAATTTAAACATACCATGACCAGCCTTTTTGCAAAACACACTTTCATGCAGGCAAATGATAATGAGCTTTTAAATCTTAAACAAGGTAACAAGGATTTATTGACCTATCTCACTAGTTTTAATCGTTTACTCACCGAGACACACTGGCCAGAAGAAAAGCGTGTCTCCCTTTTCTATAAAGGTTTGAGAGACGAGTTAAAAGACGCGCTGGCTCATATCGTTGATTTGCCAGAAGACTATTCGGACTTTGTAGATTTAGTTGTGAAATTAGAACATAGACTAGGAGAAAGAAAGGGAGATAAATACAAACTGGAATCAAGGTTATTTGTATTAGACACGAGAAGAAAGACCCAGATAATAAACTCCCTGAACCTGAGCCTATGCAAATAGGGACACTCTGAGGTTCACTCACATCAGAGGAAAAAGAAAGAAGGAGAAAACTTCAATTATGTTTATATTGTGGAAGGGCAGGTCACTTTGCCAGAGAATGTCCAGTAAAGCCTAAAAATCCACGAAAGGGTGCTGTTTCCTCCACCTCCTCAACTGAATCGGGAAACGATTAAGCTCGACAAGGGGAGAGGTTACTTGTTCGAGAAAACATCTTAATCAAACCTCTAATGCTGCAGCCTTCATGGTACCGCACATACCTAGACATTTCATAATTCAGGTCGTTTTAATTGTTACTACCCAAGTGAGGCATTCTCTCCCTGTCCTACTGGACTCAGGCGCGACAGGAAATTTTGTGGATAATAAGTTAGCTGAAAACTTAGGACTTCCTATGTGCCTAAAGCCTTGTCCAGAAGCAGTATGTGCAGTGGATGGGTCAGAATTGACCTCTGGATTAATCACAAAACAAACAAGTCCACTTGTTATGGTCTGTCAGAACGGGCACACAGAGGTGATTAGCTTTGATCTGATAGATACTCCTAATTTTGGTTTGATTCTCGGGGTACCCTGGTTAACAACTCATAACCCAAAAATTGATTGGGTGAACAGAAATGTTACTTTGGATTCCTCTTTCTGTAGAACCAATTGCTATCAAGAAGCAGGTACAGAACAGAGCACAGTATTACACTGTGCTAGTGTTATACAAGATGAACCAAGTCTCCCTCCTGAATATTCTGACTTTAAAGACGTCTTTGATCCAGTAAAGGCTAGTGTGCTGCCCCCACATAGGTCTTATGACTGTCATATAGATCTTATCCCAGGGGCCCCTTTACCTAATAACAGAGTATATGCTTTGACTGACAAAGAAACCAAATACTTAAGAACCTACCTAGATGACCTACTACAGTCTGGGTTCATCCGTCATTCCACATCTCCGGTGTCATCTCCACTCTTTTTTATCCCGAAGCCGGATAAATCCCTGCGCGCGTGTATCGATTATAGAGGACTAAATAAGGCTACAATAAAGAATAATTATCCTCTTCCTCTAATACCTGTGTTGTTGGATCAGTTAAGACATTCTACTGTATACACTAAACTAGATCTGTGGGGAGCTTACCACCTGGTCCGAGTAAAAGAGGGGGATGAGTGGAAGACAGCTTTCAAGACAAAGTTTGGTTTATTTGAGTACACAGTAATGCCCTTTGGGTTATGTCATGCCCCTGCGGCCTTTCAGTTCTTTATAAATGAGGTCCTACACGAATTCCTGGACGTTTGTGTCATAGTATACATAGACAACATCCTCATTTACTCTAAGAACTCAGAAGAACATACCCAACATGTTCGTGCAGTATTATCAAAGTTAAAAGAAAATCATATTTTTGCTAAGTTAGAAAAGTGTACTTTTAATGTCAGCAAGGTGGACTTTTTAGGATACTGCCTGTCACCTCAAGGAATAACTATGGATGTAAAGAAAATCAGAGCTATTGCTGATTGGCCAGAACCATCCTCTGTAAAAGATATTCAGAAATTTCTGTGTTTCGCCAATTTTTTCTAGGAGGTTTATTGCACATTTCGCAGACATTGCGGCCCCAATAACTACCTTGTTGCGGAAAGGGCAACGATTTCTTTGGACTGATGAGGCGGCACACGCCTTTCAACTCCTAAAACAAAAGTTCACTTCAGCCCCAATTCTGAAACATCCTGATCCTGACTTGCCTTTTTTTGTTGAAGCGGATGCTTCACAAGTAGCTTTAGGAGGAGTTCTCTCTCAACGAGATGCAGTAGATGGCCAGTTACATCCTATAGCCTTCTATTCCAAAAAGTTATTACCAGCTGAACAAAATTACACTGTGGCTGAAAGGGAACTACTAGCTATCAAAGTAGCCTTTTCAGAATGGAGGCACCATTTAATGGGAGCCAAGTACCCAGTTACAATCTTTTCTGACCATAGGAACCTACAGTTTTTTGTATCACTTAAAGCACTAACACCACGTCAGATGTGCTGGTTAATTTTTTTTAGCACATTTGACTTTGTAATAACCTATAGACCAGGTGCACAACAAATTCAATCTGATGTGTTATCTAGATACGGACATACTTCAGACATGAAACAAGATAAAATAGGAGAACCCATTATTCCTCCCCAAAAGTTTTTGGCACCAGTACAACAGAAGGATTTCATCACAGATCTATATAATGCACACATGCAAATAGCACCTCAGGATTGGTTAAAAGATTCCCATAATACAATACAACGAGGTTTATTGTATCACGACAACATGCTGTTAGTGCCCACCTCTGAATTACAAACACAGGTGATAATTTGGCATCACGCCTCACCGTTGGCAGGTCATCCTGGTTGGGTAAAAACCCTGGAAAATGTGCAAAAACACTTTTGGTGGGACACTATAAGAAAGGACATTAAGCAATTTGTCACTACCTGTCCAATTTGTGCAAGACATAAATCTTCTCATAAGGCCCCTGACGGTTTGTTAATACCAATGCCAACACCCAAGCAACCTTGGCACACTGTGAGCGTAGACTTTATTGTAGGTTTACCACCTGTAAAATCTTTCACAACAGTGTTGGTTATAGTGGATTTTTTATCTAAAATGGCACATTTTGTACCATTACGGAAATTACCCACGGCGGCAGAATTTGCCGATATTTTTATAAGGGAAATTGTGCGTTTACATGGTTTGCCAAGCAAAGTGGTGTCAGACCGAGGGAGCCAGTTCAACTCTAAATTTTGGAAAAAATTATGTAAAAAACTGAAAATAGATGTGGCATTATCCACTGCTTTCCACCCAGAGACAGATGGACAGACTGAACGACTGAACCAAACCTTACTTCAAACGCTACGTTGTTTATTGGCTGATTATTCTAGTGAATGGTTGGAAGCTCTCCCTGTAGCGGAGTTTGTTTATAATAATACTGAGCATTCAGCTCTACTTTGCTCACCATTCTATTTCTTGCAGGGGTATCATCCAAGAGCTATACCCATTTTGTTAGAAGATTCTCTGTTACCTACAGTAACGGATAGACTAACAAGGTTAGGTGACATACAAGACAAAGCCAGGAAACATTTATTAAAGTACAAGGAAAGCATGAAAAGACAAGCAGACAAACACAGATCTGAGGCCCCAATGTATAAAATCGGTGACAAGGTATGGCTCTCCACAAAGAACCTAAACATAGAGGGATCCCGAAAGCTGCAACCACGTTTCATTGGACCCTTTAGTATAACTGCCATAGTAAACCCGGTAACAGTAAAATTAGATTTACCAAAAGAATATCCAGTACATACTACATTCCATGTGTCCTTGCTTAAGCCGTACAATCCAAAAACCCGACCTGAACCACCACCTCCACCCATACCAATTAAGGGAAATCTAGAATATGAAGTGAAAAGCATAAAAGACTCAAAAAGAATTAGTGGACATCTGTTTTATTTAGTAGAATGGAAAGGATATGATGAATCTGAGAATTCATGGGAACCAGCATCATATGTACATGCCCCACAGATGATTAGACGGTTTTATTTAAAAAATCCAGGAAAACCCCGTCCTGTAGGAGGGCCTTTGAGGGGGGCAACTGTTAGGGTTTGTGCACAGCAAAGAGCATGTCCCCTCTCACTGCACTAGTGGGTTCTGTAATAGCTCCCTTTTAAACTTACTATTGAAAGCCTTTCTTGTTATCTCACCTTCCCCCCCCCCTAGGCTTCTGTGTATGTTGTTTAATGTGCTGTTTTGTTTACACATTGGGCCTTGCTTTTACCAAGGCTTCTTTAAAACACTCCTCCCTAGGCCATGTGTTAATTTAACTCATTTGCATAATAACTGAAACTCTGCACACCTTTCAAGAACATGTGCAGCATGTGAGGACCACACCCAGCTCTTCAAACCACACCCAGCTCTGCACACCTTTCAAGAACATGTGCAGCATGTGAGGACCACACCCAGCCCTGACTATAAAAGGCAGCCCTCGAGCCTCGCCCAGTGCTTGTGCTCGTCTACTTCCCGCTTACCTGAGGAATAGATCCCTCGGCGCTGGCACTCCTGCTCTCTACAGACTTTCATTGGCTTCAATGGGCGCAGCTGCTGGCTCTTCCTTCTTCCGGTTTCCGGTTCCTCCTTGCCTCAGCCTCTCTCCTACAAGCAACCTGCAAAAGAGAAAGAAGACAAGGTTAGACTGATCAGTATCTCTTGCCAGCAACAAGTAAGTGCAAAACTTTTATTACCTGAAAGAACTTTGACAACAATTTCTGGATTCGTGTATAGACAATTTGAAACAAGATACCTTCCACGAACATTGTGATTCAAACTCTTTGTTACAACAATACTTTGCGGAACTTTGTGAAGCAAACATTTTTTTATGGAACTTTTAAGAATCAAACCGTGGAAACCATTAACAGCAAGGCAAACAGTAAATCAAGGACTTGCACAAATTACATGCTGTATTTTGACGTAAAAGTACAGTATTTGTTTTATAAAAGATTCTGGAAATATGGGAAAAGTGAGTCTGCTATTGGCAATTTAGGCTTTAGTTATATTAAGATGAATGTTTGATATTGATAATTCTGATAACGGTATTTGTTTAATGTTTTAGAAGCTTTAGAGTAATAGAAAGCACATCCCAGAGCAGTAACACATTCCAAACCTGGAAACTAGAGACCAGGATCCAAGAGGTACTTTTAGAAGAAAATTTCTAATAAATAAAGGGATAGTCAGGAACCCAGTTAGGAATAGGATGTACTTATCTGTTCTTTGTTTATGTTTCATTAGGCACCAGTTTCTACCGAAGTCAGAGAGGGCCGCAGATTTGTTCAGCACTTCAACAGTAGAAACGCAAGAACGCTGTTGTCTCTTTATTTTATTTAATCCACTTCCCCCCTTCCCTTGAGCTTCTGTTCTTAGTGCACTGTTTTAAAAAACTAGTGTGCTGGAACAAGCAGTTTCAGGGTGGGGTCGGATTGTCTTCAACCTCCATCAGAACTGAACAAGGACTCAGGTGAGCTGGGCTTTGACACTCCATTACTTAAGTATAGTTTAGCAAAATTCAAACATGGTGTTTTATAGTTTCATATAAAGGTTTTTTTTATTCATTATTTATAGCAACAACATTTGGAAATTATCTTCCACATCAAAAACTCAGTACTACCCCAATTCCTCCACAAGAATTATTATTTGTCACATTTCCAACATAAATACAGATATTACAAGTTATAACAGTAAAGAGAAATACAACAAGCGGGATCATTTCCTGATGGTATACTAGTCTATGTATCCATCCATTTCATATTACATATCATCAGATTTAGTTAGTTGGGGTATATATTTATTATTGCCTTTGCTCCATGACTGTTTCTAATGAAGAAAGGAAGGTCCACAATTATTCCAAAATATCCTTGGGACATACAGGGCTTCATTACAACGCTGGCAGTCTTAAGACTGCCAGCCTCCTGATGGCCGTCAGGACTCCCGCTGATGTCACGGTCCAATCGCTGCATCAAGATCCTGGTGGTCAAACCGCAGGGTTCAGCCGTCTCCGCTGGGATTGGTGATCCCAACAGGTTGACAGTGGGTGGAGGTTGCAATCCGCCAGGGCATTGTTGCATGCAGCGCTGTCCTGCTGATTATGAGCTTGTTCTCCGCCAGACTTTCCATGGCGACTTTACTACCATCAAAAAGGCTGGAGGAGAACAGGTGCAGCGGCCACGGGGGGCTGCACTGCCCATGCACTTGGCATGGGCAGTGCAGTTTTCCCCCTGCCCAGCATCCTGCAGGCGACATCATTGCCGCCGGCTCAATTTCCAGCATTGGCGCTTGTTTCCAGCTAGGCTGATGGGCAGAAACATCGGTTTCCGCCCATCAGCTGAGTGGGAAACTCCTAATAGGTCCGATGGGGTGGTCTCCACTATGGCAGTAGCCACCCTATTGTTTGGCGGACAGGTTATCCCATCCGTCAAACTCATAATTAGGCCCATACTGATGTGTGGGAGATTCATAAATGTCTGAGCTGCAAGAATATGTATGGCTGTTTCATTAACTCATTAATTTGCTTAAGAAGGAGGACCTTTCCTTCAAACTTTGGCTAGGACTAGTACTACTGCAGTCAATTTTTAAAATGCTTTATGCAACCTTCCAACAAAACCTAACATCATCATTAGTGGCACCATTTCAAATGACGTCTTGGTTATTCTTGTAATTGTGTCTGCTGTATCTGTCCAATATTTTTTAATTTCATAGCATTTGCAGGCCAGGTGAAAACAGCCTCCTGTTGGATAATTACAAATCCTACAGGCTGTGCATATCTCAGGATTAAATCTAATAAGAAATTCAGAAGTGTAAAATATCCTTAAGAATTAAAAATGTATCAGCTTGTGCCTATAATTATTAAACATCAGTTTTATGTTCCTCCCATGGCAAGTATCTTAGATTGTCACTGGACACCAAGTACATCCACGGGAAACACAAAGTTAAGAAAACTAAGATGGCCTGATATCAGCTCTTAACTAACCATATTAAAAGTGTTACTTCCAGAAAATTACATCAGAGCTGTCTTTCAGACCCTTATATTCTCACATCAGGATTGTGTCAATGTCCTTCTCTACAGGCTTCATGGCTCTACAAAGGCATCCCTTAAGATCATTTTACATGTAGCAGCAAGCCTCACCAAGGACCTGAGAAATTATTACCATAACACCCCTACCTGATGGAATTTCACTGGCTGCCCTTGCCAGCTCACACCATCTCAAAAATGAACAGCTGCATCATCTCCAAAGTTGTTATGAGAGGCAAAGCTGTCTAGTTGGCTGAGCTGTTTTTCATCTTCAGTTGCTCTCATCATACTTCCACCCAGTTGCCCATCAGAGTGGAGAAGAAGAAGTGCAAAAAAACAAAAGACAAGACAACAGGCCTTCTATATCCATGAACCCAAGATCCAGCACATCTTCCCCATATCCATCACAACTGCCCAATATCTGCTCCAGTTTAGGAAGGAACTGGCCATACAACTCTTTAACAATACATGACAATGCAGTCCACTTTGCTGTTAGAAAATAGCTACCCCTTCAATCAAGCTATGACTGTGTCTAGCCTTGTACCCTGTACATAGCTCCAGAATCTTTCGCCTATGTACACAAAACATAAGTACCACATACATAAATGCATATAGACAAATGTAATGTTGCACCTTAGACAACAGTGAAAAAAATAATCTAAACACTATGTTGTATGCAACAGACTGATGTCTGAAATTACTAATAATCTACTGACATAAAGTAGCTCAACAAAGCTAAACCTAAACATTCCAAACTAAATATTCATATCTTCCTGTCATATATTCTGTTTGCACATAGGAAGCTTGGGTGTGTTTATAAATACATCACTACTGTGTTTTTTAACAATAGAATTTGGAAGTTTAAGTATGATTTCAAATAAATCTAATCCTATGAATTGCTAAATAAGATAAATTAAGAAGATTGAGTGTGGTTCCTAGTAAAAATTGGACACCATAAACTGCTAACTACTTCCAGTTTGTTGGGGTTCTGGTGGTGGATAAAGAGGTCATCTCAGGGAATACATCATTATAAGCCACAACCTTGGACTCTTACTCAAATTGTTGAGACAATTTAAAAAATCCACCAACGACAAACGGACTAACCACTGAAAGAAATCTTTGGAAATATTTAGTGTACCATACTTAGGGAACATTACGGGTCTGGGGGTTTGAAACCCCGGACCGCCAAACCTGTGCAGAGGAGACCTCTGTGGAGCTGGCAGTCTCCCACCCAGTCCTATAACAAGGTTTCCATTGGGTTGACTACCGAAAATCTCTGATATCAGAGGTTTCCGCCAGTCAGCCCAGTGGAAACCATGTGGCAGCATTGGCCTCAGCTCCTCGTGAAGTCAAAGCCAATGTCTTCAAAGACAGCAGGTATTCCAAGGGTGCTAGGCAGAGGTACCCTTCCAAAAGCACTTCGGGCCAGAGGAGAGGTAGGGGCATAACACTGGGCCCTGCAACTCCTGTAGTGAAGGACAGCCCTCATTTTTCTGGGAGGCTTTCAATCCAATGCTTGAATATTTATGCAATATGAGTGTCTCAGGTCCCCTCCATATTCGGGAGGGAGCCCCATCGTGTTTCATCAAGCCAGAGACATTATTAGGTACCAGCAAAGTGGGCCCTAGCCCAGCTAGGCCCAAACCTCTCAGGGGGCCCCCTTATAGAGCCAGCTCTGTTCTGCAGAGTCTGGTCATAATGACCTGGAATAATTCTTAAACATATTGTTTTAAATACGGTTTTCCTTAAATATATTTTTAATCTGGGTGATGTACAAGAGTCTATTACATATTGCAGAGAAATGTTGTGTTTATATTTCATGCAATATCCACTTCAGATCAAAACATCACATAAGAGAAATGAGAAGCTGTAGCAGAGATTATGTGCATATTAGTGAGCTGCTGCTGTGTTACAATATTGAAAACACACTTCACTATCCCCGAATATTAGATGTAAACACATTAAGAACACATTAAGAACTTTGACGACTGAACCCGTGCACCGTCAGTGACTTGTCCAAAGAAAGCATGAAAGAGCTGAAATCGGATCATAAATTCAAAGCTTTAGTGAATAGGGGCCTTCAAAAATACGTTTGGCCCAGGGCCCCCAAAATCCTAAAGATGTCCCTGCATTACGCCAATGGGAAGAGGGACTCCCTCTTGTCGGTGGAGGGTAGGAGGGTGTTCAAGAACGTGTACTTGGATGTGTGTGTGCCTTCGTGCTCATGCTTACTGCACCGATACTCTGTCTTTAATGGTATTGTATCATGTTGTGTTCTCATTCACTTTGATATCGTAGAACCACTTTTTTCAGTATAACCATGTTCAGTATCCGTTCAACATCCTGAGAGATTCCATGGTTAAATAAGTGACAGTAATAGGGTCCGGTTCAGACAGTTTTACAAAAGTTTCTTGAATTTTGAATTTTGAATCACTCAACCTTAAATTCTGGCTTGAATGTTCATAAGTTTCAAATAGATTTATCCATGTAGGCATTTCCAGCATTCGCGTTCATCTCATTGTTCAAGGCCTACTGTAGGCAATATTTCGGGGCACCACGTCACAGAATTCAGTGATACACACCTGATAGTGTGCAAATACACGTTCATTTGCTTGTGTGCTAACGCCTGTCTGCAGCACACTGGAAATGCAGCAGTGCTTCGAATCTCAGTCAGCTCCACAATAAAAATACAAGTCTCCCGCGCCACCTTGTTATCTAACTATAATTGCAAGCAGCATTTTCGATTTATAAATACCTATTTTGCAAAACCCAAAAAGAAATAATACATTAATCTTTCTGAGGTGCTTTCTTTCTCACACACAATGGTGCCAGAAGCTGCAATCACGGTGTTTCTTGGGAGACCTTAGTGTTTTAGCTCAAACAGCTCCCTTGGTAGGTCATTCCACACCTGTGCTTCTTTGTATGCATTCACGGAACAATTATTTCAGCTACAATGCCGATCGACAAAATGTACATAAAAATAGCACACATATTACAACTCTCAGTGGCCAGCGCACACTGCGTGTTATTCCTCTTGTTAATAACAGCTTATCTTAGAAAGTTCCAATTTTTTCCTGCCCCCTGAGTGCTGGTGACGCGCTCCATGTACGTTCACACATGTAACTCTAATTGCTGGTAGTAATATGTCGCAAAGAAATTTGACAAGAATTACCGCCAATTTCGTTTTTGACTCCCTGGAAACTCAGAAGGAGTGATCTGGACGCCAAAATCCACGTCACCTACTATGCTTCCACTCTTCCAACTCTGCGTGATTTCGTGCCGCTCACATGGAACTGTTGTCAAGTTGAACCCTGGTGAGTTCTGAACAATAATTAGCAGAATCTGGAGCCCCAAGGAAAACGTCTGCAATACAGATATAAATCAAATTTGAAATATAATCCATCAGCATTTGGAATCCTGTATCATAAGATTGCTTTGCTCCTTCATACTAAACTGTCTTCTCTTTTCACCTTTTTTGAGAGAAGCAAAACATTTGATAAAAAATACTTGGCTTTGAAAAAACAGAAAGGTTCTCATCCCTCATGCTGTAGCTAGGAATGAGATTTATATAAACTGTGACAGGTCCTTGACAGGGGCGGCTCCTTCGCTATGGCGAAGGAGCATCACCCCACTGGCTGAGCCAGAAGCAGAAAAATGAAACAATAGTTTACTATCAATTTATTTTTCTGATCCTGGCACAGCCAGCAGTGCAGGGAGGGGTTGGGTTGGGCCACGGTAGGTGGGAGGTGGGAGGAGGGGAGAGTGCACCTAAGTGCGCATGTGTGTTTGGCCAGCCAAACACACATTCACAATTAGGTTTCTCGAGTCCAGCTGTGTTTAACAGCTGGGCTGGAGAAACTGCACAGATCACAGGGCTGTGTCTGAGCGACAGTCACTGCTGCTCATACCAACCTTGGCTCTGCTTTCATGCTAGGTTTTGCATGAAAGCAGTGCCAGGATTGCTGGGGAACCTGTGCTGGTGTCCAGCAGTAAATGCTGGAACACCACAAGAAGAGGAGCGCGAGGCAACAGGAGGTGGCAGGCTCGGAGGAAAGGTAAGTGTTTTTTTTTCTGTTTTTATTTTTACCTCGTCTCCAATACCCCCCTGCCTCTCTCCTTGAGTTATGCGGCAGCCGCCGCTGATACTTTATTATGGCCCTCATTACAACCCTGGTGGTCGGTGATAAAGCGGCAGTAATACCGCCAACAGGCCGGCGGTAAAAAAAATGGAATTTTGACCACGGCGGAGACCGCCCACACAGACAGCCACTTTAACACATCGACCTCCACGGCGGTAGCAACAAGCACTGCAGCGGTAACCGCCAACAGCCAGGCGAAAGACAATGTACCGCCCACGGTATTACAACTGGCCCATCTGCCACCTTTTCCGGGGCGGTACTAACGACATTAAAAGCACGGCGGAAACAGTACACAGAAGGGAACAACTCACCTCTGGACACTCAGGGAAGAAACACAGTGCCATGGAGCTCGAACTGCAGGTGTTTCCCATGCTGGTCTACCTCCTCCTACACCAGGAATACCAACGCTGGCGACGACGACCATGGTGAGTACTGCCACCTAGCACACAGGGGAGGGGGAAGGAACAAGAGAGTGACACACACACGCAACACCCCCACCCCCAACACCATACACACAAACAGATGCAGCAATAAAACATTTTTACCCCGTACCCCTCAGGAATATTGCAAGGACAAAAGGAAGTGATTAAAGTGAGTGTAATAAGCTAAAAAGATAGAAATACATCCACAGAAATCAAAACAGTCTTTACATATATTCAAATGTAGGGAGACTGCCCAGTCCAGAATTGTCGTGGGCCACAGGGCCACATCACATAGGCCAAGGCTCCGCCTTACTCCTGCATCAACATGGAGCGAACACAGCTGGGGCATCAGGTCGAAAATACACAGGCACCTCAGGGGGACGGGGAATGGGGGGCACCTCAGCCGGAAGATGTTACAATACCACTGCTCCTGGAGGGGGCTACATGCCCTGTGCGATGTCCTGGGGAGTGCAAAGCCACAGTCTCTCAAGTGGGTAGATCGCCCACTGCTTGGTCCTGGGGAGTGCAAAGCCACAGTCTCTCAAGTGGGTGGTTAACCCACTGCTTGGTCCTGGGTAGAGCAAAGCCACAGTCTCTCAAGTGGGTGGTTAGCCCACTGCTTGGTCCTGGGTAGTGCAAAGCCACAGTCTCTCAAGTGGGTGGGTTGCCCACTGCTTGGTCCTGGGTAGTGCAAAGCCACAGTCTCTCAAGTGGGTGGTTTGCCCACTGCTTTGTCCTGGGGAGTGCAAAGCCACGGTCTCTCTAATGGGTGGTCTGCCCACATGTTCTGGAGGGGGCCTTGTGCCCAGTGTGCTTCATCCTGGCAAGGAGGGGGTGAGTGGATGCCTTCTTCCACTGGTTCTGGAGGGGGCATTGTGCCCAGTGATCTTCATCCTGGGAAGGATGGGGTGAGTGGATGGCTTCTTCCACTGGTTCTGGAGTTCATCCTTGGAAGGATGGGGAGAGTGGATGGCTTCTTCCACTGGTTCTGGAGGGGGGCTTGTGCCCAGTGTGCTTCATCCTGGCAAGGAGGGGGTGAGTGGATGCCTTCTTCCACTGGTTCTGGAGGGGGCCTTGTGCCCAGTGTGCTTCATACTGGCAAGGAGGGGATGAGTGGATGCCTTCTTCCACTGGTTCTGGAGGGGGCCTTGTGCCCAGTGTGCTTCATCCTGGCAAAGAGGGGGTGAGTGGATACCTTCTTCCACTGATTCAGGAGTTCATCCTGGGAAGGATGGGGTGAATGGATGACTTCTTCCACTGGTTCTGGATGGAGTCTTGTGCCCTGTGATGCAGCTCTTGGGAAGTGCAAGGCACAGTCACTCACCTGGGTGTTACACCCACACGATTTGCAGTGGTCAGGATGCACTACAGTCCATGGAGGCAGGACTACCTACTGCCCGCTAGCGGCGATAGCTGCACAGTGGTGGCAATGCCGGTGCTGGTGTTGGGGGTCCCAGTGGTAGGGGGAGGCTCCAGACCTTCCCCTTCAGCCTCAGACAGCTGCCCACTGGGGCTGCTGATGTTGGCAGTGCTGCTGGTGGTGGTGGTGGTGCTGGCGCCTGTGCTGGTGTCGGGGATGCCAGTGGTGGGGGGAGGCTCCAGCCCTTCCCATGCAGCCTCAAACAGATGACCACTGGGGCTGCTGATGCCGGCAGTGGTGCCGGTGGCGGTGCTGGTGGCGGTGCTGGTGCCTGTGCTGGTGTCGGGGCTGCCAGTGGTGGGGGGAGGGTCCAGACCTTCCCCTGCAGCTTCGGATGGCTGCCCATTGGGGCGGCTGATGCTGGCAGTGGTGCTGGTGGCGGTGCTGCCAGTGATGGGGGAAGGCTCCAGCCCTTTCCCTGCAGCCTCGGACAGCTGAAGTGCGATGGTTGGTGTTGTGTGCTCAGATTCAGACCCAGCACCAGGCCTCTTATCCTTCCTGCCTGCAGTGGCAGGCCCTTTTCCCTTGCCCTTGCCATGTGTTGGTGCCTCCTTACCCTTGCCTCGTTGTGGTGCCTCCTTGCCCTGTGGTGGTGCCTCCTTTCCCTTGGCAGCTGGTGGTACATCCTTGCCCTTCCCCTTGGCAGCTGGTGGTACATTCTTGTCCTTCCCCTTTTCAGCTGGTGCAGGCACACTGGCAGTGCTGATGGGTGTTTCCTTGGAGCCGCTTACACCTGCGGCCGAGAGAACTGTAGCCTTGGACTGTGTGGCTGAGGTGCTAGCCTGGGTTCTGCCCACCCTGACCCGACATGAAGGACCAGGGAGGTAGGGAAGAGGTCAATGGCGGGGAGGAAAAGCTTCTTAGGGACACTGGGGCGGGAAGACCGTGAAGGTTTGGGAGTGGAGGAAGAGGGAGTGGTGGTTGGAGGTGTCTGTCTGCTGTATTTGGGTGCAGGTGCATGGGCTGGTTGCTGTTGTGAGGTGGATGGCTGTTGGGTGTCTGAGTTCTTGCGTTTGTGTACTTTGGGAGGAGGGGCACATACACAGTTGGAGAGGACACTGGGGATGTGTGCATGGATGTGGGGGTGGTGACTGCCAGTGAGGGGCGTGTAGTGATAGGCATGATGGTGGTAGTGGATGTAGTGCATGCAGGTGTGAGTGTAAACACTACTGGAAGGGAGGTGGACGACGAAGAGGAGGGGGACACAGTGGTGGCGGTGGACGTTGGTGTGTCTGCATCTGAATGGTGTTTGTGTGAGTGCCTGTGGGATGATGTGTGGTGCTTGTGTTTGCCTGAGCCACTCCTGTGTGTTGTCTTGGGTGCATGCTGGTCTGCCTGTGTAGTTAGGTTGGGGTTCAGGGGAATGGGACTGGGCAGAGGAATTTGAAGGGGGGAGGCTAGAGACAGGGACAATGGCTGCCATCAGGGAGGAGGTCAGAGCCTGGAATTATCTCTGTTGGGACGCCATGCCAGAGTGAATGCCCTCCAGGAATGCATTTGTTTGTTGCAAATGCCCTGCTAGGCCCTGGATGGCATTCACAATGGTTGACTGCCCAACAGGGATGGATCACAGGAGGTCAATAGCCTCCTCACTCAGGGCAGCAGGGCCATCTGGGCAGGGCCTGAGGTGCCTGAGGTGCCTGGGGCGAAGGAGATGCCCACCCTCCTGGGTGAGTGGGCACGGGAAACTCTCTGAGGGGCTGCTGGGAGGGGGGTGATGGTATGGGGGTGGCGGTTTGAGATGTAGTTGGGGTGGCCACAGAGCTGTCATCCACCCCTAGGGAGCTTCCATTGGAGGAGGTATCACTTTCACAACTGACCTCTCCTGTCTCCACCATGGTGCTCCCCTCGCCCTCTGTCCCACTGGTGCCCTCACCGTCGGAGGATTTAGCCTCCTGGGCCCTTTGGGATGCAGCTCCCTCCATTGCCGGTGCCTCTGCTCCTCCACCAGATGATGCTAATGCACATAAGGACAGGATGACACAACAAAAAGAGGGGGAAGAGACAAAGGAAACACTTGGTCAATGGAAGCAACAACACCACCGTTGGTGTACACAACACACTCACACACAGGCCTACGTGCTAGGAAAAGCACTACCAGTCACAATGCTAGTCACCAGCCCATGGACCTAACCCCAATTGCAGCATACCTGAAACCCACAGAGCTATGCCCAGTAGTGGATGCCCACTAGCTTTGTTGGAGGTGGATTTCATCAGCCCCTGCTCCACATGGAACCTACCCTGCTATGTCCGGCCTGGCCTAGGGGCACCAACAGGCCCACATCCCGCACCCGGATACCACTCCACCACGCACAAGTAATATTTTGGGAAACTGTACTCATCCCCTTGTGGCTGCTGTGATGCCCTCACACGCCCATCCAGCTCCGGATAGGCCACCACCAGTATGCGTAACACCAGGGAGGTCAGGGTTCGACCGGCACCCCTTCCTCGTTGGGAGGCCATCCCCAGCTAGGCCTCCGCTGTCCAGCACAGCCCAGCGTCTCAGGTCCTCTCACCGTTTCTGACAGTGGGTGCTCTGCCTGCCGTAGACACCCAGGGTCCGCAGATCCTTGGCGATGGCACACCATAAACCCTTTTTCTGATGGTCGCAGACCTGCTGAGGAAATACACATAGAAAAAGGGTATCAGTCATACCGTCCAGCCTGTTACACTCATAGCCCACCATATCCCTCCCATCCCCTTATACACATACATTGCCAACCATACATGTAGCATGCTGCTCAAGACCCCTCAACCACCCCCCCTTACACGAGGCCATCACATGGCCCCATGCACCGTGCTCACAGTGTACTCACCTGTTGGTCTGGAGGCCCATAAAGCAATCGGTACTCGGGTAGGACACCACCCACCAGTCTCTCAAACTCCACAGCATTGAAGGCAGGGGCCCTTTCCCCAGTGACTTGAGCCATGGTCGCTTCCAGACACAGTTCACAGCAGCACTTGCGGTGTAGGTCCTCTCCAGTTGAAGGTCAGGTAGCAAGTGAGAGAACAGATAGGAAATGGCGGTCACGTCTGCGGCGGTGTGTACCGTCACCACCGGCGTACATCACTATTGGCTACTGTAACCCACAGGGCCCAATGACAACCAATGAGGAGTTGCACGGCAGTACTCGACCACCTCCCGCAATGGCGCACAACGTCAGTGGCATTACCTCATTTCCACATGTCCCTCCCAACAGGTCAGGCAGGTGCCATTTCAGGGGGCAGCAGGCCATGGCACCTAACTACGTCACAGCACACATAGGCACCATTTTGCCCTATAGAACAACGTACTGTTTCTGTCACAACTTGCATTGCACTGTACAGTTAGGAAATGTTGAGTACTGACCAGATGCTCATCCTTTTGCACCCTAGATTACAACCGTGACGGTTGAAAATTAGATGGAGACATCCCAGTGTACAGGCCCCTGGTGGACTTGGCAACAATGGAGGACAGGCACATTATCATCACCTATAGACTTGACAGGGCCACAGTCCAAGAGCTGTGTGCCCAATTGGAGCCAGAACTGATCGCTGCTATCTGTCACCCCACTGGGATCCCCCCTCTTGTGCAAGTTCTATCAGTGTTCCATTTCCTGGCAACTGGCTCCTTCCAAGTGACAGTGGTCTTGATAGCAGGAATGTCTCAGCCAATTTTCTCAAATGTGCTGACCAGAGTGTTGTCTGCCCTGATGAAACACATGCGCAGCTACATTGTTTTCCCCCAGGTGGAGGATTTGGCCAAAGTGAAAGCTGACTTCTATGCAATGGGACATATCCCCAACATCATTGGGGCAATAGATGGAACATATATTGCCTTTGTCCCCCCCATCGGAAAAATGAACAGGTGTTCAGAAATCGAAAGAGCTTTCACTCTATGAATGTGCAGATAGTGTGCCTGGTGGAGCAGTACGTATCCCATGTCAATGCAAAGTATCCTAGTTCTGTGCATGATGCCTTTATCCTGAGGAATAGCAGCATCCCATATGTGATGGCTCAACTCCAGAGACACAAGGTGTGGCTAACAGGTGAGCCCATGGTCCCCATCCAGTATGTGTTGGTGTATGGGTATTGGGTTGGCTCTAAGGGTTAGTGTCTGGCTTACTGTTATCCCTCGGTATTTGCAGGTGACTCTGGCTACCCTAACCTCTCATGGCTACTGATTCCAGCAAGGAATGCCAGGACAAGGGCAGAGGAATGATACAATGAGGCACATGGGCGAACAAGAAGAATTATAGAATGAACCTTTGGCCAGGTTTCGGTGCCTCCATCTAGCAGGTGGTTCCCTGTGCTACTCACCCAAGAAGGTGTGCCAGAGCATCGTGGCATGTTGCATGCTGCACAACCTTGCTTTATGTCACCAGGAGCCTTTTCTGCAGGAGGGTGAGGCTGGAGATGGGCATGTGGCATGGTGGAGCCTGTGGACGGTGACGAAGAGGAGGCAAAGGATGAGGATGTGGACAATAGAACATGAGTCATTCAACAGTACTTCCAGTAACACACAGGTAAGACACTGTAACATCACCTTCCATTGCAGTTTTGAATTGTAATTTTTCACTGGCAGGCTGATATTCCCACTACTATGACCCCTTATTGTACCCTTTGACATGTCTATTTACAGATGTCTGTGCCCCACTCTGGATCCTGGTGTATTGACTGCAGCAAACTCCAGGTCATACCTATGTAAACATTGCTGTACAGTTGAATTGCAATGTTTAAACCTTGCTACACGAATACATAGTTAAATGATTTGACATACTCCATACTTGTAGTTTTTTCAAAGGGTGTTTATTTAAGTGCTAATAAGCAGAGGGGGATGTGCAATGGGATGGGGTGATGGTGGAGGAAAGTTCAGGATAGAGCCCAGTCTATTTGTATCACAGGTGCATTCTCCAAGGGAGCATATGAAGGGGAGCAATGTCAGTTCAAGGTGGACAGGGTGATAGGGTGGGACACAAGGGTGACATTCAGGAGAGTCTTATTTCCTGGCGGGGGTCTTGGCAATTGTCTTTGGCTTCTGCCTGGATTGCAGGGACCGTTTCTGGGGTAGTTCTCCTTCTGCAGGGGGGTGGGGTGCTGGTGGGCTGTTGTTCCTGTGGCGGGGCCTCCTGAGGGCTGTTTATCGGTGTGGCTAGTGTCAGGGGCCCGTTGGTGTGCCACTGCCTCCCTCATGGTGTTGGCCACCATGAAATGGTGACCAGGTACCACTGAAATAGTGACCAGGTACTGTCCCCCCTGCAGGCGCTGGGTCTCCTGCAACTTGGCCAGTATCTGGCCCATCATCTCCTGGGAATGGTGGTATGCTCCCAGGATGTTGGTGAGTGCCTTGTGGAGAGCCAGTTCCCTGGGCCTTTCCTCCCCCTGTTGCACAGCAGTCCCCCCAGCTTCCCTGTTGTCCTGTGCCTCTGTTCCTGGACTGTGTGCCCACTGCCACTGACCCCAGGTCCCTGATGGTCCTGTGTTTGTGGGGTGTCCTGGGGTCCCTGTAGTGGTGGACACACTGCTGATTGATGTGTCCTGGGGACAGAGGTATGGGCCCGCTGGGTGGTGTTTCCTGAGGGGGGAGGCTCTGTGGTGGTATGGCACTACGGCTGGGTGACCGAGTGTCCGAAGGTCCCGGATGGCCCACGTTGGTCATCCTGATCCAGGTGTGCAGCGCTGCTGTCATCACCGTGGGCCTCTTCTGTGGGGGAACTGGATGTTGCTGGCACCTCCTCTCCGGTGACGTTGTGTGGGGGACCTGTGGGGATGTAAATGCAGTGTTATAGTTTCTGTATGTGACATATTGTGCATGGGTGTGTTGCCCTGTTAGAATGTGTTTGCCCTGGCAGCTTAGGCTTGTGTGTGGTGATTTGGTTGGCTAGGTGATTGTCTCAAGTGTGCATGCTTTGGTGATGGGTGTCCATGCAGGTCTGGGATGGGTGTCCATGCATTGGTGTTGCAGACAGGGCTTGGTATTGGGATGGGTGGGTTGTGATGTTGGGGTGTATGTGAAGTGGTGGAGTGATGGGGTGAGGGTAGGGGTTGGGGTATATGATGGCATGCAGGTAGGGGGGTGACAGTAGTAAAGAGTTGACTTACCAGAGTCCAGTCCTCCTGCTATTCCTGCCAGGCCCGCAGGATGCAGTATTGCTAAGACTTGCTCCTCCCATGTTGTTAGTTGTGGGGGAGGGTAGGGGTCCACCGCCAGTCCTCTATACTGCTATCTGGTGTCTTGGTACCACGGAACGCACCTTCCCGCATAGGTCGTTCCACCTCTTCCTGATGTCATCCCTTGTTCTTGGGTGCTGTCCCACAGCATTGACCCTGTCCACGATCCTCCGCGATAACTCCATCTTCCTAGTAATGGATGTCTGCTGCACCTGTGATCCAAATAGCTGTGGCTCTACCCGAATGATTTCCTCCACCATGACCCTTAGCTCCTCCTCTGAGAACCTGGGGTGTCTTTGTGGTGCCATGGGTGTAGTGTGTGTGGTGTGTGTGAGGGTGTGTGGGGTGGTGTGTTGGGGTGTGTGCTGTGAGGTGCGTGGATTGTGTATGGGTGATGGTGTTCTGTTGCTCTGGTTGTGTGGGTGCTCTTGCTGTATCTCTCTCTAATGGCAATTTTTGATAGTCGTAAAGGGTTGTTGGTATTGTGGGTGGGTGTTTTATAGTGGTGTGGGTGTGGTGTGTGTATGTGTATCAGGTGTGTGTTGTTTGAATTGTTTAATATGGTGTTGTTTTGTCTGTGGGTGTCCATTGAGAGCGCGGCGGTATGTACCGCTCATGGTTTACTGTCTTTGAATGTCCACCGCGGTGATTCGTGGGTCATAATGCTGTTGGCGTAGTTCAGTTGGCGTAACAGTGTGGGTTTTGGTACCGCCCTTTTATCACTGACCTTTGGGCTGGCATACTTATGTGTGTGCCTGTATGGTGAAGGCTTGCTATGTGTGGGTCATAGTATGGGTAGGCGGCGGCGGCGGTATGTTGGCGGCAGTCATCATGACGGTAAGTGGGATTTACCGCCAATGTCATAATGAGGGCCAATGTGTTTAGGAAAATAAATAAAAAAATGTTTCCTTTATTGGATAGCTAAAATGGAGCTGAGAGTATAGCGATCCTTTCTAAATGACACTATGGCAAAAAGGTAGCTCTATAAAGGGCCACATACACTGAAACATGTGCAAAAGGAACACAAATGTATGGAAGAGGTCAGTGCTAATTGACCTAAATACATACATTGTCAGACATGTCAAGCACTTAATGTGCACTCACATGGTTGTGTCCTTTGAAAGCACAACTAAGACTTCATTCTTGAAAAGCTACCCTACTTGATCCATCACACAAATACATGCCTGCCAAGAAAACACTCTCCAAATTGCTACTACTTGTGCACTCTGGGTGCTGCTTTAAAATTTACTTCACATGAATAGTGCAAGCCGAAGATGGGAGTAGAATCAAGGAGGATCCCAATTTGTAACATGAAAAATATGAAGCAAGTCAAAAAGTTTCAACTCAAAACTTGTATACCCTTAAAAAATAGTATAGAGCAA
Organism: Pleurodeles waltl; assembly: GCF_031143425.1. Classification (NCBI taxonomy): domain Eukaryota; kingdom Metazoa; phylum Chordata; class Amphibia; order Caudata; family Salamandridae; genus Pleurodeles; species Pleurodeles waltl. The sequence goes on from NC_090447.1 coordinate 1,118,927,943, forward strand.
ACTCAATTGTTTAATCAATATAAATTCCCTCCATGATATAGAGAAAGTGTGTAAGATCCATCCTGCTGCCTACACGTCAGAAAGTGGCAAATTAATTTGTGAAAGGGGTGCCCTTGCCAAATGGTTAGGCTAAAATGTAGGACCTAATTTACAGTTTAGCGTTGACATATTTCATCACAAAGATGATGGATATCTTGTTCACCTTATTACAAGTTAATTATAACCTATGGCATTTGTAATATGGCAATTGGGACATCTGTCATGGTTGTGATGGATCATCACATCCAGCAAACTTTAAATCACACCATTAGTTTGTAGAGAATCTGTTCAAAACCCTGCGATGAGACACAAGTAGCAGGCAATTCCAAAGAGAAATGTAGTTAAGCTCAAGCAATGCCAAGTCAAGAAAAAACATAGTACAATTCCCAAACCAAAAAATAGATAAATATGCAACAATAAACAACCAAAACAATAAACCAAAACAATCAACAACAGGTTTTCTTCAAAACAGAAATACATTATTTATATTTATTGATAAATTAATAACACCACTAATAAATTAATTTGCCCAGAAGACAACATATATTCCATACAAGCCTGTTAAATGACTCACCAATCCTTCAGAACAATGTTGAGCCCCTGCAGACACCTGTAAATGTCCCAGGACCCCACAGGAGCTGAATCTGTAGATGCTGTCAGATCTCCTTAACAGAGTCCCAAAATTAAATATCTTCACAAGTGTCCTAACAGGTAACAAAGTTTTTGGAGTCTTACAACGGGAGAAACATGAAGAATAGGTAAACCAAGAAGGGAACCCAAAATTAACTTGATATCTATGGGTCGGTCTTTAGTGTCTGTCATGGAATGTTTTGTAAGCTGCCTTAGAATTAGTTAAATAAGAAATATCAGACATCTGGAATTAAAGTAATTTTTGAAGTAAGGATGTGACTGATGGTACTGTTTTGTAAACAAGCTAGAGGGACTTGAATCTGGCTGAAAAACGCACATGCAATTGAAAGGAGAAAAACCCAATGACTAAGTAGGGAGTTAACACATTCCTTTTCTGCAAATAAAACCAAAATAAAATATGCTTTGTTATAACAGAAACACCCTGTGTACCAGTAAGCTATCCAAAGCTTTTCAAAATGAGCTCCGTCTTGCATATTTCCAAGTTGCTATCAGGCAGTCATGAATCTAGTCAAAAACAAGCCTTTTCAATTTCTTATCTAGTATAAAAAGACAAACTTTTTTTCATTAATATTCCTTGTTCATAGTTGCAGCTTCTTGAATTCATTTTTTGCACCTGTTTAACACCTCATCACTAGGCATTTGAAACATAAGTAGAACACCTCCCTCTGATGATCTTTCATTAATAGGGTGAGCAAGAGCATTATCTTTACTCTGTAATGTTTCTAGAATATTATGAGATGTTGTAACAAAACGTAGAAATAACAAGAGTTCATCTAACTTGTCTTGTATTATTACACCTCATTGACTTCACAAAGCCCAAATTTCAATGGTAAGTTTGCTTCATAATCTCATGTATTGCTACCTCGAGATAGAGCCACTATTGATTATAGACTCCTTTACAAGCCACGCTTCTCCTTCATGGATTGCATAGGGCCTCATTACGAGTCTGGCGGTCTCTTGACTGCCAGACTCGCGGTGGCATATGGACCGCCCCCCAAATGTGGCAGTCCGAACAAAACATTATGACCGTGGCAGTTGTGCCGCGGTTAGACCGCCAGCATCGCTCTGATTAGTTGTTGCGGCGGTGTGGTGGTCATGGTTGTCCTAATCCACCAGGGCAGCGCTACAAGCAGCGCTGCCCTGGGATTGTGACTTTGTTCTCCACCAGCGATTTCATGGCAGTTTTACTGCCATGAAAAGGCTGGCGGAGAACGAGTGCAGGGACCCTCCTGGCCAGCACCGTTTCAATGTTCACTGTCTGCTTTGCACCCTGCCTCCTTTTCCTGGCCAGTGTGTGTGTCTCATCGGCCACCATTTGTCTTTGTTCTCCATGCCATGTGGCCAGGGGTCATTTTGTGCAGTCTGTGTCCATAGGCCTGAGTGTGTTTTTTGCTCCCCATGCCTCCTTGCTCGCTGTTACAGTTTGAACATGTAGTTGGCATCCATTTTGTGTATCTAGTCAGTGTGGGTTTCCCATAGGCTTGCCTGTGGTCTTTGCTCCCCATGCCTCCTTGCTTGCTGTTGTTGCTTGACCATGTGGCTGGCAGACATTTTGTGCATACAGGAGGTATGTTTTTGCCATAGGCTTCCATGTGTTCTTTATTCCCCATGCCTCCTTGCTCACTGTTGTTGCTTGATCATGGGGCTGGCAGCCATTTTGTACATCCTGCCACTGTATTTTTGCCATAGGCTTGGATGTGTTCTTTGTTCCCCATTCCTCTTTGCTCGCTGTTTTTGCTTGACCACGTGGCTGGCCGCCATTTTGTACATCCAGCAGGTGTGTTTTTGCCATAATCTTGCATGTGTTTTTTGTTCCCTTTGCCTCCTTGCTCACTGCTATTGTTTGACCATCCAGCCAGTGAATGTTTTCCATGGGCTTGCATGTTATAATTCGTCCCCATGCCTCCTTGCTCTCTGTTGTTGTTTGACCATGTGGCTGGCAGCCATTTTGTGCATCCAGCCAGTGTGCCTTTGCTATAGGCTTGCATGGATGTATGTGATTCCAGTTTATTAATATACTTGGGGATTATTGTAGTATATGTATACTAAGAGTATGATTTGGATGAACAGTGTTTATATTATCACATGCTCTTTTTTGCAATTTTTATTTTGTACTTCCTTTCTTCACAATAGGTTTCTTTCGTCTCATCCTCCCACATAAACATTGGCAATTATTAATCATGTTTTTACTTAAATGTTTATTTTAATGTTTTAATGTATATTTTTATTTTAATTGTTTTATTGTGTTTTTTGTATTTTAATATTTTTTTAATTATAATTTCCTAAATGTTATTGTATTTTTTTTTACTTTTTATTTTAGATGTTTTGTTATTATGTTTTTATTCTTTCAATTGATTTTATTTAATTGCACATTTTGCCTTGATCCATCCACAGGTGCACAGCTGCGGTACAACTTTCAGTTTCTTTTGGTATATAATTCCATTTCCTACTGGACACCCTGACTTCGATGCACTGCAGACACATCAGCAGCATCATTCATTTTTAATAATTATTCCAATTCTCCTGGACCACCTTGATCCATAGTTTTTTTTAAAGGATTATTCCATTTCCCCATGCACCTCTCTGACTACCACAGGTGTCTCCTTTAAAATAAATGGAGATAAAACAAAGAGCTATATCTGTAGGTAGTGTTGTCTGATTTGAAATGAAATTCTATGGGAAGGTGGTGTGATTTGACTTTACAATGTTATGTATTACATAAGTAACCAACCACATACTAGATATGTTTCTTGCTTGGTTGCTTTTAGGTGCACAAGAGGAGAAGAGACATCACCTGCAGTACTGCCAAACGTAAGGTCTGTACAGTGATTTCAGCCCTCCAATCACTTTCGCTTGTGCAGCTTACTGCACTGCCAATTGAGAGTTTTAAGATGGGCCCAAAAAAAGTTGCTCCCAGAAAAGAGATCAGTGAGAAGGAGCAGCTTTCCACCAGTGGCATGCCGCCCGCTACCTTTTTAGGAGACAGGTGCCTGCCACTGGCCTTCGGGGAGGAACCTTGGAGCAGCACTTTCACATCAACAGCACCACCCCAATCTAAACTGAAGACCATGTCTGTCAATGATGCAGCCACTGCAGTCATGGCGATGCCAACGAGCATTGACATTGAATTTGATTTGTCCCTTTCTCAAAGTAGTATACAATTGTTTCAGGAAACAGAGCAAAGTGGGCAGCAGCCGCTGCTAGTAATAGGAGATCTTCCTGAAGTTGGAGCAGAAAAGGAGGTCAAGCTTCCTGCTGAGCAAGAACCTCCTCTTTTGGAATCATTGGATCCCAGATCTCTAGCAAGGAAAAGGACGGGTACTACTCTATCATCTTCTCCAAGCATCACTTCTGATGAAAATGATAGGGACATGGAGTGTATTCCGACAGAGTCCAGGAGACACCAGGAGAGGCAAAGGAAAAGAAAAGTTTCTGAAAGCGTTGGAATCATGAAAGGGGATGATAAGGAGGATGATAATGATGAGCCAGTCATTGTGGAAGCTGGCAACATTACTATTCATCCTGTTACGAGGAATGTGGCAGAAGTAGCTCCCATATTTGTGAAGCCCCAGCTGAGACCTGCACCAACCTCTATCTCAGTAGAAGTATACCCTTCAGAGAAGCAATCAATGACACACCCACCTAACTCCAGATCTTCTTTAGGCATTGGCCCACTAAGAAAGTACTCCTCCCCAATTTGAGACTTTTTTACACAAACAGAAGGAGAACATTGCAATATGCCCCATCTGCCACACAAGTGTTTGTCGAGTTAAGCCTTGTTCACATTATGGCACTGGAGGCCAAATGACACATACGAAAAAACATCACACAATCCAGTGGGAGGAGCTCCCCAAAGAAATTGCTAAACGTGGTTGTGAAGGTGAAGAGAGCCAGGAAATATCAGCTACAATTTCAATCATGGTGGGAGGTGATGGCACACAAGCAGCCCTGTCCCCAGCACCTGAATCACCCACCTCAGAAACCTTACACATCGAGTCTACCACCACCTACTTCTTGAAAGTCGCCTGTGTCAGCGGCCCCAGAAAAGAAGAAAATCCAGGCTATTCTTACAAGAAAAGAAGAAATTCCAGGCTATTATTACAACCATGTGACACCAAACACCCAACCACTCATTTGTACAATATGAAGCTAGCAAAAATGTTAGCACTGGACATACTCCCTTTTTATTTTGTGGAAGGAAGTGGGATTCTTAGAATTTGTGGCAGCCAAGTCATACTTATTTTGCCAGAGCTGCTGCTCCAGCACTGCGTCAGGAAGTGCTGCAATTGGTTGGACTAGCTGTGGAGCAAAGTGTTGTCCACACTATCCACCTGACAACAGGCATGTGGACCAGTTGTCAGGCAACTAATTACATGTACATCACTGCACACTGGATCTCTTTTGCAGGGGTAAAGCAAAAGCTTTCTACAGGTCTTGGCCCCAAGGAAAGTTTTAAGAGCGTTCAGTGGCATGCAACAGTAGCCATGTTTGCCATGAAGAAATCACATACAGCTGCAAACATCTGGTAAGAATTTAACAGCAAGGTGTCTGAATATCTGTGACCCATTGGTCTCCAAATTGCATCTGTTGCCTTAGACAATGGCAGTAACATAGTCAAGGCCATGGCAGACAATGGCTATTTCAAGGTCCTGTGTTTGGTGCACTGCACCAACCTGGTTATAAAAGACTGTCTCAAAAAAGAAGACTATGGCCTCCCATTATGAGCCTGTTGGTCCTGAGACCACCAGACTCACTGTGGCGCTGGGACTGCCGCAGTCGTGGCAGTCTGATCGCCACATTAGGACCGTGGTGAAGCCGCCACGGTCGGACCGCCGACACCACCAGGTTGCCGTCAGCCGTTAGCCTGGCGGTCCCGGCGGTTGTAATCCACCAGGGCAGCACTGCTGCAGATTATGAACCCCCATACCATTCCACCCCCATGGAAAGGCTGGGGGAATGAGGGTGTCGGGGGTACTTGGCATGGGAAGTGCAGTAGTCCCCATGCACAGCCCTGTCATGCATTCCACTGCCCAAATTATGGGCAGTGGAATGCACAACAGGTGCTGATGTACCCCCTGCACTGCCACATTGCCGCCAGCTCGATTACAAGCTGACTGCAATGTTAAGGCCCTGTTCACCGCAGGGCCAGCAGGCGGAAACACTGTTTCTGCATGCTGGCCCTGGGGTGAACTTCAAATAGGGCTGGCGATATTTGGACCGCACAGGCGGTCTCTCTGTGGTTTTAGTTTCGTGGGTGGCCTCGCCGCCAGGCAAACTCATAATGAGGGCCATAGTCAGCAACATACTGACCACCTGCATATGAATCTGCACGCATTTCAGCCATTCTTTTAAAGCCTGGAATCATTTGAGGATTATTCAGGCTTGCTAAGAAAGTAGCAGTCAAAGCCCTGATAATGGTGGTGCCAACACAATAGAACTTCACCAATTATATGTTGCAATGTCTGTTTGAGCAGTACAGACAGATCAATGACTGCCATTCAAAGAGGAGGGGATGCCATTGGGAAAGCTATGACCATGGATGCAGACAAATGGGGCCTGGTCAAATGACTGACACACATGCTGCCCCTTATTAAGGTTTTCACACTGGAAGTTAGCAAGGAGAAACATGGAATGGGCCAAGCTGTCCTATTGTTGCATCTGCTACAGGATCAGCTAAAGAAGGTGTCTGAAACGTTCGCTCCCTGAGGTGTGAACGAAAGCACATGCCTTGGTTGAGAGCTTTATCTTTCACTTGGCTTGTAATACAAAGCTGCAAAATGACATCATCTCATCCAAAGAGTACATATGTGCCAGTCTACTTGATCTACACTACAAACAAATTCTGCCCAGTCTCATTCCTTTTTCTGAAGGGGAGATTTCACAAGACAAGATGTGGATTGTTGAGGAAGCCGGGCACCAGGAAGAAGAACGGCTGGAACTTAGAGTCCCACTCCACATTTCTGGGGTGCTGCCTTCAACTTCCAGAGAGGGCAGTTTTGTTTAATCACAGCAGCCAACACCAGCAGCAAGAACACAGGCAACAGCAACAGACGAATCATATCCAACCTCTACAGTGGCCGGTCTTAAGTACAGTGCAGAGTCAAAGGCAAAAGAGGTTGAGCAAGTGGCAGCACCAATGACACTTCAGAGGATGTTCGTGCCAGGCCTGCAAACCTAGATGTGCTCCAGTAAAGAGCTCTTAAGCCAATCATCTGCCTTTGCAGAGACCAATGTTTGTTGTAACCCCATAATAATGTTTTACAGATACAAATGCTTGTTTAAAAAGACCAATGCTTGTTGGAACCAATGCTTGTTAGGACATATGTTGCTCAAGCCTCCAGCATCCCTATGACTCAGACTGGGTGTGACTCCCTATGACTCAGACTGGTTGTGGCTGGATGCAGCAGGTATTTAAACCGCACCCGGCCCGAGTGAATTGCTTGCTGTAAGGGTCACCAACTGCAGAGAAGGAGTCTCTGCTTCTCCATGTTTGATCAGCATGTGCAGTCCTGTATCCTGGATAACGCTTCTGAGGAGTTGACGAGATCAAAAGAATGGAGTACTAAATAGGCAGTAACGAGCTGCGCGTGCTCGAAAATTATTTATTTGTGAATACTTGACACTTGCTGACTTGATATTTGAAAGTGGATGTTTTGGAGCACGATGCACCTAAGAAGGCACATAATTGGTGTTTAACATCACTGGGATGCTCTAAGCTAGTCGCGTTGTAACACTTATCATTGTTGCTTGCTATATATTGCAAAAGGAAATTCTTTCATGCAGTTATCATAAAAACGATGTATTGTGAATATGTTTATTATCGCTAAGTTTAATATGACATCTGCATAATTGGTGCTGAGGATACAGAACATTCTGTGAATGGCCTGAAAGTTTCATTGCTTTGCTCACGCTGTGATGTAAGAGTGATAAAACCAATCGCTTGTGTTATTGGTATGAGCCCTAAGTTCCAAGAGTATTGCAAGCATTGCACTGTGATCTTTTTATATTAACCCTATGTTCCCAGAGTGTTACAAACATTGTACTGTGATCTTTTGATATTAACCCTATGTTCCCAGAGTGTTGCAATCGTTGCACTGTGATATTTCTGTATTATCCCTATGTTACCAGAGTGATACAAACTTTGCACAGTCATCTTTTGATATTAACCATATGTTTTAAGTGTGATCAAAAGGCACCGAATGTGTGTTCCTTTAAATTCTAAGTACAGTGTGTAAATTAACCCATGTCTGCAAACATAATTACCTGAGAATTTGATGTCATTATTTGTTACTTCTTTAAATGTCTATGGAGTTGAGTGAGTCAGCGTCTTAGGAAATCTCAGCAAGTCATCAAACAAGATATCCATGGGAACCTCAAATACATTAAGATAATCCTCATCATTTCCCAAAAATTCCTAGAGAGAGGGAGAGCCATCTAAAGCAGGAAAGGGGAACCTAACAGGTACACCATAGGTTGAACGTACGCCTAGAAACTGGAAATAAGCAGCTTGGTCAATACTGTGTCTCTGTGGGACAAACAAGTTAGTGTTTAACAGTTCCAGGAGTATCTGGGTGACCAAAAAAGAGGTGTATGTGGATCAAACCCTATTGGTGTGTTGGCATGGGAAGATCCACCAATGGTCAGAGCTCAGCAGGTTGGCAATAAAGTATCTGGCTAGCCCTGTAGCCAGTGTAACTGCAGAGCATGTGTTCAGTACAGCTGGCACAGTTGTTACAGTAAGAAAGACCAGTCTCTTTCCTCAAAATGTACAGAGATTGACCATGATCAAAATGAACCAACATTTCCTACCATTTGATCACACCATTCCCAAAACACCACATGTGGAGGAGAAGGGGGAGGAGGAGGGTGATTGGTCAGAATCAAGGGCGAGATGTAGGAAAATTGCAAATTGCGACTTGCAATTTGCTAGTCCTTCCGACTCGCAAATTGCAAGTCTCAATTTGCAATGCAGAACGGTGTCTCAGACACCGTCTGCGAGTCGGTATGGGGTCGCAGAGACCCACCTCATTAATATTAATGAGGTGGGTCGCAAATTGCGGCCTCATACCGACTATAGGCACTCGCAAACATGTTCGTGACTGCTTTTAAATAAAGCAGTTTTTTTTTTTTAAGTGTAGCCCGTTTTCCTTAAAGGAAAACGAGCTGCACTTAAAAAAAAAAACGAAACCTTTAGTTTCGGTATTTTTTCAGGGCAGGTAGTGGTCCCTTGGACCACTACCTGCCCTGAAAAAATTGTTTTGGGTCCATTCACAAAAGGGGAAGGGGTCCCATGGGGACCCCTTCCAATTTGCGAGTGGGTTACCATCCACTTCAAGTGGATGGTAACTGCGACACCATTTGCGACCGCATATGCGGTCGCAAATGGTATTGCATACCACTACGAATCGCAAATAGGAAGGGAACACCCCTTCCTATTTGCGATTCTGAAATGCATTTTGCGAGTGGGTCCCGACTCGCAAAATGCATTTCTGCATTGGAAACACGCATTTGCGAGTCGCAAACGTCAGATTTTGCCATTTGCGACTCGCAAAGTGTTTCCAGCATCTGGCCCCAAGTGTGTTAGCTGACCAACTTCTGGGTGAACAACCTGAGTTTGAGGATAAACTCTACTTCCTGGACTGATTATGCCAGTGCACCATAGAACTTTATAAATATTTATCGTTGAACTTCTTTCTTTGCAAAAAAAAGGAGCTAGTGGAACATTGTTTGTGTCGTATTTAATTGTATGCTGCCCCACCATTTTTAGTCACGTATATGGCCATATTAGAGTTGGACCAGTGTGCAGAGAAGAAGCCTCCAAAATACCTTTATGACATTGAGACAATGCCTGCCTCCCCTCATGCTTATCCTTTATCTGCAACACTTAACAGGGCTGCCCCAGAAGATAATTTATTAACAAGAGTACCAATACCAAGTTCCAAAGTGTTACCTGTGTCAAAGATTCAGTTGTGTACCTGACCTGCCCATGATTGGATTGGAAGAAGAACAACTATTGCAACAGGGAGTGAGTGACTGTATGTGACGATTGATGATTTATGTGGTGGCAGACAGTGAGAGAGGGTGTTCAATTAATAGGAAACTGTGATCGATCTTTGGTGCCTAATGGGTGATAACTTTTCCTAAAGTTGATTGGCCTTTACAAACATACTAATCCAATATTTACCTGTATGGTCTAATTCTTTTTTGGGTTCTTTAGACACCAGATCTGTCACTTTAGTTTACAAACACAAATCTACACAACATACGGCAATTCTGTTTCTCTACCTGTTCTGTCAGCAGCAGTGCAATATATGTCTATCTTGCTCATGCCGGGACAGGGACAGAGTTACTCAAGGCAGGATGGGAATGGAAGAACTCAGGGCAGGCCTACCTCATCAACAACAGCTAAAAGAAGGGAGTTGTTGACTTTAAATGGAAACCATGTCTCTGAGGCCTAATACTCAGCTAGGTGGAATGGGGAGAGGTGCCTTGATTTGGAAAATACTATGAGTGTGTGTGTTTTTCTGGTGGCACAAGTGAAACTCTGAGTCCCCTTATTTTTTACCCTGCCTCTGAGTCTTCTTCATGCTCTCCTCATGAAACTTACCTTCCTTGTATCCTTCTTCTTGACCCTGAAATACAATTTCTGTTTTACAATCCACAGACATTTTCCTCTCCTGCATGAATGAAAGGCTAAGGTGAGCTCAACACTCCAGGCACCCAAGAATGACAGACATTACGAGGAGAATGCAGATGCACCACCCAGTTTGGCAATACAGTATCCTTTTATATTTTAACAATCATTTTGTTTGGAACTGGGTGGGTTCAATTCACTCCTCTATAATGTGATTGTTTCAAACCTAGATGACAGAACATTTAGACATCTATACATTGGGTCTCTGGGGTAGAAGTGCTGTTTGCATGGCATTTGCTAAAACTATGTCATACTCTTTCCTTCCATAACAGATTAACAATGATGATGTGCTACTCATCGCCCTGATGAACACTGTTGTTGTTTTTTGTTTGTCATTATCACGCCTTTCCCCAAAACCTCTTTCCCATCTATTCATCAAACCCCTAACCTTCTTCCCTTGGACTGTGTGATTTATTGAGGTGTGAATTAATTTATGCCAAATAGATCCCACACTTGGTGGGGCGCCTGTGGTTAAATGCAACATCAACTCAGTGTGGGGTTTTCTATTACCTGCGCAGTAGCCCATACCAGCCTCACTGACCTAACCATGCATAAGTAAGTAAGAACCTCAATTCTCAAAGTCAGCATCATTATTCAGACCCTTGTTATGTGTAAATAAACAACTTCACCTTTTAGATTGAAGAGTACAGACTTTGAGTACAATTTACTTGACTTGAGGATTTCATAACTTTGGTTTTAAAATTCCATGCTCACCATTGCTCAGAATAATTTACTATTGCTAGCTTTTGATATAAGGTATTATTTGATGTGTCATGGGGTAGTAGTTTGTCCTCAGACTTTAAGGCTTCAGTAAAAATGTATATGCATAACCTATTAACTCTAGTTTTTTATTTCAGTTTAGTTGCCGGTTTAGTTGCCGGTGAGCCTTTTCATTAATCTTACAGTTGGAGATCACCCATGTGGGAGTAGGACCTCACTTTGATGCTGACCTTGTAAGTGCACTACCACTACTATAAAAAATGCACATTGGGAAACCCTTCATTAGGGTGTTGCAACTTGGAAGATTGACAGAGGGAGCAGCCACCAACCATCACTTCATCTTTTCAGGTAAGAGAACTATGGGGTGAAGTGAACTACTTTACTTAGTATGTAACTAACTTCTACTGCAGATGAGATAAGTGATTGTTTCTGTAGGCAATACAGGAGATTGCAGCAAACCTTCCTAACTGGCATACACTTAGAGAAATAGATTAAAAAGTAAAATAGAAAAACAAATGGACAGAAAGTGGATTATAAACATTTCCCCTTTACTAAAACATAAAATATAAATAATGCAATGTAAAACCCACCTTCTCCACCCACAACAGACCCACTCCTCTCCCATATCTTTCCCCATACCCAACCAATATCCAAAATAAAATCCAAATTAGGTGTCCAATGTCCATAAGACAAATGCCCTCCCCAAATACCCATCATCACCACCCACAACAACTCTCCCCACCAAAACAAAAATTAAAAATGGGCTAAAAGAGGGAATTTTCTATGAGGATCTCTAGATTATCAATGTAGGCCTCAAGGCATGCCAGCTGATGGCCCAGTTGTGCCAGCTCGCACAGCATGCAGTGCTGGTAGAGCCGGTCTGAAGGGGGGCTAGCATGGGAACAGGACTCGCAGCTTCATGCTGCCAATGGCACTGGTGTGGCCTGGAGACTGGAGGCATAGCTGGTTGGCTGGTGGAACTGGGCACAGGTCTAGGAGCAGGAGCATGTGCCATCCCTCCTCATCCACCAGCTGCTGGTAATGAGCCCTGGTGGCCTCAAGCCTCTGATGCCAGATCCAGACCTCAAACTCCTGCCAGGTCGGTGGTGATGGTGAACCAGCAGGAGTAGCTAAATCAAGAAGAAACAATAATAAAAAAGACAAATTAGAAATAATGTTTGTGCATTTTCTTTTAAAATACATAGTGGCACAGTGTAAGAACATTGCTGCTGCTCCCTAGGGCCATTGGAATTTTTTTATGTGATGATAGGGAAAATCAGCCACAGAGAAGGACTTGATTACAACACATGCCTCAGAAAAACACTGATTGGCTGAAAGGAGGCAGCATAATTGCTAGAAATGGGGTCTCAAGTTGGCAGTCAGTTTACACCCTGTCCAATTAGGGACCCTCACTTTAGTCAAGGCAAGGGGATACCCAACTCACCCCCTTGATAGCTTGGCACGAGCATGCAGGCTTATCTCAGAAGCAATGTGCATAGCATTTGCACATAACACACAGTAATACAGTGAAAATACTACAAAAGGACACCACACCAGTTTTAGAAAAATAGACAATATTTATCTGTGTAAAATAAGATCAAAGCGAGAAAAATCCAACATACAGTAATAAAGATATGATTTTTTCAAGAACTAACTTAAAAATATAGTTCCATGAAGTTGATAGCTCTGTCTGGTGCTATCACGGTGTTGTGAACAGCAAATCCAACAGTTCAGGCCAACCGGAGAGTCACAAAACTGATACGGTGTCTGGAAGACCCGCAAACAGTACCTTGGAAATGTAAGGCGTTGTGATCCTCACAATGAGGTCTGGAGTGCAGGGTTGGCAGGCGTCGGTCCAGGTGGTCGGTGCAGGGGTCGTCAGGCCTTTGAAGTCACACACGTGCAGATCGAATTCAGAGTTGATGACAAAGTCAGGAGTGCTGGCGTTGATGGCATCGGGGCTGTGGTGCAAAGTAGGACAATGTGATGTGCGGTGCCCACAGGTTACGGTGCAGGCAGTGGCTCAGTGATGGCGTCCTTTGGTGTCAGTGACACTAGGGCTGTGGTGTGAAGCAGGACAGTGCGACGTGTGGTGTCTCCCGGTCATGGAGCAGGCAGCAGAATTGTCTTTGTTGAAGCGCTGTCGTCAGTAGTCCCAAGCTAGAGGTACAACACACAGTGGGCTCCGTGCTGCACCCACGGGTCGCGGTGCAGAGAGGGGCATCTTTTGATGATGCTGGTGTCGATGGCGCTGGCTTCGGTGTACCAGGGCTGCGATGCAGGACGGTGCTTTGTCAACCTCACAAGCAGTGTCCTCTGGTCATGGTGCAGGCAGAAGTATCCATGTCAGCATAGAGCGTCGTCATCGGGGATACCAAGGTTGCTGAGTGAGCAAGGTGATATGGAGTATGGGGCTCTCAGGTCATGGTTCAAGCAGCGGCTCAGTGACGACATCAGGTAGCGGCGTCGGTGAGACCAGGCTTGTGGTGGAAAGCAGGGCAAGGCTCCTTGTGGCATCATCAGGGAAGGGTGCAGGAAGTGCCATGGTTGATGGTGTGGTGGTGGTTTTTCTTCAGTTGCAGCACAAAACACACAGTTCCCAGTGCTGTAGGCAGATGAAGCTGAAGTCTTTGAAATCTCTGAGACTTCAAACAGGAGGTAAGCTCTAGTTCAAGCCCTTGGAAAAACTTCACCAGCAGGATACACAGCAAAGTCCAGTCTGTGTCCTCTTTAAGGTAGAAGCAGCAACTGCAGGGCAACCCAGCAAAGGGGTAGTACTCCTCCTCCATCTCTTCAGCTCTTCTCCTTGGAAGAGGTTCCTCTTGATCCAGAAGTGTTCTAAAAGTCTGAGGTTTTAGGCCCACTATTTATATCAGTTCTGGCCTTTGATGTAGGCAAACCTCAAAGGAAAGTTTCTGTTGTTCACAAGATCCTGCCTTGCCGAGGCCTGGCCCCAGACACAATCCAGGGGGTCAGAGACTACACTGTGTGAGGACAGGCACAGCTCTTTCAGGTGCAGCTGTCAGCTCCTCCCTCCCCACTGTAGCCCAGGAGACTCATGAGGATATGCAGGCTACACCCCAGCTCCCTTTGTGTCACTGTCTAGAGGGAATTCACAGCCCAACTGTCAGTCTGACCCATACTTGGATTCCACAGGCAGGCAGAGGCATAGAACGGTTAAGCAAGAAAATGCTCACTTTATAAAAGTGTCATTTTCAAACAGACAATCTAAAAAACACCTTTCCCAAAAGATGTATTTCTAAAATGTGAGTTTGAAGACCCCAAACTCCAAATCTCTATCTGCTCCCAATGGGAAACAGCTCCTACAAAAATGTTTAATGGCGGTCTCCATGTTAACCTATGGGAAAGATAGCCCTTACAATAGTGAAAACAGAATTTGGCAGAATTTCACTATCGGGACACGTAAAACACACAAGTGCCTCTCCTATCTTTTAAATACACAGCACCCTGCCCATGGGGCTACCTAGGGGCTATCTTAGGGGTGACTTAAGTGTAGTAAAACGTAAGGTTTGAGCCTGTCAAGTGGGTGCACTTGCCAGGTCGAATTGACAGTTTAAAACTGCACACACTGACACTGCAGTAGCAGGTCTGAGACATGGTTACAGGGCTACTCATGAGGGAGGCACAATCAGTGCTGTAGGCCCACTAGTAGCATTTGATTTACAGGCCCTGGGCACCCATAGTGCACTTTACTAAGGGCTTACCAGTAAAACAAATATGGCAATCGTGGAAAACCAATCAGAATCATCATTTACACAGAGAGCATATGCACTTTGGCACTGGTCAGCAGTGGTAAAGTGCCCAGAGTCCTAAATCCAACAAAAACAGGTCAGAAAAAATAGGAGGAAGGAGGCAAAAAGTTTGGAAGTTCTGTAAAAAGGGCCAGGTCCAACAGTAATGTAATGTAAAAAAGAGTGATTTATTTTTCTGGTAATGGATTTCCTAAAACAATTAAACCACACAGACACTTTGAGGGTCATTACAAGTTTGGAGTTTCCAAGACTGCCATGTTGGCGGTTGTACCGCCAACAGGCTGGTGGAGAAGACCGCCAAAAATATGGCCATGATGGGCTACACTACAGAATATAGCCAATTCACTGTCAGCAATGCCAGTGCAGTCGGGCCGCCACGGACGGCGGGAGACACCTTCAGGCCAGTGGAGATCATGTTTCCTCCAGACAGATTATGAAGTTGCATGCTGCCAATGTTTCCGCCCTGTGGCGCCACCACGGAAACCGTGGTGAAAACCAACAGTATAAACAGAGACACTCAACTTCAGGAATACAATACTCGTCGGGAGCCGCAATGGAACTTGAACTAGACGTCTTCCCGCTGCCCTTCTTTGCCCAATGATTCCAGAGTACACACACTTACCTGTCACTGTCACATAATGCCACAGTTGTGAGCCACACACAACATACACATCCGGTACAGGTGGCGATGGCGGTACATACATGTACTCTTACAGTGCTACGCACATTCACACACACCCAAATACACATACGCACAGACTCGGTACACACCACGGCCCACACACTATACCAAACCACACACTGAGACATACACACACAGCACTGGCACTGTCAAGAACAACAACACACAACATCTGCAAAGTACATAACTGCACAACAACCCCAGCACCCCATATGCACCTTCATCAATCCACAACACCCCCACCTAACAATACATACAATCACAACGTAACAACACCATTGTACTAAGACACACAATCACACAGCTATACAATGAGCCATACATCATACCATGCACACACGTCACACAGCGGTTCGGACATATCAATCAACATACACACGCAGTCATACAGTACAACTACACAAGGGTACACCACAAACCCCATAACAAATGCCAATACTAACAAAACACACAATATCAACATAATTGAATGTCCCAAACACATACGTGCTCAACACACTATACCCAACCATCATAGCTTGACAAACGCAAAGCACACACCCACACAAGTAGCCCAGACACAACTGGTAGCACAACCACAACACACAAAACACACTCAGACACAAAAGGAAGCAGGCAAGACCATGACAGCCATGAGGCATGAAAGGCAAGACAAAGATGGAATTTTGGGACCAAATAATGGGCGTCCCAGGTGAATGTATATTAAAAATTTAAATATATAAATAAATAATTGTGTAAAATAATACTTTGCCCTTAGGCCAGTCCAAACAAGATTGTGCACTACGCACAGATGACATATTAGAGTGCCCCTACTTGACTCCTGACTGCTAATCAACCTCCACGGGTAAAGGAATAAAAGGGGCAGGCAGGCTGGCATCTCAGGGATTAGGGGAGGTGGAGGTGGGTTGGGCTTCGGAGGGGGGCTTAGGGGAGGGCTTGAAAAACTTTGGAGGTGCCAAATTATTAGCAGGGGAATGGGCATGGGTAGTAGCGGGGGCAGCAGGGGTGGACATGGGGAGGGAAACTAATCTTTTGGGGGTCACACAGTGTGGGAGAGGAGTAGGGAAAAGGTTCGACTTCGAGAGGAAAAACGTCTTAGACACATAGGGACAGTCATGGCAAAAGGGTTTGGGAGTGGAGGGAGAAAGAGTGCTCAGAGGAGGTGCCTTGGTGGATGTTTTGGGTGCATGTGTGTGCGAGGAATGCTTTTGTGTGCTGGGTGTCAGTTGGGTTGAATGTGGCCATTTATGTGTCTTGAGAGAAGGGGGTGGAGGCTGTGGGTGATGCTGTGCTGGATGGGTGACTGTCTGTGGTTGTGGGGACTGCAAGTTGAGACATGATGTAGATAGCATATTACCCAGGTTGCTAAGGAATTGGCCGGGCATTGCCATACATCGCATTGACATAGCATATTGTAAAAGGCAAACTCTGGCAAGAAACTCACCTCCTCTAGAACCAACCTATTGGGACAGAGAAGAAATATCCACATGTCAATCACATGGATGAGCATGATGAGTCTAAATCCACAAATCAAACACCCAAAGTAGAATGTCCTATTGTTGCAACCTTCACATACACCATTGAATGGAGATGAACAGACAATGGGTGTACAGCAACAAACACAGATATGTACTGTCCTAGACAGGCCAAAACTGTGTTGTAATGGAGATGACAGCTCACATGTAGTCCATACCAAACCCAGTATTAGTTATGTATTGACCCTGTACCAAATAAGTAAGTCATCCAGTTGACACAACAGGTGATCAGCACAGCTGGGAGTGGTCAGACACCTTGGAGCCACTAACGCTCGTATGCAGGTGGATGGACCAGGTTAAAGTCAATGGGTATGGTGAAACACCAGCTCACATCCATAGGAATGGCAGGTTTGTGCAACACATGTGGCATTGACATTTGAGCATCTCTACATGCAGTCAGAATTATGTCTTGATAAAGGAGTCTAAAACTTACGCATAGCTAACCATGATGCCAGATTCACATCTCCTACATTGCCAAGGTGGGGCCAAACTAATTCCCACTAGTCTACAAACGTTTATCACCTACTAAAATGTCACTGAAGCCACAGTGAGACAGCAAAAACCATACAACCAGAACCATTAGCCATTAGCGGGGGTCATGGTCTGATGGGCACTCCTCCCTCATTGGCAGGAAATCCCCAGGTGGGCCTCCGCAGTCTTCCAGGCCCATCGTCTCAGGTCTTCCCACTGCTTGCGACAATAGGGGTTCTGCCGGCTGTGGACCTCCAGGGTCTGCACTTGCTTGGCGATGGCACGCCAGATCTCTTTCTTCTGATGGGCATTCACCTGTATGGATGACACAGACAAAATGAGAAAGTCATGTACATATGCCCCATAGCAACAGGAGTTGACACTGCACAACTGTAACAGCAAGTGAGCACACATACCCAACCTCTCAGCACACACCCCTGTGTGGTATGCCACATGCATGCATCTACTCCAACAAGTGTTCACATAGCCGACTCACCGTCTCACACATTAACAAACACATGTGGCAGAGGTATTAGACTCACCGGTTCCTCTGGTACCCAATATAGTTGTCCATTCAGGGGTAGGATCTCTTCCTCCAGCTTCTCCAGCTCTTCCTGTGTGAAGGTAAGTGCTCTATCACCTGCAGGACTTTGCACAATGGCTCCCAGAGGCCGTACACAGCAGCTCATGTAGTGAACATGCTAGCAACAGTGTCTAGAGTCAAGTGAACAAGACTGCAGAAAATGGCGGTCATGTCCATCACGTAAAGGAACGTCACTGCCGGCGGTCTTCGCCATTAGTCACAGTCTGCCATAGGCAGCAATGTAAACCTATGACAAGCTGCACAGCGGTTGTGACCGCCTACCGCCATGTCGACTTCCGCCGGAGGACTTAGGTCACTTCCAAATGTCCAGAACAGTAGGTCAGGTGCCTGCCATTTTGGGCTCATGTAGTCAATGCATGTGCTTAAATAAGTGCGTCAGACACCTAATGGTCCTGATGTCTGTGTCACCCAATGTTGTGACTTCATTTTTGTTATACAGAATGGGCCAATTATGATAATATGATGTGTTGAGCATGAATATATGTGGATAGTTCTGTGTAGGTACTCTGAGGTACATGGGCATCAGATAAGCATGCGTTAATTTTATTACATATGTGTGATCAGTGCAGGACTTCACAGTCACCCACACATATGTCATATGCTCAAACTGACTCACATTTCTGCATATTTGCTACAATTACAGTGTATGATGTGCATTTCTGTGCTCCGTATTGATTGTTTCAGCACTGCTACGCAACTCCTACACATGTTAGGTGTCTGCTACTATTCCATGTGCTGCTGATGTGTGCCTACTGCATGACTCATTGTACATTCTCTCCTCTATACATAGATATCTTGCCATGAGGCAAATGAGACAACAACAGTGTACCGCCCACTGGTAGACCTGGCAACCATGGAGGACAGGCATGTCATCCAGACCTATTGTCTGAATCTCAACCATCATGGACCTATGTCGACAGATGGAACCAGATCTGATGCCAGGCAATCTCAGTTCCTATTGCATACCTCCCATCATTGAAGTATTGTCAGTGCTACACTTTCTGGCCACAGGGTAATTCCAGAATACTGTCCCCTTAACAGCAGGGATGTCTCAGTCCATGTTCAGTCTGGTGTTGAGGGATGTACTGTGTGCTTTCTTGAAACACCTGGACAGCTACATCAGATTTCCCTAAAGAGTGGATATGCCCTTTGTGAAGGGGGACTTTTATCAGATGAGACAAATTCCTCTTGTGCTAGGGGCCATTAATGGCACCCATGTATCCCTGTTTCCTCCTAGTGTCAATGAACAGGTGTATAAGAACAGGAAGAACTACCACTCTATCAACGTGCAAGTGGTGTGTCTGGCAGACTAGCACATCTCCCAAGTGACAGCTAAGTTTCCGGGATCAGTGCATGACTTTTACATTATGTGGAACAGCAATGTCCCACATATGATGGTACAACCACACTGTCTGGCTGGTTCGTAAGTAAGCACTGTAATGTGTTAATATGTAATATGACCTGTCATCACTGTCTACCCACTTGCTGAACCTTCAATTCGATTACTCATACCTTTGTTTTCACAGGTTACTTTGGCTAGCCAAACCTTCCTTGACTGTTGACACCTGTGAGGTAACCAGCCCTGCCAGGGGAACTCTGTTTCAATGTGGCCCTGTTCTGCTTTACTTCAGACCGACAAGGAATGAAGTGAAAAGGAATGCAAAGAAGGTAGCACTCTTAGTCTGAGTAATGAATTTATTAAACCACTTTCCAAGTTAAACGGAAATAATAACATGAGCAACACACGTGCAACTCTTAAAATAATCACAGGAGTAGAATAATAATGAACAAAGAAAATGCAATACCCCAACAATGAATATAACATATATATATAGATAGATAGATAGATAGATAGATAGATAGATAGATATATATATATACACATATATACAGTGACTATGTATTCATGCATGCACACCGCATAAGAATTAAAAAAGCATCCCCATTGGGCTTAACTCGAACACCATCCTTTGTCTGCCAACTTCAAGTTTTAGAACCCTTGACAACCAAGACAAAAGAGAACAACCCTGATGAGAATACTCTCTGGGGAATGCATCCATTCCCAGAGATGAGTTACTTCTCTCCCAGCTGTCAAGCTTCCCCACCTTATATATGAACAAACTTATGAGGAAGGTTCTACAAACCCCACTCCCTTTGAGTAAGTGGTGAAATTCAAGTGCTGGCCATACCAGGTCAGTGTTGAAAAAACACGATAGAGACTGGCTAGATCTAATGGTGTATTTCCAAGACCAAGCTTACCCTACTCTAAAATAAACATTCTCAGCCTGGTACATCCTTATCTGTATTCCTCCCCCATGTTAGGTTCCCTTCTCTGGTGAGAAAAAGCTAAAACATGTTAGCAAGTTGTCCGTGGAAAAATACCTGCACCACCAATGTGACGGTGTTTGAAGCTAAGCTAAGCACAAAATGGAGTCAGTGGTCAAGATGGAACCAGTTGTTAAATGCAGATAGCATTACACTCCACCCTTTGACCAGTGACTCCCATAACATACTGGTCTAAAATTAACCCTTTTTGGTTTAAACATTGTAAGCAGGTTAGGTATGCATTGTACACAGCAACATAGTGTTATTATAATATAAATCACTACAAGTATCTTACTTGAAATATTGCGTAATTACCCAAAATCGGCCAGTAAATTAAATAACCAGTCCCACCACCCTTTGTCCACATCTTGTTTTACTCCTTTCACCAATTCATGTAAAGTGCCAATACAGGACTGAATGGATTTTGAATGGTCTGATAGATTAATTGAAATGTGATAGATGTCTTCAAACTCTGAGCAAGCATGATTGTGGTTTAACAGTAAATTATCAATAGCTGCCCTGTTCTGCAATGCAGCCTTTCTAGTACCTCGTATGTCTAACAATAATTCCACTAAAGTAATGGAAGTATTGTTGATTTTCTTAACCATTAAACATGTTAACTTGTTAATAACTCAAGTATTATACACATCTAATCCTGGAACTCCTACAATAGAAAGACTTAAGCTCATATATTCTAATTTAGATTATAATTGAATTTCAGAATCACAACTCTCACCTAATTGAACTGTTACCATTGGATAGCGAGTATGTACAGAATGAAATAGAAACATCATGAATCCTAATTGTGTAAAGGTACACAGTCCACCAGTTTTATTAGCAGGACTGTATGTAAAGGTGGTATTTCCACAAGAGAATAATCATCCCACAGGTAGTTTGACATGCTTGATGTGACTAGTAGCAGTCACAATGTGAAGACAAGACATGTAATTATTCATGTATTTGCAATGTTCATCAGTTAGGTAGTGACATAGAGTTTGTTGTTCCCACAGGATCTGCCGAGGAGACTCCGTTGTAGCCTCTAGGCGCAGTTGAGTAAATTTGCCAATTTTGTGAGAATCACAGGTCATTTCATAACATACATCGCCCGTGGTTATATTGTAAGTAATCATTTGGGTCAAGTTGTCCCACTTTTCATCCGTTACTTCTTGACAAAATCTATAGTACTCATAGGGACCAAAATGGGATAACACATATCCTTCCTGAACGTGTCCATCTTTGTTAGTGGCATTCAAAATTTTAAGTAAAAAGAGTAGGAATGGCCACCACACATGTGGATATGTCACCTACCATACTTTGCATGGTTGCCATTCAGAAATCCAACCTGTTGAGTATGACCCATGCAAGATGAGTCCAAACATTTTTGGTTAAGTGCAATAAAGGTGCTGATCGGCGTGATCGGTCAATCATTTCGGAGCTAAGGCCTTTTGGTCCCGCCCGACCCTACATGCACACGCCAAAGGGAGACCACGTAGCACAGCTCGCACACAGACACCTCGCAGTATGATCTGTAAAAGAGACAAGTATGATAATTCACGCAAATAACATTTGTCAGCTGGTATATGCTCCCACCTCTCCTTTCGAGGTTTCATGATCAATAAAACATTATCCTTGCCCTTAGCTATGATTTCTGCTGGTTCTAGAGGATGATTTGGGGATTCTACCCACACCTTAGCACCAGGGTTTTTGTCCGTTGAGCCAAAAACTTCCTCCCCATGCACTGTAAGAAGGGCTGGGGCAGTTGCGTTCTTCATTATTCCTCCATACACTAGAATTATGACATCCTGAGCAATTCTATCTCTAGATTGTATTATCAAGTGAGTGTCTCCACTATTCAGGGGAATAGTTTTAATTTCTCCTTGGTAGACTGCATCGATCACCCCCCAAAGACCTAAATGCCTTTGAGTGCCAACCCAGATCTGGGAGCAATCAATCTGAAATGCTCCCGGGAACTCTGTATTCCAACACCTGTTTCACAGAGTGCCATGTCTCTTGGTTTCAATGTGTAAGCCTTTAAGGCATGTAGATCAAGACCTTCAGATTATAGTGTGGCTGGGTAAGGAGCTAAGTCTCCTGGTTTTATTTCCCAAAACATGGTGGTGTTAGTTGTCACTTGGGGCTGTATCTGTAATTCTAGGGTTAACATCTGCATTAGAGGTGTTTCGGCATGTGTCGTAGTCTGGTATTTAAAATTTGGAGGGCTTTATTTAAATGCCCTCTCCGGTTTTTCAAAGTTCCATCAGATAGCTTTTGTAATTGAGCTTTCAGCAAGCCACTCATTCTCTCAATAAGTCCTGCTGCCTGTGGATAGTATGGAATGTGATGAATCCACTCAATATTGTGTTTTAAACAACAATCTTGTACCAATTTTTTTTTTGAAGTGTGACCTTTTGTCACTCTGGACTTGGAGTGGGACTCTGTAATATAACATTAAGGGGGTCATTCTGACTTTGACGGGCGGCGGAGGCCGCCCGCCAAAGTCCCGCCGGCAGAATACCGCTGCGCGGTCAAAAGACCGCCGCGGTAATTCTGAGTTTCCCGCAGGGCTGGCGGGTGACTGCCAGAAGGCCGCCCGCCAGCCCAGCGGGAAACCCCTTCCATGAGGATGCCGGCTCCGAATGGAGCCGGCGGAGTGGAAGGGGTGCGACGGGTGCAGTTGCACCCGTCGCGATTTTCAGCCACTGGCGATTTTCAGTGTCCAGTGGCATGGGCACTGCAGGGGCCCCCAGAGGCCCCGCGACACCCGTTACGCCATTCAGGTTCTGGCGGTCAAAACCGCCAGAGCCAGGCTGGCGGTAAGGGGGTTGGAATCCCCATGGCGGCGCTGCCTGCAGCGCCGCCATGGAGGATACCCCAGGGCAGCGGGAAACCGGCGGGACACCGCCGGTTTTCCGTTTCTGACTGCGGCTGTACCGCCGCGGTCAGAATGCCCATGGGAGCACCGCCAGCCTGTTGGCGGTGCTTCCGCGGTCGTTGGCCCTGGCGGTCCATGACCGCCAGGGTCAGAATGACCCCCTAAGTCTAGAGTACTGGTGGTGTTGTACTGAGTGGCACATTTACAAGGGACGGCAATCAGGTAACCAGAATAAGTGTCCACTACTGTGCAAGCATATTGACACCTGCGACTAATCGGTAGTGGCCCAATGTAATCAATTTGCCATATCTGCCCCGGTAATTTCTCTCTCCCCAACTGACCTGTGACTGTTTACGGGACAGATCCCTGTTGTGTATGTTGACAAATAGGACATTGCATGATCACAGTTTTTAACAATACTAGGAGAATGTGCATCCCTCTAATCTCTGCTCTCCCAGATGTCCACATTTTTGGTGCATCAACTTAGACATCCCCACCAAGTCAGAATCATGTGTCGCCACTTCTGCCTCTGAGATTTTGGCTTTGTCATCTGCAAGGGAATTGAACCATCATTTTAGTGAATTGGTGGAGCAGTGGGAATCTACACGATACACAGTAATGGTACTGTGCTCTAGTATTTCCCAAATTTCTTGCCACAACTCTTTGCCCCACACCTCCTTTGAATGTATTTGACAGCTGTGTGCATGCCATGTGGGAATCCAGGTGGCTAACCCATTGGCGGTAGACCAAGAATCAGTACAAATCTGACAAGTCCCAGGTAAATCTTCGTTCAGTGCCTGATACACAGCATACAATTCTGCATATTGACTACTCTTCCCTTCTCCTGTAGTAGATAACAACTTCTTGGTGACTAGGTTTTATGACACTGCTTTCAAATGTCTTTTGGCTCCAACATACTTGGCTGAACCATTGGAAAACCTTACATGCTGCCTATCCTCAGGGGACAAGAATTCAAATGGTTCACTCCATCTCATTGGTGACTCTTTTATCTGTGGTACCTCGTGCACCCTCCCACCATCCTGCACAGGGGCTTGGTGCACCTGTTCATGTAAAGCTGCTGTCCCTGCTGGTCCCACTCTGGCCCTGCCCTGTATGTACCATTTCCAACATATAATACTAGCTTCTTGTGCATGTCCTGTGCGGTGAGTTTTAGGTGAACTCACCACCCACTGCATTATTGGAATATCAGGTCTCAGAATTACATTATGACCTAGGGTAATTTGCTCAGTATCCACTAGAGCCCAGTAACAAACAAGTAACTGTTTCTCAAAGGGAGTATATCTCTCTCCAGCATCAGGTAACTTTTTTAGTCCAGAAGACCAGGGGTACCCTCATTCTTCTTTGTTTTTGACACATGCTCCAATTTGCATATTGACCCTGAACGGTTACATGCAACTAAATGTCTCCTTCCTATACTGGCCATAAATCTAAAGCCGGTTGAATTGCCTTCTTTGGCAAGTCAAACACACTCTGCTGCTGTTCTTTTCATTCAAACTCATGTTTCTTTCATGTCACTTTGTACAAAGGGACCAAAATCTGACTCAAGTGAGGGATATGCTGTCTCCAAAAACTTCAATGAATCGCTGTGTCTCCTGCTTTGTGCTGGGAGTGGCAAATTCTAAGATCCTTTGTTTTGCCTGCAGTGACACTTCTCTATGTCCCTGATGACAATTAATTCCCAGAAACTTCACATTTTAAGAGGGTCCCTGTGTCTTATCTGGATTATTCATCCACCCTTTGCTCTACAAGAGTTCCACAACCCGGTCCAACTGAGTCTGCACCTGTTCTTGTGTCTCTCCCTGAATCATCACATCATCAATGTAATGGGTCAATTGCACCCCTGGAATGTCAGGTGTTCTGCCACCAGCCAGTGACAGATGGTGTGGCTATGTACACAGCCTTGAGGAATTCTTAACATCCGGAATTGTCTTACTCCATGTGAAAAGGCAAATTGCTCCTGATTCTCAGGGGCCAATGGTATATAAATGAAAGCGTAAGCAATATCAATGGTTTCATACCAGGTCCCATTATGTTTTTGTATTCTTTCAAGCAAAGTGATGGTGTAGGGAACCACGGCAGTCACAGGGGGTGTATATTTATTCAACTTGCATAATCAACTGTCATTCTATAGCGCTCGTATGGTCAGCGCATGGGCCACAGAGGATAATTCCATTCATTGGTGACTGGAGCTATCACAACAGCCTCACTCAACTCCCGAATAGTCTTACTTATTTCCTCATGCCCTCCTGGAATATGGTACTATTTCAAACTAATCACCTTGGTTGCGGGGGGCACCTTCACAACATCATCAGATGTCCCACCCTCATTGCTGCCACTGAAATGTATCTCTTTGATCCAAATTGATAACAAACATCATCCAAGGATAAAGACATCCCCTTTAGAATGTCAATTCCTAGTATATATTCCAGGAGGGGCACAATCAAAACAGTATATTATCTTTTTGGTGTTCTTCCTATTTTTATCTGAACAGTAGTCTGCACGGCAGGGGTTTGTTTTCCATCAAACCCAGTGATGGCACAAGACTGACCAGTAAACATTTTTGGATTTCCATAAATTAAAGAGGCCTCCGCTCCAGTGTCGACTAATGCTTGGACCCTTTGAACATTTTTGTGCTTCCAGTGTATTTCTAAATCAACAATGGGTGTGCTATCTTTACAAGCCCATCCCTGTCCCAGAGCTTGGCCTGTTTCCTAATCTGCTTTAAACCTGTCAACTTTTGCCCGAGTCAGGTCTGGATATATGTTTTCATATCTGCAACTAGATTACTCTCATTCCCTGCTCTCAGCAGTTAACCACTCACTCTCCAAATCTTCCTCCTCTGTCCCTTGTGAAGAAACATTGCTTTCCCTTTCTTTTCCATCCTCCTGCATCTGTGGCTGGCCCTGATTCACTTGTTTATTATCTTGCTTGTTATCTTTCCTGCTGCCTTCCTTTCTGTCAAGCCCTCTCTTGCGGTACATCTCCCACAAGCTTTTAGTATCCATCCCATCAATCTGCTTCTTGACACCATCCTTCAGTAATGCCATAAACATTTCTCTCATAGATACTCTGTTATTATCTGTGCGACTCTTTCATGTTTATCCAATCTCCAAGCTCTCCCAACTCGCAAACTGCCTCCAGCACATCTTTCATTGCCTGTCTGGTCTGATTAATTAAGAGAGTCAATATTACGTGCTTGTAAGCTGAAGGAGCAAGGCAAGTGATTTTATTTCACACTGATACAGAGAGTGGTCCGTCTAACAGATGGAGAGCATCACTCAGGAAAATACCAGTTTTCATTCCCTCCTCCCTAATTCTTTGCATTGCATCTCTTAAGGTGTACCAGGGCTTGCCATTTGGTGGCCAATCCAATCCTGTAGGCTACTTTTGGTTACACCCCACAACTACTAGCTACAGTAGGTTGATCTGTTGGTTACCCTGTTAACCCCTGAACTGCTCCTATACTATGGGGTCGGTGCTAAGAGTACCAAACGTAGGAGCGTTTTCTATATCTAACATTACTCCAGAAGCTCCTGTGCCAAATAATTACACCATCCATGTAAATAATGTTTCCCCAGATCTCTGCTTGAATCTGTCTATAATATAATTTACTTCTTGCTGAGTGCAATCTTCTAGGGAGTGCATCTCAAATCCAGCCGGATTCTGTGGAGTGCCATGTATTTTTTGTCTAAATATTGGCTGTGGGCAAACCAATTTTGGCTTGTCTGGCTCATACTGGCCCCCATCTTTTTTAACTTCTTCATCACTGGAATTTGAACAATCAATAGATTCCCAAATATGTGAATCCCATTTTTCGGGGTCCCAGTCTAACCCTCTCGCCCCACAAGGTTTGCCAAATCATCGTAGCCTGCTGCATGTTCAACAATCTAGACCTGAGGCGTCAGATACCATTGCTACCTGATGATGGTGAGGCAGCTGTACGTGTGGCTGCACATGGTGACATGGAAGGTGATGAAAAGCCAGAGGAAGAAGGAGCAGCTGACTGTAGGACAGAGCTCATCAATCAGTACTTCCAGTGATATACAGGTATGTGGGGTGGGCCTTTTCAAGTCTTGTCTGTGCACAATTAGAAGTGGGTAGTTGATATTACACCTCCTGACCTTTGGCATATGTGGTGGTGTAATGATGTCTAATGCCTATGTGTAAGTAGTGGAAGCAGACAGTTATAATGCAAGGTCTACAGTATTAGTGGTTCACCTCTAACATGTTTTGTTACAACTGATTCCAACATTCTTTTCACAAATGAACTCACCTGTTTAGGTCAGAATTACCTGCATTCTCCTATTCCCATCTCCTCCCATCTACTGGGTGTGGCTTTCATCTGAGGTTCTGCTACCTAAGGCTTGAAGTATACTTTGTCAGTAGTAAATAGTGATTAAGTACAGTTCAGAGAGGGGTACATGACAGATAGCCTGTTCAATGGATCTTGTGAAGGGCCAGAGCCTGGTGCTGTATAGATCCAATCTGGGTGACCTTGAATGGGAGTCATACTACAAAAGCGATGGAGTTGATTACCTGTATGTGTGCTTACTCTGTCATCTTGCCTTCCATCCTCATGGTACTTTTTGTCTTGCTCTAATTGCAGATGATGCAACAGACTTTTGACTGGTGTTACTATGTATTTTAACCACACTCTCTGCCATCTGTCAATGTACATTACTGTTGCCCACTCCCAGTGTTAGTAGGACCATCATTGTCTTGGGTTTTAAGGTCCGACTCAGGTCCCTGTACTGTGGGGCACACAATAAATTGAACAGTCCTTGGGACATAGGTTTGGGACGCTTTCTGGGCTGTGATGTCGAGCAACAGGGTGGGAGGGATTGATGTTGGCAGTGTGAGGCTAGGAGTCGTTGATTGATCAGGTATTCTGGATGGGCCAGTTAGGTCGTCACCAGACATCCAGGAGTGTTGTCTCCACTGGGGCCTTCCTCCTGAGGAGGGCTGGCAGCGTCTGGAATCCTCTCCATGGTGGCAATGGCAGGGTTACTTGTGGATGGAGTGAGACACAGAGTACAGTTGAGTAAGTGTGTTTGGTTCCCTCTTTGTGAGATGCAGACAGTGGCTTACGATGATTCCCTGCAATGACAATGACAGATGCTGCACAGCATAGCTTGGTAATACATACAAGTCTGTGACATGAGTACCAGACTCCATGTTGGGTGCTGTCATTAATGATTAGCACATATGACACTGCTGATGGGTTATATTACTATCTGATACTTGCCATAACTATTCGACTCTGGTACCTTGTGATTATTCAGGCTTGATAGTTGTCACACAATTTGGCTGCACATTCAATCAATAAATCAATCAGTTTTTGTAAAGTGCAACTACTCACCAGTGAGGGTCTTAATGTGCTGGGGGTGGGTCTGGGCCTCATCGAAGAGCCATGTTTTGAGGTTCTTCCTGAAGATGGTGAGAGATGGGCTTTCTCTGGTGTGCGTGGGCAGGTTGTTTCAGCTCTTGGCTGCGAGGTATTCAAAAAATCTTCCTCCGGCGGTAGTTTTATGGATGCGTGGGATGGCAGCTAGCACCTGCTGGGCGGAGCGGAGGGGTCTGGCGTGGTTATGGAAAGAGATGCAATGGTTCAGGTAGGCCAGTCTGATGTTGTACGGGGCCTTGTTGGTGTGAGTGGGTGCACCATGATGTCCCATCTGGCATCTTACTTTCCAAAACAGGGTCAGTCCATTATGGGCTTGGGGATATGGGTCAATGTCCATTTGGAATTGTCACTGAGCAGTAGCTGAGTTCAGCCTTGGTCGCCATTGTGGTGTGTCATTGCATTACTGTCATGGCCATGTACTGGTCCTCAGTCGTACAATCTAGTTGGTGTAGGTAGTACAATACTCATAGATGCATGAAATATGACGTGATGGGCACATTGTAGGTTTTCACATAAATTATTTGGTGCATTGTATGAGTCATACTGAAGGATTAAGCTGTGGTATCTGTGCCCTTGCCAAGGGCTGAATGAGCAGAGGACTGTGTGGAGTGGTGGCATTCAGGAGAGGGACACTGGGTTATTGGCAGGTAGATGTAGGGGAACAATCAGTGAATTAAGGGATATTTGGGTGGTGAGGAGGCATGCAGGACACAACAATTGTGTGACATTGATGTTGTGGGTACTTACCAGACTCCAGTCAACCAGGTATTTCATTTAGGCCCTCTGGATGCAGTATCTTCAAGACCTTCTCCACCCAAGATGTGAACTCTGGGGGAGAAGGTGAGGGCCTGCCGCCAATCTTGTGCATAGCTATCTGGTGTCTTGATGCCATGGAACGCACCTCCCTCATAGGTCATTCCACCTGTTCATGATGTCATCCCTTGTGCATGGATGGCAGCCCACTGAGTTGGATGCGTCGACTATTCTTTGCCATAACTCATTTTCCTGGCAATTGATGTTAGCTGGACCTGTGCTCTAAACAGTAGTGGCTCTACCCTGCCAATTTCATGCACCATGCCCTTCAACTCATCGTCAGTGAATCGTGGGTGCCTTTGTGGGGACATGGTTGTGATTGTGTTGACGGTGAGAGGGGGTGTTGTGTATGGAAGGGTGCAGTGTTAGGTGATTGATAGTGTATGGGTGATGAGTTTTGAGGGATGGGCAGTTGTCGTGAAATATGTGTCATCGTTGTGTGTGTATTGTGTTGATTTACATAGTGTGTGATGCGTGTGATGTGCGTGTGCCTATAGTGTTAGGGTGCTCTCTCTGTGTATGTGCCTGCTCTCTGTTTCTCAATATTGAGTTTTTTTTTGCAAAGGACTGTGGATTGTGTGGGGGAGTGTTATATAGTGGTGTGTGTAGGTGTGTCTGGAGTGCTGATGTGTGTTAGTTGTGGGGTATTCAATCCGTCCATTGTAGTGTTGTGTTCTGTCAGTGGCAGTTTCTGACTGCATCGGCTTGCACTGCCAATGGTTTTACGCCATGGAAGAACCACAGTAGTGATTTGTGTGTTTTAATCCGGTGGGCGGATTTGTGTTGGGCTGGCAGTGGTGGTGGTGGAACTGCCTCCTTCCCACCCAACAGTGTCCTGGCAGTTTCGGTATTTTGGCTGTTTTTTGTCAGTCTTCACGGTGTGGATTGTAATATGGTGGTCAGATGACTGCCAACATGGCGGTATTTTGACAGCCGTCACCGTGGCGGTCTTGCCAAAAGACCACCAAGTCATAATGAGGCCATTTGCATGCAAAAAATAAAAAGAATGATGCATCATCCCCTATGGAGTACAAGTATTCTATTCTAGTGCTGTTGTGCTAAATGACTTGAAGCGTGCTAGCTAGCTCATTGGGTACACTCCTAATTTGCTACTCTCTGCAGTCTGCAGCTGGGTCAGATAAAATGAACAGAAATTATTGTTGATTCCAAGGGCCCTGCTTTTCTCCAAATGCTTTTTAATTCTAGCCTGACTACAAAAAAAGCAGATGGTGATTATATGTCACACATGTCATGCATATCATGCGGATAATAAATATCCTGTCTGGCTTAATTAGATGGTAGGAGAAACAATGGACTGCAGTATAGGGATAGGAACGGAATATATAGATATTTTGGGCATGCTTGTAACAGTGTGTCCCAACCACAAAACATGAAATCACAGACATTTAATCCCACTTTACTTCCTTGCCTCTCCCTCAAACACAAATTATTTAAATAACATACATTAACTTGGCAGTAAGGGAAGGAAAAGGAAAGGAAACTTGACTTAAGGACTGATTTGGACTAGAGTTTGGCTGAAGGGTTGCTCTCTCTCAAAGATGACAGATTTCCATTCACCATATTACAATTCGTAATATGGCAGATGGGATATCTGTCACATTTCTGAAGGAGTAAACGCCTCTGCCAAACTCTCAATCAGGCCCTTAGTCTGCTGCAGCAGGCTAAGGTACAGGGAAAAGTCTAGGTGTGTGAGGTAGAGGTTTTGCTATAGAATACTGGGAGGGAGGGGCGGTTCAATGATGATGTAGCTTAGGCTTTGTAAGTCACTTTAGCTGAAACTGAAGATGATGAATGTCAAATTTGAACAGGCGAAAATCGTTGAAGCCATATGAAGTATGAACCACTTGTCCAGGCCGTAACAGTGGGCTCATGTCAAAAATGTTTTTTTTTCAATCTGGACAGAAGTTAGGACCAAATAAAGGAGGGCAGTACAAGAGGAGATGGCTGAGTGGGTACTGGGAGAGAAGAGAAAGACACCTTGTTTTTATTTTGGTTTGCAATCCATTGAAAGCTTTGTAAAATGCTACATTAACAAAAGCAGATACACATTGCACAGCCAACACTGCAGTGCTGAATTGAACCGTGCTGCATCTGCTTACTGTTGAGTCTCCAGTATCTCCTCTCCCATCTAAAATATAACTTTGGGCATTTCGCTAGTTAACAATGCTAGAAAAGCCAGTAGTCAAACCAGCCGTAATTGATGGGCAGAAATAGGATGATGACTGTGAGTCATTTGAAGTGTAATGAAGGGGTAGAATAAGTTGTTCAATGAAGGACATATAATTTGGTTTTGGTTGACAATTTTGGAAAATGGGACAGTCCTAATGCTACCTTTCTGGCATTCTGCACTGTCATCAGAACTGCTGGGATAATACAACACAACATTGGGGAAGGGTTCACCAAAACCTTGGCCATTGTCTTGTCATTTTAGCATGAACAAGAAACAGAAAGAGCTTGCTTGGGTCTGCAGACTCTGCAATCTTTACAGTAGACTACCTAATCGAGGCCCTGATTTATGTGGGCCTAGCAGCATTCTAATGCCCCATTAGCGTCATTTTTTTACACTAATATGGCATTGAAAGGCCAAAATCACTGCACCATAATTACAAAGTGGTGCAATGCTTGCATTGCTCCACTTTGTAAACCCTTGCACCACATTATGCTTGCACCAAGCGTTTCGGTGCTAGGGGTTCTGACATAATGGCGCAATGAAATCCACGAGATTTCTTTGCATCATTTTCATCTCAGGCGTTAAAAAGAAGCTCCCATTGGTTACAATGGGCCTCAGAGCGCTTTGCAGGATTAGCGTCATATTTTTTTACGCTACTCCTGCAAAGCACCAGATTAGCGTAAAAAAATATGATGCTAGTATCCTTGACTACACACATGGTGGCGTTAGGGGGGCGCTAAGTGGTGCAAGAAAAGTAGCGCTGCACTAGGTGTAGAACCACTTTTCATAAATCTGCCCCCTAGTGCCTTAGTCTTACAGTATCAGTCCACAGGATATAATAAATTTAAGGGAGTTTGACAGCACAACCAAGCAGAAGAAAAGATTAGTACATAAACAGGAGGAAGTCAGCTACATAAACAAGAAATGCTGGGAGCTTGTTCTGTGCTGAGAAATCAGTGTGAACTGCACCATGCGGGGCACCAGAGTGAGCTGCAGATAAAGTTGGTTTTGTTACCACTTGAGTGGATTTTCTACTCAAGCTGCAGCTTTCTCAACGCAGTAGGTCGTGACTGCATGTGTTGAGAAAATATAGCAGAGTGCTCTCCTAGCGCCCAAACGTTGTGCTAGGAGATGCCAATTCTTCCCTAGAAATGATTGCATTTGAATAAAAACTACAATCTATTTTAGATCAAAGTGGCTTGAAGGATTCAAGGATCAAAGAAATCATTTTCTGTGGGATCCAAATGAGAGCAGTTTATGTTGGATTAATATCCAAATCCATGCCAGGGGTGGGCCTTCCAATCTGTTAGTAATAAACCTAACTCTTGAGTGAACGAGATGCAATTGATTTGAAGGTTGATCCCTCAATCTCCCCTGAAGATATGTCCCCAGAGTAAAATGAGTGTATACAACTCTAAAGAAGAGCGTCACACAGGGACAAAGTAGTTCAGAGTAAGTGAATGAAAAGAATGCAGCATACACCTTCAGTCTTCAATCACAGGAAGAGCTGTCTAGTACTTCTACTGATAAGGCCCTTGTCTGGATATTGACTGGGACTGATATGGTTTCTTAGATAATGTCACATAACACCATTAATAAATGTATTTACCCAGAACACATGTATGCCATATCCCTCAGAAGAGTAAATGCCCAAGGAAAAAACCTACGTTTCCAAAGGAATCAGCAGTGTAGACACAACTAGACCACTGCCATGTGTCTGTTGAAGGGCTCCCTCCTAGCTCCAGCTGCTTGTGTCAGTTGCGGTGTGAAAGAGGAAGGGTGGTCCCAGCCAGCACGGCATGCAGAATTACGCTTGCTCATGGCTGGGACAAAATCAGCAGGCTATCCGAGACTGAGAGGTCCGAGTTTTGGTAGTCTCCAACTTTGTGCTTGTGGAAAGACGATGCCACCCAAAAAAAAGAAGCGCAGCGCCTTTACAGCGGCTAGCAGGACATGAGCGCCTGAAAGCAGAATTTGGTAGTGCAAGAGTGCAGAAAGTGGAGGTGAGCTCTTGCAAGGACCCTGAAGCTCAAGTTCAAGTAGCAGCAGCAAAAAAGGATCCAGTGCAGGAAATTATTCAGCAAGGACGCCACACTATCAGCCACAGCGCTCAATGCCAGACTTTTTAGTTGCAACCTTTGCATTTGGCGACACTGATGGTGGTGCTGGTTGGGAGTGAGGCAAAGGAAGGGTAAAAGGAGGCTGCATCTGGTTCTACTAACATTTGCAGAGCTCTTGCCTCTGATCAGGAGACAGGCCCAATTTCCTCAAGGGACGCTCGAGGCAGTGCCTTCATGAAAGAGAGGCATCTAGACCCTCTGGAGATTCTGGATTTTCTGTGGCTCCTTAAGCCTTTTGGGGACAAGAACGTGCAGATACTTTACAGCCTTTTATACAGGTTAGTGAAGGGGACTCAGAGACACCTACAGCTGATACTCATACCATTCATTAGACCTAACAGTCTTAGGATGGTCATCCCCCAACTTTTTCACTGTGTCCCTCCACTTTTCTGACACTGTTTTTGCTGGTTTTAGGACTCTGTGCACTTTACCACTGCTGACCAGTGCTAAAGTGCATTTGCTCTCTCCCTTCAACATGGTAACATTGGTTCAATCACAACTGGCACATTTGATTTACTTATAAGTCCCTAGTAAAGTGCACTACATGTGCCCTGTACCTGTACATTGAAAGCTACTAGTGGGCCTCCAGCACTGATTGTGTCACCCACATACGTAGTCCCTTAACCATGTCTCAGGCCTGCCATTGCAAGGTCTGTATGTGCAGTTTCACTGTCTCTTCGCCTTGGTATTCAAAAGTATTTGCCAAGCCTTAAACTCCCCATTTTCTACATATAAGTCACCCCTAAGGTAGGCCTTAGAAAACCCAGAGGGAAGGGTATTATGTAGGTAAAAGGCAGGACATGTACATATGTGTTTTATATGTCCTGATAGCGAAAACCCCCTAAATGTGTTTTCCACTGCTGTGAGGCCTGCTCCTTTTACAGGCTAGCATTAGGACTGCCCTCATATACTTTTTTAGTGGTAGATTCTGATCTGAAAGGGGTAACCAGAATGTTAATAGAAAATCCTGCTTATTGGTGAGTTTGGATTTTATATAAATATTTTAGAAATGCCACTTTTAGAAAGTGAGCATTTCTGTGGACTTAAAAAACACCTGTGCCTTACAGCCTGTCTCCATTCAACATCTGGGCTGGGCTGGTTGACAGCTCCCTTGTGCAATGCACCCAGACAACCACAAACACAGGACACTCAGTCACACCTGCACTCATCTGCATATTGAATGGGTCATCCTGGGCTGGAAGGGTGGAGGGCCTGAGACTTACATTTCAAAGGCTAGTGGCCTTCCCTCACATAATAAACTGCCAAACCCCCTGGTGGGACCCTGGCAGACAGTACTGTACTGAAAGGGAAACCTGTGCACTTCAAAACCACTCTTTGAAGTCTCACCCACTTCAAAGGTATTTGTGTGTATATAAACTGTGATCCTGACCCCACCAACTCAAACACTTCTGGACCTACACCTCCATTCTGTCAAGAGGAACTGCCTGGCTGCCCAAAGGACTCATCTGGACTGCTTTGCTGTGAAGTACTGCTGCACTCCTGTTGCCCTGCTGCCCTGCTGCCCTGCTGCCCTGCTGGCCTCTGACTTTGCTGAGAAAGACCCTGACTTTCCCAAAGGTGCTCTCCAAGGGCTTGGATTGAGCTTGCCCCTGTTTTCTGGAGTCTCAGGGCCAAAAAGACTTCAAGTCTACAAAGAACTTCCTTGTGCGTCGAAAATTTACACAACGCCTGCCGGAAACGATGCAAAGCCAGCGTTGCAACTGAGGAATCGCCACACATCTGACCGTAATGATGTAGCCTGACTTCCTGAATGGAAATTCAACGCAGCGCCTACGGTGCGATAAAAGATTTGATGCATCGCCTACCGGATCGATGCAGAACCTGTGCCTTCTTCCAGCACGGCAAGGATTTTCCCTGCATCGTCACTGGGCGTCCAAATATCCTTGCATCGCAGTGAGGAACAAAGACTGCGCACCGAAAAACTATGTAAGCCACTTGTAGCATGAAAAGAAACAACACATCGTCTGTGTCATGCCGGAAAATCCGACGCACACCTTATTTTTCCATGCATCTCCTCTGCGGTCTCTGCACGTCATTATTTTTTACACATACCAGGTCCTGTGTGTAACAAAGAGACAACAGTTTATTTCAAAGAATTAAAACTATTTCAAATCTTGCAAAAGGGATATTTCAAATTGTGCTTACTGGATCTTTGTCGTTTTTACCTTATTTTATTCATACAAATATGATCTCTTTTTCTAAACCTGTGTGGTGTATGTTTGTGGTGTTTTCACTGTATTACTGTATGATTTATTGCACAAGTACTTACACGTTGCCTCCTAAGTTAAGCCTGACTGCTCAGTGCCAACCTATTAGGGGGTGGGCACGGGATAATTTGTATTGTGTGTGATTACCCTGACTTAGATTGTGGTCCCTTCTTGGACAAGGGGGTATACCTCTGCCAACTAGATACCCCATTTCTAACACCCCCTTTGAGCTGGAGCTTGATAATGCGAGAAGAAGTATTGAATCAGGAGTGGCATCTGAGGGGCTTACGATATTTGCCTCTTCTGAGACTGATTTTTGCTCCCTTGGGGTAAAAGCTGGAGGATGGAAAATCATGAAGGCTCCTCTTGATGTGGTTGACAAATTTATCTCACTCACAGATGGCTCAGACTTCTCTGGATCGTATACCTAGATGATGATCTGCAGTCTTTGGTTTCAGAGACCAGCTCGTCAACGCACCTGACGGCCTTACTGCTACAACTTAATGAGTAAAATGCCTAAAGAAGCTGAACGAGGGCAATCAATCCAGCAGAGTTGAGGAGGGAAAAGGGACCCACAACTTTTGGGCCTTGAAGTGGGATTGTTCCGCAACTCAGCAGATTCCCCCTGATGATCAACTTCAGTTACAGACATTGCCTCTACTAGAGTGAGAACATTCGACCCCCACAATGGGAATCGAGGAACCCTCTCTCAGGTCCATCTTTATCTTTATAAAGCACCATCAGGAAGAAACTCATAATGATAGTTACTGGTACATGCTTGCTACAAAAAAGAACAAGGGGCTATCTAAAAGGTTAATAAACGTTGCACTGGAATAGGAGCTTCCTCATTAGAAGACCAGACTTCTGCACTGGAGCTGGATGTGGTTGCTATTAAAGGTTAAGCCAATGCTCATGATTCTCAGTTAACAGACAAACTCTGGAAAATGGAAGACTTTGAGAACTGGCAAAGACATTATAACATGAGATTTTTGGGGCTTGCAGAATGAGTGGATGGCAGTGACATCAGAGCCTTTCTGCTGGATCTCCTGAAGGGGGACTTCCTAGAGCAGTCAAGAACTTGGAGATTCAATAAGTTCATCTCTTCCCACTAATGCTTAAGAAGCAACAGGAGAGGAAAACTGCTAGACCTAGACCTATCTTAGAATACTTTGGGAACTTTCTATTCAGACCAGTGATTTAAAAAAAAAACCTGTCCTGATGCCAAACGGAGCTACAAAGTGCAAACTTTTTTGTTTGCTATGATTTTTGTCACATCACAATGGAAAGGCGGTGATGGCTCAGACAACTCATTAAATCTTTTCAGGATCTAGGGGGTGAAGCATTCTTGGGGTACCCTGCCTGACTGAAGTTCAATTTCAAGGGTAAGACTTAGATATACATATCAGAGGTTAAAACTAAAGAATATTTTAATGATCTCTCCAAGGGAGTCGAGAGCTCCAGTAGCTTAGATTTTTCCATTTTCCATTTTTGATGAATTGTCTTTTTTGTGATTTCTGTCTTTATGCTTGGAATTAAATTGAATGGGGGCTTTGGGGAGGTTTAGTTAGGTGTTAATTATTTGTATGGATGTATTATTGTTTAGTGTTTGGTGTCTCTTTATATCTTTCCCTTTTTTCTTGCTGGCACTTTGTGTCAGAAATGCTCTTTTCTCTTTTCTTTGGTATAGCTTTGATGGTAGCTAGGCGGGAGCATTCTGGGGGTGCTCTTGGTGGCTATCACTAATGACATGGGTGGTCTGACTGCTACAGGGTTTTGGTGGGAGGTAGGGATGGAGGTCCTGGGGGAAGGGAAAGGTGGGTCTTAGGGAGGAGAAGGGACTAGCTTGGGTTGGGGGAAGGGTCAGGGGAAGGGTTGGAGGAGTGGGTGTAACACAAGAGGAGAATCAGGTCATGTGTGAGTTTGGCAGGAGCAGGACTCGAGTGGTTTGAGTGTGAAATGGAGCAGGACATCAAAGCATCTTTGTTAAAATACAGTTATGAGTAGGCTGTGTATTGCAGTGCTAAAGATTTGTGGGCTTCACCCATAAATTGTTGGAGTTTCCATCCCCTCATTTGAGGGGGTGGAGGTGCTCAAGTCTACATCTGTGTGTTTGCATGCATGTATGCCTGTATGTGAAATGTCTGTAGCATAAACCTAGCCAAAATGCAACAAATCACTGCACAGAGTAAAAGACAAGCATAAAGCTAATGAGTGATAGGAGAGGTAGCTGGTTTGTGAACTGTTAAGTTATTTGATATAGGGTTCTTTAAAGAAGTGTGTCTTAAACTCTTTCATAAATTGGGCTCGTATTGGGGTAGTCCTCCTGGACATTGGGGTGCCAATGAATATGTGGGAGATGTGGGAGACTAAGAGCCCCATCCTCACATTTTGTGGGGGAGACATCAATTGCAGTTATGCCACTGCATGAAAAAAATATTATGATGTCAAATAACATTTCTATGCAAATAATAGTGTCTAAAACAGACATTTGATGTGTACTTTCTCCAGTCAAGTTCATCCTCATTTTGGTCACAGTAAGCTTGTTAAACAAGTGAATGACTCCTAAACGGGAATCCAGGACTTTGAGAGTCGTGTGTTTGTAATTTTGCCAGTCTTTTTCCATGTTACACTCTTCGGCACAGTTCCATGTCCAAATGTGATTTTATTGCAAGTGAAAATGTTGCATTTGGGAAAATTGCATGAATTTTTGAGCAATATTCACATGTAGTTTTGCATAAAATCGATTTTGGTAAAATTACATGCTAAAATTGCAAGTCCATGTGGGGGGATAGGTTAACAAGGACATAGTAGCCCTTGCAAGCGTCCTCCATCTCAAGGCACTCCAAGTTACAGAGAATACCAAAAGAAACATTTTGAAAATGCTATTTCAGGTAACAGAAATAAAAAAAATACAAATACATCATTAGAAAGCCTAAGACGCATAGACAGGCGAAAGTACTATGCTCTCATCACAGCTGCATTTCTTCTGCTAATGAAAACAGGAGTTTCTGTTTCTCCCAGAATTAAAAGTTGTTCATTGAAAATGAATT
Source organism: Pleurodeles waltl (assembly GCF_031143425.1). Classification (NCBI taxonomy): domain Eukaryota; kingdom Metazoa; phylum Chordata; class Amphibia; order Caudata; family Salamandridae; genus Pleurodeles; species Pleurodeles waltl. Next base: position 1,118,967,136 of record NC_090447.1, read on the forward strand.
GTGTCGTCCCTTTGTTCCTTTGCTGTGTACATTTCATCCGGGGAAAGGTATTAAAATCTGTTTTGAATCTATTGCAAACAAACTTGTGGGATCTGATGAGGTCCCTCCTGAGGGCAGTCCCATGAGTCTTAAAGCAGTAATGTATGAAGGAGATAGTGCCACATTAAACAGCACCGCAATCAGGCAATCCGCAATCATCCGCAATAAAGCACGTCACATACTAGATTCTCGAACTCTGATCTACGCCGTGAGAACATCACTGCCTATGACGCTCCAGGAAATGACGTCAGCCACTTGTGCGTTTCATCTTCGATCCTGATGTCTTTTCCTAAAGCACCAGAAGGGACACAGTATCAAAGGCAAAGGTGACTGATAAACCACAAAAGACCAAGAATTTAATTTATCCATTGTCTTGCATGAATATTAGTATGTACGTGATAACTAATATGCTAATCCCAGCGCCATGTTAAAGCCTTAAAGCCTGCCTGATGATCCGCAAGATCAGCTTTGTCATTAACCCCTTCGCTGCCAGGCCTTTTCCCCCTCCTGTGCCAGGCCTTTTTTTGGCTATTTGGGGCAGTTCGCACTTAGGCCCTCATAACTTTTTGTCCACATAAGCTAGCCAAGCCAAATTTGCGTCCTTTTTTTCCAACATCCTAGGGATTCTAGAGGTACCCAGACTTTTTGGGTTCCCCTGAGGGAGGCCAAGAAATTAGCCAAAATACAGCGAAAATTTTGTTTTTTTTAAAAAAAAATGGGAAAAAGTGGCTGCTGAAGAAGGCTTGTGGTTTTTTCCCTGAAAATGGCATCAACAAAGGGTTTGCGGTGCTAAAATCACCAGCTTCCCAGCTTTCGGGGACAGGCAGACTTGAATCAGAAAACCCAATTTCTCAACACAAATTTGGCATTTTACTGGGACATACCCCATTTTTAAAAAATTTTGTGCTTTCAGCCTCCTTCCAGTCAGTGACAGAAATGGGCGTGAAACCAATGCTGGATCCCAGAAACCTAAACATTCCTGAAAAGTAGACAAAATTATAAATTCAGCAAGGGGTCATTTGTGTAGATCCTACAAGGGTTTCCTACAGAAAATAACAACTGAAAAAGAAAAATATTGAAATTGAGGTGAAAAAAACAGCAATTCTTCGCTACGTTTTACTCTGTAACTTTTTCCTGCAATGTCAGATTTTCGAAAGCAATATACCGTTACGTCTGCTGGTCTCCTCTGGCTGCGGGAATATATAGGGCTTGTAGGTTCATGAAGAACCCTAGGTACCTAGAGCCAATAAATGAGCTGCACCCCGCAGTGCGTTTTCATTCTATACCGGGTATACAGCAATTCATTTGCTGAAATATAAAGAGTGAAAAATAGCTATCAAGAAAACCTTTGTATTTCCAAAATGGGCACAAGATAAGGTGTTGAGGAGCAGTGGTTATTTGCACATCTCTGAATTCCGGGGTGACCATACTACCTTTGTATTTCCAAAATTGGCACAAGATAAGGTGTTGAGGAGCAGTGGTTATTTGCACATCTCTGAATTCCGGGGTGACCATACTAGCATGTGAATTACAGGGCATTTCTCAAATAGACGTCTTTTTTACACACTCTCTTATATTTGGAAGGAAAAAATGTAGGGAAAGACAAGGGGCAATAACACTTGTTTTGCTATTCTATGTTCCCCCAAGTCTCCCAATAAAAATGATACCTCACTTGTGTGGGTAGGCCTAGAGCCCGCGACAAGAAATGCCCCAAAACACAACGTGGACACATCACATTTTTTTAAAGAAAACAGAGGTGTTTTTTGCAAAGTGCCTACCTGTAGATTTTGGCCTCTAGCTCAGCCGGCACCTAGGGAAACCTACCAAACCTGTGCATTTTTGAAAGCTAGAGACCTAGGGGAATCCAAGATGGGGTGACTTGTGGGGCTCTGACCAGGTTCTGTTATCCAGAATCCTTTGCAAACCTCAAAAATTGGCTAAAAAAACAAAATTTTCTCACATTTTGGTGACAGAAAGTTCTGGAATCTGAGAGGAGCCACAAATTTCCTTCCACCCAGCGTTCCCCCAAGTCTCCCGATAAAAATGATACCTCACTTGTGTGGGTAGGCCTAGCGCCGCGACAGGAAATGCCCCTAAACACAACGCGGACACATCATAATTTTTGACAGAAAACAGAGGTGTTTTTTGCAAAGTGCCTAACTGTAGATTTTGGCCTCTAGCTCAGCCGGCACCTGGGGAAACCTACCAAACCTGTGCATTTTTGAAAACTAGAGACCTAGGGGAATCCAGGATGGGGTGACTTGTGGGACTCTGACCAGGTTCTGTTACCCAGAATCCTTTGCAAACATCAAAATTTGGCTAAAAAAACACTTTTTCCTCACATTTTGGTGACGGAAAGTTCTGGAATCTGAGAGGAGCCACAAATTTCCTTCCACCCAGCGTTCCCCCGAGTCTCCCGATAAAAATGATACCTCACTTGTGTGGGTAGGCCTAGCGCCCGTGACAGGAAATGCCCCAAAACACAACGTGGACACATCACATTTTTTGAAAGAAAACAGAGGTGTTTTTTGTAAAGTGCCTACCTGTAGCTTTTGGCCTCTACCTCAGCCGGCACCTAGGAAAACCTACCAAACCTGTGCATTTTTTAAAACTAGAGACCTAGGGGAATCCAAGATGGGGTGACTTGTGGGGCTCTGACCAGGTTCTGTTACCCAGAATCCTTTGCAAACCTCAAAATTTGGCTAAAAAAACACTTTTTCCTCACATTTTGGTGACAGAAAGTTCTGGAATCTGAGAGGAGCCACAAATTTCCTTCCACCCAGCGTCCCCCCAAGTCTCCCGATAAAAATTATACCTCACTTGTGTGGGTAGGCCTAGCGCCCGCGACAGGAAATGCACCCAAAACACAACGTGGACACATCACATTTTTTCATAGAAAACAGTGCCTACCTGTGGATTTTGGCCTCTAGCTCAGCCGGCACCTGGGGAACCCTAGCAAACCAGTGTATTTGTGAAAACTAGAAACCCAGGGGAATCCCAGATGGGGTGACTTGTGGGGCTCTGACCAGGTTCTGTTATCCAGAATCCTTTGCAAACCTCAAAATTTGGCTAAAAAAACAAATTTTTCTCACATTTTGGTGACAGAAAGTTCTGGAATCTGAGAGGAGCCACAAATTTCCTTCCACCCAGCGTTCCCCCAAGTCTCCCAATAAAAATGATACCTCACTTGTGTGGGTAGGCCTAGCGCCGCGACAGGAAATGCCCCTAAACACAACGCGGACACATCACAATTTTTGACAGAAAACAGAGGTGTTTTTTGCAAAGTGCCTACCTGTAGAGTTTGGCCTCTAGCTCAGCCGGCACCTAGGGAAACCTACCAAACCTGTGCATTTTTGAAAACTAGAGACCTAGGGGAATCCAAGAAGGGGTGACTTGTGGGACTCTGACCAGGTTCTGTTACCCAGAATCCTTTGCAAACATCAAAATTTGGCTAAAAAAACACTTTTTCCTCACATTTTGGTGACAGAAAGTTCTGGAATCTGAGAGGAGCCACAAATTTCCTTCCACCCAGCGTTCCCCCAAGTCTCCAGATAAAAATGATACCTCACTTGTGTGGGTAGGCCTAGCGCCCGTGACAGGAAATGCCCCAAAACACAACGTGGACACATCACATTTTTTGAAAGAAAACAGAGGTGTTTTTTGTAAAGTGCCTACCTGTAGCTTTTGGCCTCTACCTCAGCCGGCACCTAGGAAAACCTACCAAACCTGTTCATTTTTTAAAACTAGAGACCTAGGGGAATCGAAGATTGGGTGACTTGTGGGGCTCTGACCAGGTTCTGTTACCCAGAATCCTTTGCAAACCTCAAAATTTGGCTAAAAAACACTTTTCCCTCACATTTTGGTGACAGAAAGTTCTGGAATCTGAGAGGAGCCACAAATTTGCTTCAACCCAGCGTTCCCCCAAGTCTCCCGATAAAAATTATACCTCACTTGTGTGGGTAGGCCTAGCGCCCGTGACAGGAAATGCGCCCAAAACACAACGTGGACACATCACATTTTTTCATAGAAAACAGTGCCTACCTGTGGATTTTGGCCTCTAGCTCAGCCGGCACCTGGGGAAACCTAGCAAACCAGTGCATTTGTGAAAACTAGAAACCCAGGGGAATCCAAGATGGGGTGACTTGTGGGGCACTGACCAGGTTCTGTTACCCAGAATCCTTTGCAAACATCAAAATGTGGCCCAAAACATTTTTTTTCTCTCATTTTGGTGACAGAAAGTTCTAGAATCTGAGAGGAGCCACACATTTCCTTCCACCCAGTGTTCTCCCAAGTCTCTTGATAAACTGGTACCTCACTTGTGTGGGTAGGCCTAGCGCCCACGAAAGGAAATGGCCCAAAACACAACGTGGACACATCACATTTTTTCACAGAAAACAGAGGTGTTTTTTGCAAAGTGCCCACCTGTGAATTTTGGCCTCTAGCTCAGCCGGCCCCGGGGGGACAGAAATGGCCTAAAATAAATTTGGCCCCCACCCCCTCAACCCCTCCCCGGGAGCGACCCTTGCCTACGGGGTCGCTCCCCTAGCGTGACAGTGGCGGCAAAAAAAAAAATCCCCGGTGCCCAGTGGTTTCTGCCCCCTTGGGGACAGATTGACCGAAAATCGGCCAATCTGCCCCCAAGGAGGGCAGAAATGGTCTAAATACAATTTGTCCTCCAGGGGAGCGACCCTTGCCTAATGGGTCGCACCCCATCTCTAAAAAAACAAACAAACAAAAAAACATAAATAACATTTGCCCTGGCGCCTAGAGGTTTCTGCCCCCCCCCCGGAGCAGATCGGCCTAATAACAATAGGCCGATCTGCCCCGGGGGGGGCAGAAATGGCCTAAAATAAATTTGCCCCCCACACCGCCCAACCCCCCCCCCTGTTGCGACCCTTGCCTACGGGGTCGCTCCCCCTGCGTGACATTGGCGCCAAAGAAAAAATCCCCGGTGCCTAGTGGTTTCTGCCCCCTTGGGGGCAGATTGACCTAAAATCGGCCGATCTGCCCCCAAGAGGGGCAGAAATGGTCTAAATACAATTTGTCCCCCCAGGGGAGCGACCCTTGCCTAATGGGTCGCTCCCCATCTCTAAAAAACAAACAAACAAACAAAAAAAAAAAATTTTTTTTTTTGCCCTGGTGTCTAGAGGTTTCTGCCACCCCTGGGGGCAGATCGGCCTAATAATAGTCCGATCTGCCCCTGGGGGGGCAGAAATGGCCTAAAATAAATTTGCCCCACCACCCCCCCAACCCCCCTCCCCCTGGGAGTGACCCTTGCCTACGGGGTCACTTCCCCTGCGTGACATTGGCACAGAAAAAAAATCCCCGGTGCCTAGTGGTTTCTGTCCCCTCTGGGGGCAGATTGGCGTAGCAAAAATCGGCCGATCTGCCCCCAAAGGGGGCAGAAATCGCCTAAATACAATTTTCCCCTCCAGGGGAGTGGCCCTTGTCCAAGGGGTCGCTCCCCATCTGTGAAACATTTTTTTTTTTTTTTAAACGGTGCCTATTGGTTTCTGCCCCCCTTGGGGGCATATTGGCCTAATCAAAATAGGCTGATCTGCCCCCAAGGGGGTCAAATGGCCTAAAATAAATTTCCTCCCCAGGGGAGCAACCCTTGCCTAGAGGGTCGCTCCCCTTGCGTGAAATTTACGTTAAAAAAAAAATACTCCCTGGTGTCTAGAGGTTTCTGTCCCGCTTGGGGGCAGATTGGCCTCATAAAAATAGGCCAATCTGCCCCAAGGGGGGCAGAAATGGCCTAAATATAATTTAAAGGTGACCCTTGCCTAAGGGGTTTCTCCCCACCTCCAAAAAAAACAAAACAAAAAAAAAAAAAAGAAAAAAGATCCCTGGTGCCTAGAGGTTTCTGCCCCCTCTGGGGGCAGATAGGCCTAATAATAGGCCGATCTGCCCCCAGGTCGGGCAGAAAAGGCCTTCCAAAAAAATGCCCCCCCTAGGAGCGACCCTTGCCCTTATGTCCATTTCATAAAAATAAAAAAGTGGGCGTTTCAAAAGCCGGATTGATAGCAATCCGGCTTTTGAAATGCTCAGAGAGACTTCAAAGGGAATGAAATTCCTTTCCTTCCCTTTGAAGCCTCTCTGGGCCTCCCCCACGTGATCGAAAGAGAAATGCTTTGCATTTCTCTTTCGATCACGCTGGGCACTCTGGGAGGAGGCCCTCTGTGATTGTCAGCGCGTGATGTGCGCTGATGTCACAGGGGGAGTGGGGGGGTCAGGGGTGGAAGGGGAAGGGCTTCCCCTTCCATCCCTGCCTTGGGTGGGTGGGTGGGGAGCACAGGGAGGGAGCACTAGCGCTCCCCTCAGTTCCCGGGTGTAGGACGAGGTGACCTCGTCCAAGGCACCCGAGGGGTTAATGGTATTTTTGAAAGAGTCTTGATTCTAGTATTTTTCCATTCCTCGGGAAACTAGCACCTTCTAAAAGGAATGGTTAATTTTATTTGTGTGAAAAGAAACAACGGTATTTATAACCATTCCAAACATTTGGCTGAATGAGGGTTAATAGGAATTCATTTTAAATTATATCTTTACTGCTTAGTTAATTGCAAAATGAGCGCTCACCAGATATAATGCTGTTTTGAGCCGAGTAGTAAGACCTTCAAAGGAAAGAATCATGGCTCAACTTGATGTTGGTGAGAAAGTGGCATGGTAGTGTCATACAGATCTCTTGACCTTCTTCTGATGAAACTTCACAGCACTGTGGTTTCAGTGGCGGTTGGCTCGTATTTACCGAGGGGGGTACAATAATCATATTTCTTTTTTTAAAAGGCACATACCTGACGGCGTCCTGCTTTCCTCATGGCGTCCTCTTCTTCTCTCGTTGCACTCCTGGAAGCTCCGACTCAGGATCCAGAAACTGCACTAACAAATCCTGGTGCTATTTTCATGCTGGTAACCAGCATGAAATAAGCTTCAGGATTGGAGGGAGAAGCCTGTCTCAGCGCTCACAAGAGCACTGGAGGACTGTGCTTTCTCTTACCCAGCTGTCTTAAGACAGCCAGGTTAGAGAAGGTTAAAGTAAATATGTCAGGCTGGCCTTCACAGCAATTGCCCTGCCCCGTCCTGACACTCTATTCAGGACGTGGTACTGAAAAATAAAATGGTAAAAAATAAAGTTTATTACCATTTTATTTTTCAGTTCTGGTGGCATTTTTGGGGCATTTTTTTTGCGGGGAACGCTCCTCCGCTCTTGTGGAGGGGCCACCTCAGTGTGGTTTAGAGAACTTATTAACCACCTTAAACAATTTTATTGTGTTATTAGTCCTCTTAATCCTTTTGGTGTACTACACTGCTTTAGATTCTAGACTTTTTAAAGTACATCAAGAGACCACATAGGTTGGCTTTTTATCTTCAGCATAATGTTTCCACCATTCTCCACAGTGGCTAGACTAATAAACACTACAGAGTGAGCATAAGAAACAAATCAGGCTTAACTACCATCATCTCCACTAAATTGGTAGAGCATAACTTTATATCTTTAATTTTAAAGCCTTATCTAAAAATATTGTGAACCCTCCCCTTCTACCTTAAACACTGAAGTATATTTTCAATTAAGTCATATACTGTTTACACATGCATTCCCCACATAGACCATTGATCTGATATTGAGGATTATCTGCAGTGGAAGGAGTATATGCCATCTAGTTCCATCTTAGCTGAACAAAAAATGTATATATGGTAGTTAAAACACTCTTAACAACAGCATGAACAGCTATGACCAAAATGCCCAAATTGACAAAAAATTCAAAGGAAGGGACGACTACCACAACCTCTACCCCAACCCCTTAATGAGGACATGAAATTCCCTTCAACTGTATATGTTAAATATGCAACCCAGCACTCCCCAAAGTCTTAATGCAATTACTATTGTTGACTCAAAGGAAAACCTATGTCCATTATAAGAGAATTATCAATAAATTGGATGCTTAAGTGTCAAATTTTTAAATTCCTTCATTCAAAGAAAATGTTCATGTATTATAGCAAACTTCCATGAGATACAAGCATGAATCATCACCTGCAGCCAACATGTTTCATTCATAATGAACTTCTTAGTGGCTACAATGAATATACAAATAACAGACAGTTTATATAATTCATAGCCCATAAAACACATGTAAATATTCTGCATTAAAATACACAATTCCAAATATAAACAGAAACTGGTTATACCAATACCGCTTGATTGAGCCAGCAACACTTACTTCATATTATCGGACAATGGAGCATCGCAGTTCATTTTCATCAATTAAGTAAAGAGGTAAAAAAAAAAAACTAAGAAATCTCTTTTACTACTTCAAAGCTAAATATATATTTATATCATTCAAAACATTCAAAATCAGAGCTTTTTAGCTAATTTGAAACGAGTTTCTTTTATAGTTTCCCAAATTAATGCATTCCCTGGTTTGTATGATTTTCAGTATTTTCCAGGGTTAAATGCAACTTTCGAAACACAAGCCATGAACAGGTACAATCAATTGCACTCCCACTATACCTTGTATTACAATGTGCTAACCAATTTGACGCTTCTACAATATAACCTGATCAAACATTGTAAATCATATACAAATGTACCTTGTTGAAAAAAGTTAGCCCCAAGCTCCACAAAATATGTATCAAAGTTTCAAAACCTATTTTAAAATGTGGAAATAATAGTCACCAGTTGTGCTTTAAATGGGGGATATTGAAATCATCAAAATCATGAGCTATTCATGCAACACTATACAGAATTATGTTTTTCATGATGGTGGCGCAATACACCATAAGATGTTTCCAACATGGAATCTAGATCACATCCAAGTAAAATGTGCTCTTTCAAGCCACACAATACCAGGCAATAGCAGTCAATAGAAAAATGACTATAACTGTAGGCACAGACTATTGTTCTATCCCATTTAGTGTGGGTGAATGGAACTATTATCAATATTCTGTTCTAAAGAACCAATATGCAGTTTGATGTTTAATAATTTCAATACACTGAAGCTTACAGGCAAGGATAATGAATTAACGGGCCTGCTTATAGTTGTCTAATAATGTGTTGATAGTGTGCTATATTATGTAAGAACAAAACCCATCACCGGAGCACTATATTACATTGATTTACTTAATCTTTAAATAATAATTAGATATAAGCACAGTGTCCAATAGAAGCACAAGATAAGAAAGGAAAAAGATAATCAATACCATACAGAGAGGAGCTCTCAATATTTTAGTCCAGGGCCCATTGTGCTATTTGATGCTTAATACTTACAATGGACCAACATTTTCATACCAAAAAGCCAATGAATTGTAGTACCTAAATACAACTGATAATATATAATCTTCTGTCACATCCTGGATTATAAAATCTGGCCTGATCCAGCCCCAATAACCCCTATTCATAGAGTACTCCACTGTTTTGGGGAGCTAGGTCTATTTTGTAGATACATAGATTTATGAACAGGGGTCTGACTCTTTACAGCACAGTTTTTTGGGTAAACTAGGGATCTTTCTATATACCACATATTTTTGTATGAAAGTATGTTAGTTCCTTGCTTTGATGGCTATGTAACACTCAGTTAAAATGGAGACAGAGTTTCCAGTTAATCAAGAATGACAAGATTTGTGGGAATACGACATTCTCTTTCCTCAACCTGCCCCAGAGATTTGTAACCAATTCAAACTGAAAAAAATTCAGTTAACATACTGCTGCCATTTAATTAATCATGAAATTGCTAGAATGCTAAGTGTGTTTACATTTTTAGTGTTAGCCAATCCAAGGCACATAGGCTCTCATTTTAACAATGGCGGTAAAAATCGCCTACCACTGCGGCGACGGCCGCCAAAAGACCGTTGCCTCGGCTACCAGCCATCTGCCATAATATGACCACAGCCGGATTTCTGCCACAAGAATGACAGAAATCCGGCTGTGGCCATCCTGGCGGATGGTGGTAAGGTGGCGCTGCTACCACCAGCAGCGCCACACCAGTAGACCGCCGTCAGCCGTATCATGACAAATAATACGGCCTGGCTGTGTTCTGCTGGTGGGCGCTACTGGTGGTAGCAGCGCCCCGTCCCACCTCCTGCCAGAGGACCCCCTGGATCCAGGTAAGTCGGGTCTCCAACAGGAGAGGGGGGTGGGGTGTGTTGTGTGTGTGTGTGAATGTATGTATGTGCGTGAATGCGGGTGTGTGTTGAGTGTTGAATGCGTGTGTGCATGTACAGACGTGTGAGTGCATATATGTTGTGAAATGTGAATGCGTGTCTGCGTGTATGTTTGGAAGTGTGTGAGGATGTGTCTGTGATTGGATGTATGCATGCATGTATGTATGTGTGAATGAGTGTGTGTATGCGTGTGTGTGTGTGTGTGTGTGTGTGTGTGTGAAGGGGGTATGGATGTTGGGGGTGTTTGGAGAGGTAGGGGGGTGGGTGGGTAACTGGAAAGGTGGGGGGAGACCCCTCTCTGTGACAGGGAAATAATTCACTGTCACTGATATAGTCTACCACCATGGTTTTCATGGCATTACGAATGTCCACGAAAACCATGGCAGTAGGCGGGGTTATAATCCCTGCAGGCGGCACAATGGCAGCTGCCGGGCTGGGGATGACTATCTCCAGCCCAGCAGCTGTTACTGCTGTGGTGGTCAGAGTGGTACATTGGCTGGTCGGCTTCAGCCAACCAGCCAATGTCATAATGTTGAGGTAAGTACTGCAAGCCTGTTGGAGGTTCTTACCGCCACATTATCGCTGATCGCCAGGGTCGTATTGACCCCCATAGTCTGCTGAACAGTTTTGTTTAAAAATATCATCTGTCTGGGAGTCGAACAAGCACTGAACAAGGCATCAATGCCCTGGAACTGCCAGTGTCTTCTACCTCAAATTGGTTTTAAATTAATGTTTTCTTTCCAATACTTATTACCCCCTCAGTGTCAACTGGGAAACAAAGAAATCAGAATAAAGCAATTGTGTTTGTACCACTATATTTGTTTTAGCTGCTGATGGTGTTAGTGTATAATAAAACAAAATGGTGATTGTTGGGACATGATGAGAAAAATAGGTAAACTTTTTCAAGCATTGTTGGGGACTCCCTGCAGGCGGTGTAAGCAGTGTTCCTATTGTGTATAGTTAAAAGCAGCACTTTGTGCAGCTGCTCTATATTTGTAATGATGAACATAATAAATGTAACAAAACATTTCACCATAGTTTACACAATTCGAATACAAATCCTCATTTTCAAATACTGTTTGAGATTCTAGTTCAGCTAACATGTTAGAGACTGTTTTGACATCCCAATCACCAGAGACAGACCAGGGATGATGAATTCATTTCTGAAAACATTTAGGATTTGTAAAATTTCTGTGGGACCAAAAATGTTGTATGGGATTGTAGCCCAAACAATAAAAACTTGGATGGGAAATGCAGTAATGTTCACAAGGGACAATCTCTTTGGACCTTATATGAGGAAGAATGGGGCTTATGTACATGAGCTACCAGTTGTGGAGAAGAACGTTCAGGGAGATAGTTTCCATTCTACAGTACAATCTTCCAGGTGAAAAGAAAGAACAAGGAAAGACCAATCCAAAGGTAATAACATGGAGGAATCAAAGCGGTCTTTTTAAACCAAAACCATTGTGCAGGAGCACCATGCAAGGAAGTGTGTGAAGAATATGAAGAAAAAATTGTCAGTGTCAGCAAAGTAACCAGAAGCAGTCTGTGTGAAAATAGGAGTGGTATGAGGCAAAGGAGAATCTGTAGATGACTAAAGGTGGTTGATAACATATCATTAGGTTGAGCATAGCAGAGCGCAAGCGCTGCTTTTCCAACTTTTTGGTATGTATCTGGGCTTTTAACCATGCCCACCACACACCCATCACTATCACTCATTCGTGGGCTTGCCTTTCAAAAATCCTTTTTTTTTATTGGTAACTGCTTCACCTTTGTCCCTCCTTATGGCGGTTTTGTTACCACCTTGGCCATCAACCCTGTTACATGGACAATTGCACTTTTGCTAATAACTTTGACTGCGAGCGAACTCATTTTTCCTTTTGTCTCTCTCCTTTGCGCTCACTGCGGCCCTTTGAATCGGCTTGCTAATGTCAACTTTTTTACTTTTTATTTTCAGTTTGTGTGCCAAGAAATTTCCACTTAGGAACTTACAACGCTAATAGCTCTAACTCAAGCAAACACGAAACCCATTGCATTGCAAATTCTTGTTTTAGTAGACCTCCACTTTCAAGACAAAGCTCCACCATTAGCATATTATCAAACTAACCCACGTGGTCCATGGACGTTAGCGATTGGCTGCTTATCAAGTACTGTCACTTGAGATGTCAATGGAGCAAGCAAGATGTTTGGTTTTTGTGAAGTGTTTTTTTCAAATTGTTGAATAAATCAAGCACAGCAAACGAGAAAAAAAATCCAGTGGATCTGGCTGAAAATCAGTTTGTTTGCAGTTGTAACAAGCACGGACAAAGCCAATAGATGTGGCTTCAAGATGCAAACAAATGCAAATAGTATATTTGCATGCCTGTTGTGTTATCACATTAAAGCAGACCTGTCAAGTTTCCCAGGTCCATGTGTGACTTGTTGATCCAGTCCTGTTTTTTTCTTAGAATGAATGGACTTGGTTTTATACTGGGTTAAATAAGACCACAGGTCAGAGGTTGCTGTGGGTGGGATTAGAGGGACACAATGTGCTCATACTTGATTTATGAAACACTGTTCCCCTACTTTTCACAAAAAGATAACCCTCCAGAGATGGTTAATTCTGACAGTTTGAATGTTTCAGCTGAAGTGTCATTCAGTGAGTCTCTTGTGCTGTGAAACCGAAGCCGGGCAGACAGCTAGACACGCGTTCCTGCCAGGGTGATTGCTTGCAGGAAAGAATGCAAAGGTGCACAACGAGTAAACTGCAAATGTAAAGCGTAATCTGCAAATGTAAAGGATGCTTGGGAGCCCATACTAACTTTAATTGATTGAATCACTCAAAGTTTTGTGATGATAAAGATGTATTCTTTTTGCGTGGTAATGCAGAGTGAACTGAGCTGTGCAGCACATGCTTTTAATTGTAATTGTATTTATATAGCACTTAATGTCCTGACGAGGTGTTGAAGGGACAGTTATGTAAAAAAATACATTACATACAGTTTGGGTATTACTAAAATCTATATTTTAAAAGCACCATTTTATCTTAAACATTTTTTGTGCATTTTTGTAGTGGTTTGTCTTGTGCTGTGTGTAATGCAAGTTGAAGATAATGACTTACATGCTTTCGGTGCTTAATGTAACAGGCTGCGATCTTGTAGCATGAAAAATATGCAAGTCACTATTCTCCACTGTGGCAACCAAGATTTAATTTCGTGGCTCTCTGATAACACACAGGCCTTTGCAGTGAATAGAGGCTTTATAATGCACTATAATGCATTTCTCACTGAGCAACAACTTTTTGAAATTTATTTTTAACTTAAGCTGCATAGCCTGACGGTGAAAGACTAAAAAAAAAACACATAGAGAATATTTTGTTTTTTTTTAACCCCACCTTTGTCCCCACCCCACATGCTCACTGACCCAGCACCCACTGCATGCAGCATTACAGTTCGAATACTTAATTTAATACACTTCAACGAATTGCTACAAGCCCCAACATTCTATCAAAAACAGGAATAGTCTAATTATTTATGTGTGAATCTAGCCAAACCTATCGTCTCTCCATGGGAGTTTATGTGTTTTCTTGTTGCTCTCTACCCTCTTCCATTGCTTCCTCACCCTTCCCTGCTTTGATTTGTGTGGTCAGCACCCTTCAAGCGAAATTGTATTGCTCACCTCTACTCCACTAGGTGGCGAGCAACTTCTTGTTTTTTTGTTTTTTTAATTCATTTTATTAGAAACTTGGCAAAAATACACAGTACATTTCAAATGCTGTCTAGAATTAAATGGCACAAATGAAATATAAGTTCTTAAGACACAATCACCACCACCCAGTGGAAGTGCCATGTCCAAGTTGAGCTCCTTCAGGTAGGTACCGGTGTGCTTAGTGTCCTTTGAAGCAAACTTATGATAAGGTATTACGGGGAGAGCCGTGCATAGTCCGCCCTTGTACTCATTCCATTTCCTCCACACTTTCTTCCATCTCTGTGGGCACCCCCGGCTTTCATAAGTTACCCTTTCTGCCAGCATGCACCAGTCCATATCTCACTTATAGCCTCTCAGTAGTGGTGCTTGTGGCAACCCCCATAGTATGGTGATATTTCTCTTCGCAATCACTGTGACCATGCCCAAAGTTATCAATAGATCTCCAATCTCCTAAGACCTGTGTCTTCTCATATATTTAGTAGACACAGACACCATTTAATTGAGGGAGACAAATCTTCTCCACAGAAGTCATTTAAGCATGCAACACAGAGGACCAGCAGTGCCTGATTTCCAGACATTCCCAGAGAATGTGTATGTAGGTCCCCTCCAGTCCACATCCTCTAAGGCACAAGCCGTTGGGCACCATGCCCATCTTGTCTCTGACAGTACATGATATGTATGCTCTGTGGAGGACCTTTCGTTGTATCAAACAAAACCTGGAGCGGATCCCCACAGGATGCCAGTGCTTCTCCCCATTCTTCGTCATCTAGGCTTCCCACATCTTGATCCCATTGCATTTTAAGGTGTTTTAGTGGGTCTGGGGAGTTTTTTCTTTTTTGGAGAGCTGCATGCCTGCAGCTTGCTGCTGTGCTGTTCCTCTCTTTCTAGTGCACTTTTACACATGTTTATCTCTTATTTCACTGCTTCAAGATGGGTGTCAAGACATGGCAAATTAAAGGTAAAAAAGAAAAGGGCTCTGCGGTGTCATAATGCATACATACGTGATGAGGCTTGCATACGTCTACATCATTGCTCTGGGGCTGCCCAATTTGCTTTTTTAATATTATTTTTGCCAATTTTGTTTAACATTAAAAACACATATTTTTACATTTTCAGATGCCTTTCAGCATTTGCAGCAAACATTGCAAATCCACAAGTGCAGGCAATGACTTTCAAAAGCGAGACATATTGGCTGTGCCACTGCTTGTTTTGTGACCAATAGTAACAGAGAAGCATTGTCTACATCTGTCAGAAACATATCTTGTGTTAGCAGTAGAAACAGGCATGAACGCATGTTCAGCATCAGAAGACCCTCTCCAGGGAAGAAATATACTTGGACTGCCCAATGTATGTAGAGGGATCTTTTGTAGAGCAAGGAGAGGATAAAAAGAACTGCCCAGATATCCCTGTGGCCTACGGTTTAGGACTGGACACATGATGGAGGTTTACTAAATCAATTGAACAGTGTTGGTTCTTTTTAAAGCCAGCAAGTGGTAGCAAAACCACAGTTTGAGTACCTTGAACAGCAAGAACGGGCACCAGAGCTGTGTACGAT
This sequence comes from Pleurodeles waltl, assembly GCF_031143425.1. NCBI lineage: Eukaryota > Metazoa > Chordata > Amphibia > Caudata > Salamandridae > Pleurodeles > Pleurodeles waltl. Next base: position 1,118,982,572 of record NC_090447.1, read on the forward strand.
GGTCCAAACTCCTTCAGTTCAGTAATCCTTTCCCAGACCACATCCCCACCTTTAGGAATCCAGCCAGAAGTTTTTGGTTGCTCCTTGATTTAGTCAGTGGTAGAAAGTTTAGAATTAACAATGGATTGCTCATCTCAGAAAGCTTGTAATTCCTGTCAGACATCAAAATGTTCATTTATGTAAAAGTGCACAGCCACCTCTGTGCCAGGGTTATCTAATTCTGGAAAATAAATCTGTACCCCAAAGAGGATTTCATATAGGGTCCGACTACCCAAAAATCTTCTGGGCAGATTTTTTAAAGCTCTCTGGACACAATACATGTGATGGATCCAACTTAGATCTAAACATAACACTCTAGATGTTAGGGACATCTTTAAGTCATAGATCTTCCTTTCCACTATCAAGTTTCCCTCAGGATAATTGGGAGAGGAATAATGCATAGCCACACCCAGGGTCCCCGTTGTGTCTTGATAAGGCTTAGCAGCAAACACTGGTCCCTGGTCTGAGTGGAATGCTGCTGCTTCATATGTACCAATGAAGACTTGCAAGTGTTCTGCCGATTGCTCTGGCCACACCCATATAAATCAAGAGAATGGTCAACAAACAATAAAATAAATTTAAAGGCACCATCTGAATGGAGTGGTCTACAATGATCTAAACAGACACATCATAGTCTTTTATTAGAGACTAGAAGGGGTGTCTGCGGTGGGCGGGCAGTGGTGGAACCTTTAATTTGTTGGCAAATGTCACAAGTGAGGACATATTGTTTAGTATATTTGTATAGACCCAGCCACCATTAGTGTTTCTGTATTAGAGAATCTCTAGCCACCACACCAGTGTAGGCAGATGCTAATCTTTCATGGGTGGCTATTATTAGCTTTAACCAGCGGTCCTGATTGGGTATCAATTGATCACCATGCAGGCAAAAGGAACATTTTGGGGTCTGAACAGATAGCGGTATTTTGATGGAAATGTTTTTGGTAATGGTGTGCCACTGCCCAAAGCAGTGACTGCAGCCATGATGGCATCATCAACTTTCATATGGGAATGAGTAATCTCAGCTACTTGCACAGTTTGAATGGCCACCTTAGCAGCTTCATCGGCCAGTGAATTCACTACAATGTGTATTTTAGCACACTGATGACTCAATGTATGTATTACATGAACCCTTGGTAGAGCATCTTTTCGTACTACCACCTTTCCCTAAGTGATTTATGCTTTTAGAGGCTCTGAATCCATTCAGGTGCCAATAATGTAAATCATCATTATATGAATGGACACAGTAATAGGAATCACACACTAAAAGTGTCAGGAATTCAGGATCCATTTTCTGCAGTATCATAACCCAAGCTTTCAATTCAGCCAGATGAGCAGTACAGTCACCCAATCTTTCTGTGTTGTTTGTGCCTTCAATTTTACATCTTTTATGACACCTTTCACTGCTGTGCATGCTGCTGAGTACTTATGTTTATGCCAACCTCGGGCTGGGCTGAAACATCAGTATATGTTACAAAATTACACTGAGGCAAAATGTCAGTCGACACAGGGTATTCATGTTCATACTGGAGAAATTGGGAGAAACCACAATCATGCACTTCCCCTGACCAATGGAAGTTCCTTCAGAACAGACTCCATTCGGAATTGTTTTAATTGATGTAAAACTAATTTCTGCATTAGAGTATAAATGTGACTTATATGCAGTTGGTACTATTTCACCTTCATTACAAGTGACATATGTAAATCCAGTGTAACCTGCAATGATGCAGATGACTATATTTGTTTTGTTAACAAAAGTGTGTAAGCATTTGAATGCAACCATGTCAGTTTGCAATGGTGTGAGAATATTAGTGTGTTCTGTGGTCCAATGTTTGTCTGAAAAAGCTTGATGAATTAGGTCGTACAACAGTTTATCCATTTGTGCATAATATAGTATGTATGTTGGGGGTTGTAGAAGAGCACACGTGTGGTGCAAGGCTTCTGCCTTCAGTTGATCATTTGTATCCTAAGAATAGGACACTAAGAAAAGCAATTTTTGATTTTTGGAAGTCAAATTAAAATCCATGGTCTGCAAATCCTGGGAATATGCAATCCACTCTGGCCAATTTTGTGTTTAAATATCATCAACGTATCACAATGCTTCTGAGTCAATCTCTTGTACAATTGATGTCACACAGGCAGCAAACTGTCCTGGACTGTTCTTATACTCAAGAAGAAGTTGACAGCATTTTCGCTGTTACCTTAGGATGGGAGCACCATCAAATCTCTGCTTTCAGTTGCTACATTTGGACAGAAAAAAAACATTAGAGATGTTCAATGTTGTTTTGTATTTTTAATGAGCAATATTGTTCATCAATGCTGCACTGTGTGCGTTTTGTATTGCAAAGGTGTGTGTATGACTATTTAAATGCTTCTAGTCTAAGACTATGCAATAGGAATGATCTGGTTTAGCTACTGGAAATAGCAAGATTATTCATTTGAAAGGCACAAGGTTCAGGGGCACCTTGATATTCTAATTTTGTTAGAATTTCCCTAGCAGGGCATTTTGCTTCATGTTTAATAGGGTACTGTAGTTGCACTTAGAGCTGGAGATTATTTGTATCACATGATAAGGGACGTGTTTTGCCCAGCCTGCTTGATTGTGATATAATTCACAGGCTTGCACAAGAGCCCATTTTTGTGGCATACGCTTCTTGAACCTACTCAGGAACACAACTAGAGAAGGATGGTAAAATTACTTCCTCCCCTTGTGGGACTTCTCTAACAAACTCAGGTGGCTAATCTACTTCGGACAGAGAATATCATAAGCATTAGACAAGTGTGACCAGAATATTATTCACTAGTATGCAGTATATCAACCTCTATTTGGATATCCAAATCAGAAAGTCTGTCTGGAGGGCTAAGCCGCTGATCTGGAGTTTCAACTTGAATGAAATCATTGGTAGGTCTTGCTGTCTGTGATTGCTTCATCCCACTCTCCCTAACTTACTGTCTGAATCTTGATAGGGATGAGAAGGATGTGTATCAGAATATTGATACCTATCAGGCTGTTTAACTGTGTCATGGTTATGCAATTTATAATGTTTTTCAGTGGCCTCCAGTTGTGATGATACAATCTGTGTTTTCTGTTTTTCTTTTTTATTTGTTTTATCCCAGCACTTTTTAGGAGACACAGATGTCTGCTTGGTGGTATCTGAATCAGATTTTGTTTTAAGTTGTGACTTACGAGGCCTGGTTCCCAAATTTCATGACTTAATGAAGCGTAGGTCTCATAAATTATTTTAGGTAGCTAACATTCCTGATCTGCAGGAATGACTGCCACAAGATATTGGTGTATTGCCAATGATGCTACCAAACCTTTAATATTAGTTAAGTTCATTGAGGATACTGTTGCAAAATTGCCCAAAAAATTAATCCTCAATTTCAGGGTAGGAGCTACTTTTAATTTTGAATTTGTTTTAGCACTTTAGGCATAAACAGCAATTTATGGGGTATCGGAAGTTATAGTAGATATGGCAGCAAAGACTGTACCCCAAGTGGTGCAGTCTTCAATTGGAGGAACCATACTAAGTAATAGGCACATTGTGAGAAACCTACATTTATCTTGGGGTCCCTATGGGGAAACACTTCTTCAAGCTGATTTGATTTTTGAACAATCCAAAACGTATTTTCCTACGGTTTTCTGGGTATTTTACCCATAATGACATTAATAGTAACTGGACTAACTGCAGGCACAGCCAACTGTGTCTGCACAGCTTGAACAGCCCTTGCTATGGTTGTTGTTATTGTATGCATAATGAACAGTATTAAATGTCTATACAGCCTAACTATGCAAATTATGCAAAGACCACAGAGATCAGCATTATTTAATGGTCCAAAACCTGTACACAGTGTGTAGCCAGCTAAAACTGGCCAGGTCACCCCATCATTGCTGAGGGGACCGAGTATTACATTTTGTAGTGCATGTGGAATAGCACCTTGGAACCAGTTCCGTAGTTCCTAAAATGGCAATGGTATTCCTAAATATTCATGAGGTCTATATTGACCTGGTAATGCAGCTTCAGAGTATGTGTGAAATGTTTGCGTTAGCATCAGCTGCAGGAAAATGAACCCAGAAATAAAATACTTTACATTTATAAGATTGTTGTCCTTCAACCAGGAAGGTAACATCTCCCCTGCCAATGGCAAGCCCATGTGCAAACAAATGTGCAGTTGTTGCCCACCTACAGTTAATAGGGTTAACAATTGCTAGCACCATGTTTAATGAATGGTATTCAAAGAAAGGCAAAAAACCTACCAACATAAATAGGTGCTTGCTATGAAGCTGATGAGGATATATCCCATTCTCCAAAGAAGCCTCCATGTAAAGGTGAAAGGGAGTCTTAGAAAATGCTGGAAAACTACTCATGTGGCCAGTTAAGTAAGTGCCTGATCTAAAAATGTAGGTGGCGGCATGTTATACCGTTCCTACAAATATTACAGGAATGTGTATTAGAGCGACAAGAACTTCACAATACAGAGACTCGGTCCACATATACTATCAGTAAGTGTTGTCATATCTCAGCTTGCTCACAGTACCACATCCAACCCCCAAACAGAACAGGGAAAGATGTTGTTGCCAACCCCAAACATGACACTCTGATTCCCAGGGAATAAGTGGAAACAGAGCTAACCACTTTGTTAGTTACTCTTGCATACCCAAGTAAAACACAAAAAAGATATTAAAAGCACTTTATTGAAATTGTTTCATTCTTGTATAAAAAGCATCTGCTGTGATTATTAACAAGATGAGACATACTAGGCTAATCAACATTTTTAAAATGGTGAATAAGATAAACAACTCAACCATGGCAGTTTTTGCTAATGCTAAGGTTAGTGTACTCCTATCTGTATCGAAAACTATACTAAAGAGAACAAAGATGGAGGGCCCTCTGTGAGATCAGTTGGGATGGTCTAAACCCCATACCTTGCTGTTAGGTGTCTTGAAGTCAGTATACGTTATCCTCCTTTGCAGGATGGAGGTTTGAGTCACCAGTGTTGCATCTCACTTGCAGCTCGCAAAGGTTCTGTGATAGTCCCAGCACGGAAATGCTCCTCTCACTGAATATCAGCATGGAAGTTGTTTATAACATAAAGAAGCTTTCTTCTCACACTGTGAGAGAAAGACGCAGAGCAGCTTATTCATATTATCTGACTGAAATGATTTGTCTCCTATGAAGCACACCTAGAAGGAAAACAAGTGACATCATGTTCTCAAATGTGCGACCCTGGAACTAGCTGTACAGACTACAGAAATGAACATACAACACATCCACACAAAAAAGTGTGGCAAAGGTTATTACCAAAAGGAGAAAGGAAATGTCAACTTTAAGTAGCTGAATCTAAAATGGCAACAGCCTGCTAGCCACGGAGAAAGGCCAAAGAGGCCCTGCCCCCCATGTGTTCTCTCTTTTTTCTTTTTTAGTCCTATGACAAGAGGAGGATTGAGTCCCCAAGTTTTAAAATGGCTGCTAAACATCTTTGTAGATGTTTATGTCAGCCAATCAAATCATACGTTTTGATCTGCCAGTCCCACAGTATTACAGCAGCCTGAAATATCTATACATTTGGAACCTTAAGTTCTCAAAAATAGTGAATGGATTTATACCAAATTAAAAAATACACTTTCTGGGTAAAGATCTATCATTCTGCTAAATTTGTTGTAATTCCTTTCAGCCAGTTTAGCACTGTTTAAAATTCCGATGGGAAATTGCATGGGTACAATGCATTTTTGGAACTCCCCCCTTTTCGAGGCTCCCACTTGATGGACCAACCTGAAGCTTTCCATGATTGAGGTGAGAGGAATAAGACTTTTTATGGAAAGTTTTGTGAAGATTTGCCTAACAGCACCAAAGCTATTAGCAAAACAAAAAAATAATTTCCTATGGAAACCAGGTCCTAATTATAACTACACAGTGACAACCATCAGTTTGATTCGTTTTTAATACTAGGTAGCAAATACTTCTCAAATTAGTTTTTGCTGATTGTTTTAAAAACAATGTGGTTTCATAGCTTTTTCTTAAAATACCTTTAACTTACTTAAACTTATATAAGCAGTATGGGGGTCATTACGACCCTGGCGGTCATTGGTATAGTGGAGGTATTAACGCCAACAGGCTGGCGGTACCTACCTTCACTATTATGACATTAAAACCAAACCGCCCATGTACCACACCGACTGCCACGGCGGTAATGAATGCCGGGCTGGAGGCTGCCCCTGGCATTATGACCCCGCCCACCGCCATGGTTTGAGTGGTTTTTGTACATCCACTGAAACCATGGTGGTAGGCACTATCAGTGCCAGGGAATTCCTTCCCTAGTACTAATAGGGGTCTCCCCCACCCCCTCCTGCTCCCCAGAGTCCTCCTCCACTCTCTCCCTCCCTCTCCTGACCCCCCTGCACATTTACACACTTACACGCACATACATACACACCCATGCACACACACATACACACACTCACCCAAGCCTTCACACATTCATTCACACTCACAGCAACACTCATGAACATACATCCAGACACACATGCAATCTCACAACATAACATGCACGTAAACTCACACCCACTCATGCACACATGCAGTACACACGCAAGCACACATTCACACAAGGTCACACACACACCCACAAACCCACACAACACCACCACCCCCTCTGCTGTTGGAGAACCCGACTTACCTCCTTGCAGGGGGTCCTCCGGCAGGAGACGGGACGTGGTGCTGCTGCCATCAGCAGCGTCCGCCAGCAAAACACCGCCAGGCCGTATCATGGAACACAATACCATAGGCGGTGTTTTGCTGGCGTGGCGCTGGTGCTGGCAGCAGTGCCACCTTACTGCCGTCTCCCACCATGACGGTAGATGGAATTCCACCAGCCTTCTGGCAGAATTCTGTCTATGGTCATAATGCCATGGACGGTATGTTGGCGGCCGTCGCTGTGCGGTAGGCGGCATTTGCTGCCAATGTCACAATGAGGGCCTATGTGTTTTCATAGGCATTCACAAGATGGTTTCTCCATTTTGCCATAGCACAAAAAGCCTTCTGTTGTATGTACTCTAGAAAAAATCACTTTAATCAACTGCCTATGCCAGAAACAGTAAAGATTGTGAACAGACTTTGTCCTATTTATTCTCATCAGTGTAATGTTTCTGTAATATGACTGAGGAGAGTTAAGGAATGTAATGGGCAAGTTCTGAACATCTTTCCAAACTGAGATGTCATGAGAAAACAGCTACTACAGTATGTGGGCTACATAAAGTAGTACATAGTACGTAAAGTAGTATTGTACATGTACTTCACACACTCAGGTACAACAGAATAATATTCAAAAACTTTGGATTCGGACCTCTGCCTCTGCTTCTCTTTCTTACCTGTGCAAAGGTCTCCACCATGTGTCAAAGATCTCTTCCCACCTATGTGTGCATTTTGGATGTTAATGTGGAAGAGACCAGGGGAGTGGCTGAAAAATGTGGAAAACTAAGGCCCTCATTACAAGGCCGGCAGTCATCAGACCTCCAGCCTCGCTGTGGCAGTCTTACCGTTGCGAACCCGGCGGTAAAGTCCGCTGCATTATCGGTTGTGGGGTTTGGCAGAAGCCAAACCACTACAACACCGCCTGGCCCGCCAGTGCTGTTGCACCAACGCACCCAGCTGTGAGATCCGCCAGCCCAGTCAGCCGTATTACAATGCTGCAAACCGCTAGGCTTTCTGTGGCTGTCACCTCACCACATAAACCGAGGTTGTAACGCACCTGGAGACAGGAATCTTCATTCCTGTCACCAGCACACTCACCCCAACATGTCCACACACATGCAGACACCGCCTCACACACTTTCAAACTCCCCTCCACCCGTCTACACACTTACAAACACCCCGCCACCCATCCACACACTTAAAACACCCCGCAACTGTGCAAATCCATTCTAACAACCCCCCCGCTCTCACACTGACATGCACACCCCCCCACTCACACATACACACCCCCTCTGCAAACATTCGCACCCCCTCCCCAGACCCCCCCAGCAAATACATACCTTCACACCCTCTCCCCCTGCACCACATACATACATTCTCTCCCCATACCCACTGCACTGCATATTCGCACTCACCCGCTCTCCCCTGCACCGCATACACGTGCTCACCCACTGTCCCCGTTCACTCACACAAACATGCACCCTCCTCCCGTCCACTTACACAAACATATGCACACATATACACCCACTCACCACTTCCATCCGCTCAATCGCACTGACGCACTCAATCGCACATGTACCCACAAATACCCCCCATATCCCCATCCACAAACACTCATTCACCTGCCCATATCCACAAACATTCACTCACACACGCACACATGCACTCACAAACACCCCCAACTGTACACAGCCATTCCAACACCCTCACCCGCTCTCACACTGACATATACACCCCCCTTATCTGCACACTTCACACAGACACTCTAGTCACTCACACACTTCCACACATGCACCCCCACTCACTCGCTCATAAACATGCACTCTTACACCCCCATTCACACACATACACGCACTCAGACACCCCCTTTTGCACACACATATATGTGCACAGGCACCCCCATTCGCACACATACACGCGCACACCACACACATGCACCCAACACATCCCCCACCTTTTTGGGCGATCACCTTACCTTTTCCGGTGAGCTGGTCGTCCAGGAGGTGATGGGTCCTGGCGGTTTTGCACCACCAGCACCACCACACCAGCAAGCCTCCATCAAGCCGTATTACAGCTCATAATACGGTGTGTGGAGTCTTGCTGGTGTGGCTGTGCTGGTGATGCAACGGCCTTTTCAACTCCATCAGCCAGACCAACGGAGTCGGACTTCCACCCATAAATGGGTGGAAGTCCTAACTCAACTCCTAATATGACGGTCAGCAGACAAATAGCACTGGCGGTCTGTTGGCTGCAGCAGCTTAGGGATTCTTTGGAAAAGACTGCCAAAGTCATAATGAGGTCCTTAGTTCTAAATGGGTGGGTTTTAGACGAGGGATAAGGAGGGGTTTAGAGAGCTACATGCAAACTCAAACACCCTCCTCCAAAATATGAAGCCCATTGCTATGACCAAACTACACTTTAATAGTTACTACAGCTGAAAGTTCTCAAAACAGTAGTTGGCATAGGTCTAGCACATTGCCACTCACTCTAATGGAAAACAAGTATTGGCAAAGCCAGTCAGTACAGTGTTTATGACTAGCCTTTTGGCTTTCCCAGGTCTTATTATGGTGGTGAATGGTTTTAATATGAAGACACACATTATATGAAAACAAGTGTTGCCTAAAAGCCAAAATGCATCTTGTATGTGAAAGAACCCATTCTACTAGCAGTCCCTAACACTGAGGTGCTGATGTGCACATTGTGGAAGAGCAGAATGCAGTCAGTTAAGTCAATGCCTGAAGAGAGCTGAACACGGGCCCTATGCTATATGCTTTGGTTGGTAGAAACAAAATGTGAATGACTCTACAGCAGACCAATGGATGATCAGAAGTTACTGAAAATTCCTGTGTGTAAGAATGCATAGCATCTATATTTTTATTTTTTTTAAACAAAAGGTCTTGGTTAACTCTGGACCTAAGATTGCAGACCAGACTGAAACCTAATAACAACAGCACACTAAATTAGATTTAATCATTTCAGCTCTTAAACTAAATCTATGCAACATTGTTTTTAGTGTGAATAGTTAAGCTGAATTAAAGATACAACAATTTATTAATTATAACAATTATTAACTTGGATTTTTAAATGACTAATTCAAACTTTCATACTTCTAATAAAAATTATAATAGTTTACATTAATATAAAACATAATTAAATGTCATAAAAATATTAATTATATATAATGCAAATGAGGGTGTATTTCAAACTTTTGTTTTAAAAAATAAGTATAAATTAAATTATCACATTTAAAAAATGTAATTATTTAATGAATGTTTAATTTGATGAGTTACTGTCCTGTAATTCTTTATTTTATTAGTTCTAGGTAATGCTAATATTCAATTAACTTACATTTTTGTTTTATATTGAATATTTAAAATATTTGTTTTAATAATTACAACAATTATTATTTTTTCCTCTTCTTGCCCTAGGTGATGTCTCCACCTCAATGGTTGAGATCTCGCCTGTGTGTGAAAAGCTACTAGCAATAGCTTTAAATTTATAAATGCTGTCCTGAATGTCCCAAACCCTGAACTAAACATGTGGATGTAAGTCTGCACTTTGGTGTAAATCTACTCTTGGAAATGGTGAATAGTGAAAAAGTGCAGATTTACACCTAAGTGCAAGAGTAAGTTCACATAACAGTAAATCTAAATGTGTACATTTATCTTTGTGAATAGGCCCTCATTGTTTGGGTATTACAGAAACACTTCCCAATGCCATGGTTTACACAAACTTACCTTCTTCACAAGGAAATGCAGTATTGAACTTTAACAAATAAGATATTTTCATTAGATCATTCTCTGTTCATATCTGTTTGCTTTACTAAGCGATGAGGGTTCTTGAAAAGCTATACAGAATATGCTGTACAATTAATGGATATTATTATGTTTGTCTCACCAGAAATAACAGATAATGGTCAAATTTACATTTGTCTTCCTGCTCTGGCAAATGTAATGTGTATTTTGCAATGGGCCATGTCACTGCAGACTGTGAATTAGTATTTCTCAATCAGATACCTTTTCGATTGATTAACCATTATGGTTTACCTCATCTTCTGTATTGGAAAATACACAACCTGTAGAGAAACATAGCAAAACCACATTTATTTAGATCATTTCACTATATGAAACACATAGGTGTGGGGCAGGGAAGCATATTTATCGGTAGTCCATTGGACAACGAATATTTGGCAAAAGAGTTTCATGAATTTTTTATGACTTATTCTGCAGAAGTGAACATTTCAATATTTTCTCAAAAACACAGGGAAACTGCAGTAGGTAGAAACCCTAGATATGTATTGGTCTAGATCTTTTGAGTGTAGCACTATTAAGCCCCAATTCACAAATGTCATTTGAGCATGTGAAACCTTGTTTGAATCCATATACTCCTATGGGGTAGTTAACTGCAACAGCATAAAATCACATGTAAAAAACCCGTTCAAGCCATGGAGAATCATTAAACGTTTGTCAGCGTCCTCCATGATGTGCACCTGTGGCAATTCACAGCCCCTCCCTCTTAACTCTTTTCCACCATGGAAATGGTCAGAGATTTACTTCTGATAAGGTTCAAAGTTTTTTAAAGTCTTGGTCTGTTAGCCTTGAGAATGCAAAGTTCTTTAAAAGAAGCAGCACTACCAAGACAATGGAGGGCTGATTTAAGAAAAGTGGCGCTGCTTTCCTTGCGCCCAATAGCACCCCCCTACCGCACCAGGTGTGTCCCGTATTTAATATACAGCACACCATTGCACAGGGTAGGGGGCAATAAGGTCAGAATTCCTGATGCTATTGATGCACTCTGCAGGAGTAGTGCTAAAATGTTGGCGCTACTCCTGCAAAGTACATAGGGGTCCATTGTTTTCAATGCTCTAAGCAAGAGTTAAAAATGCTGACTAAGCTGGTGCAAGAAAATCTCTGAGATTTCCTTGTGCCATTTTTCCAGCCCCCCTAACTGGGGAACGCCCCCTTTGCATACATTATGCCTGGCGCAGAGTCTGTACATCAACAACCATGTGGACAATTTTTTAGCACAAAGCGCCACACACATATGAAGTTTGATGACTTCCCTACTCCCACACTGCGGAGAACGCACACTCCTTCTACAACTTCATTTGGAGTACGCAAACTCCCTAAACCCTCACAAGCCTCACAAATCACCTGCGATTTGCATAAGCTGTGCAAGCACAACCTACCTCATGCACACTGTCAATAGAATGCAGAGAACACCCTCAAACAACCATTAGCAGGATCCAGGTTTCTGGGAAAGTCATTTCTGGACCTAAGGGAACATCATTTTCTCTGCAATTATCATCATTGAAGAATAAAATCCAAATCTCAATAGTAATGAACCTTCACCTCTGTTACTATCTCTGGACATCTACCATGGGCTTCTAAAGAGACAACCTTCACCTCTCTTTACCAACACTGTTAACACCTGTTATTCTGTACCGGACGTCTACGATAAGCTCTTAGTGAGACTAACCATCAGTCTGCTACCATCTCTGTTAGCGTGTCTGACCTTGACAAGTAAACTTACATGGGGACGCGAATAGGTCAATGAACCTTTTGACTCGCAATTAAGATGTTCTTACCATAGCTCCAGTACATAATCAATAACCAATACACAATGTCAATAATCAACAACAATCAATAACATCAATAATCAATGGAGTCAGTAATTATCACTCACCATGACCTTTCAGTCATGAATAACCACACCTTTTGGTAAAAGTTAGAACATTTATTTCCCTATATTGACAATGCTAATGTCTTGCAGATTAATCTCAATATCAAAATGAAACACATACAGAAACCATACTGGCTGTCGAAAGCGGCGGAGGAAACATAATCTAGTCAAGGATTGTACTACAACACATTCTAAGGTTACAGTGCAAATTAGTAACAAAATCAACTGTGTCAGAGTGATTACATAAATTCGAATTTAGCACAGTAATTCGTCAAATATTTAACACAAATTCATTAGAGAGAATCCTTAACTAACACCAGATTAGTATCAGCATGTTGAGCTTCATGCAAAACAATTTAGCAACACAAATTTGGAAAAACATCTCACTATGGCTCTATCAAAATAGTGTAGCTGGTACCTTGAAAGGGAAAGCAAATATGGATAATAGTCAACAGTCTCATTCATAATACCTATCCTCAGTGTGGATCAGCAAGCAGAGTCAGTCTTCGTCCTCAGGACATCAGTCGATCAGCAAGGCAATCATGAGTCAGCATCAAAATTCAGAAAACGCAAAGTCTTTAAGCATTAAAGTTAAACACGTCTTTTGTCAAGACGCACAAGAAAATGTTGACCTTTCGGTCAGCAAGGAAATGGGCAATGACTGTGTGGCAAAATGCAGAATGCTGGGTTCTTTCTCAGTGCAGTGTCACTAAATTAAAAACTACTAAAACTACTTCCCAAATCCCTATTGGTCATTTAATCGCATGTTCACATTTTGTCCAATAAAACTAAAACTCCAAATCTATGAATTCTACCATTACTCCGTTCACATGTTGTTGATTGGTTGTCCTGCAATGTCCTCATCATCTGGCTTGTCAGGTAACAATATTGTTGCAGCTTCTAATCCAGTCAGTACCTCCATTGTTCTCCTCCTTTGAAAGTCAGTCTCACAAAACATAAAATGTTACATTAGCAAGAACAGCATCTTCTAGCACTTGGTTCTCATGAGAACCTTCCGTTGTGAGCACATTTGCACAATGCAAAATGAAAATCACAGTTTAACTCTCTAGGACAGCCATTTATTAAATGTTGAGAAATACAGCTTTCACATGAGGCCTGGCAAGTAGGTCAAGACACTCGCTAAATTAAGGCCTACAATTAAGAAAGCTAGAGCATAATGCATAACTTTTAATATGACATATTGCTACATTAAACAAACATATATTCAACATTTCGCAATATTAATCTACTAGTAAGTATACTTTGTGAACATTGGTGGCCACTCTTTGGAATCACATTTTCAAATGTGTGCATTATTTTTCTACATTATTATATTTTTTACACAAACCCCTTATTCAGAATACATGAACACTCATTAATAATTTTTATGAATACACCTGGGCTAGCAGTAGTTGACAGAGTTTGCCAGAATGGCCCCTAAGCTACGTAATAAGGAGCTAGCTGTCTCCTAATTCTGCCTGGGTACCACATGCGCATTTACACTTAGACTGTCAAATGTGGTCAAGATGTGAGCACAGTGGGATAAAATAAGCAAGAAAAGAGCGCAAGCAACCCTTATTCATGGCCTCCATTACTGTCTCAGAGTTACTTCGCTGTTATATGGGATCAACTTACTGACTCTTGAGCGTGCCCCACCACGTTGTGAACTACTATGTAGAGTAATTTATGCTCAAATCTTATCTACCTATCTTATACGTTTATATTCATGAGGTTCAATCAAGAGTTTCAAACTCTCATGTCTTGGTCTACTTCTGCCACAAGCTCCTTGAATGCATTCAATTTAAAAGACAAGACATTCGCTATTCCGTTCTTGCCTCCTCACATGAAATTGTCTGAAAACAGAATGCTAAGATTAAGACAAGATAAAATGAATCCCTTTAGCTAAACTGATAGGTGAACGCTGTTTGATATGTTCTTGTTTAGGGGTTTGTTCCACTGTCCAGATGTCACACTACATTTTTCTATCACCCACCTGCCCATACAGTATTTATGAAACTTAGGTTTTTAAACACCTCCATAACTTCAATATTATGAGTTGTCAGTCAATCTATTTCCACCATCCCAGCCACCATTATACGCCATCATTAATTTCTGATACTTGCACAACAAGAAATGCTGCAAATCATACCTGTGTAGTTTTCTCTTGACCTGTTTGCACCAGTGAGACATTTGAAAAGCGAGTTGTAAATTAATTCCACACATTCAGATTAACTTTGTTTCAATTGTTCTGTTGGGGGTATGCTTCTTGTGCATTAAACCCTCTGGCTCCCTTTCCAGTCTTCCATATATATATGCCAAAGGTGGAAAACATCAACTCTCCTGTCATCAACTGTGCCTGGACCTTAGCCAACTTATTTAATACTAATTGCTACTTCATTGTTACCTTAAATGTGTCCACCTTGACCTGTGGGAATCTTCATTGTAATCTGGCTGTGTCCAGCTCACTATACAGAAACAAAAACTGTGTTTAAGACCTTCACACATTTCTGGCTTCAGTAACACACACAACTTTTTGAGCAGCTAGGTGAAGCAGCTAACCAACTCTAGCAATGCTTGTGCCTTCACCACTGATGCAGTTAACCAGCTTCTAGAAATAATTACATCTTTACCACTAATGAGGAAAGCATCATTGAATACTTGTGCCCACCATTCAAATAATGCATTTGGTTTCTTAAGCACAACCAATATTAAGGATAATTTAAAGGTGAAAATATCCTTAGCTAAGAATTTAATTAGAAGCTTGTTGTCTGAGTGGATTAGCAACATACTAAGGCCTAATTTGATATATTCTTTTAAAAGTTAGGCACGTAAACCCTTTTCTTTCCTCATCTTATATAGCAATTCAAAACACGTGCATGGCAAAGTACCTGCTTTTCTCAATAAAGTAGTTCAGCAAATTATCTTCAGGGTATGAGAGATGAGCTTTACCCAAAACATACTCTTTCACTCCACTGAGACCAGTCCTAAAAAGGGAAAATTAATGTGCACTAGAGCTAATTAGTCAGCTCAATGTACTTCCTTCTGTTGACAATCTATTTTTCAGTTTTTGGGCATAAACCTGAATGTGCTACCTAGTGGATTTCCGGTTTGTATTTGAGAGTTCTTGCAGGCATCTCTAAATGATAGTCTGGATGTCACGCAAAACTCTCTGAGAGGAAATTAGCTTTTTCTTCAGATATTCAGATAGAACATTATACTAAGCTTACGAACAATGAGAGGGGAAGATAGAGCCCGTGCTGATTTAGGTGATTCTATATTTGCCCTAATAGTACCAACTTCCAACTACTGTATTATCCTTTTTAGTCCATTTCTCTCTTAAGTTATTCTATCCTGACAGCCATCCTTTGCACTACAACCTTGTATACCCACCACACGCGTTGCATTGTGGCAGGAAGATAATTGTTGAACACTTCCAATTCATACTGAAAACACAGCCCTTTTCTCCTTAAGCTTTCTTTCTTCCTCTCAACCCAGAAGGACTGAATTCAAAGAACATTGAAGGTCTATCCTTGGTGCCCCTGCTAACTACCTTATACCCCAATCGAAATCTGGGTGCTTTCCTCAGATATTTTGGAATCTTTCATCGTAAATTGACCAACTATCACTGATTTGCTCTTGAAAGTGATTTACAGACAACCAAAATTTATGTCTGTGGATCATACCAGGAAAGCTTCCCTTATAATGATTCTGTAGTATTATGGCCAGTGAAGACTACCAATACGTGAAAGATGTTTCATTAAAATGTTTATGTAAGCTTTTGCCTTTCAATCAACCTATCACCACAAAGATGCCTTCTTTTGTTTTGCCTTTGAAAGTGTCAAAGAAATCATGGTAAACCTTTACAGATCCTTAATTATTTGGATATGTGAACTGGCAAGCCCCCCCTCATTCTATTTCTGAGTTTAGCACTGATTGCCTCCACCTGTGCCCCTGTGGTAAATAAAGATTTCAGAGACTATGGGACTGATTTAGATATTGGTGGACGAGTTACTCTGTCACAATTGTGATGGATATCCTTCAGTCAATTTCTAAATTCCATTATATCCTATGAGATTTAGATATCAGTCACTGCTGTGATGGAGTAACCCATCCACCAGTTTCTAAATCGGGCCCAATATTTCCAAATGTTATCCTACCTCTATTAGTCTGTCTCTTGTATAATTCACTTGTTTACCTCTTTTTATTCACTCTGAAGTCATAGAGCCCCCCTTTAACTGCAATCCAGTTCCAGAAACAGCAAATGTATGTTTAGCTCCATTTGAAGTCTGCTTACCCTTCTTCCTCTAGTATGACTCCAACTCACTGAGTTACTGTCATTTAAGTTTCTTAGGTCCAATCCTCCCACCACCGCCACTTGGTCTTTTCAGTCCCTATTGCTAAGTCACACCACAATACACTCCAATGAACACCCTTCTGGGAAATATCCAGTGCACAATTGGTGCTGACATAATACATTTAACAGAAGGTGGCACACACATTTCTCTGACTCCAACGGTAGTACCAAAGTGCCCCAGGGCAGAAAATGGGGGCACAATGCCTCA
Source organism: Pleurodeles waltl (assembly GCF_031143425.1). NCBI lineage: Eukaryota > Metazoa > Chordata > Amphibia > Caudata > Salamandridae > Pleurodeles > Pleurodeles waltl. Next base: position 1,118,999,544 of record NC_090447.1, read on the forward strand.
TACACCACCTTATATATATTATGTAATTGGGCACCCAATGTTCTTTTCCAAACAAATATCTAATTAAAGCTCATGACTAAAGAGTCATGCCCACCTGCTACAAAATAAAATATATGCATGCATTCGGCAGTGAAATTGTTCAAGATATTTTCTACACTACATACATTCATACAGGTGAATATAATGTCCTTAACAATAGCCTTGCTTTCCAATTAGCCACTCGTGGAATCCCTACACATTGCCTTCAAAGCACAGTGGTCTGTGTAATCAGACCCCACGTATTATACAATTATAAGCTCTTCCATAAGAATAATTTATGTGTATTGTGTTCTAGCCCGCAGTGCCTCTTAATATAGCTTCTACAAGCTCCATACTAATTCCCTGATGTGTAAGCTTTTCTTTTATAGACGTTGATTAAGATGAAAGCCTTCCTTTCTCTGCTCTGTTACTTCGAGCATTGTAAGCAAGGGTCTCCTGTGACTGCCGCTTCCTAGTTTAAAAGGAAGGACTGTTGAGTAAAAGTGTATTAATTTATTACCTGACAAATACAGAAAATAGGTGCTAAAAATACCTATAAAAAGACCAACACAACTGCAAATGTAATGTCTCTTATGTCTCAAAGTATGACATATTGAGAAAGTGGAAAGGAAAGCAGACGAGCCTTATCAGCAACAATCAATTGATATGACTCTAAAATGTGTTTTAACACAATGATGATGACAAGTCCCGTCTTGATTTAATGTTCTTGGTGTAATACAATCACCTATTTTCTGTGTAGATTTACTCTATTAGTTATTGCCCGTAGTTGTTATGGAATTTGTTAATACACATTTAGACCTTAACAGGGAATAGCGATAGCAAATCCCAGCACATTATTCATCTACCTGAATTGACTCACTGTTCTATTGGCAGCGATTTTGATCTTAAGTCTCTTGTCACTTTCACAACGATTGCTACTTTAACAAAATCCAGCGCCAGATTGGGAGATCTAGTGAAAGCCTAGTTAATAATCGCTATTCAAAACCCTAATTTTTCAAAGCAGCTCATAATTTAGGGTTCTTATGCATTGGGGGCGGGGAGGGCATTTACCTATTCTACAGGTGCTCAACGTATCATCTAGGAACAAGGCATTGCTCGGGCTCTTTGATACCAATATCTCTCGGTGGATGCTATGTAACTCCGTGAATATTAGGAAGCCATGCAAGCCTCGGCCGTGGCAAGGTTCATTTAGCTGTAATTGTGTACGAGTAGACTGATGACTTAGACTTTATTCCTGGTAAAAGAAATGCGTGTCTCCTCACAATAGTCCCAGTGTATATTTTGTTTACTATCCAACTCCCCCTACCTTCATCCTTTTCATCCTTTTCGATTATTCTGCCCTCATAATTGACTCCTTTAATCATCCTACTCTCAATGTTGGACCGAAATGTTAACCCTTCTATTTCACAGCATTTGTTGAATTTCAGTGAAACTCAGTTTCACTTTCTCTTCCGCAGATGTGATAAGACTCCGTCTGGCTTACCATAGTAATGTACATTTATGTGATTTATGTGCTGAAAAGACTTATGAACAACCAGCGTGGTAGTACAAGAGCATTTCACAATATATACTCGTGTTCTTCAGCCAACTGATATGCCAGCAGGCGTTTCTGGGATCCACAGACGACTAATAGATTCACTGATAGTGGCGATTAGCCACCCACACAAAAATTCAAGTATATGATGACGGCCTTAGGTGTGAATAAAATTTACAATTGACATGAAGCTGAAGAAAAACAAAAGCTTAATTATTAGCCAAAGGCTTACATCGTTAATTGTTCATGTGATGGATCATATTTATATAGTTCAACTCTCACAAATATTAGTTAGGTAAAGGTGGGGGCAGCACATTTTTGCTTCAGAATGATAAAGTATGCCATAGATTAGATCTACATGGAAAAAACTGTTTGAAGGCATTGACAATAGCAAGCGGACCAGACTGTTAAGAGTGTTAGTAATGATGATAGTTTGTTGTGATGTTTGGTATATTATTAAACGGTATTATGACAAGTGACAGATCATTTTGTGATATAAAGAACAAGGTAGCATATTGCATTGTTTGAAATGCGTGCTCCACGCGCATGCTTAATTTAAGTTGGACACTTAAGAAGTTGTGGGAACCGCATCCTGAGGGTGTTGAGCAGCGGACAAAAACCTGCACAGCGTGGGCCTAATTCACAGTTTGTATTTGGTGAGTTGATATATCTGACTTCTAAGGTGTGAGTTAAACCTCCATGGTTACCTTGTTTAGTCCTTGCTTAAGTGTAACCCACATACGCCTGGTTCCTTTCAGGAAGCCCATTTTACGCCTGGAGCCTACTCAGAAACTTCACGAATTTGGGAACTATGCCTTGAAATACAAGTGTACATTACATGTAAGTCAGGGATGGGACACAAATTACAGAAATACCTGTGGTGCATTCTTGCCTCCAAAACAAAAGAGGCAAACATTGTACTGCCTTTGTAAATTTTGTAAATGAGTTTTGTAAGTACAAAAACATAATTTGAAAAGGAAGTGATGATACATTACTAACATTTTGTAGATTTCTAGTAATAATGGCAATGTGTGTACTTTGTCTTTTTAGCAACTAATAATAACTTATCCAAACTTGAAGATTAGGGAAATATTTTGATATTACTCTGCACAAATGTGATGCAGTACTGTGTATGTCAAAATCTAATTGTCCTCACTTTATTTAGAGGTAGGAGAACTGTCATGCTTTCACAAGGTGAGGATAACTATGACTGATGGCCTGAGTGACGTTTTTAGGGTGGATGTTCTGACGCACAAATTTCCTTCCAGTTGTGAACAGGAAAAACACATAGATGACCACCATGTGCAGCGAGAAAACTACCACTGTGTCAGGGCCAATTATTTTGGGAGTGTATTTTTGAAAATCACAAAACTTTGCTGTGCAGAAGCATTGAACATTATGCCCACACATCACATCTTTACTGCTTTCAGAGGAGCCAGTGTGGAAGTTGCTCCTGTAAAGGAACAGAGATCTCTAACTGTCTGGAGAACACTAAATGTGTCAGGCTGTGCCCCTCTATGCCTTTCATAATGGTGTAGTGTCTGCCAAACTCTAAATAGTTCCCTCAGGGTCTTATTTATGGCTTAGAAGAGTGAGAGGAATGTCATAAACCAATGGTCCTCCCACCTCGTGAAATTCACTGGTTCATCTGCACTATTTAGAGTTGTAGAAATCACTAGATTACTGTTGGCAGAGCCTCTGCTGGCTTAGGCAGTACTAATCATTGACCAAGCAGTCTGACTTCATTAGGACCTCTGGGTTGCAGAGGCGGCCATTTTGCCTTAATTAGGGCAGGACTACTGACACTAATTTGTGCCTGCACGAAAATGTTGAATGGCCCCCAAGTGGAAGGACAAAGCTTCCGGCACATAAGGGCATTCTAGATGTTGCTAAGAGAAAACATATTCTCACATTAGGAGCCTGTTTTCTCTGATCAAAAAATAATTGGCAGGCATTCACACAAAACATGATGTGTGCTCAACAAACTTCAATGATGAGAAGGGAGTGATGACTCTCTTCACAGCAGAGAGATCTCCCTTGAGATGTGGGGATCTTTATGTACAGTAAGCCAAGGGAGTAGCCACAAAATGAAAATAGCCCCATTTTGTACTAAAGCTCTTATGGCACCAAGCAAGTAAATGAAGTCTTTCAATACCCTCAACAGAAGAGCTTGCTTGCCTCTTCCATCCAAGCATATATCCATTTATCTTTTCATCCTTCCAACCACCCAAGATAATCACCATTTCACTTTGCATTCTGTCATCCATTCAGTCTTTCATCCAACATTCAGTCTCTCGCCATTCCGTCCATCTGTCCACCCATCCATATTCAAAACTGTCCATTTATCTTTAAACCTATACATCAAAAATATCCATTCTTTCACTCAGTCACCCAACCTTACATTTATCTATCCCCTTTTATCTATTCATCCTTCCACTCCTTCACTCATCTATCACCCTTTCACTCATCCATCATCACTCCATTTATCCATCCAGCCTCCCTTTCACTCATCCATCCGTTCACTCATGAATTCACTCATCCATCATCCATCCTTTCACTTATTCAGGTATTCACCCTTTCACCCATCATCTGTCCATCCTTTCATTCAGCCATCCATCTATCCTCCCTTTCACTCATCCATCCTTTCACACATTATCCTTCTATCTATCTTTTCACTCATCCTTCCATCCATCCATTCATCCTTTCACTCATCCATCTACACTTTCAGTCAGTCCATCCATCCATCAAGCCATCCACTCATCGATCCATCTATTTATCCTTTCATTTATCAATCCATCCTTTCACTCACTCATCCATCCATGCTTTCTCTCAGCCATCCATCCATCCATCGTTTCACTCATCCATCCAACCTTTCACTCATCATTCACATTTTACTCTCCATCCAGCCACCATTTCATTCACACATCCATCCAGTTACCCCATCACTCACCTATCCTTTCATTCACTCATCCATCCATCCCTCCTTTCACTCATCCATCTGACCACGCTCATCAAGCCATCAGTCTATCCTTTCATTCACTCATTCATGTATCCTTTCACTCATCCTTTCTTGCATCCATCCTTTCACTCATTCATACATGCATACATCCATTCATTCATCCATCCATCAACCCTTTCAACCTTTCCATCCATTCAGCTTTTACTCCACTCATCCATCCACCATCCATTTACCCTTTTGCTCATCTTCCATCCTTTCAGTCACTCACTCATCCATCCATTCTCCTGTCATTCATTCATCCACCTTATCCCAATCCATCCATCCATCCATTTGTCCATCCTTTCTTCCTTTCACTCATTCATCATTACATCCTTCTGTTCACTCATCCATCCATGCATCTATCCTTCCACCCATTTACTAAACCACTCATCCACTACTTCACTCACATATCCATCCATCCATCCTTTCACATCAGTTATGGGCCTATGTGTGCCACATTGCAGACAGAAGAGGCCTATCACAACACTATCCCTACTCTAGCTGGTAAGGGGGTGGGGGGTTAATGACGCTGCTACATTAAACATATCCATCCTTTCACTCAATCATCCACCCTTTTGTTTATCCATGCCCCTTTCTTCGATTCATCATCCACTCTTTCACTTCTCTATCCACCCTTTCACTCATCTATTCACACCATTCATCCATTCATCAATCCTATTTTTCACTCATCCATTCATTCACTTTTTCACTCATCAATCCACTCGTCTGTCGTCATCCTTTCACTCACTCATCCATCATCTTCCCTTTCACTTTTTCCTCCATCAATTCACCACTTCAACCATTCATCTGTCCCCCCTTCATCCAGCCATCCATCTACCCTTCCTTTCACTCATTCATCCTTTCACTCATCCTTCCTTACATCCATCCTTTCACTCATCCATCCATCCACCCTTTCACTCAGTCCACCCATCCAGCCAGCCATTCACTTGTCGATCTATCCATTTAACCTTTCACTCATCAATCCATCTTTCCACTCACTCATATATTCATCCTTTCACTCAGCCATCTATCCTCCCTTTCATTCACCCATCCTAACATCCATCACACATTCATCTATGCATCTATCCAGCCACCTTTTCACTCACCCATCCATCCATCCACCATTTCACTCACACATCCATTCATCCATCCATTTACCTTTTCACCCATCCATCCTTTCACTCACTCGTCCATCCATTCGCCCTTTCACTCATCCATCTATCCATCCTTTGATCCAGGCATCTCTCTCTCCTCACTCATTCATCCATTCTTTCACTCACCCATCCTTATATCCATCCTTTCGCTCATCATCCATTCAGTCATCCATTCAACAACCCTTTCAATCTTTTCATCCATCCATTTACCCTTTAGCTTACTCATCCATGCTTTCACTCACTCATCCATCCATTCTTTCTTTCATAATTCATTCATCTACCTGTTCACACATCTATCAATCCATTCATCCATCCTTCCTCCCTTTCACTCATCCATCCTTACCTCCACCCTTTCTCTCATTCATAGGGAAGAAGCTCGGGCTGAGATTAGAGCACTCATCACGTTTGTTTTGCACCACATTTATTTTATCTGTTTCAAGTGTTTTTTATCTTGAATTGCTGCATATCAATGGTAGTGGTGTTGAGGGCTGGTTTTATGGTTTCGTAGGCTGCCAAACTGGTTTGGGACGTTCTAAAAATGTAGAAAACTTGTTGCTGTAAAACTGTCAAAAGCTTGCTGCTATAACATTTTTGCTTGTCTTGCACTTACCTTGAGGACCCTGTTAGAGCCCATGCCATACCTCGTCCTTTCCACTATGTTGGAAGTTGGGGGATTGCTTTCCTCTCCTATTAGCCATTTTGTATTTTGCCAAGGAGAGGATCAGGACAGTGCCCTAGCCCTGACTCTATGTTTCCAACTGCACCTTGTTAGACTTGGCATCCTTGGTGTGGTCTCCCATAACTTTTTGCCTCTGCTTCTCAGGTTGTTGATATATGCTGAATTCTGTTTTTGCTGTTTTTGATACTGCTAACCAGTGCTAAAGTTCAAGTGCTCCCATGTAAAAGGTATGTGTAATTGGCTTATCCATGATTGGCATATTTCATTTACTACTAAGTCCCTAGTAATATGCAGGACTTGTAAACCAAATGCTACTAGTGGGCCTACAGCACTGGTTGTGCCACCCACATGAGTAACCCTGTAAACATGGCTCAGACCCGACACTGCAGTGTCTGTGTGTGCAGTTTAAACTGCCAATTCAATTTGGCAAGTATGCCTACTTGCCAGGCGTAAAGCTTCCCTTTTTATACATGTAAGGTACCCCTAAGGTAGGCCCTAAGTAGCCCCATGGACACGGTGCAGTGTATGTTAAAGGTGGGACATGTACTGCTGTGTTTTACATGTCCTAACAGTGAAATACTGCCAAATTCGGTTTGCACTGTTGCAAGGCCTATCTCTCTCGTGGGTTAACATGGGGGTTGCCTTTAAATATTCTTAAAGTGCAGATTGCCGGTGAGAGGAGATAGAAATACGGAGTTTGGGGTCTCTGAACTCACAATTTTAAAATACATCTTTTAGTGAAGTTGGTTTTTAGATTGTTAGTTTGAAAATGCCACTTTTAGAAAGTAGGCATTTTCTTGCTTAAATCATTCTGTGACTCTACCAGTTTGTGGATTCCCTGTCTGGGTCAGTTTGACAGTGGGGCTGTTTGTGAATCCACTCTAGACAGTGAGACAAAGGGAGCTGAGGGGTAGCCTGCACATCCTGATGAGCCATCTGTGCTTGCCCTCTCACAATGCAGTCTCCAACCCCCTAGTGTGTCTGAGGCCAGGCCTGAGCAAGGCAGGATCTTGTGAACAACAGAGACTTTCCTTTGAAGTATGCCACCTTCAAAGGCAGAAAGGGGTATAAGTATTGGACCTAAACCCCTTACAAATTAGATCACTTCTGGAACCAAGAGGACCTCAGCCAAGAAGAAGATTGGAAGAGCTGAGGAGAAGTGCTGCCCTGGCCTGTGCTTTTTTGGGCTATCCTGCAGTTGCTGCTTCTGCCTGTGAAAGGGGACAAAGACTGGACTTTGTGGTATGTTCCTGCTTGAGAAGAATCTCCAAGGGCGTGGACTGAGCGTGCCCCCTGTTCTGAAGTCTCAGGGCCATGAAAGACTTCCTCTGCCAGAACCTGCACTCTCTGCTGAGACTCCTTCCCTGCCAAGTGGTGTCTAATCCTTGGAAGAAGCTGGTGGAAAACCAAGAAAATGCAGAAAAACTGACCTCGGACTACTCCGGAGCGAGGCCGCTGCCGACTCCCGTGGTGCAGCCTGCAACCGAAGCCATGGTCCTCGCTGGAGTGCAACGACCTCGCAGGCCCCACGCTGCTGCAGCCTCGATGAAGTCCGCGACTCCGTCGAACTGGCCGCAGCACGGTATGAATGCTGGACATTGACTCTGCTGGTAGTGCGCAAATCCAACGTTTTGCACCTACACCGTCTCACCTCCACCGTTCTGCAGCAAGGACCCGATGCCTCTTTGTGATGCCTCCTTTTCTTCACTCCACAGCACTGGAACTGATGTCACCTCAGATCCAGCAACGCCATGATCCCCGACTCCGTTCACCAGCTTGTTTTCTCATTTTCACAAGGTATTGTGCCTGAGGGTCTATGTAACTCCGTGACCGGTGCCCTTGGCGTTGGATTGTTGGGAACAACTCAGTCACGACGCAGTGTTATCACCTAATCGAAGCATTTGCGTTTTTGAGCGCTATTTTTGTGTTTAAACTTTAAAAATTCATAACTTGACTTGTGTATTTTGGATGTTTGTCATTTTGGTCTTGTTTTGTTCAGATAAATATTGGCGGTTGTTCCAACCTGGTGTTGAGTTATTTTGTAGTGTTTTCACTATATTACTGTGTCTTTTGGTACAAATACTTTAAACATTGCTTCTAGGTTTAATCTTTCTGCTCGTGCAAAGATACCAATGGGGTGAGTGGGGGTTAACCAGGTGTATTTCTCTTTTGCCCTGACTAGAGTGAGGGTCCTTGCTTGGACAGGGGGTAACCTGAATGCCAACCAAAGACCCCATTTCTAACAAATATAAAAAATAGGCTGAAGCACAGGTAGTTCCCTCGGAAAGAAGTTCCCACTGAAGTTACAGAGCTCATTATGCTCATTTTCCTCCACAGTTATTTTATCCATTTTAATTGTATTTTACCTTGAATTCGTGCATATGAATGGTGGTGGTGTTGTAGGGGTTATTTTATGGTTTCTTAGGATGATAAACTGGTTTGGGACTTTATACCTCTAAAATGTAAAACTAGACTGTCAAAAGCTTGCTGTTTGCACGTCTTGCACTTATCTCATGATGTTTGTTAGAGCCCATGCCATACCTTGTCGTTTCCACCGTGTTAGAGGTTTGGGGATTACTTTCCTCTCCCATCGGCCATTTTGATTTTGCAGTGGAGAGGATCAAGTCAGCTTTCTAATGCTGACTCTATGTGCCCAACTGCATATAAAAAGTGGGTCAATGCGCAGATGTGTGCAGAGAGCATGCCACTGTCTGCGACTGGACAGAACTGGGGGCCAGGGAAGCTGCCTGTTTGAACACAGAGGGTAAGCACTTGAAATATCCCCTAATTGACTTTATAAACTGGTGCCCTAAAGATGTGAGTGAGGTATGTGACACGTATGCCCTCATTACAACCCTGGCAGTAAATGCCGCCGACCGCCATGCTGAGGGCCGCCAACATACCGTGACCGCGGCGGTATACCGTTACGGGTATTATGACCCACACAGAGAAATCCACCACTATACAGACACCCACACAAGTCTGCTAGCCCAAAGGTCAGTGATAAACTGGCGATACCAAAACCCACTGTTACGCCAACAGAAATACGCCCACAGCATCATGACCCACGAATCACCTTGGCGGTCATTCAACCGCGGTACACACCGCTGCGCTCAAAATACACACACACTAACAAAACTACACCACATTGGACACTTCAAACTATACACACCTGACACACATACACACACCACACCCACACACCCAATCCAATATAAAACTCCCACCCACAATACTCACAACCCCTTAAAATGAAAAATAATATTGCCAACTGAGAGAGAGAGACAAGCCAGGAGCACCCACTGAATCTGAGCCACATAACACCATCACCCATGCACCACTGACGCACCTCACAGCACACACCCCAACACATCACCCCACAAACCCTCACACATACAACTCACACTACATCCATAGCACCACAAAGACACCCCGGTTCTCTGAGGGGGAGCTAAGGGTCATGGTGGATGAAATCATCCGGGTAGAGCCACAGCTATTCAGATCACAGGTGCAGCAGACGTCCATTGCAAGAAAGATGGAGCTATGGTGGAGAATCGTGGACAGGGTCAACGCCGTGGGACAGCACCCCAGAACAAGGGATGACATCAGGAAGAGGTGTAATGTCCTACGGGGGAAGGTGCGTTCCGTGGTAGCAAGACACTAGGTAGCCGTACAGAGGACTGGCAGTGGACCACCACCTCCTCCCCCACAACTAATAACATGGGAGGAGCAAGTCTTGGTGATCTTGCATCCTGAGGGCCTCGCAGGAGTAGCAGGAGGACTGCACTCTGGTAAGTAAAATCTTTACTACTATATCCCCCATCCTACCTGCATGCCATCACAAACACCTACTCTTACCCTCACAGCCATCACTCCACCACCTCACATATACCACACTATCACAACCCACCCATCCCAATAACAAGCCCTGCATGCAACACCAAATGCATGGACACACATCACAGACCTGCATGGACACCCATCACCACAGCATGCACACTAGTGATAATCACTTTGCCAAACCAATAACATCTCACACAACCCAAACGTGCCTTGCTACTAAAACCATAGAGGGAAACATATCCATGCACAAGATGGCACACGCAGATACAATAACACTGCATTTACATCCCCACAGGACCCCCACTCAACATCACCAGAGAGGAGGTGCCACCAACATCCAGTCCCCCCACAGAAGAGGCCCACAGTGATGACAGCAGCTCTGCACGCCTGGATCACGATGACCAACCTGGCCCATCAGGGACCTCTGGACAGTCGGTTACCCTGCCAACAGCCCCAACCCACCACAGAGCCTCCCCACTCAGGAAACACTAGCACAGCACCCACTCAGCGGGCCCATCCCTCTGTCCCCAGGACATGTCAATCAGCAGTGTGTCCACCACTACAGGAACCCTAGGCAACCCCACAAACCCAAGGCAATCAGAGACCTGGGGTCAGTGGGCACACGGTTCAGGGGACAGAGGCACAGGACAACAGGGAAGCTGGGAGGACTGATGTGCGACAGGAGGAGGACAAGCCCAGGGAACCCCCTCTCCATGAGGCACTTGCAGAGATCCTGGGAGAATACCACCATTCCCAGGAGACCATGGCCCAGATACTGGCCAAGTTTCAGGAGACCCAGCGGCTGCAGGAGGGACAGTACCTGGGGATCAGGGAGGACCTGAAAGACATCCATACCACCCTGGTCAACATTGCAGGGGTACTGGCAGACATGGCCAACACCATGAGGGAGGCAGTGGCACAACAACGGGCCCCTGACACTAGCCACACCGAAGAACAGCCCTCCACCACTGCCGATGCTAGAGGACAGGAGGCCCCACCACAGGACCAAGAGGCCGCCAGCACCCCACCCCCTGCAGAAGGAGAACCACCCCACAAACGGTCCCTGCGATCCAAGCAGAAGCCAGAGAACATTGCCAAGATCCACGTCAGAAAATAAGACTCTCCTGAATGTCACCCTTGTGTCCCACTCTGTCACCCTGTACACCTTGTACTGCCATTGCTCCCCTTCCTATGCCCCCTGGGACATTGCACCTGTGATACAAAAAGACTGGACTCTACCCTGGACTTTCCTCCATCAACAACCCCACCCATTGCAATAACCCCTCCACTTATTAGCATATAAATAAACACTCTTGGAACAAATACAAGTATGGAGTCTGTCAAATGATTGAAATATATATTAGTTTAACAAGCTGTAAACAGTGCAATTCAAATATACAGTTATATATCCATAGGTGTGACTTGTAGTGGGCAGCAGTAAACACACCAGGAGCGAGAGTGGGGCACAGAGATCTGAAAATAGAGATTCCAAAGAGTACAGTAAGTGGCCATAGACATAGGGATATCAGGCTTCCATGTTCATTGTCTAACACAAAACTGCAATGGAAAGTGAAGTTACAGTGTCTTACCTGTGTATCACTGGAAGTACTGTTGAATGAGTGAACTTTTGTTGTCCACATCTTCTTCCTCTGCCTCCTTCTCCTCACTGTCCACAGGCTCCACCAGTGCAACAAGACCATCTCCAGGCTCATCCTCCTGCAGAAAAGGCACCTGGCGTCTCAAGGCCAGGTTGTACAACATGCAACATGCAACGATGATCTGGCACACCTTCTTGTGTGAGCAGTACAGGGATCCACCTATCAGATGGAGGCACCAGAATCTGGCCTTCAGGAGGCCAAAGCTTCTCTCAATTATTATCCTTGTTCACCCATATGCCTCATTGTGACCTTCCTCTGCCCTTGTCCTGGCATTCCTCACTGGAGTCAGTAGCCATAAGAGGTTGGGGTACCCAGAGTCACCTGCAAATATCAAGGGATACCTGTTAGCCACACACTCAACCTTAGGGACAACCCCACACCTGTATACCAACATCTCCTGGGTGGGGACCATGGGCTCACCTATTAGCCACACATGGTGCCTCTGGATTTGAGACATCACATAGGGAATGCAGCTATTCCTCAAAATAAAGGCCTCTTGCACAGAGCCAGGACACTTGGCATTCACATTGGAGATGTACTGGTCCGCCAACAACACCATCTACACATTCGGAGAGTGAAAGCTTTTTCTATTCCTGAACACTTGTTCATTTCTCGGGGGGGCAAATGCTATATGTGTGCCATCAAAGGCACCAATGATGTTGGTGATATGTCCCAGGGCATAAAAGTCAGCCTTCACTGTGGCCAAATCCTCTACCTGGGGAAATACGATGTAGCTGCACATGTGTTTCAGCAGGCAGGGCAGACAACACTCTGGTCAACACGTTGGAGAACATTGTCTGAGACATCCCTGATGCCATGGCCACTGTGGCTTGGAAGGAACCACTTGCCAGGAAATGGAGCACTGACAGGACTTGCACTAGAGGGGGGATACCTGTGGGCTGGCAGAGCGCTGAAATCAGTTCTGGGTCCAATTGGGCACACAGTTCTTGGATTGTGGCCCTATCAAGGCTGTAGGTAAGGATAATGTGTCTGTCCCCCATTGTCGCCAGGTCCACCAGGAGTCTGTACACGGGGGATGTCTCCATCGCCTATTCATCCTCACCGGTTGAACTCTAGGGTGTAAAATGGTGAGCAGAGGGTCATATTCACAAATATATAAAAAATAAAAATGCATTTTTCCCTTTACAGAAACAGTGTGTGAATGTGAAAGTCAGTTGATGTGCCAATGTCTGCGGTGATGCAGTTAGGTGCCATTGCCTGTGCCCCCCTGAAATGGCGGCTGCCTGACCTGTGAGGAGAGACAAGTGGAAACGAGGTCATTCTACTGGCGCTGTGCGCCATTACGGTCGGCGGTCGATTACCGCAGTGCAACTTCGCGTTGGTTATCATTGAGCCCTATGGGTTTCTGGAGCCAATGGCGATGTACGCCGGCGGTGACTGTACGCACTGCCGCGGACGTGACCGCCATTTTCTATCTGTTCACTCACTTGCTACCTGACCTTCAACAGGAGAGGACCTACACTGCAAGTGCTGCTGTGATCTGTGTCTGGAAGCGACAATGGCTCGAGTGTCTGGGGAAAGGGCCCCTACCTTTACTTCGGAGAAGTTGAAGAGACTGGTGGATGGGGTCCTACCCAGTACACTTTACTCTATGGTCCTCCTGACAAACAGGTGAGTACACAGTGAGCATGATGCGTGGGCCATGAATGTATGGATTGCTGTGTGTGTAAGCCTCGTGTGTGGAGGGGGCAGAGGGGTTCTGGACAGAGGGTTGCATGTCTGGTGGTCAATGTTTATGCATAAGGTGATGGGAGGGGTATTGTGGGCCATGAGTATGACAGTCCAGACGGTCTGACTAATCCCTTTTCTGCTGCACTTTTTCTGCAGGTCAGCGCCCATCAGAAAAAGGGTATTTGGCGTGCAATCGCCAAGGAGGTAAAGATCCTGGGGGTCTTTGATAGGCAGAGCACCAACTGCTGCAAACGGGAGGACCTGTGCTGCTGGGCAAGGAAGACAGCGGAGGCCCAACTGGGGCTGGCCTCCCAACGAGGAAGGGGTGCCCTTCGTACCCTGATCCCCCTGATGTTCCGCATTCTGGCGGTGGTCTATCCGGAGTTATGTGGGCGCTTGAAGGTATCACAGCAGCCACAAGGGGGTGAGTACAGATTCTAAATCATGAGTTTGTGCGTGTTAAGGTTGTACCTGGGTGGTGGATGTTGGCTGTCGCTGCCCGTAGGCCAGGGTGAACTGGCAGGTTAGGTCCCTTTTTGGGCAGGCTCTGAAGCACTCCAACCCCAATAGTGTTAGTGGGCATCTACTACTGGGCAGGGTCCTGTTGGTTTCAGGTGTGTAGCCAATGGCATTGGGCAATGTACCCCATGGGTTGGTGACTAGCTTTGTAACTGGTTGTGGATGGCCTAGTGCATTGGGGTGATCCCTGTGTGTTGTGTAAGCCAATGGTAGTGTTGTTGCTGGCATAGAACAAGTGTATCCTCTGTCTCTCTCCCCACCTTCTTGTTTTGTCACTCTGTCCTTGTGTGCATTAGCCTCATCTGGCGGAGGAGCAGAGGCACCGGCGATGGAGGGACCTGCATCCCACATGGGCCTGGAGGCCAAATCCACTGACGATGAGGACACCAGTAGGACGGAGGATGAGGGGAGCACCACGACGGAGACAGGAGGAGACACTACAGACAGCGACACCTCCTCTGATGGAAGCTCCCTGGCAGTGGCGGACACCTCTGTGCCCACCCCAACGACAGGTACAGCCGCCACCCTGTACCAGCACCGCCCTCCCAGCAGCCCTTCAGCATATTTCCCGTGCCTGCTCACCCAAGAGGGTGGGCATCTCCTTCGCCCCAGGCACCTCAGGCCCTGCCCCAGTCAGTCCTGCTGCACTCAGTGAGGAGGTTATTGACCTCCTGAGATCCCTCACTGTTGGGCAGTCAACCATACTGAATGCCATCCAGGGTGTCGAAAGGCATTTACAACAAACAAATGCATACCTGGAGGGCATTCACTCTGGCGTGGCGGCTCAACAGAAAGTATTTCAGGCTCTTGCCTCCGCACTGATGGCAGCCATTGTCCCTGTCTCCAGCCTCCCCCTTCAACTTCCTCTACACAGATCCAATCCCCTCAACCCCAACCTATCCCAAGCACACCTTCAGACAAGCATTCACCCAAATCAACACACAGAAGTGGCTCAGGCAAACACAAGCACCACACTTCATCTCACCACTGCCAGCAGCAGCAGCCCCAGTGGGCAGCCGTCCTAGGCTGCAGGGAAATGGCTGGAGCCTCCCCCACCACTGGCAGCACCGACACCAGCACCGGCACTGCCACCACTGTAAAGCCGTCCCCGCTGGCGGATGGACTGTAGTCCTGCCTCCAGGGAGTGTCATGCATCCTGCCCACAGAAAATCATGTGGGTCTGAAACCCAGGTGAGTGACTGTGACCTTGCACTCCCCATGTGCTGCATCACAGGGCACAAAGCCCCCTCCAGAACCAGTGGAAGAAGGCATCCACTCACCCCCTCCTTGGCATGATGAAGCACACTGGGCACAAAGCCCCCTCCAGAACCAGTGGAAGAAGGCATCCACTCACCCCTCCTTGGCAGGATGAAGCACATTGGGCACAAAGCCCCCACCAGAACCAGTGGAAGAAGCCACCCCTTGAGAGACTGTGGCCTTGCACTCCCCAGGACCAAGCAGTGGGCAAACCACCCACTTGAGAGACTGTGGCTTTGCACTCCCCAGGACCAAGCAGTGGGCAAACCCCCCACTTGAGAGACTGTGGCCTTGCACTCCCCGGGACCAAGCAGTGGGCATGGAGCCCCCTCCAGGAGCAGTGGCGTTGTACCATCTTCCCGCTGAGGTGCCTCGCCCTTCCCCATCCCCCTGAGGTGCCTGTGTATTTTTAACCTGATGCCCCTGCAGTGTTCTCTCCGCATTGAGGCAGGAGTCAAGTGTGGGCTTGCCCTATGTGTTTTGGCCCAGAGGCCACGGACATTTTGAGAGGGCATTGTCCCGCCTTTTGTGTATATTGTATATATTGTAAATACTGTTTTAGATTTCTGAACGTATTTCTAAGTATTTCTTATATTACACTCATTTGACTCCATTCTTTTTGTCATTGTGTTATTCCAGAGGCTTACGGGGTGTATATGTAATGCTGTTGCATCTGTTTTTATGTATGGTGTTGGGGGTGAGGGTGGGGGTGTTGCGTGTGGCATGTGTGTTTCACTCTCTTTTTCCTCCCCCTCTCCCTTGTGTGCTAGGTGCAGTACTCACTGTGGTCGTCCTCGCCGGTGTTGGTGCTCCTGGTGTATGAGCAGATACACCAGCATGGGGAAGATCTGCAGGTCGGGCTCCTTGGAGTCCTGGTTCTTCCTTGAGTGTCGAGAGGTGAGTCATTTCCCTTCAGAACACTGTTTCCGCCATGCTTTTGATGATGTTGGTACCGCCCCGGAAAAGGTGGCGGATAAGCCTCTTGTAATACAGTGGGTGGAACCTTGTCTTCCGCCTGGCTGTTGGCAGTTACCGCTGCGGTGTTTGTTGCTACCGCCGTGGCGGTCAGAGTGTTAAAGTGGGTGTATTTGTTGGCGGTTTCCGCCGTGGTCATGATTCCATTTTTTTTTACCACTGGCCTGTTGGCGGTGTTACTGCCGCTTTACCACTGACTGCCAGGGTTGTAATGAGGGCCTTAATCCCATAAATACTTCAATGTGCAGCTGTGCTCTTTGTACCTGGCAACCCCTACTTGCTTTAGACCAGGAAGGGCCCATTCTTAATGGTGAGGAAAGAGCTGAGGTTAGGAGAACCCACAAGATGGAAGAGACTTCATGCGCTCTGAATAATGCATGCTTTATGGTCAAACATAGGATGGAAATTAGCAAACTGATTCAAACCCTGGAATTAGAGTGTTTGTTTATCACTGAAACCTGAGCAAGGGGAGACTCACAACCTGATTTAGTGGTGGCCACCCCTCTGGGCTACACTACTGTCAGGCTGGACTGACCTCTTTTTAGTGGAGAGGGACTGGCTATTATTGCTAGAAATGTGATTAACTGCACTCTAGAGCCCATAAGCTTGTTGTCACAAGAAATTTATGAGGCCACGTGATTAGAATCAAAGCTAACAAGAAGTCCACCTTGTCTAGGCTCCTTGTTTACCACCCACCAGGCTGTCAAACTCAGATTATCTAGGCCTGAGATCAAGTTCTGGAACCCTATATTACTAACCCCAATTTCACTATACTGGGTGATTTTAACTGCCATTTGGGAGATGAAGGGTGCAATGATACAGTCACTTTGAAGAATTTTCACAAACTTTCCTACCAATACAGTTGGACATACATTGGATGGTATTTGCCAATTGTTCTGCCCTGATGGTAGGAGATATTCTTTAATGGTGGGGTGATGGTGGTAATTGAACAGGGGGGCCCCATCAAAAATAAGACTAGCACTAGAACTAAAGCATCTACACCGTCAGCAGTGTAGGAGGCAAGAATTGAGATGAAGGACAAACATTGCATCAAAGGAGAAAAATAAACATAAAGATATGATCTGCAGGTATAAAAATGCCATTATAGCTACCAAGTCTTCTTATTTCATAAAAAAGATTAGATCAAGCACTAAAATCCCCAACAAACCTTTTAAGGTCGTCAAATATCTCTTAACTCCCCCAGTCCAGCCAACACTGGAGTTTCTGTAATAGCATTGCTACCTACTTCAGGGACAAGATCTTGAAGATCTTCTTTGATTGTAATGTCAATGAGGACAGGCCTTCCCTCATCTCTGTGGCCAAGGAGTCTGCTGATCAGGTCCCTAATGCTATCATGGCCGCGTTCCGATCCATAATTATTTTGAAAATAAAAGATCTTCTGTTGTACATAAAAACAGGCTTGCTAGATGACCCATGTCCTTCGAGAGTTTTAAAACCTGCTCCAGACCAAATTGCAGCCTTTCTAGAAAAGGTTTACAACCAGGTACTCAAAATGGAATTGTTCCCCTAGTGCTGGAAGGAGGAAATAGTTATTCCCCTTAAAAATAAATCAAATGGGGATCCAGAGGACCAGAAATACATTCACCCAATCTCTCTCTTGCCTGCATTGGCTAAAATTCCTATAAAATACATCAGTCAAGAATTGGCTGGGTTTATTATCACCCAGGACCTACTGGACCCATCACAGAATGGGTTCCGGAGCAGCCACAGCACAGAATCAGCATTGATTGTCGCAGTAGATTCCATTTGTTGCCAGGTGGATCAGGGAGGTACAACTTTCCTAGTAATGCTGGATCTATCAGCTGCTTTTGATATGATATCCCCATCCTGCTTGGTGCCAAGACTGTAACAAGTGGAGTTGACAGATACCACCCTGGATCTACTGGGAAACCTTCTGATAAATTTGACCCAAATAGTCAGTTGTGGGACCTATAGGGCAAAAACGTTCTATGCCCCCTGTGGAGTTCGTTGGGATCCTCCCATAGACCCACTCTGTTTAACATTTATGTTGCCTCCCTGGCTAAATTGGTGCGATCTTTCTGTTTCCAGATGTTGTCCTATGCAAATGACACCCAAATCATTTTCTGTAAATCTGACAATATGTCCCTGGTTGCAGACAGGTTCAAGCCAGGCACAAATGAAATTAGCATCTTGATGAAGAACTGGCTGACAATAAATGCTGAAAAAACTGAGATTCTTGACTTCAGAGCACATAACTCAGTGTGGTCTGAAATTTGGTGGTAAGAGACACATGGTCCCTTACCGACAGTGGTCGCTGCAAAAAAAATGGGGTTACTTTTGATAACACCCTTACCGGTGATACTCAGGTCAACAGAATTGTGAGTTCTTGTATTTTTATTATCAAGATTCTGAGGAAGATATTTACTTTTATCCCTGTTGAACTAAAAGAAGCAGTGGTTATTGTGATAATTACATCACACCTTGACTATTGCAACCCTCTATATTCAAATATTAACAAGTCCTCACTTAACAAATTACAAGTCATTTAAAATGTGGAAGTCTGTTTGGTATTGAGTGTGCCTAAACATCTCTCAGTTAAGGAGGGCATGCATCCCCTTCACTGGCTACCAGTTAGGAAAATTGTGATTTTTAAAGCACTTAATATGGTCTCAATGTGTCTATGTCTCTCCCTCATCAGAGGCCAATGCCCCTCAGGACTGTATTTCACTGGTACCCTCCAAACAGACAGCTCAGATCATCATCTCTGAGGAAGGTGAACACTACTAGACTTCAGAAGGCCAGGTGGGGCAGCGGTTTAACTGTGGAATACGTTTCCCACCCATATTGCAAGTTTGAATTCTCATGTAGCATTCCGCAAGCAACTACAAACCTGGCTCTTCTCTCATCAGTGATTGTGTGCTCTGGTCATTTTTCTTCAGCAGTTCTCTTCACCGGTGCTAGCGCTTCGACGCCTTCCATCATAATGCACTTTATAAATTTAAATAGAATTTAAATACAAATACATTCATCATTGAATCTATCCATCCAACCCTTCACTCAAACACCCATCCACTATTTAACTCACATATCCTTCCTTCCTTCCTTCCTCAACTTTTGCATTAATTATGAGCCTATGTCTGCTGAATTGCAAACAGAAGAGGCACATCAGAACCCCTACCCATGCTATAGCTGCTAGATCAGGTGGCTGAAGACGCCCCGCACCAAACGCTCTTCCTGTAAGGTAGCAGAGGTCATGCCTGTCTTACAGGGCTATGATTTGTCCCCAAAGCTTAATTAAGGCCAGAAACACATGATATGCATCCTTAAATGACCCAAGTAAATCCTCGTGTGAAGGTTTCATCACTTTACATCCATTTTCTTCATTAGCTGTAGTATGCATTAAACTGTGGAAACATCTCACTCCTGTGCAAGATGGTGGACACGTAGCTGACGGCTGTTAGACCCCGCCCACCCCAGACACCGGCATCAGCGGAGTAGTAGATCGTAGCTGGAGAAGACGCAATGCTGGACTAATGCGTGTGCGACCCCTCCTCCCTCTCTTGCCTTCTCCGCGGCAGCGATTCAATGTGTGGATCCTGGAGTGCGCCCCCCCTCCGTGGAGCAGAGAGGCGTGGTGCTGCATTTACCGACCGCACGTGAGTACGGAACACGAGGAGGGTAACGCAAACAGGTGTGCACCCCCTCCTTGCCTTCTCCGTGACAGTGACTCAATGTGTGGATCCTGGAGTGCACCCCCCCTCCGAGGAGCAGAGAGGCGTGGTGTTGCATTTGCCGACCGCGAGTGAGTACGGAACACGAGGATGGTAACGCAAAACGGTATGGTGCAGCAGGAGAATACTTAATGGATTAAACAAGACCTGGCAGGGGAGGGGGGCTCAATGCTCAAGGTTTAATGTGCCCACTTTAGGACCAGATCAACTGGACATGTATGGCTAGGACTCTCTGAAAACAGCGTATTGTTTATTGACTAGTGCTTTTAGACTGTTTGCCTGGAGTACGGAATTTCTGTCAATGAGGCTCTGTAAACTTTGTGGCACGCTTCCCAGTGCCTTTAAAGTAAGCATGGCACCAAAAAGTAGCCGAAATCCTGGTGAAAAAGGGGAGAGGGCGCAGACAGCGCGAATGGGGAAAGACAATGGGGACTCCGTCCCCGGAAGCAGACGTCCTATATTGGCTGCGGTAAAATTGAGCAGAAAAACTGCAGTTGGGGCTGCTAAGGATGCCAAGAACAGCGCCGACATTCCCCCCCCATCAGATGCCAGGGGGAAGGATAAATTACAGCCTTCGATTACAGGTTATTTGACTTGGGGGATGCAAGAATACAGTTCTGAGCACATTGAGTCCCCTCCAGCAGACAACCAATCGGCGCTAAAAGAAAACCATATGTAAATCAGTGGGGAGAGGGCACGATCTGAAGGCGCTAGGGAAATACTTAATGAGAATGACTCTCTCCTGATTGCGCTGCAAGGTGCCGACGGCGGCCCGTTGGGTGCTTTGGGCAACATAGAAGACCAAAAGCTGTCAAATAATGAGGAAGTTAATGCGCCCATCAGCAAGAGTATGCAACCACGGCCTGTAGAATCTAATGCCAGCATACAGGTCATTCAAGGGGAAGCTGATATCCCTCCTGTGTTGTGCGAGGGGGACTCAAGTTACATGGTCCAAAGTCTTGAGGCAGTAGCCAAAAAGACTGGAACGAGGAAGAAAGCTCCGTATTGGTCTAAGAATGGTGGCGATAAATTTTATTCTTTAACTGAGGATTCAGATGCTACCATTAGTGGCTGCAATCAGAGTGAAACAGGAGGTAGTATATCCTCTGAGTCAGGGAGTGTATCATCAACCGTGGAGCCTACTGTACGACAGCAATGGCGGAAACGCAAGTGCTTAAAAATGCGGGTTGGTCTCAGCGGTGGAATTGAGCTCTCAGCTCAGAGTAGTAAGACACTCAAATGGGACTACCAACCTGACGGGTACAGCGAAGGTGCCCACCCCTGATGTTCAATTTAAGGCTGATGGGGTGCTGACGGTAGGGTAGGCTGTCCGGATCTCAGTATTGGCACCACTAGTACAGATTCAGAAATGCTACAGTCAGTATATGACTAGATTAAGGAGCTGCAAACGGAGACAAGGGTGGAGAGTCGTCGGGCTCGGATTGCCACAAAACACCTGCAAGGAACTATTCGCAAGGTGGTGAAGTCTTGTATAGAAATCAAAGAAAAATTAAATACAATGGAGGAAAGAACGATGGCGGTGGAGGTGGACGTTGAGACCCTAAGAGAACAGAGTGTAGCGCATGATGGACAATTGACTGATATTATGTGGAAACTCGAAGACAAGGAGAATTGTCAGAGGAGGAATAACTTACGCTTTTTAGGCATTGGGGAAGGGGTACAGGGCAATGACATCAGGGCATATATGATTAAATTGTTGCAAGATGCCTTCCCAGAGCTTAGCAATTGGGACTGGGAGTCTGAGGTCCAAAGGGTACACAGATTTCCAGGAGTACAGTGAGAGGGTGATCGCAAATTGGAATATAAATATCCTAGAGCCATATTAGTCGTTTGTGGTAATTATTTGTTAAGACAGGCTATATTTGAAAAAGCCCGCCCAGATTCCCCACGCTGTGTGGAGGGCGTTACTTTTTTTACCCGACCAGACTATTGTCATGTTACCGTGGGGCGAAGATGGAGACTACGGCAATTGATCAAACTATTTCAGGACAAAGGAGGGGAGGCCTATTTGTTGGCCCCCGCTCGTTTAAAGACAGTGGTTAATGGAAAAGTTAAATTGTTTAATTCTGAGGTTCAGGCAAAAGAGTACTTGCTGGTGCTTAAAGCGGTATAACGAATAAGAAGTGACCTAATCTTTGTATCCCCTGTCGATTTAGCCTCTTGGTGGGAATGTTAGTTAAGAATGTAGGGGGTTCTTAAAGGAGATAAGCTGGGCAGTTTGGGGTGGGCCTGCGGTCTGCACCTGGGTGGCACCAACATTCAGGCCAATGTTGGTCTGATTGCTCCGAAGGGTGGGGGGTGTGGGGGTGGGGAATGGAGGTCTCAGTGAGGTTCAAGGGAGGGAGCGGGGAGGAGGGTGGCTAGGAGGAGGAGTGCGGGCAGATGGGGAGGAGGGGTTGGAGGGGGTGAGGGAGGAAGGGGCAGGGTTGGTGGGGGGAGGGGGCGAGATGCCATGGGGGGGAAAGGAAAGTTTGGTACTCAAGAAAATGCAACCAAAGATATGATTACCAAGTACAAGCTGTCTCAGTGCTTGGAGTACCTGGTATGAAGATGGACTCAAAGGGGCGGAGATGGAGAACTAAGCTCTGCAGTAAGAATAGAGAGATGATAATTACTAAGGGTGATTTAGATATGCGAAATCAATTTGAGATATATATATATATATCGGTGCTCCGGATAGCACCGATAAATATATGTGTCCTAAATAATCCCTGCTAGAGGAGAAAAACTACAGGTGATCTGTCAATGTTAAAAGCGGACATTTATTGTCTGCAAGAAACACATATAGAAAAGTCAGATAAAACTCTGCTGGAGACTCTGAGTTTGCGTCTGCTAGGTTGCTCTGAGCAAAAGTCTAAAACAAAGGAGGTCGCCATCCTGGCAAGTAACTCTAAATGTTCTGTCACCCGGACGAAAGCGGATCCATTTGGGAGATGGGTGATCATAGAATGTCTATTAGGTAATGTAAGATTTACGCTATGTTTATTGTATGGCTCAGTGGATGACGATCCGTCATTATTTGATTTTATTTCTACAGAACTAGCAGTATGGCCTGCCCTGTACATCATGTGTGGTGATCAAAATTTTAATGGGTCCTAGGATGGACCGCAGAATTTAAGAGATGTTAGGAAGAAAAGCTATCCGGGACGCTAACCCAGAGTTTTTCTGGCCTTTAAGAATATGCAAAGGGAAGTTGGATTGATAGGTGTATGGCCAACACTGAAACGGTCAAACCCGGGATACACACATTTCTCAGGTCCCCACAGCAAGTTTGCACGGCTAGACTGTTTCCTGGTCTCATCTATATTCCTAGAGGGATTGGAGATCAAGTTATACCCCCGGTTCATGGCAGATCACAATCCTCTACTGTTGGAGGTTAAGATGAAGGATTGGGAGAGACTTATAAAGGGCTGGACGTTTGAGACAGCTCTGCTGAACGACCCCGAGTATATACAGCATATGAGCACACGCTTGAAGGAATTTTTGGATTACAATATGGGAACTGCCCCAATTGAGATAGTGTGGGATACAGTAAAGGCTGTGATAAGAGGGGAAACACTCGGCTTCAGTGTAAGACGACAAAAACAAGCAGCAGCCCAGTTTCAGGAACTCATGGGAAAATTGCAGGCAGCAGAAGAGCAACTTATCAGAGTGATCAAGTATGGCGCAGATATTGAGCATGCTTTACATCAGACAGCGATAGCTAAAATGTTAATAGATAAGTGTTCAGTGGAAAGGGCAGCGGAAAAATATCTGGCAAGGCGAATGGAGTGTTACAAATACAATGAGAAAGTGGGGCATATTTTAGCAGCACGGGCCCGTCAAAGGGCCTCTATTGGCTCAGTCTTGAAAGTGCAGAATAAGGCAGGGCTGATAGTTACAGGCCCCAATGCAATCAGAGAAGCTTTTCGGGAGTACTATGCAGAACTATATAGTGCCGCTACTACTGGTATGGAGCAACCTGATAGTAGGTGGGTGAGCGAGACTCTGGGTGGTTGGACTACCCCAGAGGAGCAAATAGCACTAGGGCAGGAGGTTACAATGGAGGAGTTGGAGGATGCGCTCAGAGGGCTCCCGAATGGGAAGGCTGCAGGCCCGGATGGTATTCTTCTTGAATTATATAAACACTTTAAGAACATGCTATTACCAGTGTTGTTGAAGGTGCTAATTCAAGTACCGCAAGGGAGTAATCCCCCACCATCCTGGGGCACCGCTAATATTGTAGTGTTTTTAAAGAAAGGTAAAGATCCGCTTTGCTTAAGCTCGTATCGCCCAATTACCTTTAAAAAATAGTGATGCGAAACCTTGTTCTAAAATATTTGCGACTCGACTGTCTGCCTATTTCAGCAAATTGGTAACTCATAATCAGCATGAGTTTGTCCCTGGCAAGGACACAACCGATCACATTAGAAGGGTGATAGCATTATTTGATGCCACATATATAGCAGAGGAGCCAATGGCTATGGTTCTGCTGGATGCTGAGAAAGCATTCAATAGAGTCAACTGGGAATATATGCGGGAAACTCTGTGGATATATGGTCTAGGGGAAAGATTCATCACAGAAGTTAAGGCTCTGTATAAACACCCAAGTGCTAGAATACAGATATGTGGTGGCTACTCAAATGATCTCAGGATTGAGCTGGATACACTACAAGGATGCCCGTGGTCACCTTTATTATTTGCATTATATTTAGATCCTTTCCTGCGATATTTGGAAAAGAATGCAAATATTCAACCGGTGGTCCGCAATGGGTGGGGTACAAAAATGTTGGCTTACGCAGACGATGTTGCAGTTATTACTGTAACCCAGATCTGGCCCTCAAGGAAATTGAGAGGGCTGCAGAAAGCTTTGGGGCAGTATCTGGCTATTCACTTAATAAAGATAAGATTCAAATGGTATTAAATGAGCATTGCAGATCGTCGGATACACGAAGGGTAGATCATGCAGTTATTTAGGGATTGATATTCGACCAAAAGTAGAGCAAATCGTCCGGAATAACCTAATGCCCATTGTTAATAGTGCTAGACATAATCTCGGCAGATGGAATAACTTACATATGACAATTATGGGGCGGTCTAATATGATAAAGATGATGTTTCTCCCTGAAGTTCTACATCTATTTCGGGCTATTCCACTAGAGTTTGAGAAATCCTGGTTTAGTATGCTGGATCAACTTATAATGCGGTTTGTCTGGTCATATGGTAAGATTAGGAGAGCCAGTAAATATATGACATTATCTAGGGAGAAGGGTGGGTGGTCTCTTCCTAATTTTAAGGTGTACCAGATGGCAGCTGCATTACAGTATATGCATCCCTTGTTTACAAATAGTAGCCCGGCAAGGGGTGAAGAGTATGTTCCAAATAGCTATGAATTATCAATCGGTCCTGCTGCTAATGGGGCACTGTTGGCTTTTTTGTAGCCCAGCTATTTTAAGAAGGTTCAGTTTAAAGTTCTAAATGCCACTTTTAGATGCTGGGACCCTTGGCGTAAGAGAATTGGGCTTGGCAGATATAATTATTATACTTTGATTATGAATAATACTCTTCTCCACTAGATATTCAGAGATAATCTTACGGCAAGCTGGAATCGACAGGGGATACAAAGATTAGGTGATTTCTTTGATGGATCTATAATCACTACATTTGGGAATTTACGTGATAAATTGGGTTTGGCCCAAAGGTTTTTTTAAAATATCTACAATTAAGGGATTTTAGTCATAGGAAAACTGGTGGGGCAGCAGGCTTTGGAAAGTGCTCTTTGCTAGAGATAATGATCTCCAGTGACAAGATCAGGATAAGGTCAGTCTACGACAGATTGAATGATAAATTACCTGAGGACTTGGCAAAGTATAGTAAAAAGTGGTGCGTCAAGCTTAATGTTGAAGAATTTGATTTTTGTGAATCCATTGGGCTAGTGTGCAGTACCCTGATTTCAACATCCCTCCAGGCACAACACTATAAAACGATTTTTGATCTGTATATCACCCCGGGGAAGATATTAAAGTGGGGTTGGGTAAAGGGGATACATTGCCCAAGATGTCAGTTATATGGAGCGGTTCTAATCCATATGTTTGCCACCCGTACAAAGCTGTCGACTCTGAGGAAGAAGGTTGAGCAGTTCATTAAAGATGTTACCAGACTAGAACTTGAACTAACCCCTGGAGTTGTGATACTCGGGGTATTGGATTCAATTGAGCCACATGTCTCAAAGTTTATCTTTGCAATCATGTCTGTGTATCGACTCCGTGTCTCCTCTGCATGGTTGGATCAACAACCCCCCACATTCCAAACCTGGTTAGATCACCTCCTAGCAATATATCAGTGGGAACATGCATTGTACGAACAAAAAGGGAAGGGAGGGAGACGAAAGGGACAAGCCACATGGGGAATATTGGGTGAATGGTTAGGCAATAGGTAATGTAATCGCAGTGGCAATGTAGAGGAGGGTGAATGCTCCTTTGCACATTGTAATATGAATGTTTGAAATTATGAATTTGTATTTGTACTATCTTGGGTACTGATAATAATAAAAATAATTAAAAAAAAAGGAAACATCTCACTCTTGTCACATAGCGTAAAATATCAAATATAAAATCAAAACTGAACTAATACACTTATAATTCTGGGGTAGTAGTGGTTTGGTAATATATGATCACACAGAGATTAGTGGTGCAGCGAGGAATAGACAGGCTGATTTAGCCAAACAGTAATCAGAAGTAGAATTGCAAACTAGCAATTTCACTATTCAGCTGGCAATGGAGAAATTAGGCAGACTGTAACCGTCAGATGCGGAATGCCACTGAACTCCTGGCTTACTTCTGAAATTCAAGACTAAACCAAGTCTACTGTAAGAGTAATCGTAAATTAGACCAAATGTCTCTTTGATTGATTTGCTTGTGATTTGTTTATTCATTTAACATGTTTTTAACTGAGCCACTTCCTTTAGTAGGAAGTCCGCTGTGTGTTTGCCTTACTCAGTGCAGACTGCATGGTAATTCTAGTATATAAAATGGGAGTAACGGATTGGGACTAGTTGTTGCTTGGAAATGTATAAATACACGTGAAAGATCAAATAAAGGTCAACCATTGTTGAGACAAATACATCATTTACAGTTTTGTGAACAGTTCCCCAAACAACAGATGTGACAGACAGTGGTGTTGTGAACCACCCCTATGTCTAAGAGCTTCAAAGGTGAACCCCACCACACCAAACCATTGATTGGCTATTTATGAGGGTTACTTGGCTGCATGTCGGCAGACAAAACCTCATAAATTACAGAGCATAAGTTCCATGGCAGAGTTGTGGAACTAAGGTCGAAGGCTGGGGATTGAGCCAATGACAGTGAAACTGACTAACAAAGAGAAATGGTGTGAGTGGGTAAAACGGAAAGAAAGATGCATAAATAAAAAGAAAAAGAAAATAGACAAATGAAATTAAGGAAAGACAAAGAAAGACAGAAACGGGGCAAGAAAGAAGGGGTGGAAGGAAGGGCTAAAGGAAGGCAAAGTGAAAGTAAGGGTAAAAGAAAAGAAGGATGAAAGGAACGAAAGGTAGAAGCGAGGAAGGTGGAAAAAAGCAAGGATGAAAGAATTAATCCCTGGGTATAAGAGTCAAAGAGTGCTTAGATGGCAGGCTAGACTGATGCATGGAAGTATGAATGAATCAATGTGTGAAAAAATAGATAATGGGTGAAAAGATTAATGGATGAATGCATGAATGAATAGATTGTTGTATGGCAAATAGGGAGCCCTTTCCTCCTCCCAGCAGTATTTATGGAGGCAGTTGCACGGTCCCATTGAGTAGCCCTGACCTCTTGGTCTGTGCACCGCTCCCCAGTGTCTCTGCCTTAGCGCATGAGTCTGCTGCCTCCTCTCCTGAAACGAGACCTCCCAGGTTTGGTCCCACTGCCATACCTGTAGTTGCTAGATAGTTTAATTATTTAGTCTCTTGGTGTTATTTTATTAGTGGCTGGTATTGGCTTACATTTACTTTTAGTGCTTTCCAATTTTTGATTTTCAAATCTGCTTGACCTAGTTGTTTCTGTTGTGCTCCCCACCCACTCCTGCCATTTTCCCCCACCCACTGTTCCCACTCGCAGCCCGCCACACCTCCCTGTCAGTCCCTACCTCATCCCAGCACTACTTATAGAGGCTGCTGTGTGCTCGCACCTCTGGCCAAAGGCTCGCCAAAGGAAAGCCTGTCTGTTCCCATCCGCGCCTGGAAAGCGCCCAGTGTCAGGAACCCTGGATCTCCCTCATTCCATCACCAATCCTCGCTCTCAATGTCCAACCTTCCAGCAGATCATGCAGCTGCTCCTCTCTGCGCTCCACAGAATGTCCCTTCACATGCCGCCAATGCCAGTTCTCCTGCAACATCAAAACCCCCAGCACAATTCAACACTGCCTCACTGCCTTCCCACCAGCTACAGTGCATCCTGCTTAGCGTCCGATCCCTCTGCAAACACTCTACTCAAATATTGACATTGTC
The DNA here is from genome assembly GCF_031143425.1 of Pleurodeles waltl. NCBI lineage: Eukaryota > Metazoa > Chordata > Amphibia > Caudata > Salamandridae > Pleurodeles > Pleurodeles waltl. The sequence goes on from NC_090447.1 coordinate 1,119,028,114, forward strand.
ACCTCCCTCGCTCCAGATGTAGCTTCACTCCATGAGACCTCGCCCAAAGCCTCCTCCGCTCCCGACATCAACACAGCTACCCCTGAAATATACAAGATCATCCACTCGGATCACACAGACAGGCCCTGTGGCGGAATCACCATTAGTCAGAAGGACACCTTCCGCTGCACTGTCTCAATGCACAACGACACTCAAATCATGGAACACCTCCACTACATGATGAACCCAGAAGGAAAAACCTCCATCAAAGAAACCCTCGCATACTGAACTCCCCTGTCCAATGACCAAAGTTCTGTGAAGCCATCACTGAAATCATCCCCCTCCAAGCCATCACCACCGAACACTACATCTTCCTCAGAGATCTGAACTTCCACCTCAACAACCCAGATGAAGCCAACACCACGACTCTCCTGGACAGCATGAATATAATCAGACTCAACCAAATAGTCACTGACTCCACACACATCGCAGGACAGTCACTGAACCCCATCTTCACCTCCAGCAACAGAGTCATATCTAGCCATACCACAGAACTCACCTGGACAGACCACTCCATTGAAATCTTCACTTTCAATTCAGCCCATAACCACACAGCCAGACCAACCCCCACCTCTCATTGGAGATGGGGCAAGGTATTCAAAGCCAAATGCGGTGACACCCTCAACACTTATCACCCAGGCACTTGAGCAGATATGGACACCACTGTCAGAAATGTCACCACTTCGATCCATCAAAGCACAGACATTGTTGCCCCCAGAAAACCGACAAACCCAACAACCACGCCAAGACAAGCTGGTATTCACCAGAACTCAGAACCACTAAGTACAAGTGCAAGCAACTCAAAAGAAGTTGGTGCTCCACCAAAGACCACATCGACTGAACTGCCTTCAAGAACGCACTCATTCATTATCACAAATGCCTCAATGATGCCAAGAAAAAAGCCCTAGCCAACCACATACAGACCAGCTCCAGCTGCAGCAAATAACTTTCCAAAATCGTCAGAGTTCTCCAACCCATCCACATCTGAGAAAGGCACCACCCCCTCACAGAACTTATGCAACTCCCTTGCCGACTTCTTCCGTGATTAAATATCCATCATCTACAAAAACTTCAAACGCCAATACGATCAAGCTTCTGAACTCTGCACACCCTCCCCACCAACTGCAAAATCACTAACTGGAAACAACTCACAACACAGAACACCATTGACCACATAAGATCCATCCACTTTGAACCCTCCACTGGCCCATGCCCTCACCACATGTTCAACCTAGGCAACAATATTATTGCCAGCAAACTCACAGACATCCTCAACTCTTCAATCAGCACTGCCACCTACCCAGAAGACTAGAAACATGCAGGACTCAAACCCCTTCTTAAAAACCCCTCTGTTTATCCCAACAAACTAAAAAACTACCAGCTGATCTCTCTGCTCCCTTTCTCAGCAAAAGTACTTGAAAAACCCATATACCAACAGCTTTTGGCCTACTTAGAGGAAGACAATCTCCTTCACACCTCACAATCTGGCTTCAGCACCAACCACAGCACCAAATATGCTACAGATGACATCAGATCCCTTCTAGACCAAAGAAACTTAGCCGTACTCATCCTCCTCAACCTATCAGCAGCCATCGACACAGTCTCCCACCACACACTGCTCACAAGGCTCCACCAAATTGAAATGAGAGGCAAAGCCCTGAAATGGATCACCTCTTTTGTGTCAGGCAGAAATCAGATAGTCTAACTCCTGCCTTTCACCTCAAAGCCCAAAAACATCATCTGCAACATCCCCCAGGGATTGTCACTCAACCCCACCTTCTTCAACACATACATAACCTACCTGACCAATATCGTCAAAAACCACAGACTTAACATAATCTCCTAAGCAGACAACATGCAGCTCACCCTTGCACTCTCCAAAGACCCCTCCACCACTAAATCCAACTTTCACAACTGCATGATCAGCATCGCGGACTGAATGAAGGACAAATGCCTCCAACTCAACACTTACAAAATGGAGGTACTACTTTTTAGAAACACCCCGTCACCTTAGACTCCTGGTGGCCACCTGAGCTGGCAACACCCCACCCCCACGAACCACGCCAGAAACCTAGGAATTATCATAGACAACAAGCTCAACATGAAACCCCAGATCAATACAGTCTCCTCTTTGTGCTTTCCTACCCTCTGGATGCTGCGCAAGATCTTCAAATGGCTTCCTCTCACCACCAGATGTACCATCACACAAGCCCTCATAACATGGCGGCAAGACTAAAGACAGCCTCCCCCCTCACTTAAGTGAGTAGCGCGATGATTGATTGCAATATGAATGTAAAATTGAAGGATGGATGGATGCTTGGGGGTGGATGGAATTGTGAAAGGATGGATTATAAATAGAACAATAGAAAGCAAAGGATGGGAGGAGTGGTGAAAGTGTAGATGGATATCTAGTCAGAAGGAAGGATGGAACGGTGGAAGGATGAAGCCTTGATCAGGCTTGTCATTTAGCTTGATTAATACCACTTGATTATCTTCCAAAGTGAGAGATGTTGAGGATCAGTTCTCCAAACAGCTGATGTTGCTCAGGTACTGCTTATCCCAACTTAGCAACAGACATAGCTAATGTGTGAGATCTTATCTGAGCTGCAGGGCTTTTACTTTTGAGGTGCTTCAGGAGAAAATCTCTATAACAGATTTATACAGATTTTGTACTGGGGTTGACGCAGCTCTCATTCTGCAACATAGAAAGAGGAAATAACCTCAAAGGATAGCTTTGTGCTGGAAAGTATCACTTTGTACACAAAAACTATCCCGATCACAATGGAAATACTCTTGCACTATGACAATACCTGTGTTGGCCCAAAAATGTGCCAATAAATGGATAGAGCAGAATTGCACCATGTCAGTATGACACAGTTCTGCTCTGTCCAGCTGATGCAATGCATTGAAGTATCTTTGCACTGTGTTGCAAATATGTCCCCCAATGATGAGTGTTGACAAACTTTACTCGCTTTGCTAACCACTTGAGTGACTCACTCCAACTTACCTGACCCCATAACTCCAATATTCATCAGAAGACTTCATTTCAGGCCTATTCTGGCTCCTATTACCTCTGACCCAAATGTGACTCCTGTCTGGGAAATGTACCACTATAGTAGTAATTGTTTTTTCCCAGCACGTAAGAAACATATTTTGGTGCAGCGGAAATCACAGGAGGCTGTGGGTGACATCCCTCGACATCCCTCTTTTTAAGAGGTTTTCTGTCATGGGTCCCTTCCAAACCAGGCAATTAAAATTATTTCTGAGCTTAATATGGTTCTTTTTTATGTTAACTGTGAGCCTTTATGTCCACCCAGAAAACTCACTTATACAGGACATATTTGGAAGCAGATGCTTTGAATTTTTCAAACAGAGCATTATTATATCATGTTGGTATTTAAATTTGCCCTGTTGTTATTTTGCAATGTATTTGAATACTGTTAAGTCTAACTCTGCCATCTTTACTACACAATTACTTTCTACTAACAACTTCATTTTGGAATGTAACAAATTGTCAGAATTTTGTGTACCTGAGTGCAGTAATGTAAGCTAAATGGATGTTCTTCTTTTTCAAACCTTAATGTTAATGATTTGGCTTGCATGTGCAGCTGGCACCAGACAATTATGTGAGCATCCCTAGGGAGGGAATTTAGCCCTGCCCACATGTTGGGGGCCAGAAATACATGTTTTGATAGGGAAGAAATTGTGTGCTTCAACACAAAGGTACTTACCCTCCACTGCTGCTATGATTATATTATGTATCTTATGTATCCAGCTGGCTAAGGGTAAACTTTCAGGGTCTCACACATGACTTTGTAATGCTGTAAAAGTGTCCTAGATAACCAGGTCATTTATTGTGTTTGCCTTTCTCTAGCAGCAGCATAGATTGGAGGAGGGCAGTTATTAACCTACATGGATGTTTAGGTCTGGATTGACTGTGCAACTGTCACCTTTTACCTTTTGACCTATATCAATATTATTCTACAGCCCTTTGCTTCCATACAAATACATATTCATTCCCATGCTGTTTACTTGTAATGTTTCACATTATTATACAATATTCTTTCGAAACCAGACCTAGTGGCATAGCCAATGCTTGTTTACTACTTTCAGCCAGGTGTCAGAAGGAGAACACCTAATGCTCTTGGTTAACTTGAATCAGAAAATACACTAGATCTGCATTCTTTAAAGAATACTCTATCTGAATGAGTTAAAGTATCAGTCTGGTATGCTCATTGTGAAAAATCCAGCTGCCACCAGAGTTAATGTAGCAGTTGAGAAAAAGAGCCAAAGAAGTATAAAGCTAAAGTTCAATAGAAAACTGTGTTAGCTTTTTGCAGCATACAGTGCGCCATGACCCAAATGGGCCTGATTCTCAGACCTCTTTCTGAGAATAATCTTGTCTTACTTTAAACGAATGCATGATAGACACTTGAATACCTTGGCCACGTTCGTAGAGGATTTTCAGTGAGAACGTTCCTGGAGGAAGAAATGCCCATTGTCAGAAACCATAAGTAAGCGTGGCGGTCTCCTATACATTCTTGTTTATGTAACTCTAAACCTAAAATAAGAAACAAGCATTCTACTGTACAAGTATACTTTCTTTATTTGTTTTACAGATTTCTGTGACTCCTGCTGACACAAAATAGAAATGCTTTACAGGTAAACAATAAAAATGATACAATGTCTAAGATAGCCCTGGTAATTTGTTGAAGGAATAAGTGTGACCATAGGTTAACATAAACAAGTCCTGGAATGCAGGGACATGGAGGAGCGAGTGGGGGTGGAGTAAGTGACAAGGATAGTAGTGTGAGGGGTAGACTTACGGAGGGAATAGTAATGAGTATGAGGAAACAAGTAGAACGGAGAGGGAGAGAAAAGAGTATTCTGGAGTAGTGAGAAGAGGAGGGAAAAGGAAAGTGATTATAGTGTGAGGATAGAAAAAGTAGTGAGATTTTTTTTTTCCTGTACACCAGTTTTTACAGTGAGGTGAGGATTGCATGTAACCTGCAAGAACATGAGGGATTATTGCATCAGATACAGACTGAACTGGTTAGCCTTCAATACACATTGAATCAACAACAGGGTTGAGGCTGTTCTAATCTTTATAGGCAGATTGTTCAAGCAATGGGAGACTTCTCCACAGAAGGAATGATGTAGAGCAGTAGTTCTTAACCTGTGGTCTGGGGACCCCTGGGAGGGCGCAAAACCTACTCACAAGGCCTGTGACTTCTTAAATGTGTAAACATTCTGTAAATGTGAAGGATTTGAAATTGGAGGCTGTAAATCAAGTTAGTGGCTTCAGAGTGATTTGTGGGAGCAGTGTAAGTGAATCAAACAGAATGTAGGCCCTCATTACGAGTTTGGCAGGCGGCGGAGGCCACCCGCTAAACTTGTACTGTCACTTGACCAACAGTGTGGACAGAACACGACAGCCCTATTATGAGTTCACCGTAGAGTTTCTGCCTGCTGACCCTGCGGTGAACAGGGCCTTAACATTGGTACCGGTTCGTAATGGAGCCGGCGGCAATGTGGCAGTGCGATGGGTGCAGCAGCACCCATTGCACTTTCCACTGCCCTTAATTCTGGCAGGGAAAAGCACAACAGGGATGTCCATGGGGGCCCCTGCACTGCCCATGCCAACTGCATGGGCAGTGCAGGATCCCCCATGGGACCCCAGCACCCCCTTTCCGTCAACCTTTGCATGGCAGGGATACTGCCATGCAAAGGCTGGTGCAAAGGGGACTCGTAATCCCCAGGGCAGTGCTGCAAGCAGCGCTGCCCTGGTGGATTGAGACCACCGAGACCACCATGCTGTCAGCTAGTGGCAACCTGGCAGCGACGGCGGTCCGACCGAGGCGGCTCCGCCACGGTCATAATGTGGAGGCCGGAACGCTGATTTGATGGCTATCCGACCTCCACTGCGGCCCTGGCAGTCTCATAAATGCCAGGGTCGTAATGAGGCCCATAGTGTTAATGATGACCAGCCTCAATAAAATTGAGAACATCTCCAGTCTTCCCATTGTAATTAAAATTTAGATTTTTGTCTTATTTGAGCAATAAATAACATATTTCATCATTTGTGCATTTGTTTGAGGAATGCTTTATGTATTTTTTATGCAGATTTTTGCAGATCAAATCTTTAAAAACTATTAGGCCTGGGTCCCCGGCATTCAGTAATGAGTCAGTAGGGGTCACTGGATTTCAATTATAATTTAGTGAATCCCCGGTTTCTATTGATGATTAAATGGGGGTCCATAGGAGTCCAAAGAATGTTCCAGAAAGTATTAGGTGGGGATCAACAGAAGTCAAAAGATTAAGAACTACTGATGTAGAGCACAAGAGTTTTGGAATAGAGGTGTTTTCAGGTTTTCTCTGCTCTCTAGTTCTCAAACCTCTTGATGTCTTGAGAAGTTTGGTTAAGTAAGATTGGTCTTTTGCATGGATTGCATTTAAGGCTAAGCATCATAGCAGATAATGCAGATCCATGAGCATTGAAAAGATATGATTGACTTTTTTGCTTGAGAAGAGTAGCCAGGCTGCTGCATGTAAGATGGCTTTTACCAAAGTTAGGACAGATTGAGAAGTCCCTGAGAAAGACACATTGACACAATCTAATCAAGATAGTGTCCGAGCATGGGTGGCCGTTTTCAAGAGTTAAAAAATTGGATTTAGTTTCTTTAGGATTTTGGAGTTGGAAACTTTTATCAATGTTTGCGCCCCATAGCCATGTTAGGTGAGGAAAAAAAACTCAGAAGCGAATATGGGTGCAAAAACATGTTTGTTATCAGAAGTACGCATTTTATAATCCTAGTCAGGGTAAGTCAGATACACACCCTAATTTAACCTTTGCTCACCCTCTGGGAGCTTGGCAAAGAGCAGTCAGGCTTAACTTAACAAGCAATGTGTAAAATATTTATTCAGCACTTAAATGACAGCACCATAATGGAAGACACCACAAAAAGGATCCACACCAGTTTGTCTGAGTAACACAGAACCAAAAGAACAAAAATCCAATGAGCAGAAGTTGAGATGTGAATGTTCGAAGATTAAATGTGAAAGCTGTGCTTATAAGTCACTAGTGGTTAAAAGGTTACTGGAAGTTGCTTGGGACTGGTGTAAATCCAAAATCTAGGTCAACTGATTTTGGGGGTAGGCCACCTGCATAAATCACACAGGGTCCACTGCAATGGTGCCTTCGATGGAGCAAAGCGTTGCTATCGAGGGCACAATGTGTCAGGATTTTCCACACAGTCGGGTCACTGCACAGTCGTCGGGCTCCTCTGAAGTGAATCCTATGTGTCATCATTGAGCCACACAAAGTGCCATTGTTGGGCCATGCAGGCTGTGATTCCTGTGCATCTGTGTTGAAAGGCAATGCAGTGAAATTTTACAGGCACTCGAGATGATGCAATGGTTATTGCAGCAATCAGCTTGAAACCACTTCTAAGCTCCAGGACTGGAGAGGGGCACCTCAGGCAAAGGTAGGACTCACAGATGGCAGAGTTCAGCAGCACCAGCAGTGTTGTTGGCAGAGTCCAGTCACCCTAGAGATAAACCTGCCACTCTCTGCTGATGAAGGGCTAAACCCAGAAACATGTGTCCAGAGATACACAGCACTAGCTGCACCTCCTAAGGTGAAAAACTGCAGACTACTTAATGAAGTGAGACTGAACCTGTACTACATTTACCATGATGCAAATGTGGCTGATTCGATGTTGGAGTGTTAGGCAGGGTGCTCCCAACTGTTTCCAGTTCAAAAATTATCCCTTGAGCCTGTGAGCTGATGAGCGCTGGTTGCAGCACCTGCGTGTCAGTGAGTGGGACAGAAACCTAAGAGGACTTTTGGTAGCATTACCAGCAACCCCACACATGTTCAGAGATATACAGGACTAGCTGCACCTACTAAGGTGAAAAACTACAGACTACTTCATGAAGTAGGAACAAACTTGTACTACATTTACCATGATGCAATGGGGCTGACTGCATGCTGGAGTGTGAGGCAGGGTGCACCCAACTATTTCCAGAGTTGCAAGCAGTCTTTGATGTCCCTGAGACTGGAGGAGAGCAGAAGGCAAGGCAACAAGCCCTTGGAGAATCTTGGGTTCAAGGATGTGGAGAACAAGTCTAGTTCTCACTGCAGGCAAGAAGCAACAGGAGCAGGCTAACGCAGCAAAGCAAGTAACAAAGTGGAAGTCTCTCCTAAAGCACAGCACACAGCAAGCAGTAGGCCAGCACAGCAATGCAGTTGCAGTGTGGCAGTCCTTCCTGGTAGCCCAGCAGTCCTTCTTCCTGGCAGAGTGCCTTTGGTTCCACTAGAGTTCAGATTTGCTAGGGTTTGTGGTCCAGTATGTATACCCAATGGGGGAGACTTCAAAAAGGCCTTTAAAGATCACAAGGTCACTGCCCTTCGTTCCCTGGATCAAGACATTCGACAAGGGGGTATGCAGACCATTGTGTGAGGAGAGGCACAGCCCTATTCAAGCATAAGTATCAGCTTCTCCCATCTAGCCCAGGAAGACTCATCAGTCTGGAGATGGGCCATCAGGGTGCAAATGTCACACTCAAGCTCCCTTTGTGTGTGACTGTCTACAGGGAATGTGCAAAACCCAGCTGTCATCTGCCCCAGACGTGTATCTAAAGACACGCAAAGGCACAGAATGAATAAAGTCTGAAAATGCCAACTTTCTAAAAGCAGCATTATCAGACTTAAATCTAAAATCCGACATCACCATTAGTTGTGATTTTAAATTGTGAGTCCAGAGACACCAAACTTCATATTCCTATATTTCCCAATTTAAAGTTACACTTGAAGGATGCTTTGAGGTAGTCCTAATATTAACCTATGGGAGAGTCAGGCCTTAAAGCAGTGAAAAATTAATTTAGCAAGTTTTCGCTACCCGGGAATGTTAAACTTAAAAGTAAATGTCTAATCTTTTAAACACACTGCACCCTGCCTTTGGGGCTAACCAGGTCCTGCCTTAGGAGTACCTTATATGTAATAAAAAGGGAGGTTTGGGTGCACTTGCAAGGTCAAAATGACAGTTTAAAACTGCACACACAGGATCTGCAGTGGCAGGCCTGAGACATGTTTGAAAGGCTACTGTAGGTGGCAGCCCAATCAGTGATGCACGCCCACTAGCAGTGTTTAATTTACAGGCCCTGGACACATATAGTGCACTTTACTAGAGACTTACAAGTAAATTAAACATGCCAATGGTGGATACACCAATGTTATCATATATTTAGCAGAGAGTACATGCACTCTAGCACTTGTTAACAGTGGTAAAAGTGGCCAGAGTTCTGAAGCCAATAAAAACAAGGTAAGAAAACGAGTAAAAGTAAGACAAAAAGTCTGGAGATGACCCTGCAGAAAGGGCCATTTCCAACAGGCTGGAAGGTGGGAAACAAAAATGCTTATTTTAAGGACCCTGTCAGAAGCTACAATGTAGGAGTAAGTAGCGTTAGAGCTGGTGAGCAAGGCGGAAAGTGTTGCACCAAGATTTTTCACAGAAATTGCAAAATGACAAGTATTACTTACAGTGTAATGGGTGTCAGTCCTGCCAGAACTGGACCTAGGGATGTCGAGCTGAATGCTAGCCTCTCTGTGGCTTTAATGTGTTTGCAGATTTAGTACACAAGTATGAAACGTATGGGATGTGGAAAACTATGTAATGCATTACTCAGGGGATACTGTGAAGCACAGTCACAGGTGTGAGGCTGTGTTGCTCTGTGGTTCTGCTGTTGCTATGTGGGTAACTGAGTTGTTGGACATTTCCATATTCCAATGATTTTGTAAATGTAATAAAGCAATAGTTGCACCCTGAATACATATCCAACATGTCTGTGCCTTCATTATTTTAAACATTATTGTGGACCCAATTCACAAAGATGTTGCTGTGTATAGATGAAACCTATCCTTGTAGTATCCTTGTCGCACGCCTGAATTTTAAGAGTAAGTCAGGAGTATTCTCATTGGGGTGAACAATTTATGGACGATACTCATAAATATCCAACTGCGTTCAGTGCTTCAGACCAGGAAATATGAATGAAGAAGTGCTGATGCACAGCAGTTTCCTTTCAAAGTGGTTTCCATTCCCTTCATGGCCAAGCCCTGCTCATGCTTTGGTACTCCCCCATGTGCTGAGCATCCCTTCACATGTCATTAAACCTACAGGAGCAAAGTCACCTCCCTCTTTACAGACTTAAAATTATTTTTTACCTGAAGGATGATGTGATGGTGTATTCCTTGCTGGACCCTCTTAAAAAGCAAGTTTCTTCAAAAGAGAAGAATTATGTATTTGTGGTGCAATATAGTAATCTTCTAAAAGGTAACACATGGAAGAAAATGATGAAGGTGGTGAAGGGCTTACGTATTAAATGTCTAGTTCATACAGTGATCAAGGTAAACTGTACTATGATGCAGTCAACTTCGTCGTGGAATAGAACTTACCTAAGGATGACAGAGATTGGAAGTTGGATCACTGAGTTTTTGAAGCAATTCAAATAATTTTATTTTTCCCTTGAAATGGTTTGTTTTGTTTAAAATCCCACAGTAATTGGTATGCATTTGATCTAGTCTTCATAGCAATAGACACATTCCTTCAGGGACGGTCTCAGAAGCAGCAATAAAATACCCGGCCACTGTGTACCTATGATCACTGAAGGGCTCCTTAATTTACAACATTTATGCTTCATGTGAATCATGCTGATTTCAACCAAATAAATAATTCAACTAACTTATGAATCTGAAGTCTAAGGCAGTGAAGAAGGATGGAGGGAGCACTAATTGTGTATGTGTGGTTGGCCTGCTGACTCAGGCCGGTCAAACACACAGCCGGGCTGGAGAAACAGCACAAACCCCAGGCTTGTGTCTGAGTGGCAGAGACCAATCCTGAAGCTGCGTACATGCTATGTTTAGCATGTAAGTAGCACCAGGATTGCTGGGGAGCCTTATCTGGTGTCTCAGGAAATGCCGGCACACCACAAGAGGAGCAAGGCAGAAGAAGATGGCAATGGGAGCTAGGTGGTGCAAAGTAAGTAGTTTCTTTTTTTTTTAAATATTGTTTCCCCCGTCGTTGTCCCCCACTCCCCTCCTTGACATATGTGGCAGCCGCCGCTGTGCAAAATGACTTCAAAGATCTAAAACAAAGATTAAATGCATTTGGTTACAGAAACTGAAGTCCCCCTCAATGTTACAATTGTTAATAATCATGTATGTTCTTTTAAATGGATGACAAACAAGGAAGCATTTATGAGTACCTAGAATGCCTACTCCACAGAGGAAGGTAAGAGTGACGTTCAAATGATTGCTTCTAATCTACTATTGTTACAAGGTGTACAGAGCATGAACAGTACAAACCTGCAGTTTCACATGCTGTTATTAGGTGTCCTGATAATGAGCAGCACAAGAACACAGGCTGATATTAGCTGTCCATTGAGTGGGGGAACAGAAATCTGCAGTGCCACTGGTGGTTGCTAGAATTCCCAACAACGAGTCGAATCCTGCAGTAGCAAAGGCTGTTACTAGGTGTCCCAAGTGTGGGCAGCACACACTTGTAGCATTTTAGGCTGTTACGAGGTGTTCTGATGGGGAGCTGGCCAAGCCTCCAGTTTCACAGACTATTACTAGATGTCACAAAAGTGAGCAGCACAGGTTTGCAGTATCAGGGGCTCTTATTAGGTTTTCCAACAGTGAGCAGACCAAGCTTGCAGTCTTGCAGACTGCTACTATTTGTACTAAGCGTGAACAACACAAGTTTGCTGTGTCAGAGGATGTTAATAGGTTTCCTGACAGTGAGCAGTTAAAGCCTACAGTGTCATATGCCAATAGTCCATGTCCCTAGTGTGAGCATCACTAGCCTGCAGTACTGCAGGCTGCTCCTAGATGTGCAGGATTGAGTACCAACTGTTCAGAGAGCTCTTCAAAAGACCCCAGGGGCAGATCTAAGAGCCACTAGTGCCTCCTTGTGCCACATTAGTGTCATTGTTTTACACTAATGTGGCCCAACTATGTAACCATTTGCACTACATTATGACTGCACCAGGCATAATGTATACAAAGGGGGCATTCCCCTGTTGGAGGGGTGAAATAATGATGCAAAGAAATCGTAGAGATTTATTTGTGTCATTTTTTTGCACTTTTAACGCCTGCTCACTGCAGGCGTTAAAAGGAGGCACACCATTGTTTACAATGGGCTTCAATGGATGCAGGATTAGCATCAAAATGCTTTATGCTAATCCTGCAAAGCTCCAAACTAGCATCAAAAAGTTTGACGCTAGTTCCGCTAACTACCGCCATGGTGCGTCATATCTTAGATATAGCACACACATGGTGGCGCATGGTGGTGAAAAATAAATGGTGCTGCATTGGGTGCAGCACTATTTTTAATAAATCAGGCTCCTAGTATCAAAGCAAACTGCCCTAGAAGTGAACTCTTGGGTGCTATCTGCCAACAGAGATCCAATTCCATTTTTTTTGTGTGAGAACCTGAAAGGAAACACAGATCAAAACATTTTCTACGTGAAAGGGGCATATATACCTGTTTATTTTTAGGAAATGCTTTCTCTTTAGATTTATCACAATCTTTGTGCATTCATTAACAAGAAATTAAAGGAACTCCATATACATATCTAAATAATAGTATGAAAATGGAATACTGCAATTTGTGAATTATTTGTAAAGAATGGCAAATTAAATTTGTCTTTTATCATTTGAACACAAAACAAAAGCATCAGTTTTCAAATCTTCTGTTTTTTTCAAACAACATATGCATATGCATCCACTATATAGACATCATGTGAATTCAAATACACAATCTGCCCATTAAATGTTCCTCTTGTCGGATCAGAGAGAGAATACCAGAAACCCAATATAAGGTGGACAGAATATTGGGTTGAAATATCAACAACCAAAATATTGAGAAGGTAAGTGGAAATAGGACACAATAGATTTACTATTCCGAACTTCACACCTCTCTCTCTCTCTCTATATATATATATATATATATATATATATATATATATATATATATATATATACATACATATATATATATATATCCTTGCCCTCGAAGCGAAAACGCACTCACAAGTCGGATTTAAGCTGAAATAAATAATAATTACCTGTCTGTGAGTGCGTTTTCGCTTCGAGGGCAAAATCTGAAAGGATATATTCTGGCAGCCCAGCCAGGAAGACTGCACCGCCATAGTGATGTGATTTATGGGCCTGCTCGGTTTTGGAAGTTGAGAAAAACCGGATTGCAGGACAACAGGTACAGCAATGAAAAAATGTATTGCATCTGACTTTTAAAATTGGGAAACCCATGGCAGGGTTTTAACTGTGTGTAAATTAAGTGTGACCTAGGCACACCCACTAGAGGGAAAGGACTAACGTTGCTGAACTTGGAATCCCAGCATGCATATCCAATGACTCATTGTGAGGCTCACCGGAGAGCAATAATCGTAATTTGCATGAGGTTTTAGTTTCAGAACAACGAAGGTGCAGATTTCACACTTGTGATCCTGTGAACAAGGGCTGTGATGGCCTGAAACGCGTCAGGAAGAGACAGAATGCTCCCTTTGTTACAAGTCGGATTTAAGCTGAAATAAATAATAATTACCTGTCTGTGAGTGCGTTTTCGCTTCGAGGGCAAAATCTGAAAGGATATATTCTGGCAGCCCAGCCAGGAAGACTGCACCGCCATAGTGATGTGATTTATGGGCCTGCTCGGTTTTGGAAGTTGAGAAAAACCGGATTGCAGGACAACAGGTACAGCAATGAAAAAATGTATTGCATCTGACTTTTAAAATTGGGAAACCCATGGCAGGGTTTTAACTGTGTGTAAATTAAGTGTGACCTAGGCACACCCACTAGAGGGAAAGGACTAACGTTGCTGAACTTGGAATCCCAGCATGCATATCCAATGACTCATTGTGAGGCTCACCGGAGAGCAATAATCGTAATTTGCATGAGGTTTTAGTTTCAGAACAACGAAGGTGCAGATTTCACACTTGTGATCCTGTGAACAAGGGCTTTGATGGCCTGAAACGCGTCAGGAAGAGACAGAATGCTCCCTTTGTTACAAGTCGGATTTAAGCTGAAATAAATAATAATTACCTGTCTGTGAGTGCGTTTTCGCTTCGAGGGCAAAATCTGAAAGGATATATATATATATATATATATATGTATATATATATATATATATATATATACCTACTTGTCGTCAGTTGGCATTTGTAGTTAGGACCATGTTTCCAAGGAAAAAGCTTGCCTATATCTTTGGCACATTTTGATGAATCTTCCCCAAATTTGCCCAAAAATATGTTCTGGTGAGTCTTGTTGTGCACAGAAACTTTCGGGGTAATCCGTCAAAGGGGGGGTACAAGAAAAAGGGGGGTAAAAAAGATGTGTTTCTCATGTTAATTCCCATAGGACCTTTGAACACGACTACAGCCTGGACCGCTGGACGGTATAACACCAAATTTGTCAGAAAGCTAGCTTTTGGTACACAGATTATGTTTTCACTTATTTGGTGTAAATACGTTCAGTAGTTTTTGATAAATTTAAGGGAAAAAATTGTGTATATCTCTGCCTGCAGAGCCTTCACAATTATTTTGCAAATATTTTGCAGAAGTTCGTGAATTTTCACGAATGCGCATGCGAAAAGAAGCGTGTAATTGGCTGACCACAACCTGATTATAAAGTTGTAGCCACCATTTTATTTCACGGGGCACAGTCACTTGGTGTAAAAAATCCTCATTGAAAGTGGCATGAGGGGTCAGGGTGAAGATACCCTGACCCCATGGGTGGGATATAAGTGTGTTTTGGGGGCAAATTGGTGGTTTAAAATAAATTTGCATCACATGCGTGATATTCGTGAAAATTCACGAATGTTCACAAATAATTCACAAAATATTTGTGAATGTGAACAAATTTGCAAAAAAAACTGACATTCATTCACTCATACATGCACTCAGAGACTCGTGCCCACTCACACACCCACTCAGACATTCATGCACCCAATCAGACCCACTCATAGACTCACACATCCACTTTCAGACCCACACAGACACTCACACACCCACTCACAGATCCACTGACAGAAACAGGCTCTGTGGCTAACCTGTGCTGCCATGGCCAAAGACCGTGCGTGGTGCAGGGCCGGGTGGTTGTAAGGGCTTGGGTGCAAGGCCAACCACCCACTGCGCATGGACAAATGCCTTGTGTGGTGGGGGTTGGAATAATGTATAGTAATTAAAATTACTTCACGTTAAAAAAAACATAGAAAATCACTGAAAAAAACAAAGGTTACAGGGACATTATAGTTAGGCTCTGAATCTTCTAATGCAAAACCATAGAAATTCATTAGTTATTTTTAGAGTTATTTGAAGCAACTAAAACGTGCACCATAAGGTAACTTTAACTAGCACCTTCTCCGTGCACAGATAATTACTCCACATATGATATCATTGATGAGATCTGCATCTTTGGTATTATCAAGCCAATATTTTCAATGAAATTATTGACAAGAAAACTGTGCATGCCAAGGGCGCGAGTTATAGTTACCTTAGACGCAAGTTATAGTTACTTGAAAGAACTCTACTTATAACTGCTGAATTTCTATGGTTTTGTACGAGTAAATTCAGAACCGAACTATAATGTCCCTGTAACCTTTTTTTCAGTATATATATATATATATATGTATATATATATGTATATATATATCTATATACACATATATAAATATATATATATAACTTGAAAATCTCCTGTTGTTCTTCCTGCGCTCGCCTAGCGAGGTTGGTGCTCCATTATGGGCGCAGGACACATTCCATATTCCACCAAACAAAGTTCAAATGCTGGCACTCCAGACAACTGAAATGTTTAGTCAGATCAAAAAATCCTTGTCAGATATCAAATTTTCAATTCTTCACTTACAAAAATAAGGCAACGCGTTTCAACCATCACGGTCTTCTTCATTAGCCCACAAAGAAAAAATTCTAAATCACCATGGCCCCTCCTACCTTAGGTATAAGGTAGGAGGGGCCGTGGTGATTTTACATTTTGTAAGTGAGGAATTGAAAATTTGATATCTGACAAGGATTTGTTGGTCTGAATAAACATTTCAGTTGTCTGGAGTGCCAGCGTTTGAACTTTGTTTGGTGGAATATATATATATATATATATATATATATATAGAGAGAGAGAGAGAGATAGATAGATAGATAGATAGATAGATAGATAGATAGATAGATAGATAGATAGATAGATAGATAGATAGACAGATAGATAGTCAAGGTACATATATGTGGATTTATATATAGTAAAACTCTGCTTACCTATAGAAACTTACCTTCACAATATTTTGGACCTTGATATTCTTGCCTAGATATTTTGTCCATATGATATTTCTTTCCGATATTTTACCTGCACACAGATTCAGTCATTTGCTATGGCTAGTAAATCAATTTTCCTGTGTACATTGTGTCCCAAGGGCTGGACTGGCCTTTACGGCGATCAGGCAGTGCCCGATGGGCTGGACTGACATGTCAGTGTGGGCTGTTTTTGTAGCTGTCTGTGGGCATGTTTTATGGTCTAGTGGTCCGGTTTTCTACTGTTGATTTCCCTGACATTAAAAAGACACTGCCTGCAGCAAGATCAAATCCATGAAGACTTCCATAATTTGCTAAACACTTATACAATGTGCCTTTACATGTCTAGAACTACTCTATGCAATCAATGGTCTTCTTTTGTTAGCTATCTAGTTCACATATGGGGGTGCACTTTACCTTTGGTGCCCAGTCCTAATTTCTGTTCTTTTCCAACTCTGTTGTGGCCTTTGTTGAAGTTGACATGTTAATGCTCCCATTGCTGCTAAGTGACAAGTCCACAGTCATCTCGGGCTTATCTTCAACCTAGCCCCTGAGCATGAGTTTCATCAGCATCTGCTGAGGCATAGTGGGCACATGGTGATGGAAAGACTGTTGGATCTATCTCTGCTCGTCTTTGGTCATGTGTGCTTTCCTTTCTCAGGAGGCTCTCTAGAGCCCAGGCTGTGCTTCACATATCGTAGTGGAAGCCAACTTTGTAGACAGAAGTTGTGGCTTGAGTTCAGGAGATAGATCATTCCAGAATTTTGCATAAGACCTACAATGATGGGGAATTCGTGTAAACAACCTCCAAGAAGACACAAATGTAAATCTGCCATTGAACAACTCAAAACATCCTAGAGACTTTTCATGCAGATTAAGAGTAACTGCTCAGACTTTTGCATTATCTACAATCATAGTTGTAAGTTCCAAATAGGAACTCTACACTACAAAATGAGTTTAAGATAAACCTGTGCTTTTAAGTAATGGTTTGCAAGCCATCTACCTTACCTCCACTTTGCCTGGCATTGTATCATGATACCTGGAGGACAGAAAGTGGGAGCTTTGTGAAGTAGCAGCACCTGTGTGTGAGGGGGAAAAGTAGCACACATTATTCAGCTTGGACGTTTTAGTCAAGAGACAGGGACTGATAGGATATCGAGTGTGAAATGAGTGCCACTCATTTGGTACCTATTAACCCATCCACCCCTTTGTTGCTTCCTCATTAAAGCTCATCAACTGGAAAGAGATGGCTGATGCTCTGCCTCACACACTGACACCACTATTGCACAAAGACCCCACCTGCTGCCCACCAGATACCATGACATACAGTTGCTCATTTCTATTTCTTCTTTGCTTTGAACGCCAGTGCTAGGTACCAGGAAGTGTGACGAGCCACTTCCTTATCCTGGGAGCGTACTTGCCCTCAGGCTCCTCATACCCAAAGAATCACTTGCTAAGTCAAAAAATATTGAAAGAGCAGACCTCCCTCTCATATTCACTATTCTGTCTACTTCACTTTCCCCTTTGAAACGTTGCCAGACCGAAAAAGAGTTCCCACAAGTCAGCAGTGGAGCGATACAACTCATCCAGTCAGAATACCTCGAGGTTGAAATTGAAATGCTAATGGCAGGAACACATGCTGGAATAGGCAGGACAGTCATCAAATTAGCAGCAAACAACTTAGACAACAATGTCATACAAGCAAGGGCTGACTCGGGGCCCTCTCGAGCTTGTGTAATGCATTGTCTGGTCATATTTGAGACCTAAAAAGAGTCTGAGAAGCTGAGACGATTGCCATGTTGATAATCCTACTATATGAATGTGGGATTGCTGACATAAAACTGCAAATGACATCAAGAGCCACTCCGAAATAACCTTCTACCCTAGCGTATCTTGTGAATACCAAAACAGTCTCAATGTTTAGTGCAGATTTCATCCTGTTAGTTGACCCATTTGTAAATAACCTAGAAGCTTATGCATGGAGATAAATCTTCAAACTGCCTTGTGAAATTGTATCAAAGAAGTCTGATTATGTAACCACTGGAAATGAAATATAAGTACCCAACTGTCAAGGACATTATTTTTCTCTTCGATGTTCAAAAATGCTACAATAGAATGAACCATAGATTTCTGCTATTCTAGTAAAACTGATTTCGTCTCTGATATTAGAACCAATTGAAATTTCCAAACATGATGTGCAACGTTATGAACTGTGAGTTTTAAAAATGAAATCTTTGGTGGTGAAATGGCAAATGAATTAAGGTAACCAACTCTCTTAATCACGGAGAAGTAGAATTAAAAAAGCAACTAAAACTGTTTTAGAAGAAAATACATCACGTGACCCTTCAAATACAATGGTGTAGTTAGCAAAAGAGCTGGCCACTCTGCATATGATATAGGTGCACAAAGTTCTGGGGGTTCAAGCAGAGCTGGGAACTGGTAGATAATTATTTAAAAAACAATATAAATCAAGTGGTGTGGTCCTGCTGAAGAAGTCAGAATGACGATTGCAACACTGATGTTTACCTCATTGCATTACTTGGAAATTTCAAAATTGCTTTGGCGAGGGAATTAGACAACTTAACATAAAAAGCTCAAAAATGCCGAGACAAGAGTTAGGCAAGTCCTGTTTTATTGTAGATCTAACCAGAATATATTAAAAACCACCAAGAGGCTGTATAGTTCCAAGAGTGTGTGGCTATCAACTCTCCAAATAGCTTGCAGCGAAGATTGAATTCCAAAACACGTTGCAAGGTGACCTGGAGATATAAAGCCTTGTTCAATAAGAATTTGAAATGAAAAGGCAGGGCCGGCTTCTTCGCTATGGTGAAGGATTGTTGCCCCAATGGCTGAGCCAGAAGAAGAAGAATAAAACAATAGTTGACTATCGTTTTATTTTTCTGCTTCAGGCACAGCCAGCAGTAGAGGGAGGGGCAGGCTGGGCCACAGGAGGTGGGAGGATGGGAGAGTGCACCTAGGTTTCTGGAGCCTGGCAGTGTTGAACAGCTGAGCAAGAGAAACTGCACAGACCTCAGGGATGTGTCTGAGCGGCAATCACTGCCGCTCAGACCAATCCTGGCAATGCTTTCATGCTAGGGCTTGCATGAGAGCAGTGCCAGGAATGCTGGGGATCCTGGTGTAGCAGTAGTGAATGCTGGGACACCAGAAGAAGCGGAGCCTGAGGCGGCAGGAGGCGGCAGGAATGGAGGCAAGGTAAGTGCTTTTTATTTTTACCTTGTCTATGTCCCCCCCAACCCTCCCTCCCGTTGAGTTATACAGCCGCCGCTGGCAATAGGTGTCACATATTAAGAACAAGAGCCCATGAGCAAAAACAAAAGTAAACGTGCATGGAAACTGAGAAAAGACAACTTGCCAAAATAAAAAAGTTAGCTTTAAAAAAAAAAACTTTGCATTTTTCTTTGCCCTGCTGTGCACATTTTTGCCAGTCACAAGCCTTCTGTTCTGTTTGCAGGGCAGTAGAAGTTAAAACGAACAATTAGTACCACGATTGTGTTGGGAGCAGCGGACAGGCACTAATTAAGTTGAATCAATTAGTGCTTGATCCCTTCTCCACACTGGAAATGATTCCAGATGTGCAATGATGAATTACAAGGCTGTAAATAAGAGTGCCATGCAAACCAACAAATGGTGAGCGACAGGTGGGCTCCAGAGCCCTTTATTGCACTCAACCGAGTCTCGCAAGCGAGACAAATGCGATAGCTCATGCAGTCGCAGGATCGATCCTAAAAATACAATAAAGTGAGAATAGAATACATTTCACTGGTTTACAGACCCACGTGATCCTGTGTCTCATTTGCAGCAGATGGAAAAAACACATTTAAAGATTTATCCTACAGCACAACAAAATTACTCTATTAGAAGACGTGAATACTTGGTATAAAAGATGGAACAGCCAGCAATGAGCTATCTCTTTGTGGGTTTTCAGAATCTGTACCAGGACGTATCTGGCCAGCTCATAGTGGCAGTCACTTTGTAATTCTTTAGACTTCTTATCTGTTATTGCACCACCGTGGTCCCTGAGCCCGGGAATAGAGATTAACAACTGGGATGTTTCTGTGCTGGGTATTGTAATTCACCATTACAGCCTCATTGCCTTGGGCAGTATTGCACTCCAATTGGATATTCAAGGTAAATGCTTTGTATATTTCACTCTCCAGTGGTAGCTAGATGGAGCTTTCAAGCCTTATTCAAGGAAGAGGCAACAAGGTTTGTAACTCATATAAATTATGGCACAGTAAGCACATACAATCAGATCAAATGTCATTCAGAGTTACATCTTTTAAACATAACCGGTCTTTGTGTACATACATGAAATGCAGGGCAGTTAAAATGATCATTATTAAAATAATCTAGAAGGTTCTTTCTTGTTCTGTCTTACAACCACAAACAGTTTACAAGTAATTACAATGGGCCGTACAATTACTGACAGTGTTATCCCATCATGGCGGGTAATTGAGTACATGCCTACAATTGCATCATTTAGGGGCTCCGTTGGCTTTTGTGGCTGTGTTTAAAAAACTATTCATGAATGAAAAGTTTAACTTGGAATTGTACTATGTATCCAAGAAGCTGTGCGACAACCACCATTTGTTTTAGTTTCTACGGAGCTCTGTCCTGTAAGGAGAATTAATCAATATCACAGGCTGCTGCAAGTCTGCCAGAAAAGTCAAGAAATAATGTAAACACCCATAAAAGAACAGTAGTGATTTACATCCTTCACA
Source organism: Pleurodeles waltl (assembly GCF_031143425.1). Lineage (NCBI taxonomy): Eukaryota > Metazoa > Chordata > Amphibia > Caudata > Salamandridae > Pleurodeles > Pleurodeles waltl. The sequence continues at coordinate 1,119,049,269 of NC_090447.1, forward strand.
GAAAGCTTACGTGTTAATGTGTCAAAGGACTGATTGTCAAAACCAAAGTCCAACGTTCTGGGAGTACTGGGGCGCCTGTGGGTGGTGCCAAGTGTACGTGACATTTTTTTTAAAATACGCCTCCCCCTATTTCCCAAGATCAAATGCTATAATTCAGTGCACTGGATCATCTGGGTATTGGCAAATACCCACAGTTGAACCCTTGGAGTATCACATTTTAGGGTCCCATTTCTTTTGAATGGTTGTTTCTGGTTAATGTTTTCAGGTGGTGAACCGATCCATTGGACCTAAGCCCCCAATGGTTCGAAGCTGCAAACAATTTGAATTGGGTAGGGATAATGTCACACATTTAAACTGTGGTATCTCTGGAACCATAGGAAGTAGAGAGATGGTTCAAATGGATCCAGAGCCCATACCGACCAGCCAACCTGCACATGGTTCGATGCGTACTCCGAAGCACAGGTGCTTACAATGGCAACATGGAAGACACAGTGTCCACACAGGACAAACATTAGCTGAACGGGAAACTCTCCTTTGTGCAGGATTATTTTCTCCTGCATACGTCACTATTCACACTGTACAAGGATGTCCAGTCACAATATATCTAAGAACCACATTTCCATAACCACACCTTAAGTCACAAATTCACAAAGGGGCATGTGAATGATCCTAGTTATAGAAAGCTGGGTGTATACTACTTTGAAGGTTTGGAATGCCTCATCTCCACCAGTGGTAATGGTAAGAAGTCCTGTGCAATTGCAATATTTGCTCACCTCTCACCAGTTGTTAGTGTCCAAAAAGTCTGGTCTGCTTGAACAGTAGCCATCCTCCACTTGCTTTGGGTATAACCTTTGACCAACAGATTTGTGTGCTATGCTGCTGGAACATCCAAAGACGTGGAATACCAGGTTGCCAACACACAGAAGATCAAACACACAAAGTAAAAAGGGGAAAACATTTTTGTTTCAATAATCTTTCTGCCATTTTTTTTATCTTTATGATTATGGTACATGGAAGGAAGGCCATATGAGTACTGCTAAATAGAAAAGTTGGATAGGCAAGCTTTTCAATAAAGAGGTGTGCTCAATTGACTAATAATATTAATCCCCAAACATAGATGAACTATTGGACACAGAAGAAAATCTAAGGAAAGTTCTCATGAGAGTTTCACTGTCTCTAAACAGTGTGATACAAAATAAACTCTGCATAGACTAAATACTGTTTACAATACCCATTGTCGACTCATATTAACTTAATTTCTCAATATAGATTCAATGACTGCCAGGGGTTTGATACAGATAAAAGCTGTCTGTAGTAAGGCATTCATTTTGGAACAGACGTTTAGTATTTTTAGGAACTTGGATACAAACTGAACACTGTATTCAATGAGGGTTTCCCATATATCTGTGGTTGATTGTTAATGTGAAATACTCTACCTGTGAAGTGTAGGTCACTCACCATAGTGTTTTTTGGGCCATGGGGAGCCAAAAGGCCACCATGGCCCCAGCTGTCCCCCCCCCCCATCCAGTGGGAGCTGGCATATTACTCCTGCCCGCAGAGACCACCTCCTAATGCTGCTTCCTGTGAGCAGGAGCAATATTTTGATCAGGATCCCTGTACACATCACAGCAGGCAGGTAAACATATAAATTCTGCTTCCAGTGGGATGGAGCATTTTTCAAGAACCCTGGGACATAACCTGTGCAACGGCTCCAGGGGATAGCGTCCCTGTGGCCATTAATTGCTCAAGGAGGAGGGCCATCTGGCCCTCCTTCCTAGTTTGGGAAATTTTGCCAACAGGGGTGGGCTCCCTGGGGCCTCTGCAGGTGCAGCCCCCCTCCCCTTTATAAAACAGCCCTGGGGCATAAATAAATGGATGCGGCCAGGCCACATTTAAAAAAAAAATGTTTTTGATCCCTCAAGAGTCTTGTGGGATCACAGCATTTTTAGGACATAGGGGGTCAGGGTATCCCTATCTTGACCCCTCATATTATTTGTAACTTTAGTACAGGGGGCTAAATCCCTGACTCCTGTAACGGATATCAGCAACATTTTTCTCATGTTGCTGGCAGACAATCAGAGCCTTTGTGGGAGTCTGACTCCTGCAAAAGCAAGATGGCCAATGGGAAATATAGCTGGACCAATCAGAATGTTCCATTTTTACATTAGCGCTCCCCCAAGATTCTCTTGAGACTCTTGCGGTCCCCCCATCCAAACATCCATACTTTTTCACCCTTAATTTCTCAAAAACTACTAAATGGACTTACATCAAATTAAAAAAAGCACAAACTACCGACCAAGATCTAGCTTCCTGCCAAATTTGGTGTAATTCATTCAGTAGTTTTTATTGTAGCTCATCTTAAAGAAATTTATGGAAAATGCATGGGGATTTTGCATTTTGGGACCCATTTTATTCTCAAACACTGCTTGATGGATCACTCCAAAACTTTCCATACATAAACCTTTCAAAATTAGCACCTTTTTGGAAAGTTACGTGAAGATTTGTTAAACAATGCTAAAGTTATTAGCAACAAATAAAATACTTTTCCTATGGAACAGTGATTTTGACTATAGCTACATTTTATATATCTATCTATATAGCTATCTCTCTCTCTCTATGTATATATATATATATATATATATAGATATCTTGAACAGCACAAAATGCTGAGGCACCAGTTCTAAAAACATGCATGCATTTATTCACAATGTATAAAGAAGCTCCCACAAAGCCTTCCTGACGCGTTTTGGCTAGAATGCCTTAATCGTAGGTAAGTAGTTGCAGGTGTCCATAAAGCCAGTGCTTTTAACTTGTGACGCATGTGACCTGATAATCACCAATTACATTTCCCATAGTGCACCATGTTGTTATATCCTTTTAAATGCAGTACCTAATCTTAATCATGCTGGCATAGCGTAAAAGATACCACAGTTACAGTCCAAGTTCTTAATAGTGTACTATTTTGTAGAGCTGTTATCCTTTTCCTTAGAACTGCTAGAAGAGACGTAAAATACATCCCCTCCATCCCTTGCTTACCTACGTATTTCAATATCTTGGTTAAATGCCATGTACTAAGGAAGCAAGCGGTCATACCCCCATAAATAATTCACACTATGGGAAATGTAGTTGGTGAGCATCGGTTGAGACTAGGTAGTTATGGTTAGGACCATGTTTCCATAGAAAAAGAGATTTTTGGCTTGCCTATATCTTTGCCACCGTTTGACAAATCTTCACAACATTTTCCATAAATAGTGTAACGGAGATTCTTGTTGTGCACAGAAAGTTTTTGGGTGACCCATCAAGTGGGTGCTGGGAAAAATGGGGGTCAAAAGTTGTGTTTTCCATGGTAATTCTCATCAGACATTTAGACACCACTAGAGTCTGAGCCACTGGACTGAATTACACCAAATTAGTTAGAAAGCTAGCTTTCAGTATGCAGATTTTGCTTTCGCCTATTTGGTGTAAATCCATTCAGTAGTTTTTGAGAAATGTAGGGAAATCAAAATGTATATATCTCTTGCGTGACAATTTCACAATTATTTTTGCAAATATTTCACAGATGTTCGCGAATGCACATGTGAAAAGAAGCGCTGTAATTGGCTGACCACAACCTGACTAGAAAGATGTGGCCACCATTTTGTTTCATGGGACATGGTCCCCAGGGGTGAAAATCCTAATTGAAAGTGGCATAAGGGGTCAGGGTTAAGGTATACTGACCCCAGGGGTGTGCTGTAGGAAAGTACCCTCTTTTTGCCATTGTTACCCCCATTTTCTGCCTGATGTCAGTGTGCTTCACTGTGTTCACTGGGATCCTGCTAACCAGGACACCAGTGATTATGCTCTTTCTCCTCTATATCATGTCACTGCATACTGGTAACCCAGTATTTCACCCAAAATTGGCATACTGGTACCCCACTTATAAGTCCCTAGTATATGGTACCTAGGTATCTAGGGCATTGGGATTCTAGGGGTCCCTATGGGCTGCAGCATTTCTTTTGCCACCCATATGGAGCCCATGCAAAGGCTTCTGCAGGACTGTCATTGCAGCCTGAGTGAAAAGGTGCATGAACCCTTTCATTGCCATTTACACTGCAACAGGTCACTTTCAAGTCACCCCTATAGCAGGGCCACCAGCCCTCAGGGCATGGTGCAGACTACCTGTGTGTGAGGACACACCTACACTAGCAGAGGTACCTCCCGACCTCCAGGACCATTTTCCCTGATTTCGTGAGTGCTGGACGCAATATTAAGCGTGTACTGGACATAGGTCACTACCCATGTCCAGCTACATAATGGTAACTCTGAACATAGGAATGTTTTGTATCAAACATGTTGGAATCATACCCGAATGCTTTTGCAAGCATTAGTTGTATGATTCCATGCACTCTGGGGTCTCCTTAGAGGACCCTCAGTATTGCTATTCCAGACTTTTGAGGTTTTCTAGGCAGCCCCAGCTGCTGAAAACTCTCAGACAGGTTTCTGCCCTCCTGTTGCTTGAGCAGATCAAGCCCAGGAAGGCAGAACAAAGGATTTCCCTTGGGAGAGGGGTGTTACACCCTTTCCCTTTGGAAATAGGTGTCACAGGCTTGAGAGGGGTAGCCTCCCCAAGCCATTGGAAATGCTTTGAAGGGCACAGTTGGTGCCCTCCTTGAATAATCCAGTCTACACCGATTCAGGGACCCCCAGTCCCTGGTCTGGCACGAAACTGAACAAAGGAAAGGGGAGTGACCACTCCCCTGTCCATCACCACCCAAGGGTTCACGTGTGTTCTTGGAAAGTTACTGTGATTTACTCCTGCTTTCCTGGGCTCTGGGGTGGGTTCTGATACTTACCTTTGGTGTTTTCTAATACTACCAGTGCCCCTCTACACACTACACTTGCCCAGGTGGGAAACCAACGTTCGCATTCCACATTCTTAGTATATGGTTTTTGTTCCCCCTAGGCCCACTTCCATCTATTGTGATTTTCACTATTTGCACTGTTTTCTATCTGTTTTACAGTTATTTCAGCATACTAATGTATATAATTTGTGTATTACTTACCTCCTAAGGGAGTATTGTCTTTATGGTATTTTTGGCATTTGTGTCACCAAAATAAAGTACCTTTATTTTTGTAACACTGAGTATTTTCTTTCATGTGTGTGACTACTGAGTGACTGCAGTGGAATTTCATGAGCTTTGCATGCCTCCTAGATAAGTCTTGGCTGCTCCTCTACAACTACCCCTAGAGAACCTGACTTCTAGACATTGCCTATATTTCACTAATAAGGGATACCTGGACCTGGTATAAGGTGTAAGTACCTCAGGTACCCACTGCAAACCAGGCAAGCCTCCTGCATGTGATATAGGTGTCTTTTAGGGCAACTTATGTGTTTAAAATAATTTTCCATCCCCATGCATGATATTCATGAAAATAAGCAACATTTCCACAAATTATTCTCAAAATTTTTGCAAATGTGAACAAGTTTGAAAGAAAAACCACAGACTCATTCATACATTAATTCATTCACTCATACATGAACTCAAAGGCTCCTGTGCCCACTCTGACCAACAAATAGACTCATTCACCTACTTTCAGATCCACTGAGACACTCACACACCCACTCACAGATCCACTGAGAGAGACAGGTCCTGTGGCCAACCTGCACTGCGCACAGCCAAAGGCTATGCGTGGCACAGGTTTGAGTGGTTATAAGGGCTTGTCTGCAAAGCCTGGAAAAGGCAGTGGGCGGCGGTTGGAATAATATACTTTAATTAAAATTACTTTACATTAAAAAAATAGAAATTCACAACAAAAAAAAAAACTTACAGGGACGTTATAGTTAGGTTCTGAATTTACTCATACAAAACCATAGAAATACAGCAGTTGTAGTTAGAGTTCTTTTAAGTAACTATAACTCGCGCCTGAGGTAACTATAACTCGCACCTTCCACATGCACAGCTAATTACTCCACATATATCATTGATGAGATCTTGTATGGCATCTTTGATATTATCAGTGCAACATTTGCATTAAAATTATTGACAATATTGAAAACTGTGCATGTCAGTGGCACAAGTTATGTTTACTTGAAAGAACTCTAATTTTTCCGTGAATATGTATATATATATATATATATATATATAATTTTTTTATATATATATATATATATATATTATATTATACATGAACAGAGGAATGAAGCATTTACTAATTATATTACTTAGAAACTGAACTGGGTTATTGCTTTTTGTAAGAATGAGTAACAAAGGCAAGTTAAATTTCATTAAACTATATTGCTGGCCACAGCCTTTGTGTTTTCATTTATGTGCAAATGTGGCAGAATGTTAAATGAATTGCTTATCACCTTGCGAGAAAAAAAAGACCCAGAGATCACATAAGGCATGTGAGCAGCCAACTATATTCATGAGGACATAATTGAACATATCCCTTAAATTCAAGGTGATCCAAAGGAAAGATGTATCCTTGAGGGCCGAGGGCTTCGCCAGCACTGCTGCAACATGACCACATGCCACACGCCACGTGCCTCGAGGCAACACGCGGTCTGTTAGTGCAGCTGCCTGTGCAGACTGCCAGGGAAACAGCTGATGACGCTGGAAGGCCATCAGCCAAAACTCTGGCTGCATTGAGATGTCGCTGGCATGATCTCTGACAATGAAGCTGAGGCCCACTGTGAGCAACACACACATATGCAGAAGGCAAGGAGGAGCATAAAACCAAATGCGCAATTTAAGCAAAAAGCCTCGAAATAGTCTGTGGGCCTTTAAGTCACAAGCTGTGAAATATGTATTTCTCTAAGTAAATAACTAGTTTACCAATTATAATTGTCATGCCTACGGCAACTGCTTTGCAAGGTACATTATTAATGAATGCGAACAGTAAAGGGGAATTACAGATTGCAAGGCTAAGCAGATTCCTGGAGGGGATGACTATATATCTAAGACAATCAGTCACTTGGAGCCTGCCTAATGGAAATGTGCAGTATAAAAGGCCATCATGGAACAGTACACAATGACACTGTTATAAGTTACAAGTAGAAAACAAAAAAAGAAAGGGTAACTAAGTGAAATGAAAATGATGCCTGAAAATAGAGAACATCTAGTGAAAGTAAAGTAAGCAAAATACAGTTTAATACACTCTTTTAAAATCGTATACTTACGTAAGAGAAAAAGAGTTATGAACAAAGATGGTGGAAGCCCAAAAAAACTTGCTCCTGGTACTCACGCAAAGCACCTTGTTACCTTAGATCAGGCTGCTCTGGTAGCAGTGACAGAAGCACGGGCGTTGATTTACCAAACTCTGAAGGAGAGAAGTAAAACCAGGGCCAATGACAAACTGACGGATTACATTATTTGCGCCGCATTTGTCATTTCTGAGCGCAAAAGCGGCTCAAACTTAGAAAATACAATTATATTATGTAAGTTTGCGCCGCTTTTACGTCATAAAATGACGAAAATGCGGCGCAAAAAATTATAAATATGGGCCCAAGTGTCAAAGAGGCAACGCCGGCAGTACCAAAGGAACACAGCTGTGAGTCTTTCATAACCCAGATTATATCTGTAAGTGAGGCTAAAGTACTCCAGTGGCCAATAGTGAGGGTCAATTAGGGCAATTACATTACGGTGTTTAGAGTCAACTTGAAAAAGTGGAGGGGAGAATTAGGAACTTCAAAAAGATTTCATGATTTGAGGATAGAATAGTCAAAGAGGGCACAGAGGGGTTGGCACGTTCGAGTAAGAAGATTAACTAAATTGTGGACTTAGTTTAGAAGGGAGGAAGTGGACATATGCAGATGAAGATAGATGAAAGAGTGCATAGACATTTCCAGGCGCAGGGAAGAGACAGTGGTTCCAATAGTTGGCACCCCAGAACGGAGGAAATGAACAAAGCCACTAGCTGAAAGCAAGCAATTGTATGGCTTGGGGAAGGTGCTTTAGAAGAGTTGGGAGTTAATGATGAAATTAATTCCGGTATAGGATAGCTTTGGCTGTACCAGGTATCAGATTTGAGTTCTAGTTTGAACTCGTCAGCGCTTATTCATAGTACAACGTATGGGTGTGTTTTGTGTATGCTGTTCGATCCTAAAACGGTAAGAAAGTCTTAGCTTTGTCTTTATTATTTTCTAGGTGCTCTGCATGGTGCCGTTTTGCCCAAAATATTGTACTGGCCGTTACACTGGGGTGTGTGGGGGAAAAATGAATTGTGGCATTCATCATCAGTGTTAGTGGGTAGTGCGTCTCTATAACAGATAGGAACGGCATGACAAAATGTTCCTTTTAGTTTTTATATGCTGTCTACTCCATAGTTTTTTCCTAACAACTGCCTAGCTTCTGTTTCAAATAAAGAATACGAGGTATAATAATAACGTGAAACAAAGAAATAGTTACCAATTTCACGTGATTATTCTTAGACGTAGATGTGATTTTGATGGCAAATTTACAATCGTTTCCTGTAACTATAGGCAAGAATTCAGCTTTGCTACAATTCCACGAAATACACTGGACCTCATTTACAAGGATTTTGTGCCACCTTAGTGTCATTTTTTTAATGCTATGGTGTTGCAAAAACAGTCCCTCACCCTTAGCCATATTTACAAACTGGTGCAATGTCACCATTGTGCCTGTTTGTAAAGCCTTGCACCACATTCCACCTGTGCCAGGTATAATGTATGTAAGGCGTTCCCCTGTTAAAAGCCCCATGGAAATGGCGCAGTGAAGTCTACAAGATTTCACTGCTCCATGCTCTGCTAGCATAGCATAATTTTTTTAATGCCTGCTCGGGGCAGGCGTTAATCGTGATGCTGTGCTGTTGTCTATGGCGTCACCTTAACATTGCTGGACTAGCGTCAACATTTTCACGCTAGTCCAGCAAAGTTAAGGATGGGTGCCACAACAGCATCAGAATGTCTTACGTGGTTGTGGCCACTTTGCGCCATGGAGCACTGTATGGTAAATACAGCCCTCCCGTGGCGTCGTCGTTAAGGGGGCACAGGGTTGCGCAAGAAAACTGGTGCCTCGATCACAATGCGCCAGTTTCTTTTAAATGAGCCCCATTGTACTTTAATGACATGTTAAATACTTTACATCTCGTTGTGTTCTCTCAAAAACCATGTAATAATTCAGTGATTATTTAAACTTAACACATTTCAACCTACTGATTGGCAATGTATTATCCAGTTCTATTCATTAGTATATTTACCTAATTACTTTCAATTAAATCTCTTTTAGTGTTAATTTGCCTGCTTACTGTCAAATGGGTTACTTCATCTCAAAACATTCAGACTGGTGTGACGTTGTCACAGACTGTACATCTTCAGAACATGAAAAGGGTATTGCCAAGGGTACACAGAATAGCCCACTCAAGGAAACCTCCCACATTCTATGATGTTGTAACTGTCTTGAACTCAATTAATACCATAATTATGAGGACCTCCTTCTTCAATCCTCCTTGAAACCCGTAAAACATAGTAACCACCAGCGTTGCTCCAAGTTCTGGTAAAACTAGTGGGGACTCCACTAAGGTGCATCTTTATCCTGAATTCTCAAAGGCAATAAATAATCTGAGTACCATTCACGACATTGCCGTGCAGGTAATTCCAACTGTTAGTTTTGTTCATTAACAGTCTTCTCTGTGCCAGCATCCAGCCCCCCAAAGGGAACTAGGCCACATCGTGCCTCTTCATCCTCTGGAGCTACTACTTAAAAAACTACAGGAGCCATCTGTGAGACAGACGTTGATCTGTATTGGGGGCACTTTGGTTTTCCATGTGTATTCCCAGTCAACAAAGCCTGCTGGGACAAATTATGACCCTATGGTATAGTAATAAGTAGACATGGTTTGAAAAGTAATATTTGTCACTTCACAACACGCTGATAAAATAGTATCAGGGCCATTATTAGAAAAGCTATTGTTGAATGGAATGTTCTTAATACTTTATTCTTGTAGATTTGGTGCAAATTGTAAATGCATACCGTTGAAATGTATTTTTTGTATTTATTATTTGCCCCTTTGACTTGCTAACATTTCTCTGTGGAAGTTTAAATTGTTCTTTGGCACAACAAACGGAGTACATTCACCCAACTGTTTGGACTGGCGCTATATACACGTCCTTAGTGGTACGTCATGTAGTCAGTCACTGGTTAGTTCAATTAGCATTCGACAGGTAAGCACATTTGTGGAGATGACAAAGTGTTAGAAGAATAATTGTGCATATTTGTTGGGTTGAATTTTCTTGTGCTGGTAGTGTTGTATTGTTGTCTGTGCAGTTATGCTTTTGTTCCGTATTATTTTCGGGTTATGTAGTGTGGTTGTTGTGTTATATTGGCTTTGACTGTTTCCTTGTTCTGTGACCTGTTATGTTTTAATTGTAATGTATTATTTGGTCATGCTTTGTGGAGTTATGTCCACAAATGCTTAAGGCACTAGTCATCTCAAGATTGTGGCAGAGACCTGTCTTAAATCGGCACTTCCTGTGCTCGTTTCATGTTACATAGCCCCTGTTGTGGTTTACGGGCCTGGATGGCGTGGCCTATGGCTGCACTGACACGCAAGTGGGACCTACGGCTCAAAAGCCATATTAATGTAAGTTTTTTCTAGATTAGGCTCACTCGTGTCGTTTCCCATATGCTTGTGAATACATTGCATGCTAGTTCCGCTTTTGCATAAGTAAGGCAGAATTCCATTTCCATCATAAGCAAATCAGTATGAGCCAGGCTGTCAGATGAGCATGCCACAGTTTGACCGCTATTAAAAAAATGGAATCTTTCGACCGATCCAGCATTACGACCATTAATATTATGAAAAAAGTGATAAAAGTTCAGTCTCCCATTCCTCCCCTAACCAAGCTCACAAGAACGCCCACGCGATAAGCGTGTTTATTCGGTTTTTTAAACGCGTTATTATGCAGAGCTGACATATGGCTGAAGCTGTAGGCTTATTTAGAAAATGCGTAGCAGAGTGCGTATGTTTTCTGGCAACGAAAAATCGGAACGAGCAATGCAGCCAGTGTCACAGGCGGTATGTCACAATGTGTGACCGCCAGGCAGCTCCATATTAAACAGGATGGCTTATTTAACTCATTGTGCCCGTGGAGAACTAGGGCTCCTACGTTAACATCGTTTTAAATAAAACTGTAAATGAGAACTAATCAGTTCTTCACTCGGAGCCTGTGTGGACTAAATCACCGACGGCCCCCTCCCTCCCTAATACAGTGTGTGTTATTTATAGCTTACGTATGCTTTATTTACATATTTGCCTGATCGAATCGCGATTAATAAGAGTTTTTAACTGTCCCTTAAGAGCACTCTCGTGTCCTAAAGCCCTCAACATCCCAAGTTCAGGCATACCTAAATGAATTGCTAAACTATTTTTCTTTAGACATCAGGGTGCGTTGTTTTATTGTTAGAAACCATAACTAATAAAAAAAGATAAAACAATTAAAAATTGTATTACTACTACAAACTGATGCACAAAAGCCCATAGTAACCAGTATTACCTTGAGAATATTGTTTCCCTCTGAATTTAAATGAAAATAATAACCCCTGTTGACAATTTCCACATCAACTGATCCAGGAAGTAGACAGCGCCGAAGTACTGCATCAATGCTGACAAGGTGGCAGCTGGCACTGAAAGCTAAACAGAGGTCTGCTTTTCAATGAATTAAATATGCCCTCATTGTTTGCTGCAATATAGTTGAACCATTACTTGGGAAGGGCACCTTTTTTATAAACACGCTCAATATATATGGAAATTCAGCACATTCACCTGTGTGACTGTAGCATCCGGAGATGATCAGACATTCAAAGCACTCCTTTGCTTCAGTATGCAGACATCCCTTCTTTATAGAATTCCTTATGCGCTGGGTTGGCAGCTAATGGGCTCCGTTACTGCAGCGAAGGCAGGATTTGATTGTTAGGAAGATTCTAAAGGTGTTACTGAGCCAGGTTTCATAATGCTGCAATTAACATTCCTGCTTGAGGTGTTTTATAAGAAATTACAGAGCAATATTCTTTAGCTGTTTTGTGGAAACATTCAAAGCTTGTTTTTTGTTCTTTGAGTCTTTTAGGTTGTACCGCTGTAACAATCGTTTCATTTGATGAGCACCAAGAGCTGCTTTCATTGACATTTTATGCTAGGCAAACCTTCCAGCCAAAGCAAATAATTGCTGATTGACAAGATATGTCATCATTTAAATAAAGGATGCGCATATTGCTGCCACTGCATTTATTTCAATGAACAGTTCTAAAAGAAATGCACATATAAATAGCATAACGTTTTACATAAATCCTTGAATGAATGAATAAATGTATATTTCAGATAATTTAATTAATTATGGAGGGCTACCCAGCAAACTAGACTGCCAGGAGGCGTGGCTAAGTTGAAGGTGAATGCCCACAAACTAGGTTCACAAAAGATGCCTATGAAAAAAAATGTCTGAGCTTCGGGTGGTGGATTTGGTATGTATGATAATAGCCAGCTTGTTTCATAGTGGGAGAGTGGACTGTCCACAAGTGAAGCATAGAGCCCAGGTAGTAATTGTGGGAGGAGGGCCACATGAAGAACTGCTCACCCACATACCATTGAGGTACCAAACCCAACCTGGCTCGTTGTGGACTACATCAATTCGAGACATTTGTTTCTGTGGCTTCACACATAGTCAGTGCAACAATGATATTTGATGAAGAGAGCAGACGGGAGGTTACATAAAACACAGAGGCCCTCATTACAACATTGGCAGTAAAAGCCGCTTACCGCCGTGCAGAAGACCGCCAAAACACCGCCGCAGCCGTGGAATTCCGCTACAGCTATTATGACCCACATCTTGGGATCCGCCGAAATACAGACACCCACACAACTCCGCCACACCAAAGGTCATTGTTAAACTGGCGAAAACAAACCCTCCACCGTCACGCCAACAGAAATACGCCCACACTATCACGACACACGAATCCACGCGGCGGTCTTTCAACCGCGGTATTCCATTGGCGGTACACACCGCCGCGCTCAAAGTACACACACATCTCCAAAACACCGCTACATTGGACAATTCGAAATACACACACCTGATACACATACAAACACCACTCCCACACACCCAACACTATATAAAACACACACCCACATCACCCACAAACCCCTACGACCAAAAATACAGAAAGAAGGCCAGATAGACAGAGAGCACAGCAACGGAGAACCCCACCACACAGAGGCACACAACACCATCACCCAAACAACATTACACGCACAAAACACCACACACCACTACACATCAACTCACACATCAACACTTACACCACCCCACACATCACCCACACCACCCCATGTCACGCCAAAGACATCCCCGGTTTACCGAGGAGGAGCTCAGGGTCATGGTGGAGGAAATCCTACGGGTTGAGCCACAGCTATTTGGCACACAGGTGCAGCACACATCCATAGCCAGGAAGATGGAGCTATGGCAAAGAATAGTCGACAGGGTCAACGCTGTGGGACAGCATCCAAGAAATCGGGAGGACATCAGGAAGAGGTGGAACGACCTACGGGGGAAGGTGCGTTCAGTGTTCGCCAGGCACAACATCGCGGTACAGCGGACCGGCTGCGGACCCCCACCTCCTCCCCCACAACTAACAACATGGGAGGAGCAAGTCTTGACCATCATGCATCCAGAGGGCCTCGGAGGAGTCGGTGGAGGAATGGATACTGGTAAGTCAAATCTCAACTATCATATCCCCCACCCTACCTGCATGCTATCACACACCCCCACCCTCACCCCCTCCCCTAACACTCACACTCCTCACTAATGTCCTAATAACACAATCTACTCATCCCAACACCAAGCCCTGCATGACACAATTAAGCATGGTCACCCCTCACCAAAGCCTGCTTACTGCACATACCCAGAACAATCCCCTAACCATCATCACACAAACCCACACACAGGAATGCTTGCACTGGGATACACAAACACCCACCCATTGCACACCATTACACACACACATGCAATAATCATGCTCTTATATCCCTGTAGGACCACTAAGGAACGTCACCACACCGGAGGGTCCAGACAACTCCACTCCACCCACAGAAGAGGCCCACAGTGACGACAGCAGCTCTGCCCTACTGGATCCTGATGACCAGCCCGGACCATCGTGGGTCTCGGGACAGTCGGTTCCCCTTGCACAGGCACAGCCCAACACTGACTTTCCACCCTCTGGTAACACCAGCACAGGACCCACCCAGCGGGCCCATACCTCCGTCCCCAGGACACGTCAATCAGCGGTGTGTTCACCACTACAGGGAACCCAGGATAACCCACCACCCCAACAACAACAGGGACCTGGGGGTAGTGGTAGTGGGCACACGGTCCAGGGGACGGAGGCACAGGAACACAGGGGAACTGGGACGGCTGCTGTGCGACAGGGGGCAGACAGGCCAAGGGAACACACTCTCCACGAGGCCCTCTCCTCCATCATGGGAGCATACCACCACTCCCAGGAGACGATGGCAACGGTCCTGGACAAGTTTCAGGAGACCCAGCACCTGCAGGAGGAGCAGTATTTGGGGTTCAGGGAGGAGCTCAGAACCATAAGCTCTGCCCTTGGCACCATCGTAGGGGTGCTGAAGTACATACAAAAGACCATGAGGGACACCGTGGCACCCTGACACTAGCCAGGACGATGAACTGCCCACCACCTCCTCCGGCGCTAGTGGACAGGACGCCCCGCCACAGGACCACCACACCAGCACCCCACCCCCTGCAGGCGGACAACCACCACACAAGCAGTCCCTGAGATCCAGGAACAGGACAGAGCAAGATGGCAAGACCCCCGCCAGGAAATGAGACCACCCTGATTTTCCTCCCACTGTCCCACTTTGTTACCCTGTCCATTCTGAAACTGCCCCAGCTGCAATTCCTATACCCATATTAGCAGTTCACCTGTGAGACTAATAAACTGGACTCTGCTATGGACATTCCTCCACCGTCCCCCATCACCATATTACTACCCCCCTCCATATTTGGGCACTTAAATAAACACCCTTGAACCACAAAACAATCTGGAGTCAGTCTGTGATTTGGTAAATATGTATAATCAATGACAGTGTCAAAATGCGTTTCCAATTGTAAAGCCAACATACCTATGTCACACATCACAAGTCCTTGAAGTATGCAAGCAGATGACACACGTTGGTAACCACACCTGTGAAACCGTAATGGAAAGGTACAACTCAGTGACCAAATACTGCTATGAAATGACAGACAGGATAGTGGTAGAAGTGTGAAAGTGAATGTAATGGTAAAAAGAAAATCTGTTCTCACCTGTGTGTCACTGGAAATATTGCTGGATGACTGACTCCCTGTTGTCTATGTCTTCTTCTTCAGCGTCCTCCTCATCACTGTCCACAGGCTCCACAGCTGCCACAACACCGTCATCTGGACCATCCTCCTGCAGAAAAGGCACCCGGCGTCGCAAAGCAAGATTGTGAAGCATCGAGCAGGCGGTGATGATCTGGCACACCTTCTTCGGTGAGTAGAATAGGGAACCACCTGTCATATGGAGGCACCTGAACCTGGCCGAATGTGCGTTCGATCACCCTCCTAGTCCGCCCATGGGCCTCATTGTAGCGTTCCTCTGCCCTGGTCCTGGGATTCCTCACTGGGGTCACTAGCCAGGACAGGTTGGGGTAACCAGAGTCCCCTAACAGCCACACACGGTGCCTCTGGAGTTGACCCATCATATAAGGGATGCTGCTATTCCGCAGGATGTAGGCGTCATGCACTGAGCCAGGGAACATAGCATTTACCTGCGAGATGTACTGGTCTGCCAAACAGACCATCTGTACATTCATCGAATGATAACTCTTCCTGTTCCTGTACACCTGTTCACTCCTGTGGGGGGGGGACCAAAGCTACATGGGTCCCATCAATAGCACCTATGATGTTGGGGATATGTCCAAGGGCATAGAAGTCACCTTTAACAGTAGCCAAATCCTCCACCTGAGGGAAAACGATGTAGCTCCTTACGTGTTTCAGCAGGGCAGACAACACTCTGGACAACACGTTGGAAAACATAGGCTGGGACATCCCTGATGCCATGGCCACTGTAGTCTGAAATTACCCACTTGCAAGGAAATGGAGCACTGACAGCACCTGCACGTCTGGGGGGATTCCAGTCGGATGGCGGATTGCTGACATCAGGTCTGGCTCCAACTGGGTACATAGTTCCTGGATAGTGGCACGGTCAAACCTGTAGGTGATGATCAAATGTCGCTCCTCCATTGTCAACAGGTCCACCAGCGGTCGGTACACCGGAGGATTCCGCCATCTTCTCAAATGTCCCAGCTGACGGTGCCTAGGAAGGACAACAGCGACCACAGACTCAACAAAATCCCAGGTATGTACACACAGATACACAGAACACAACACCAAAGACAAGAATCCACCTGTATGTGTGTCGAGTGTAGGCCTAGGTATGTGTGAAGCAGTAGCAAATGAAGCCATGTGGGCCCCTGAAATGGTGGCTGCCTGACCTCTAAACTGGGACAATGGGGTGTGAGGTAACTGCGCTGGCGTTGTACACCGTCGCGGTAGGCGGTCGTAGACCGCGGCGCAATGCTGCATTGGTTAACATTGGACCCTATGGGTCCCAGGAGCCAATGATGAATTGCGCTGGCGGTGATGATACGCACCGCCGCGGACGTCACCGCCGCGGACGTGACCGCCATTTTCTATCTGTTCAATCACTCGATACCTGATCTTCGACAGGAGAGGACCCACACTGCAAGTGCTGCTGTGACCTCGGTCTGGAAGAGATAATGGCTGCTGCATCTGGGGAAAGGACCCCTGCCTTCACTGCTCAAGAGTTGGAGAAGCTAGTAGACGGGGTCCTCCCCCCGTACACGCTACTCTACGGTCCTCCAGACCAACAGGTAAGTACCCAGGGAGTGCGTTGTATGGGCTATGCCTGTGTGGAGAGGGCTGGTTGTAAGAGGGAAGGGGGCAGAGTTCAGGGAACATGAATGAGTGTGAATGCATGTGCCACATGGCAAGGGCAGGGATGTGGGCCACTCACTTTGACGGTGCAGTTGGTAATGACTTCTCTTCTTCCCCTGTGCATGTCATGTAGGTCAGAGCCCAGCAGAAGAAGGACATTTGGCGTGCCATCGCCAAGGACGTACGGACCCTGGGGGTCCACCAGAGACGGGGCACCCACTGCCGTAAAAGATGGGAGGACATTCGCCGCTGGAGCAAGAAGACGGCGGAGGCTCAGCTGGGGATGGCCTCCCAACGTGGGAGGAGTGCCCGTCGCACCATGACCCCCCTGATGTTCCGGATCCTGGCGGTGGCCTACCCGGAGTTGGATGGGCACTTGAGGGCATCACAGCAGACACAAGGGGGTGAGTACACCCTCATTCTGGGGACTTTGCGTGCAGTTGAGGGGTCTGGGTGGGGGAGGAGGGCTGTGGGTTCCCCTAGGCCAGGGCGACTTCTGTATGCTAGGCCCCTCCGTAATGCATGTCATGTGCCACTCTACCCACCTCAGTAGAGTGCCAAGTACAGGTATACATGCCCCTGTGGCATCCATGTGTGCAGATGTCCACCATAGCGATGTAGGCCAGATCCCAGGAATTGCAGCTGTAGAGGCCTAGAGCGCGGCGTAGTGCAGGGGGCTGCTATGTCTGTATTGTCCGCCAACGGTAGCGGTAAGCCATGCACTCAATCTCTTTTTCTTCTGTCCCCCCCCCCCCCCCCCTTTTGTGCTCTCCCTGTTCTTTTGTGCATCAGCATCATCAGGCAGAGGTACAGTGGCACCGGAACACGAGGGAGCTGCAACCCACATGGCCATGGAGGGCCACACCACGGACTCAGAATGCACCAGTGGGACGGAGGGCGAGGGGAGCTTCACGTCGGGCACCGGATCACCAAACAGCGACACGGACTCGTCCGCTGATGGGAGCACCCTTGTGGTGGTGGCACCATCTGTGCCCACCACTTCTACAGGTACAGCCGCCACCTCCCCTACCAGCACCGCCCTCCCAGCAGGCCCTCAGCGTTCGCCCCGTGCCTGCTCACCCAGGAGGGTGGGCATCACCTTCGCCCCAGGCACCTCAGCCCCTGCCACCCCTGCTGCCCTCAGTGAGGAGGCCATTGACCTCCTCAGGTCACTCACTGTTGTTCAGTCTACCATTGTGAATTCCATCCAGGGTATAGAAAGGGAGTTGCAACACGGTAATGCATTCCTGGAGGGCATTCATTCTGGTCAGGCTGCCCCTCATCGAACCCTGCAATCTCTGGCCTCAGCACTGATGGCAGCCATTGTCCCTGTGTCTAGCCTCCCCCCTCCAACTTCCTCCACCCAGACCCAGTCCCCTGTACCCCAGCCTATCCCAAGCACACCATCAGACAAGCATGCATACACCTCAACACACAAAAGTAGCTCAGGCAAACATAGGCACCACACATCCCACAGGCACTTACACAAGCATCACACACATACAGACACAGCAACATCCACTGCCTCCACTGTGTCCCCCTCCTCGTCGTCTCCCTCCTCCCTCCCAGTCTCGTCTACACTCTCACCTGCATGCAGTACATCTACAGGCACTAGAACTCGCACCAGAACACCCAGCACCACACCCCGCTCACCTGCACTCACCACCCCCACCACCCCCACTACCATTTAAATGTCCCCTGTGTCTTCTCCCAGTGTGTCTGTGACGCCCCCTCCCAAAGTACACAAACGCGGGCACCCACACACCCAACATCCATCCACCCACGACAGCCTCCAGTACCTGCACCTGCACCCAAAACACTTAAAGTGACACCTTCTACAACCACCTCCTCCTCCTCCACTCCCAGACCCCCTCCAGCTACCCATCCCAGTGTTCGTCAGAAACTCTCCCTCAGCAACGTTGACCTCTTTGCCCTCACCCCCACCCCTCCAATTCATAAGCCACGTAGTAGCGCCTCAGCCAAAAAGACTCCAGTACCAGTGGTGCGTGTTCAAGGTGTGTGGAGTGCACCGGCCACCAGGGCAGGCAGTGTGACACGGAGCCAAAGCACTGCCAGTCCACCCCCTGTAAAGCATCTCAAGTTGGAAAGTGCTCGATGGGACAGGGTGAAGACTCCTGGCGGAAAAACTGCTCACAAGGGTCCCAGGGGGATTGCAGAGTCAGCTGTGACTCCTCCAAAGGTTGTGAAGTGCCAGAAGAAGTCTGCGCAGTCTGGTAAGAGCAGCACAGCGGAGGAGTGCGCCATCCTCCCCGGCGGACGGGACGCCACCGCCAGCACCATCGTCACTGGTCAGGAGACCACTGCCGGAGTCAGTGCCCAGGAGGGCAGGAGTATCGTCACTGGTCAGGAGACCACCGCCGGAGTCAGTGCCCAGGAGGGCCCAGGCAGCCACAGCCCCGCTGGGCAATGAGGGACCGTCATGCCACACACCAATGCACAGGTCAGAGACCGCCATGGCAAAGCACTGCTGAACAGGGCAGAGGACCGCTGAACAGGTCAGAGACCGCCATGGCAAAGCACCGCTGAACAGGTCAGAGACCGCCATAGCAAAGCACCGCTGAACAAGGAACTCACCGCCATGGTGAAGACCGCTGAACATGGCAAAGCACCGCTGAACAGGGCAGAGCACCGCTGAAGAATGAAAACACCGCCACATCAAGCATCGTTATCCCATGTACAGCTGCGACAGTGACGGAACAGGAAGCGTCACGGGGAGCCTGATGCAGTGTGGGCACCATTCCCCCTCCAGAACCAGTGGAGACATGCATCCACTCCGTCTGTCCTTAACAGGATGAAGCACTCTGGGCACCAGTCCACCTCCAGAACCAGTGGAGACTGTCATCCACTTGAGAGACTGTGGCTTTGCACTCCCCAGGATGGAACAGTGGGCAAACCAGCCACTGTAGAGACTTGAGAGACTGTGGCTTTGCACTCCCCAGGATGGAACAGTGGGCAAACCAGCCACTGTAGAGACTTGAGAGACTGGGGCTTTGCACTCCCCAGGATGGAACAGTGGGCAAACCAACCACTGTAGAGACTTGAGAGACTGTGGCTTTGCACTCCCTAGGATGGAACAGTGGGCAAACCACCCACTGTAGAGACTTGAGAGACTGTGGCTTTGCACTCCCCAGGATGGAAAAGTGGGCAAACCAACCACTGTAGAGACTTGAGAGACTGTGGCTTTGCACTCCCCAGGATGGAACAGTGGGCATGGAGCCCTGTCGTGGATCTGGCGTGGTACTGTCATCCGGCTGAGGTGCCCACCCCCTTCCCTTCCCCGTGAGGTACCTGTTGTTTTTCTATCTGATGCCCCAGCAGTGTTCTCTCCGTTTGTGGACAGGTATCTAATGTGGGACTCGCCCATGCATTTTTGGCCCAGTGGTGCACGGACATTGATATGTGCATACCTGCACTACTTCTCAGAATGTATAAGAGCTGGAATGTGTATATATATCTGTATATATTTGGTAACTGTATTTTGATACATTACAATGGTTGTACTCATTTCCTTTTGTCTTTGCATTCTTCTGGGGGGGTTGGGGGTTGTTTCTGTGATGTTTGGAAATGCATTGGTGTGTGTGTTGTAGTGGGTGAGGGTCGGGGTGGGGGTGTTGCGTGTGTGTGTCCGTGACTTTTGCCTCCCCCCTCCCCTATGTCGTAGGTGCAGTACTCACCGTTGTCTTCTCCGCTGCCGTTGCTGGTGTTCGTAAATGAGCAGGAAGACAAGGGCAGGTAGGATTTGTAATTCCGGCTCCATGGTGTCCTCCTTCCTCATGGGATGTGTAGAAGGTGAGCGTTTTCCCATTGCAAAAGCTGTTTCCGCCGTGTTTTTATCCACGGTGAATCCGCCCTGGAAAAGGTGGCGGATTGGCGGGTTGTGATACTGTGGGCGGTACATTGTCTCCCGCCTGTCTGTTGGCGGTGACCGCCGCGCTGCTTGTCTGTACCGCCGTGGCAGTCGGAGTGTTAAAGTGGCTGTCTATGTTGGCGGTTTCCACCACGGTCATGATTCCCTTTTTTGTTCCGCCGGCCTGTTTGCAGTATTACCACCGCTTTAACACCGTCCACCAGGGTTGTAATGACCCCCAGAATCATTGTCGGAAGTGTCACACAAAAATAGAATCTTGAGATGACACAAAGTGATTGGGCTCTTGAAGCACTGCAAACAGAATGTTTTTGGGCATGAGAAAAGATTTGAAAGGCCATTAGCTATTTGCCAAAGGATGACCGGTGTCTGAGAGTCACTGCAGGATTGTGGTTTGGGTCATGGCCCTAAGGAACCTTCAATCCACTTTTTCTTCGACATGCACGTCGTACCAGGCCTCGGTGGAACTGTAATTGAGTTTCCATCATACAAGGAAACAGTATTGAGATTGTGTTTGTATTGCCAGACAACAGGACATCATGTTTAGTCGCATGAAAGATTCCACAAGTGTGGAGAATGCTAAAAAGGAGTAGGAACAAGGGTAAGATCTGGAAATCCAAAAACCGGGACATTTCTAAAAAATAGAAGGACTACAACTTTACAGCAAATGAAGATCACACTGGCAGTGATTGTCAAAATAGAAAACACAGACAACGAGGCAATACGGAAACAAATAAAATGCAATTTTTAACCCCTTCGCTGCCAGGCCTTTTCCCCTCCTGTGCCAAGCCTATTTTGGGCTATTAGGGGCAGGTCGCGCTTAGGCCCTCATAACTTTTTGTTCACAGAAGCTACCAACGCCAAATTTGCTTCCCTTTTTTCCAACATCCTAGGGATTCTAGAGGTACCCAGACGTTGTGGGTTCCCCTGAAGGAGACCAAGAAATTAGCCAAAATACAGTGAACATTTTATTTTTTTAAAATTTGTTTTAAAAAAGGGCTGCAGAAGGCGGCTTGTGGTTTTTTTCCCTGAAAATGGCATCAACAAAGGGTTTTTGGTGGCAAGATCACCATCTTCCCAGCTTTCAGGAACAGGCAGACTTGAATTGGAAAACCCAATTTTTCAATACAATTTTGACATTTTACTGGGACATACCCCATTTTTACTATTTTTTGTGCTTTCAGCCTCCTTCCAGTTAGTGACAGAAATGGGTGAGAAACCAGTGCTGTGTCCCAGAAAGCTAAACATTTCTGAAAAGTAGACACATTTCGGAATTCAGCAAGGGGTCATTTGTGTAGATCCTACAAGTGTTTCCTACAGAAAATAACAGCTGAAATAAAAAAATATTGAAATTGAGGTGAAAAAAACAGCCATTTTTCTCCACGTTTTACTCTGTAACTTTTTCCTGCAATGTCAGATTTCTGAAAGCAATATACCGTTACGTCAGCTGGACTCTTCCGGTTGCGGGGATATATAGGGCTTGTAGGTTCATCAAGAACCCTAGGTACCCAGAACCAATAAATGAGCTGCACCTCGCAATGGGTTTTTATTCTATACCAGGTATACAGCAATTCATTTGCTGAAATATAAAAAGTGAAAAATAGGTATCAAGAAAACCTTTGTATTTCCAAAATGGTCACAAGCTATGGTGTTGAGAAGCAGTGGTTATTTGCACATCTCTGAATTCCGGGGTGCCCATACTAGCATGTGAATTACAGGGCATTTCTCAAATAGATGTCTTTTTTACACACTGCCTTACATTTGGAAGGAACAAATGTAGAGAAAGACAAAGGGCAATAACACTTGTTTTGCTATTCTGTGTTACCCCACGTCTCCCGATTAAAATGGTACCTCGCTTGTGTGGGTAGGCCTAGCGCCCACGAAAGGAAATGGCCCAAAACACAACGTGGACACATCACATTTTTCCACAGAAAACAGGTGTTTTTTACAAAGTGCCTCCCTGTGGAGTTTGGCCTGTAGCTCAGCCGGCACCTGGGGAAACCTAGCAAACCAGTGCATTTCTGAAAACTAGACTCCTAGGGGAATTCAAAATGGGGTGACTTGTGGGGCTCTGACCAGGTTTTGTTATCCAGAATCCTTTGCAAACCTCAAAATTTGGCCAAAAAAACACTTTTTCCTCGCATTTCGGTGACAGAAAGTTCTGGAATCTGAGAGGAGCCACAAATTTCCTTCCACCCAGCGTTCCCCCAAGTCTCCCGATAAAAATTATACCTCACTTGTGGGGGTGGGCCAGGTGCCTGCAACAGAAAAAGGCCAAAAACATGTAGAGATTGAGGGGATAGCACAGCAAGATGACAAGCACATATTTTTCTTTTATACATCTTTCAGGCTGACTCTGCTTTGGGGTCGCATGCAAGTGAGGTATCATTTTACTTGGGGGACTGAGGGGAACGCTGGGTGGTAGGAAATTTGTGCGGCAGCGGTGATCCTACAAAGTAAAGTGAGGAAAATATGTTTTTTGATGCAAATTTTGAGGTTTGCCGAGGAGTCTGGGTAAGAAAATGATGGGGGATTTAGGCAAGCCACACCTCCTTGGACTCCTTGGGGTGTCTATTTTTAAAACATGTCTGGGTTTAGTAGGTTTCCCTAGATGAAGGCCGCACCCAGGACCAAAACCACAGGTGCCTCCCCACCCCCCAACACAGGTAGTTTTGCAATAGATCATTTTGGTGTGTCCACATACTTATGTGATGTTCCAAACACTAAAATTGTGAAAAGAAATGCACTTAGGTTATGTTAAAAAGACCCCTCACCCACCAACTAAGTTGGTGGCATGCTTCATCATCGGGGTCCCACCCAAGGCACCTAGCGTGTCACAGGTGTGCTGCGACGCCTGATTACAGAGGACCATGTTTTGTCATTTTTACCACACATACTGGTTGGATTTGGCACGAGGGTGAGTGATGGTTCAATGGATCAAATTTTATTAACAAGAGATTTCACAAAAATAAAAAGCACTGTTAATAACTGAAAGGCCAAAAAACGGAACCAATGACTCACAGCTCGGAGCTGTAAAGCCACAGCAAGGAACAGCAAGGCACCAACCGCTTTACAGTCCATTCATACACCTTTCATACATGACACAAGACCATTCACGCCGCCAGCCACGGGCCCAGCACATTACAACACTCGCATCGACAGACAGCGCCACTCAAGGGCCCATCACTTACATACGGCCACATACCTGATACAGCAATCACACCAGCTGATGGGAGTGTGTGGACTGGTGTTTGGCTGGCAGTGTGTTGCAGTAGCCAACAGCAAGTCAATATGTACACTATGTACACCCTCAGCCAAGCGCCACTCCACACACAATGGCATCACTTCTTTTTTTTTTTTTAAACAAAGAAACCACCAACAAATCAGAAATAATTACAAAACTACTAGCACAAAAGCTCTAACTAAGTACATGACAGAAATGCCAACCATGAAACTGAACACATGAAAATACAAAACAGGCTGTTTACACTCATGGTTGTTCCCAGTAATGCTTCTGGGTGTGGTAATTCTTAAAACAACCACCCACAGCCTTTGAAGGACAATCTGGGCAGTACATTCGAGTCTCCCTCCAGATACCTCTTAGCAAACAAACTTTCTTAGCTGGAAAGTCTTTTTTGGGTGTGGGAGGAATGTGCTCAGCAAAGTGGCGATCTTTCAAGATATGCATATTTGGAATTCTATACCTGTACCTCCATTATGTTTGACTAAGTCATGTCTTCTTTTTACATCAACTAATTGTTGTACCACTTTTTAATCTTTTGTACTCCTCCTCCAGATTAGTTTTGCGCCTGACCACTGGTCTGTGTGGTCCTATGAAGCGCGCCCCCTACTTGGGATGTTAAGCCAAGATTATTTACATATGCATGCACTCTTATTTCACGTATTGACACTCTCACTGTGCCGCACTATTGTTTTGACACCATTTTCCTAATTTTACATTGATGATTACGTCATAATGTCAACACGCATTGACTTTACTTCCCTTGATTGACCTGTGTACATGTGATTGCAGGGCGACAGTTAGGAATAATGGGCCAGATGTAGAAAGATTCCAAATTGCGATTTGCAATTTGCGAGTCCCTGCAACTCGCAAATTGCAAGTCGCAATTTGGAATGCAGAAAGGTGTCTCAGACACCTTCTGCAACTCGCTATGGGGTCGCAAAGACCCACCTCATAAATATTTATGAGGTGGGTCGCAGTTTGCGACCCCATAGCGAGTCTAGGCACTCACGGGGATGGTGGCCTGCTGGAGACAGCAGACCACCATCTCCGTGACTGCTTTTAAATAAAGCAGTTTTTTTTTTTCTCTTTGCAGCCCGTTTTCCTTAAAGGAAAACGAGCTGCAAATAGAAAAAAATACCGAAACCTTTTGTTTCGGTTTTTTTCAGAGTAGGCAGTGGTCCATAGGACCACTGCCTGCTCTGAAAAAATAATTTTGTGAGCATTCACAAAGGGGAAGGGGTCCCGTGGGGACCCCTTCCCCTTTGCGAATGAGTTACCATCCACTTCAAGTGGATGGTAACTGCGAGTTGATTTGCGACTGCTTTCGCGGTCACAAATCAACTTAAATCGCGGTGCGAGTCGCAAATAGGAAGGGAACACCCCTTCCTATTTGCGAGTCGGAAACACATTTTGCGAGTCGGTTCCGACTCGCAAAATGTGTTTCTGCATCGCTTGAGGGCTTTTGCACCTCGCAAACGGCGTTTTTCGCCGTTTGCGAGGTGCAAAAGCCTACCTACATCTGGCCCAATATCTTTCCCAGACTAATGTAAGTGATTGGATACTTTTTACTGAGAATTTCAGGCAATAGCAATCCACACATTTTACGATTAGGAGATACACATAGTTATTAGGTCCTGAAGAAGCGTCACTGGATCCGTATGGACCACAGAGAGGCAAAACATGTTGACCCTTGATAGGGATGGCTTGAAAATTCCCCACCCTTACTTCTCTTTTACTGTAGAGTGATTGATCATTATCTCTGTTTCATTCTTGTGACTACTTTTTAATCTTGGCCTCCATCCCTTATCTGGACTAATAAATTGATTACCCGCTACAGGTTTTGAGATCCAATTTTAACCCCCTTCCTTTATCTCCTTTCTTTCATACTCACACTTGGGGCCGTGGCATCATCACTTAAAAGATCTCTGGCAAAGAGCCCCCCCATTTGGGGTGGTGCCCGTCAGACATTGCAGTGCCGGTCTGACGAGAAGCAATTCCGATGATGAGGAATGACATCCTTCTGGATGTGTGAGGTTTTTTGCTCCTAAATTTTAGGACCCTCTTCTTGTATCCTTTCTCTCCTTCTAGCTGGAACAGTGTATAATATATTTTTTGACGTATCTATCGGGAGGATATACACTGGACCATAACTCCTCCCTATCCCTTTGTTTATTGATCTTTCAATCTAGCCACATCCTCCACCACTACTTCTCTAGGAACTCTGGCCTGTTCCACCACAATAAGGCTCTGACTCCTGAAATTTCACAAATGTCATCGTTGACTATGGAGACCTATCCTTAAAAACAATAAAAGCATTAAAGGTTGCTAAGTAGAAGAGGTGAATTGCTAACTTCTTATACCAAACGTAAGACTTACGAATAGCAGTATAAGGTTCCAACCTTTGATCAACTCTATCTACACCTCCCATGTGCTTATTATAATCTAAAATGCACACAGGTTTGGGCTCTTCAGCAACCTGGCCCAAACAGTCACGGGGGAAGTACTCTCATCATGGATGGTACCTAGCATGTAGACATCCCTCCTGTCTGAAAATCTCAAATCTAGCAGCTCATCTTTCCGCAAGGCACTGCACTGCACTGTCCCCTCTTACGTTTTTAACAGACAAGCTCCCTTGGATAGCCTTTCCGGTTACTACGAATTGTGCCACAAGCAACAGTGCGCACTCTAAACAATTCCATGAACAACTGCACTCCAGTGTAAAAGTTATCTACATACAAATGGTGACCTTTGTTGAACAGTTGTCTACCAAGTTCCCACACAATTTTCTCAGTAACTCCAAAAGTGGGAGGACAACCAGGGGTGAATACTGGAATCCCTACCAGTGTAGACACGGAAATTATACACATATCCTGTACTACTTTCAGACAGCATGTACAATTTAATTCCATATTGTGTCCTCTTGCTAGGAATGTACTGCCTAAAAACCAAACGACCCTTGAAGAGGACCAAAGATTCGTCCACAGCTTGCCTGGAACATAGACCTTTGAAAACCGATCTACAAAATGATCAAGGACAGGCCTAATCTTAAAAAGACGGTCAGAATCAGGGTGATCTTGTGGCAAGGCTAATGCATTGTCAATAAAATGCAGCATCATAAGAAGAAGCAAATACAGATTACGACTCATGGTTGCAGGAAATATAGCTGTTGCCATCAAGGGACTAGTAGACCAACAAGAAGCCAGTGACGGCTTCCTTATCAACCTCATCTCATCCAAATTTGTGGGAATCCACTGGGTAGCTCTAGAGTGTGGCCTAAGTCTAGCAGCGTTGTCCCTCAAATACTGCTCCACATACAAATTAGTCTACTCAACATTCTCTTCCAAAAACACATCATCTACAAATAACTCAAAGAAATTGACAGGCAAAAAGTTGTCTGTATTGACTCTACACCCCGGGAGACCAGTAAAGGCAGGCAACTCTGGCTGCTCCATGTTTGGGGCAACCCAGAGTTCAGGTCTTCTAACGGGAAACGTTTCAGCACCAGGTTGCTGCACTAATGGCACATCAGTGTCCTCCTCTAAAACAGGCCCTTCATCTGCACTGAGTGTGGCTTCCTCATCAGAAGATTCCTCTCCGACAGAAACTTCACTGCCAGAATCTCTCACTTCCTCCTCTGCCTCAGATGCAGAGTTCGTCTCACAATCATGATCAGACAATGACTCAAAAAGCATACAAACCACCTGCTGAGCGGTCATCCTGCGGCTAGCCATGATCTTTCCTTTGAAAGTTAACTGGACAAATGCACCACCAACAACCAGCACTGTGTAAGATAAGTAATAAAGTATAGCTTTATTAGTAAGAGTTATAAACTCAAAAACGATACCGCTCAATTGCCTGAAAAAGCTTCAATCACCAGCAACTACTCTGCACAGACACAGCAATCACCAATGATATCCCACTAAAAAGAAAGAAAGAAAAGCAAATTAGAAATAAGACAACACAAATATCATTGTGCACAAATCTAAGGACAATTTCACACAAACCTGCATTTAGTACACCACCTACAAACATGTCATTCATGCATGGCAACAATACTCCTTTGAAGTAAATTGTTTTTACTTACCTAAAACATGCAACTATGCAAACCGCAGGTCAACCACCGCCAAAACCGCAAGGAGCCACAGCAAAGAAAGCAAAAGCTTTGAACTAGAACAAAAAGGAGGAAAAAAAATATCACAAATGCAAATACTTTGTCAGTTGACAAACATCCCACCATCAAGCATTTAGAAATTGGTGCCTAAGTGGATTCTGCCATAATGGCAGATGTGCCTACTAAAAACTAGGCCTATCTGCCCCAAGGAGGGCAGAAAATACCTTTAGTAGTGTGTCCCCACGGGGAGCGACCCTTGCCCAAGGGGCCACCCCCAAACAAAAAAAAAAACACACACATTATCCCTGGGGCCTACGTGGCTTCTGCCCCCTTGGGGACGATGGGCCTAAAAAAACAATAGGCCCATCTGCCCCCAAGGGGGGCAGAAATGGCCTTGGTACATGTGCCCCCAAAAGGGGATGACCCTTGCCCAAGGGGCCACCCCCCTTTCCACTAACACACACTATCCCTGGTGTCTAAGTGGCTTCTGCCCCCTTTTGGGGCAGATGGGCCTAAAAAAATAGACCCATCTGCCCCCAAGGGGGGCAGAAATGGCCAACAGTTCAATGCCCCCCTTGTGGGGGCGCCCCTTGCCCAAGGGGATGCCCCCCACATAAATAAACATATCAAAAAAATCCCTGGCGTTCTAGTGGTTTCTGCCCCCCTTGGGGGCAGATCAGCCTAAAAATGATAGGCTGATCTGTCCCCAAGAGGGGCAGAAATGGCCTTGGTAAATGTGCCCACAAAGGGGGGCTACCCTTGCCCAAGGGGCCGCCCCCCCCCCACTAACACACACACACACACACTATCCCTGGTGTCTAAGTGGCTTCTGCCCCCCTTGGGGGCAGATGGGTCTAAACAAAAGAAATGGCCAACAGTTCAATGCCCCCCTTGCCCAAGGGGACACCCCCCACAAAAATAAACATATAAAAAAATCCCTGGCATTCTAGTGGTTTCTGCCCCCCCTTGGGGGCAGATCAGCCTAAAAATAATAGGCCGATCTGCCCCTAAGGGGGGCAGAAATGGCCACAACAAACATGGCTCCCAAATGGGAGCGACCCTTGCCCAAGGGGCTGCTCCCCAACACAAAACAGCAGAAATAAAGAAGAAAAAAAAATCCCTGGCATCTAGTGGTTTCTGCCCCCCTTGGGGGCAGATCAGCCTAAAAATGTTAGGCCGATCTGCCCCCAAAGGGGGCAGGAATGGCCACAACAAACATGGCCCCCAAATGGGCGCGACCCTTGCCCAAGGGGCCACTCCCAAGCACAAAACAGCAGAAATAGGGAAGAAAAAAAATCCCTGGCGTCTAGTGGTTTCTGCCCCCCTTGGGGGCAGATCAGTCTAAAAATATTAGGCCGATCTGCCCCCAAGGGGGACAGAAATGTCCACACAAACATGCCGCCCAAATGGGAGCGACCCTTGCCCAAGGGGCCGCTCCCAAACATGAAAACATTTCCATAACAAAAAAAAATAAATCCCTGGCGTCTAGTGGGCATTTCTGCTGCCCGATCGCAATGCTCAAAGAGACACCGGGGGAAACCCTTTCCTTTCCCCCGGTGCTTCTTATTTTACAACCCCCCACCCGCCGGAGGACAAACTCACCTGTTTCTCTGTTCGCAATCTGGAAGCAAATGGCTTCCAGTGTGACCGGCACTGTGCAATGATGTCAGCGCGCGATTGCATGCTGACGTCATTACTGGGGGTGGGGGTGGAAGAGGAAGGGCTTCCCCTTCCATCCCGTCCTCGGCACTCCCTCCGGGCTCCGGGCCGAGGACGTAATGGTTACGTCCTCGGCACAGGAGCACTGTGCCGCAGGACGTAACCACTACATCCGCGGCACAGAAGGGGTTAAAGCCAATATCATATCTGTTAAGCAAATTGCTTTCTGCTAACAGATGATAACTAGTTCTCCTTTATAACACATACAAAAGTGCATCAAATTGTTTTCAGTCAACCCTCTCTAAAAACCAGGACATGAGCCAAATTTGCAGAAATCTACCAGGACAGGTGGTGAAAAACCGTGATTGTCCTGGAAAATGTGGGACACTTGGTCTTCCTAAACCATGGTCACAATCTTTCTTGATTGCCCAGTGAGGGTGAGAAATAAAATGGCAAATTGAAACACTAAACCACCAATCAGACTAAGTGGTGGGTCTTGGACCATTGAGATACACCTGCATTGCACCATTCACATCTATAACCATACCTAAATAGTCTGACAGACATACTTGGTCACCACAACAGTGTAAATGCCTGTGTGGAATCGGAGTATAAATGAATGTACTTGCTCCAGCAGTGAGATATCCTAATAGACACATTTCTCTGAAGTTGTGAGCATTAGACATAGTTGTATATCAAAATGTATCACACACAAATGGATGATAGCGCCCATTCGATCACATGAGCATAAATAAATGTTTAAAAAAAATTGGCAAAGATAATTGAGAGATGTATATAAGCTCACAGAAGTTTGCGGTATGAAACCAAAATAAGTGAATACACTGTCACCTGTGCAGATAGGATGCTGACAGTGATATCAGATTCAGTCTGTGATTATTACTAATTTAAGGAATATTTGAATAAGAAGCTAAATGCGAGCTCATATGAGACATTTGGGGGTAATTATGGAGTAAATGTATGTACTTTTCCTTGTAGCAATTTGCCCATTGATAGACACATCGCATCTAACTTGGGATTATTAGAAACGTAAAGAATACTTTTGCATAAATCCATGTAACAACTCATGTAATAACCCATGTAAAAATTGGTTGTATAGAAGCTCAAAAAAGCAGTTCTGGGGTATGAGCATGATGTTAGTGTATGCACTTTGTTTTACGGTTAAGTAGAGTATTGGGTGTACTCTTTTTTCAATATTGATATATGTTAATGTTGGAAAATGGATTATTGGTAAGGGCAGGTAAGTACCCCAACCTCCAATTAGGTTCAGTTATGTCTCAATAAATTAAACCCAGCTCAACCCTTGGTAGCTTGGCAATGAGCGACAAGGCTTAACTTAGGAGACATGTGTAAAACATTTGAAAATCCCAAAACAGGTAAATAAGTAAAACACCAAACAAAATAAAAATCCAACCCTAATTAATAAACATAGACAATATTTGTATCTTTAAAATGACACCAAAACGATTAAAATCGGATAAGGGGAACCGGAGATATGAATTTTTAAAGAATTGATACTTTTTAGCACTTGGAAACAAATAGTGCCAATCTGTTCATCTGTTCGCACCTCGACCGGGACAAAGTCAAAGTTTGAGGCAAACCGCGATGGAGCCCTGCTCGGCTACAGCTCGCGGGAGGCCTCGGTCAAAAGTTTACCTTCGGACTTAGTAGTTTTCTTGAAGGTTTTCTTCAGGGGGATCAAGTCGTCAGTCCAATCTGACCTCCTGGAACTCTTCCTCGGATATGCATTGTGGGAGCCCTCATGGAGATTTTTACCTTCGGACGTAGTCATTTTTTTTAGATGAAAATCCTTTGACCGGGGCAAACCTGAGTCTTGATCCCCTGAGCCATCTTCGGATACACTGCCTGGGAGGTCCCGGTCAACTTCCTACGTGCGGACAAAGTCACTTTTTCAGTGATTTTCTTCACAGGGACGAACCTGCAAGTCAGGCCGGGTCGTGGTTGAGGCAAGCCGGCTAGAGTTGCCACGGCGGGTCGGTCCCTTTATGGAGCTTTTTTCCAAAAGTTCTCCAAAATGCTCCAAACTACTTGATCTTCTTCCAGATGTTCTTTTAAGGTTATTTTGGTGTCCACAGCTCACCCCACGGTTACAGAAGCTCTGAGATTCTCCTTGAGGGTGCGGACTACAACTCCCAGAATGCACCTGGCGCAACCTCCAATTTGGCCACTGGACAGTGGTCAGTTTCTTCAGGAGTTGGTGCAGGGGACTCTGGTTAGCAATTTTTCACCTGTAGCAAACAGGGAGTCCCTCCTTGAGCCAGTTGAAGCCAGGCAAAGTCCTTTTTGTGGTGAAGCCCAAGTGTGCAGCTGGTGCAGTCCTCCAGATTGCAGTGTCCAGGTGCAGGTCAGGGGTCCAGCAGGACAGTCCTTCTTCTTCTGTAGTTCTTCCTTATTGGAATCTGGTAGGGATCTGAGGTGTGGGTGCAGCTCTGCTATATTTATCCTTCCTCCTGGGTAAAAAGCAGGGGGGTCCTGGTTCTCCAGTCAGAAGCAGGGTCCTTCCCCCTGTGATGACCACTTCCTGGGAAGTGTGGCAAAAATCAATCCCAGGGACAAAATTCCTCAAAAATCCATCATGGCAAAAACTGATTTTTGGAGGTTACATCTGGCTGAGCCCACCCACTGGTGTGGCTAAAAATCTTAAACACACCCTTCTCCTGCCCCCTCCTAATCTAATCAGGGGGGCTCCTAATTGTCTGGGTTTGCAGGATGTGAGAGATGTGCTGGGTTACTCCAAATGTCCTTCCCTGCCTTTGAAGACCAGTTTGGCAGCTCTCCCCCCTTTCTGCCTCTCCGTCTGCTGAGGGAAGTTCTCCTGTTTTTGATTTTTCAAATTTGGACTAATTTTGTACTTACTTCATTTTAGATTTTTCTAAATTGTTCTGATCAATTGGTGCCAACGTTTTTTTCTTTTTTTTAAGTGACACAAAAGTTAAGGGAGACCATAGAGCTTGATCTGGCTAGCGTACCCACACTTACTGCAGCTGAGCTTAGGGTGGTGTGCAGAAAGAGGGGATTACCAGCTGCTAACAACCTTAGGAAGGCTGTGATGGTCAAGTCCCTTGAAGCCTGGGTTGCACAGAAAGAGACAGAGGAAGCTTCAGAGGTAGGAAGGGAGAGGGAAGATGTCCTCTCCAACCTCCAGGAGGAGAAGGATGATTGCCTCACTGTAATTTCAGCAGCTAGGGCCCCATCCAGAGCTAGTGGGAGGGGAGGGTCTGTGGCATCAGACCAAGATGAAGCAGAACTGGACATCAGGGAAAGGGAACTTGAGGCCCAGGTAGCCCTCAAAGCTTTGTAGGCAGAGAAATTGGCCCTAGCAAAGGAGAAGTGTGCAAGAATTGAACAGAGAAATGGTGGCAGTGACAGAGAAGTTGAAGTGTCCATGGGTGGGGGGGGTTTGTTCCAGACTACCCGGGGGGGTTCCTGCTTATTTAGAGGGGGGTGACATAGACAAGTGGTTGGGGGCCTTTTAGAGGGCCCTCCAGATGAGAAGGGTTAAGCCTCAATACTGGGGTTCACTTCTATGGGAGTTGGTCTGACCTCAAGTGGGGACAAGGCAGAATCATATGCTAGTATGAAGAGGTGCTTAACCAAGAAGTTTGGTCTGACCCCAGAGCATTATAGGATGACGTTCATGGACACCCAGAAGGTCAATACCCAGTCTTGGGTTGACTTTGTAGACACCTCACTTAAGGCACTAGAGGGCTGGATTCATGGTAACAAAGTAAACACTGATGGGGAGTTATACAATTAGATCATGAGAGAGCACATCTTGACCAACTGTATCCAAGAGAGGTTACGCCAGCATCTAGTGGACTCTAAGCTAACCATCCCCAGAGATCTGGGGGGGCAGCTGATGAGTGGTTAAGAACCAGGGTGGTTGTCAAGCCCCATGGGGGAGACTCCAAGAAGGGGGGGGTCAGGTCCCAAAAAACCTAAGGAGGGAGGTGGTAAGCCCACCACAGAGACTCCCTCTGTACCCCAGAACCATTGGAAGGAAGGGAGTAAATCCTACTACCACTCTGACAAGCAGAGGCAGGAAGACCCAGGGTTGAAAAAGCTCCTGGACAGTAAGGCTTGCTTTGACTGTCAGCAGAAAGGTCACTTCAGGGAAGATGGAGCCTGTCCAAAGAAGGTGGTTAGCACTGGGCTGTCCAGTGTAGCCATGGAGGAGGACTCCTCAGATGATGAGGTCATCATAGCATTTGGGCTGAGAGCTAGGACCAGATGGTAAGCTGGTGATCCCTGAGGGTGGGAGTAGGCACTTTCACCCCATTCAGGTGAATGGGATCCCTACCACTGGCCTGAGAAACACCTGTGCCAGTCACACCATAGTGAGTGACCGGTTGGTGATCCCAGACATATATGTCCCAGGGGAGACAAGGAGAGTCAGGATAGCCATAGGGGAGGTCACCTCCAAACCTTTAGCCATAGTGCCCCTAGAGAGGGAGGGTATCCTTGACTGGTTTAGGGTGGTAGTCAGTCCTGACCTCCCCCTGGATTGTATCCTGGGCAATGACCTCCCAGAGGTGAGTCTGGTCCCAGATGGGGTGGCCGTCCGGGGCACCCCCACAACCCTAAGTCCTGTGGAGCTAGTCCCTACAGTTAGGAGACAGGGGTCCACAAGAAAAGGGAAGAAGAAAAAGAAGGGTAGGCCACTCTTAAAGAGAGTTCCATTGAGCCAAAGTCATTCTGCCCCAGAGGGGGAAGGGAGTCACCTGACTCCAAGGAAGTCCTGAGTAATCAGGCAGCTGTCCAGATGCAGTGCGTTGCCCCTACACTGACAGAAGGGAGAGTGGAAGGAGGGTATCTGTCACAGGAAGTGGTAGCCCCCCACTCTAGACAGCAAGAGGGGTGGGTGCTAGGACCCCACAGTTGCCCCTAAAGCAGTTCACCCGCCTGTCAGTGGAGAGCTTAGGGTGTGGTTCTGTGTGCTGACAGCTGTCAGTAGCCTCTGCTGGGTGCTGGCCTTAATGGCAGCACTGCACTTGGTCTGGGAGGCAGACCCCAGGGCCAAAAGCAAAGTAGAACCACTGACCCTGTTGGTCATGGTGGGGTTGCTCAAGTTTTGGGTGACCTCTTTGGGTAAGCTAGATGTTGCTCTAGAAAAGTTAGGGGTAGGGGAGGTGGTCACCTCACTCCCCAAGTTGGCAGAGAGAGTGGCAGAAACCCCTCCCAAGAGGGAAGTTACAGTTTAAAGAGGGTCCTTTCATTTTTGGGATGAGTTCACTACCCAGAGGGAGTGACCATGACAGGAGGATGTAAAGCAGAGTATGCACTGCAAAGGGACAGCTAGTTTTCTTCAATGACAAGCCAGGAAGACTCTCCCAGGGTTGGGATGAGTATCCTGGATGCGTGGGCTGGGGGACGTGTGTGAGAAAGCAGGGCTGATTGCAGAGGACCCCTGACTTTTTGCCAGAGGCTGGCCAATCAGAACAAAGCACTACAGGGCTGAAGTTGGAAACTTTTTAGGTAAAGTTTAAAACTTTTTACCTGAACAAGTTATAGTAAATCCAACAATTGTAAGTTGTGGGATTTATTATAACAATTACTTTGATACCAAACTTGAGGTATCTGCAACTTAAAGGGACTTTATGAATTAAAATAAAGTCTCCCCATTCTAGCCTATGGAGGCCATTCACTACAATCTGGGCAAACAAATTTGGCTGTTTTACCTCACCAGGGCTTTTAAAACAATTTTTATAAGGTCCCTGCTTATAGTTTCATGGCACCCAGCCCTAGGGGAACATAGGGCAAATCTTAGGGGTGGCTTAGATGTAAAAATAAAGGTAGTTTAAGACTTTAGAACTACTTTTATTTCCAAAGTCGAATTTGCATGTAACTTTAATTTAAAAGCAGCCAGCAAGGCAGGCCTGCCTTTACAATGACACTGGGCACCTCAACAGTGCACCTGTGGGTGTACCACCTATGCTGGGGTCCCTAAACCTACATGCCCTACCATATACTAGGGACTTATAGGTAGGGTGACTCAGCCAATTATAATTAGTCTAAGTTGCATGCTGATTTTACACAGACCACAGGCCCTGGGACTGGTTAGCAGTACCCAGGGCAACATCAGAGTCAGGAAAACACCAACAAAAAGTGAAAAATGGGGGCAAAAAGTCAGGGGGCCTCTGGAATCAGCCCTGTTTTCTTACAGTTTACCTTTGTGTTTGAGAAACTACCATATAAAACATTAGATGAAAAAGAGAACACACTAAAATCGTTACTGTTAAAGTCCAACAGGGTTTGTAAATCAATATTTAGGAACGTGTAATATTTATTCTGTTCCATAATCAATTACATATTTTGAGGGTTGGCAGGGAATAACTGCAGGAATGGGTATCAAGTTACAAAAGTCTTTGAGACATTTCAAGCAGTCAGAAACTGTCACATGTGATTGTGACCTATTTTTGTGAAAATAACTGATAAAATGGTCATTGTGAGTAATAAGAACTTTGCAACTAATTAGGTACCCTGCTATGAGACATCAGCTTCAGAATGATATCTTTCACGAAATAAGGCAATTGTAGAAATCAAGATGCACCAATTACTGGTAAGATGACTGTATCTGTTTATCTGTTCTATTATTACTATTAGTAATTCGTTTTATTCTTTTGATTTCAAGAATATTAGATTGAGGTAAGACTTCAACAATATTGTGATATTTTAACTTGGCTAATGTGTTTTGTTAAGTGTTTTAATTGAGAATCAATAAATGTATGTTATCTATATATTCTTTTTGTTTCGGCATTCTTCTTGAGAAACAGCACTTGTCCCAAAAAATGCTGTGACAAGGATTGTATTACTGAATGTTGACATCAGTAATATTGACCTACAATAATAGAAGTTTAAAATTATAGGTTGCTAAAAAAATCATAATCCCTGCACTACTAATTAAAATAATGAAAATGTTGAATTCAACATATCAAAATACAAAAATAGCTAAAGTGGAATTCATCTCAAACTAAAAGATAGATTAAGACAGACACATGGCCAGACAGGTACTGCACCATGAGGGGATAGCCCAAACATTTTTTCAAACCGGTTGCAGGAAAACGTGTTTCAACTCAGACCAGAAATTGCTCACTTCATGAGCAAGAACTCAAACAATCCACCATTTCAAAGTGCAAATATGCTTTACATATAGAGAAACAAGGTGTCAGGAATAAGGCCATGAGCGGTCCAGGGCCCGCCCGAAACTCCACTGCGCGGCTCTGCGTGCTTTATGCGCACCACTTGTCATCCCCTCTTGTTCCAAAGGTGGCCATCTGCATCGTCTGCCCTCTGGCAAAGCTCATAGAGCTGCAGGTTCAGGACATTGGTGGACAAGATGCACTTATCAGTGCTATTCCATGAAGGGACTACAATTCCCATGTTTTTAGAGGCAGCAGCCATCTTGGGGTGTGGCAGGCCTACAAAGCCCAGCCACACCCAAGCACGTTGCTCACTATTTTGAAGACTTCGATGCAGTCAGACCTTGTGGGGGGGTTCTCTGAAGAAGAGCAGAGTTCCTGCATGGCAGAGTGACATCCAATCGAAGTATCCTTGTTTCCATGGTGAAGTAAAAAATGAGTAGGTCGTACTCGTAGCGGTAAGGCCTTGATGAATCCAATTTTGGAGGAAGTCATTACTTCCAGAAGTAAAGCGCCCCTTAGCACAATGAGCAAAGCGTTTTCAGTTTCCAGAGTACAGCGGCCTTGCGCGACGATCAAAGGCGTTTCAGAGCACAGGTGTAAAGCGCTCTTTGCACGACAGTTCCAGTGCTTCAGTTCACAGATGTAAAGCGCTCTAGGCACGGCAATTCAAGCGCTTCAGTCCACAGGTGTAAAGCGCTTTTGGCACGGCAATTCAAGCGCTACACTCCACATGTGTAAAGCGCTCTTGGCCCGGCAATTCAAGCGCTTCAGTCCACAGGTGTAAAGCGCTCTTGGCACAGCAATTCAAGCGCTTCAGTCCACAGATGTAAAGCGCTCTGGGCACGGCAATCAAACCACTTCAATCCACAGGAGTAAAAGGCTCTTGGCACAACAATCAAAGTGATTCAGGCCACATGAGTAAAGCGCCCCCTTAGCATAACGAGTGTAGCGCTTCAGGCAAGACAAGTAAAAGCGCTTCCTGGTATTATAAGTAAAGCGCTTCAAGTTCAATGAGTAAAAACTTTTCAGCCTTTATAGTTGGGAATGTGAAAGTATTTTTGGAGATAAGCAAATCATAGTTTTCATTGTTTTTTGGAAAGCATAATATGTGAAAAGCATATTTAATTATTTGAGATTTTCTAGGTCATGATCAAAGGTTTATGTTATGAATGCATAGATGTTACAGGATTGATATTTTGAGTATGATCATAGTCCAAAGCTCTTGCCATCTCTTGGTTCTGAGGTCATAGTTCATTCTTGTTCCATGATGATCATAGTCCAAAGCTCTTGCCATCTCTTCGTTCTGAGGTCGTAGTTTATTCTTGTTCCATGATTCAAAGAAGGGGTTTTGCCCTCATTTCAAAATCGGAGACGCATTTAGTCAAGAGTCTATTGATGAGTTATATTTCTATGAATGAGTAAGTGCATATTTGTTCTAACCTTTTCTTTTCATATCTCTCTCCCTGCTGTTCCCTACCTTAATTCCCTTCCCCCGACTGGCTTCATCATAACTCTGTGCTATAATAGCTTTCTGAGTTGGTGACGCCGGAAGGTGGGCCTTTTGTTCAGCAACGTGCAGATCGCGAGGAAAGGACACTGTAACACAAGGGGACAATTCTCAGACTCAATCATAGACATAGAAGTTGAGAGCCACAAAACATTTCAGCAGTGCTGTCACAAATTTATCTTTTACAAACAGACGCATTTACTGAAAAAGTGCAAAAGTATATGAAAAATAAAATGCACATTTGAATGCAAAACCTTGTTGTAGTTAATCATACTTAGACATTATAAGCTTATAAATAGGAATAAAAATGGGCTGATTTAAGTTAGTCTAACTGACGATGCAATATTATTTACAAAATAATGCAATAGCATTGAAAGGCCTGTTGTTCACATTGAACTGCTGTTTTGCACTAAATGTTTTTTTTCCTCTTCTGCTGCATTTTTTTTCTTTTTCCAAATGCCTTCTGTTAGCTATTGAATAGGCATTTGTTTTGTATTAAGCAAATTATTGTGAGGTACTCCTTGGGAGGAGAGGAGTTAACAGGAAGGATGATTCATGGGAGGAACTGTCTGAACAGCAAAATGTGGATGAATCTGCAGACATGAGAACTTGGGGAGTTTACCTAAAAGTTTACTAAAACATATTAGACACACACACACACACACACACACACAAATATCGTTAAATCCAACAATTTAACCTACAATGGTAAATGGCAGACTACATACTTGCGACTTCAAGCATCAAAACACTAGTAGTGCTACAATACACGGTTGACATATTTATAATATGGAATGCAGAAGTAGAACATTAGGACAATTACAGCTTTTATCAACAATATCCATCCTACTATAAAACTTACCATCAGCAATTCTAAACAGAAGCATCATCTCCCTTTTCTGGATGTGCTACTGGCCAATCATGAACAAAAAATTATAACTAATCTGTACCTCAAGCCTACAGATGCTCATTTGTATCCATACTGGACTTCATGTCACCCACGCCACACTAAGCTCAGCATAATCTGCAGCCAAGCACTGAGAATAAGAGGCATCTTCAGCAGTGAGGACACCTGTAAAGACCATATACAGGAGCTTGCTATATTATTCGAAATGTGAGGATATCCTCTGCATATCACACTGCAACAAATTAACAGTCTTTGCAGTTACTCAGGGAAGCACTTATTTGGAATACCAACAGAAGAAGCAAAAATGACAAAATCCTGTTTGTGGTTGACTTTCATCCATCAGCTTCCAACTACAGAAATATAATGCAAAAAACGTTTCCCTTACTATCCTCTTGTGAAAAATAGCAAAGGGTTTCTCCAAAACTGCCAGTCATGCTTAACACAGAGCTCCCAATTTACGATTGCTAATTGTGAAAGCTGAACTTAAGCAAGTTGTAACAAATGCAGGGGTTCATTACTTTGATTCTAAAAGGTGTATCACATGTGAATACCTTTTGCAAACATCATCAGTAACTAGCTTTGTTAAGAGAAGGACCTTTGGAATAAGACAGCATCTTACATGTCTCTCCACATGCATTATTAAGGTGATTCAGTGCCAACACAAAAGCTCTGAAAAACAATATACAGGCCAAACAGTGAATGTCCTCCATACACGATTCAGTAACCCCAAATCAGGAATAATTTTACAAGAAACTTGACCAGCCTGTAACCAATAGCTTTAACCTTGTGGACCATTTACTATCAGATTTGAAGATGGTCCCTATGGAACATGTCTTCAAGGAAGAACTACTGGACATCAGAGAAAACATCTGAATATGCAGTTTAAAATCACTGCATCCAGATAGACTGAACATCACTGACAGTACTACTTGATTACTGCATATCTGAAGAGTTCTCGGGACTGAATTGATTCCACATTACAAATGGAATCTTCACTCATGATGCTTTTAAAAATCCAGCCGTGTCAGCTGTGCAGCCACTGAGCAAAACATCTTCTACTACCAGAGGAAGGTGGAAGCCAAAACGTTGTAGTGGGAATATATTTTTGTCCTTTGGTGAGTCCACCTGTTTGAGTCACTTCTTTCTTGGATACATATATAGGTGTGTAAGTATATATATGTATATACATATATTTGTGTTTATGTATGTATATATTTACATATATATACATACATACACACAAACATATAGATAGGTAAATTTCATTTTTAAAGCTGTTGTATCCCCCTGCATCAAAACCAAATCTAATTCACATTTGTTTTAACAAAAGCTAAAAGACATGCAATAAAATAATCCAAACTTTAAGGAAATTTTAGAAACAAATAAAAATTAAACACATAAAATATTATTAAGAGATAAAGCAACGTAATACAATATTAAAACAACTATTGAAGTTATAAACATATACAATTTCAACATTATTGTTAAAAATAGAAACTATCTGTAGGAAAGTACTCATTTTGGCATGGTTACCCCCCCCATACTTTTTCCTTGATATCTGATGCTAATTTGACTCAGTGTGTGCCAGGATCCTGCTAAGCAGGCCCCAGCAACTGTGTTATTTTCCAAAACTGTACTATTGATTCCACAACTGGCACACCCC
The DNA here is from genome assembly GCF_031143425.1 of Pleurodeles waltl. Classification (NCBI taxonomy): domain Eukaryota; kingdom Metazoa; phylum Chordata; class Amphibia; order Caudata; family Salamandridae; genus Pleurodeles; species Pleurodeles waltl. Next base: position 1,119,090,414 of record NC_090447.1, read on the forward strand.
TGGCACACATCTAAGTCCCCTGTAAAAGGTACCAGTGGTACCAAGGGCCGTGTGGCCAGGGAGGGCCTCTAATGGCTGCAGCATGTATTTTGCCACCCTAGGGGACCACTCACCAAACACATGCATACTGCCATTGCAGATTATGTGTGTTGGTGGGGAGAAAAAGGTAAAGTAGACATGGCATCCCTCTCTGGGTGCCATGCCCACAAACCATTGCCTGTGACATAGGTACGTCACCCCTCTAGCGGGCCTTTCAGCCCTAAGGCAGGATGCCCTATACCACAGGTGAGGGCATAGCTGCATGAGTAATATGCCCCTACAGTGTCTATGTCAGGGGTCATCAACCTTTTGAATATTGAGAGCTATTTTTGTTCAACGAATATATCTCCCAGAGCTACCAACATTATCAGTCCTGTACATTTCAGACAAGAGTATGTTTATGGCAACCCTATGCAAGATTTCCAGTCATGATCACTTCAGTGCAGGATTGCTGGCAGTAATGCAAAAAAGGCTTAGTCATTTTGGGATACCTCTACAAGGGTAACATATAACAGCCACAATTGCAATTCCCCCAGCACTAAGGGAATAATGTTAGTAATACGTCTCCCATTGCTGCTTTATTTATCATTCAAATATCAGTTTTAAAAATATTTTTGAAATTATGTGTTCTGAAAATACACTCATTTCCACCTCAAAATACACATTTTTCAATGTTGTTATACACATATGACTTTAACCAAGCAAAACCTTCTCATGTAATAGGCTTGCTGCACACAGGTGAGCTACTCACAGATAGCTGGAGAGCTACCAGTAGCTTAGGAACTACTAATTGGAGAAGCCTGGTCTAAGTCCATTCTTAGACATTGTAAGTGCAGTGTGGCCACATCGAGTACACAGGCTGGGAGTTTGTCATTATGAACTCCACAGCTCCATGATGGATTTACTGAAAACTGGGAAGTTTGGTATCAAACGTCTCAGCTCAAAAAAACCACACTGAAGCCAGTGTTGAATTTATAGAAAAATGTAGACAGAGGGCATCTTAGAGATGCCTCCTGCATTTAACCCAACCCTCTAATGAGGTTGACCCAATGTGCCAGCCTACCACTAACAGACAAGTTTCTGGTCCCACGTGGTGAGAGTCTTTGTGCTCTCTGGGGTCAGGGGCAAAGCCTGCTCTGTGTGGAGGTGCTTCACACCTCCCTCCTGCAGGAACTGCAACTCTTGGTGGTGAGCCTCATATGCTCAGGTTAAACTGCTCCAGGGCACTCCAGCTAATGGAGATGCATGCCCCCTAGACCAAGCCCCACTTTTGGCAGTAGATCTGGCTGGAAATGCAGTAAACATGAGAAAGTATGCCCACCCAGCTAGGACTCCCCCCCAGGATGCCCAGAGTGGAGGTGAACCCCTCCTGGCAGAATCCTTCATTTTGTTTTGGAGGATGTTAGTTAATAGGGTTAGGAATGTTCCCCCTACTCCTAGGGCAGTGGGCACAGGAAGGGCGTAGCGCCCCTTAGGATTAGTAGCCATTGGCTACTGCCCTCTGACCTCTGTAACACCCATAAATCTAGTATTTAGGGGCACCCCTGAACCTTGCTATTCAGATTCCTGGTGATCTAACAAGAAGAAGAAGGACTGAAGAAGCGCATCAGCAGAGAAGACTCCAGATGAAAACTGACTTAGCCCCAGGCCTACCAGCCTACCTGCAGCTTCAAGACTTCTGCTACAAGAAGACAAAAACTCCTGAAGTACTAGTGACCTTTACAAACCCTCAGAGGACTGCTTGCCTACCCAAGGACCAAGATCTCCTGAGGACAGCGGCACTGTCAACAAACAAGCCTCCAAAAGGACTCCAGAACTGCCAGGATCCGTGAGTCCTGCCCACTCTGCATCCGACAACCACAGCCCATGTTGCGGTAGCCCACCTGTCCAGAGAAGGTCTCCAGGTGATTCCAACCATGAGTCCACCCTGGGTTGACTCCTCCTGACCAACACAACAGTGTCTGCAGGCTAAATCCAGAGGACCCCTGTAACCACGACTGGATCCTGTGAAGATTTTCAAACACCTAAAGGTACCCCTGCACCCGCATCGCCCTGGACTTGGGGAACCCAACAGATGGTCTAGCAACGTCCAGTGGGCTCTCCACTTACCTGTCCAGTAGTTGATTATCTTCAGTTGACTCCCTGGACAAAGCCTGCAGCATCTTTGTGACTCCCGGGGGTTCCCCTGTTGAAAAGCATTGGATGCTGTGTTTGCACCCAGCAACCCCTGTGCCGCTGATGGTGTGTTTGGTGCTGAACTGTGCCCCCCCCAGTGTTGATCTAAACCCCCAGGTCTGTGCCCTGAAGTCACTGGCACCTACCTGCAAGCTGTGTCTTTCAAAGTGCCCCCTGTCTCCATAGGATTCCATTGGGCACCCGATGTCAACTTTGACCTCTGCACCCGGCCGGCCTCATGTTGCTGGTGGTGCACTCTTGGTGTCTTTCTAAACTTTGTCCTTACAGAATACCTTTGAAATTGAAAAGTATCACTTACTTGTAAACTGTTTTATCTGTGAATTCTAAACAATGTGCATTTGATACTTGAAAGTGATACATTCTTGAAACTGTACTTACCTGCAACAAAGATCCTTTTGGTGCTAAAAATAAAGTAACAAAGTATTTGTTTTGGTACATAAAACATTGGCTTGGAGTTAGTCATAGAGTTTGCGCCTCATTTCTTGGCTGTGTGTGTACTACAAATGCTTAGCACTACTCTCTGATAAGCCTCACTGCTAGACCACGCTACCACAAGAGAGAGCATTAGTATTATCTACTTTAGCCTCTGTAAAGTCACTGGGGATCCACTGGACTCTGTACACACTATGGCCTTTATTTTGACCCTGGTGATCTTTTGACCGCCAGGGTAAATGTGGTGGTCCCACAGCCAACAGACTGGTGGTACAGACTGCCACATTATGAGTGTGGCAGGTTGGCCGTTGTCAACCTGCCACATCTCCACACATACCGCCATGGTGGTCGGAACTGCCGGCCCGGAGATGATCATCTCCGATCCGGCGGTCCAAAGAAGACTGCCGGTGGTATTAGGAGCCGGTTTTCCACCATGGTTTCCGCGGCGGTAGCACTGCAACAAAAACCATGGCAGAAAGGCTACTGATGACAGGGACTTCCTTCCCTGTCACTGGTAGATGACTCTCCCACCCCCCCAAGTAAGCACTCGACCCCCCCGTCCCCTTCCAGCCATAGCGCCCCCACTCCCCTCCAGACACAGAAGCCCACCCCTTCCCTGCATACATGCACACAGACATCCCCACTCACCATGCATACACCTATTCACCTACACTTATATACATGCATTCACTCACATGCATCCATATTTGCATTCACTTTAACATTCATACAGGCATTCACATCAATATTCATACATGCATTCTCATCAACATTCATACACGCATTTACTTCAACATTCATACACGCATTTACTTCAACATTCATACACGCATTCAAGCAGGCATACTCACACCCATTCAAGCACGCATACTCACACCCATCCAAACATGCATACTCACACACAGACAAACACGCATTCACCACAACACTCACACTTGCATGCACATACATGCAAACACACTTACATGCAGACATGCACTCACTTCTACATTCAGACATGCATACATCCATGCAGACACGCATTCATGTAAACACGCAGACACCACACACTCATACACACAGACACAACACCCCCCACCTTCCCACCCCCCTCTCCTGTTGGACGATCGCCTTACCTGGTCCGGGGAGAAGGTCATCTGGCAGGGAACGGGATGGGGTGCTTCCACCGCCTGCACCGCCCTGCCAGCAGGACACCGCAAGGCCCTATTATTGCACATAATACAGCTGGTGGAGTCTTATTGGCAGGGCAGGGCCGGTGGTGGAACCGCCCAAGTGCCTCTGCCCACTGGCACGACTGCTGGATTTCTTCCCAAAGTGTGGTGGATATCCGGCATTGCCCATGATATGGTGGGCAGAAGACCGCCAGCACTGGCAGTCTTCTGGCACCCATGGCTTTGGCGGTCTTCTGTGAAGACCGCCAAAGTCGGAATGAGGGCCATAGACTCCAGGTGTTGTCCACATTCACAGGCTTGGGGAAAGGACCTGGCTGGAGGCCTTGCCCTGCAGCAAATTAAAGAGGGCTGTGTGCAGGGGACTCTTGGATTTTGCATATGTTCTTAAAAACCTAAAAAGCACAAACTATTTAAGATAAGTTATGGCTGATAGTTAATGTTAGTTATAACACTTCAAAATGTGTTTTTTTTTAAACTGAGAAATTTACCTAAAAACACATTTAAAGTGTAATTCAAACAAAACAAAATACTGAAAATCACAAGTTAAGGCTAGGAGCACAAAACATAGCTCACACAACGGCCATACAAACCATAACCCGCATGCCAAAAAAGTGCTTATGACCTCACAATATTAACACCAATAAACACAAAATATAAAAGTGAAATATAATTAAACAACAACGTCATCAAACCAATTAATGATGTTATAGTCATAATTCTCTCAGTTGGAATATAGAAAAAGTAAATAGCATGCCTAATATGGCCTTGATTAAGGCCCTAGGTCAGTGGTTCCCAACCTTTTCACTTCTGTTGACCCCCACTTTATCTTTACTGGAACCCGGGGACCCCCATTGAATCCTTATTGGAATCCAAGGACCACCTAATGAGTCATTACTGAAAGCTGTGGACCTAATGAGTTAATATTATTTAATTTTCTAAGCAGTCGCGGACCCCCTTAGGAGGCTTCGCGGACCCCCAGGGGTCCCCGGACCACAGGTTGGGAACCACTGCCCTAGGGAATACATCCCCACTTAAACCGAGAAAGCTCTTCTTAATACTCCCTAGGCCAAATGGTATACGGAAGTTCTAACAAGAGATAAACAATGGTGCTGAAAATTGGAATGAGTTTGGAGACATTCCAAATCCCTGCAGAGTAAATCTCATTTAGAGATGTTCTTAATGTCTATCACAAGCACCTGTAGGATGTTCTAGCAGAAGGGATTGAGAAGAGATCATCACCCACAAAATAGGGCAACCCGAGGTTAGTGTGTCATTGATACTAGTCTTACCAGAACTTTGTGAGACTTCATCCTCCTTTTTCCTTAACTAAATTATCAAAATCCATGATAATTTCGTGAGTCAGATAGAAACACACACTCCGACCTGCCTCTAAATCATCCCCTTCCCATATACCCATATAATCTTGGGATGTTTGCCATTACCACAGTCGAGGAAGTAAGCGGCCTGATTACAACTTTTCATTCAGGATTTCCTTATGATTTATGTCCGACATGTGGTCTTATCAATTTTGTCTCTGTATTTTCCTTTCCTGGCTGGCATGTCTAGCCTCTAAATCAATGTAGCAAGGGTTCCTTTGATTTGGAAACATGTTAATGTGCTAATCCTATAATCACAAAGCCTATTGCATATCTCTCCAACCTATTAAACTATCGTGCTCTCTCGCTGCTGCACTATCCGGCCGAATTACTAGAAAAAGTTACTAATAAATAACTGTTCCAGTATTTACAAGACAGTAACAAACGGAATTTATTTCATTGCAGTTTAGGCAGAGGATACTACTGACACCCTTTTGGTAGTTACTGACTTGATCAGGACCAGTATGGATGAGAGCTGGCCTGCTGTCATCATCCTTTTAGATATTCCCGTGGGCTTCAATACAGTCTCAAATGCAGTCCTGATCACGAGGATACACGAAATTGGTACTCAATCACAAGCCCGAGCTTAGTTTGCAGATTTTTTTAACTAAAAAAACTCAAGCCATCTTCATTTCTTCTTTTAAATCCCAGGCTATCATTAACACTTGCCAGGTGCAAGAAGTGTCCTCTTTGAGCCCTACTCTTTTTAATATCTACGTGGCTCCACTGGCAACAATTGTTAGGAATTACGGATTTACATTGATGATAGTCAGCTATTGGTATCAATCCCCCACGATCATGAAGTGACCAGAACTAGATTTTCTGACTGCCTGCAGTGAATGGCTCTTCGGATGGTTCAGGTCTACCCTGAACTAAACGGGGAGAATACAAACATTGTTCTTTTGAAAAGGTCAATGAGATCTGGACAGATAATTGGTGGTCATACAATCTTGGCCCCTCTCCTACTGATAAAAAGCTGGCCAGAAACGTAGGCATTTTGTTAGACAATACACTTAGAGCCTGATTTAATCTTGTTTTATGCCTCATTTGCAGCATTTTGTGGCACAAAAGCGGTGCAAACTTACAAAATTCAATTGTATTTTGTAAGTTTGCGCCACTTTTGCGTAAACAAATGATGCAAATGTGGAGCTACAAAAGTATAAATCAGGCCCTTAGTATGAAAAAACAAAAAGTTGTGGCAGCGTATGGCTCCTTTTGGCATTTTTAGAAAAGTATTCAAATGGATTCCCCTGCTGTGTCAGAAGACTATTATTCAAGCCCTTATTACTAGCTACTTAGACTATGCAATAATGAGCCACTTCTGTCATGCTTGCATATTGTGGAGAATACAACAGCCAGACTGGTCTGTCATTTAACCCCACCATAACAGTCACTGACCCATACATGAATTCGCTTAATTAACTGAATATCAGGATTGGAAGCCATGTATCTTTAAATTACTCTTCCATTCTCATAGACCTCTGTTCTGTGAGGACCCTAGCTGTATTTGTGCAAGGGTTAGTTTCTGTAAATGTGGCAGTGTTAGACTTTTCATCCTTGGTGTGGACTCCCTTAACTTTTTGCCTCTGTTTCCCAGGTTGTTGATGTGTGCTGGACTCTGGGTTTGCTGTTTTTGTTACTCTGGGCACTTTACCACTGCTAACCATTGCTAAGGTGCAAGTGCTCCTATCCAAAATATGTATGTAATTGGTTCATCCATGATTGGCATATTTGATTTACTAGTAAGTCCCTAGTACAGTGCACTAGAGGTGTCCAGGGCCTGTAACTCAAATGCTACTAGTGGGCCTGCAGCACTGGCTGTGCCACCCACATAAGTAGCTCTGTAATCATGTCTCAGACCTGCCACTGCAGTGTCTGTGTATGCACAGTCTTAACTGTAAATTCGACTTGGCAAGTGTACCCACTTGCCAGGCCTAAACCTTCCCTTTTCTTACATGTAAGACACCCCTAAGGTAGGCCCTAGTTAGCCCCAAGGGCAGGATGCAGTGTATGGTTAAATTAGGACATATAGTAATGTGTTTTATATGTCCTGACAGTGAAATATTGCTAAATTTGTTTTTCACTGTTGCAAGGCCTGTCCCTCTCATAGGTTAACATGGGGGCTACCTTTAAATCTGATTAAAGTGTAGATTCCCTTTGTGAGTGGATAGCCATATGGAGTTTGGGGTCTCTGAGCTCACAATTAAAAAATACATCTTTTAGTAAAGTTGATTTTAAGATTGTGTGTTTGAAAATGCCACTTTTAGAAAGTGAGCATTTTCTTGCTTACACCATTTCTGTGACTCTGCCTGTTTGTGGATTTCCTGTCTGGGTCAGTTTGACAGTTGCACAAAGGGAGCTGGGGTGTAGTCTGCATTTTCTGATGAGCCATCTGTGCTGGAAGGGAGGGGAGGAGTGGTCACTGACACCTGAAAGGGCTGTGCCTGCCCTCACACAATGCAGTCTCCAACCCCCTGGTGTGTGTCTGGGGCCTTGCCTGGGCAAGGCAGGATTTCACAATCAAGAGAAACTTTCCTTTGAAGTAAGCCTACTTCAAAGGGCAAAATGGGAATAAGAAGGGCACCCAAAACCACAGACTTTAGTACACTTCTGGAAACCAAGCTGAACCTCTCCCTGGAGAAGAGCTGAAGAGCTGAGGAAGAAGAGCTGCCCTGCCTGTGACTGTGCTTTGTGGAGCTATCCTGCAATTGCTGCTTCTGCCTGTGCTAGAGGACAAAGACTGGACTTTGTGTTGCCTTCCTTCTTGTGAAGAACTCTCCAAGGGCTTGATTTAGAGCTTGCATCCTGTTGTTTGTAGTCTCTGGGACAGCAAAGACTTCACTCTGCCAGCACCTGGAGCCTCTGGAGAGACTCCTACTCTGCCAAATGGTGCCCATCCAGTTCCTGAGACCCTGAGAAGAGAAGCTGGCAGCCCAAGAGTGAGAAACCCACGTGCAGACCGTTGTGCGGGGAAAAGATCGACGTGACTCCGATCTGCAGCTGAAAAATTAACATGCCACTGGCTTCGGAGATGAAAATCGACGCTTGCCTGCAACGCAACCAGAAGATCGATGCCCACGGCTGGAGAAACGATGTGCAGCATCGCTGACGGCGACTGATGAGATCCCAACCCGTGCTGCGTGGTTTTCGGACCATCGTGCGGCTGAATTTCTGATGCATACACCGCTGGGTGTGTAAAAACGATGCAAGGCCTGCCCGGACCGGAGAGTGCAGATCGAATCGATGCATTGCTCTCCTGCGGGGAGAAGAAATGACGCACACCGACTCAAATAAAGGAGAAACGACGCAAGGTCTCGCTCCTGAGTGAAATCGACACACCGCAAGCCCTTTTTGATGCACACTCACCCACGTGGCGTTATTTTTGACGCACCCAGGAACATTTTCCAGCTAACAGTGTTAGCATTGTGTTTAAAATTACATGAAGACTCTTTTCGGTTTTTAATTGATAACTTGACTGTGTATTGTGGATTTTTGTTGTTTTGGTCTTGTTTTGTTTAGATAAATATCCTCTATTATTCTAAACCTGTGTTGTTTCATTTTGAAGTGTTTTCATTAAGTTACTGTGTGTGTTGGTACAAATACTTTACTCCTAGCACTCTGAAATTAAGCCTACTGCTCGTGCCAAGCTACCAAGTGGGTAAGCAGGGGTTAGCTGAGGGTGATTCTCTTTTACCCTGACTAGAGTGAGGGTCCTTGCTTGGACAGGGGGGACCTGACTGCCAACCAAAGACCCCAATCTTAACAGGCAGAAAGCTGAGATCATCAGACAAGGCTTTAGTGACCCCACATGCGACTGGCATTGATAGAAGTGGTGGCTGTGCGTTTTCTTATCTTGTCCCATGTTACTGGAGCAGCTGTTTTCCATTCATACTTGTAAGAATCTAACAACTTTAAAAAATAACTGCTTAAAAAATCCTATTGTAGAGACTTAATACTGTAGTATTCCATCCTCTTTTTCCCTGGTTTGAGTCAGCGTGGTGTTGCGGAAGGATACACCATTGGGAGTGAATGGTCATGCTTAAGAAGTTGATTTAACCTGACAACGTGGTAAGGATGATGGATAATGTGATGTGTAATCTCATCTGCATTATGATTTACAACATTTCCAAAATTCAGTGTGCGATAATAAACATTTTATTTGGTATGGTGTGCGTGTGTGTGTGTAGATATATATGTATGTATGTAAATATATATATATATGTATGTGATATATATATATTAATTGAAAAAAACAAAGGTTACAGAGGCGCTATGGTTAGGTTCTGAATTTACTCGCAAAAAACCCATAGAAATTCAGCAATTAGAGTTATTTCAAGTAACTATAATTCGCGTCATAAGGTAACTATAACTCACACCATCTACTACTGAACAAATTTACACCAAATAACAAAAAGCACAATCTGTGAAACACAATCTACCTTTCTGCCAAATTTGGTGTAATTGTGTCAAGTGATTCATGCTGTAGTCATGTTCAAATCTCTTATGGGAATTAGCATGGTAAACACACTTTTTTGACCCACCCACCTTTTTCTCTGCCCCCGCTTTACAGATCATCCAGAAACTTTCCATGAGCAACAAGAATCATCAGCATACTTTGTTTTGGAACATTTTGTGAAGATTCATCAAACAACAGCAAAGATATAGGCAAGTCAAAAATGCTTTTCCTGTGGAAACATGGTCCTAACTATAACTACCTACTGATGACAGCCAGTAGTAAAATAAAAATTAAAAAAAAAGATATATATATATATATATCACATATATAAAAGTCCCGGAATGTGGGTGCTCGGCACAGCGGTCCTGGACGGGCTCTGAGATGCCCAAAATTTCCTTTATCACTCCCTTGTCATGCCAGGAGAACCTGGACACCTCCGAAGTGAAAAAGTAATTTATTTCAGCAAAAGAATCCAACGCGTTTCGGCAACAGCCTTTGTCACGGATAGATTGTTGCTATAGTGCTACAAACAAATAACCCAGATTCATCATAAACATAAAAAACTGACAAAACCACAATTCACACTTCATTGTGATTATACTTTGGCGGCCATCTTAAGATGTTCAATTTTGGCATAAAGTAGACAGTAATTTATACAATAATCATCTGCCAATGAGTTATAAACTAGAGTAGTCACTAATATTCTTAATGATATTTGTGAAAAACATCAGATAAAAACTTGTACCCAAAATATAAGAGTACTCTTTATATCATTAAGTTATATGTGTTTAAACCATATTTAAAAATATTGTAAAAAATATTTTTATACCTAAGATACTTTTTAAATATTATTTAAATATTTCTTAAATATTTTTAAAAAATATTTTTATAAAATATTTTTATCAGGTTCAACAGCTCCCAAGTGGGCATACGAGAAAGAGCTCTTATACAGAAGGAATTCCTAATTAATTACAAAAGGGAATCCTATTATTTCTGACGTCATTCATAATTCTCATTGCCATTTTTATATACAAAAGTTATCACACCCAATTGTTATCACACCCAAGTGGGTAGGCAACGGAACCTACTCTATTATTAAAAAAACTCAATAGCAGACACAAAGTATCCTAAATATATCAAATGCTATTATATCCTTATAGCTCTAAGATGTCAATCTCCTAAAAACGGCCACCATACTTCCCCTAAATTCATCACACTAAATAATATTTAACCCAGATGGATACTCATCTCTTCACTAGAGTTTAACCCCACAGGTTCCAATGTCTCAAAGTCTATTATATATTTTGACTCCATAATACACAATAATCGCTCTCTATTGCCTCCCCTTTTACTCATCTTCACCTGGTCAATAACAAAAAATTTCAACAGATTTTCATTGCCAAAATGTGGATTGTAGAAGTGTCTAGCTACCGGATAGTTTTTATCATAGTTCTTAATAGCTTGTCTATGTTATAAAACTCTCTTCTTGGCACTATGAATCGTACTGCCCACATACAACTTGTCACATGGGCAGATCAAGCAATAAACACAATATGTTGTGTTGCAGTCAAAGCTTCCTCTGATGTCAAAGCTTTCTGTTCTTCCTGGAATTTTCAATTTCTTACAACTCTCGCTGGTTTTGCACGCTTTACATTTCATACAACAGGCAAAGCCTCCTCCTGATTTGTTTTTACTATTCCCTTTCGATGTTATATCATTACGACATAGATCGTCTTTCAGAGACCTATTTCTCCTAAACGTTATTTAGGGAGTGTCATTGATCCAATTGGTCAAAGCTGGATCAGTTTGTAGAATATGCCAACTCTTATTCAGAATAGAATGCACTCTATATGATTGATCGCTGAAAGTTGTAATGAATCACCTGGTCAGTTATTGACCAGGTGAAGATGATTAAAAGGGGTGGCAATAGAGAGCGATTATTGCGTATTATGGAGTCAAAATATATAATAGACTTTGAGACATTGGAACCTGTGGGGTTAAACTCTAGTGAAGAGTTGAGCATCCATCTGGGTTAAATATTATTTAGTGTGATGAATTTAGGGGAATTATGGTGGCCGTTTTTATGAGATTGACATCTAAGAGCTATAAGGATATAATAGCATTTGATATATTTAGGATACTTTGTGTCTGCTATGGAGTTTTTTTTAATAATAGAGTAGGTTCCGTTGCCTACCCACTTGGGTGTGATAAAAATTGGGTGTGATAAATTTTGTATATAAAAATGACAATGAGAATTATGAATGATGTCAGAAAAAAAAGGATTCCCTTTTGTAATTAATTAGGAATTCCTTCTGTATAAGAGTTCCTTCTAATATGTATGCCCACTTAGGAGCTATTGAACCTGATACAAATATTTTATAAAAATATTTTTAAATAATATTTAAAAAATATTTAAATAATATTTAAATAATATTTAAAAAGTATTTAAGGTATAAAAATATTTTAAAAAATATTTTTAAATATGGTTTAAAAACATATAACTTAATGATATAAAGAGTACTCTCATATTTTGTGTACAAGTTTTTATCTGATGTTTTTCACAAATATAATTAAGAATATTAGTGACTACTCTAGTTTATAACTCATTGGCAGATGATTATTGTATAAATTACTGTCTCCTTTATGCCAAAATTGAACATCTTAAGATGGCCGCCATAGTATAATCACAATGAAGTGTGAATTGTGGTTTTGTCCGTTTTTTATGTTTATGATGAATCTGGGTTATTTGTTTGTAGCACTATAGCAACAATCTATCCGTGACAAAGGCTGTTGCCGAAACGCGTTGGATTCTTTTGCTGAAATAAATTACTTTTTCACTTTGGAGGTGTCCTGGTTCTCCTGGCATGACAAGGGAGTGATAAAGGATATATATATATATATATATATATATATATATATATATATACACACACATATGAACATATATATAAATCAAAACAACAAAACTATAGCCTTTTCTAGCAAATGTTTCAATCATAGGATGATAGGATTAGCACAGTGCCATCAACGCCAAGCTAGAAAGGATCAAAGTATTTTGCAATTTAGAAGGCAACGTTTTTAAGCATAGGATTAGCAAAGTGCCATCCATATTGAGCTGTAAAATGACAAAACCTTTTACCACTCCAGGCAATGTATTACATTTTTGGGTTGGTAAAATACCATCCAAGCCAACCTGAAATGCATAAAAGCAACTCCTGACATGTGTTTTGCTGTTATTATAGCTCTTCAGAGAGGTTAAGCTTTGTCTAGACTCAAGGGAGCACCCAGCATATGTCAAAACATTCCTACATGTAAAGCCATAGCATTTTTTAGAGCAATATGCAGGAAAACAAAGCTTGGATGATATCACCAATGCCTTCATCAGTAATGTTATCAATATTGTAAATTGCGATTTCATGAGGAATGTCATAAATGATGTCATGATACATGTCATGAGTGATGTCGTACGTGAGGTCATAAGCAGTGCATGATGGGGTGCAAGTTATACTTACTGCTGATAACGGGTGAATTTCTGCATTTTTTTAGTTCAAAACGTTAACGTTGTAATTCACCTAACTACTACAATCTTTTTATCCTTTGGATTTTTAATATATATATATATATATATTTGTACACCGGGGTAAATCAAAGTTTAAGGCTGACCACAATGGAGCCCTGCTCAGCTACAGCAAGCGGGAAGCCTTGGTCAAAAACTTACCTTCGGACTTAGTCGTTTTCTTGAAGATTTTGTTTAGCGGGACGAAGTCATTAATCCGGTCCGACATCCCTGGAGCCCTCTTTGGATATGCATCGTAGGAGACCTCACTGAAGATTTCTATGTTCAGACTTGATGAAAATCTTTGTCTTGGCCAAAGCTAAATCTTGATCCGATGTCAAGCCCTCCTCGGATATGCCGCGTGGGAAGTCCTGGTCAACTTTTTACCTTAAGAATTAGGGGGTCATTACAACATTGGCAGTAAAAGCCACTTACCGCCGTGCAGAAGACCGCCAACACACCGCTGCGGGCGCGGAAATCCGCCACAGCTATTACGACCCACATCTCGGAATCCGACAAAGTCCAGACACCCATACAAGTCTGCCACACCAAAGGTCAGTGATAAACTGGCGAAAACAAAACCTCCACCGTCACGCCAACAGAAATACGCCCATGCTATCACGACCCACCAATTCACGCGGCGGTCTTTCTACCGCGGTATTCCATTGGTGGTACACACTGCCGCGCTCAAAATACACACACACATACAAAACACCGCCACATTGGACAATTCGAAATACACACACCTGATACACATACACACACCACACCCACACACCCAATACAATATAAAACATACACCCACATCACCCACAATCCCCTACTACCAACATTTTTCCGAAAGAAGGCCAGAGAGAGACACCACCATCCACAAACTGGCAGCCACAGGCACTCAACACCATCACCCACACACCTTCCACGCACAAAACACCACACACCACTACATATCACCACACTTATCACCACACACACCACCCCACACATCACCTACACCACCCCATGGCACGGCAAAGACACCCCAGGTTCTCGGAGGAGGAGCTCAGGGTCATGGTGGAGGAAATGGTCCGGGTAGAGCCACAGCTATTTGGAGCACAGGTGCAGCACACCTCCATAGCTAGGAAGATAGAGCTATGGCGAAGAATAGTCGACAGGCTCAACGCAGTGGGACAGCACCCAAGAAATAGGGACGACATCAGGAAGAGGTGGAACGACCTTCGGGGGAAGGTCCGTTCCTTGGTCTCAAGACACCACCTGGTGGTACAGCGGACTGGCGGCGGACCCCCACCTCCTCCCCCACAACTAACAACTTGGGAGGAGCAGGTCTTGGCGATTCTGCATCCGGAGGACCTTGCAGGTTTCAGTGGAGGAGTGGACTCTGGTAAGTCAAACCTTTAACTATCAAATCCCCCACCCTACCTGCATGCTATCACAGACCCCCACCCTCGCCCCCTCCCCTATCACTCCAACTCCTCACAAATGTACTAATAACACAAACCACACATCCCAACACCAAGCCCTGCATGACACAACAAAGCATGGACACCCATCACTAAAGCATGCCCACTGCACATACCCATAACACCCCCCTCAACCATCATCACACAAGGCCACACACAGAAATGCTAGCGCTGAGGTACACGGTCACCCACCCATTGCACACCATGACACACACAGATGCAATAATCATGCTTTTACACCCCTGCAGGACCACTACCCAACATCACCGCACAGGAGGGTCCAGACATTTCCACCCCACTTACAGAAGAGGCCCACAGTGATGACAGCAGCTCTGTCCAACTGGATCCAGATGACCAGCCCGGTCCATCGTGGGCCTCGGGACAGTCGGTTCCCCTCACACAGGCACAGCCCACCACAGACCTTCCACCCTCTGGTAACACCAGCACAGCACCCACCCAGCGGGCCCATACCTCCGTCCCCAGGACACGTCAATCAGCTGTGTGTCCACCACTACAGGGAACCCAGGATAACCCACCACCCCAACAACAACAGGGACCAGGGGGCAGTGGCAGTGGGCACACGGTCCAGGGGACGGAGGCACAGGAACACAGGGGAACTGGGAGGGCTGCCGTGCGACAGGCGGCGGACAGGCCAAGGGAACCCACTCTCCACTAGGCCCTCTCCTCCATCATGGGAGCATACCACCACTCCCAGGAGACGATGGCAACGGTCCTGGCCAAGTTTCAGGAGACCCAGCGCATGCAGGAGGAACAGTATTTGGGATTCAGGGAGGAACTCAGAACCATCAGCTCCACCCTGGGTACCATCGTAGGGGTGCTGAAGGAAATACTTAACACTAGGAGGGACACTGTGGCACTACAAGGGGTCCCTGACACTAGCATGGACGATGAACTGCCCACCACCTCCGCCGGCACAAGTGGACAGGAGGCACCGCCACAGGACCACCACTCCAGCACCCCACCCCCTGCAGACAGAGAACCACCCCGAAAGCGGTCCTTGAGATCCAGGAACAAGACAGAGCACGATGCCAAGACCCCGCCAAGAAATGAGACCACTCAGATTGTCAAACCACTGTCCCACTTTGTAACCCTGTCCATATTGGAACTGCCCCAGCTCCACTTCCTATGCCCATATGGGCAATGCACCTGTGAGACTAATAGACTGGACTCTGCCATGGACATTCCTCCACCATCACCCCTCACCATTTTACAACCCCCCTCCAATATTGAGCACTTCAATAAACACCCTTGAAGCACAAAACAATCTGGAGTCAGTCTGTGATTTCGAAAATGTGTATTAGCAATGACAGTGACAAATGCTTTTTCAAACGTAATGTCAACATACCTATGTCACACATCTCAAGTCCATGAGGAATCTAAGCAGATGACACATGTTGGAAACCACACCTGTGAAACCGTAAGGGAAATGTACAACTCAGTGACCATATACTGGTTGAAATCGACAGACAGGATAGAGGTAGAAGTGTTAAAGTACTTGTGTAGGCAGGAATGTTTTCTCACCTGTGTGTCACTGGAAATATTGCTGGATAACTGAGTCCCTGTTGTCAATGTCTTCTTCTCTGCTTCCTCATTATCATTGTCCACAGGCTCCACAGCTGCCACAACATCTCCATCTGGACCATCCTCCTGCAGAAAAGGCACCTGTCGTCGCAAAGCCAAGTTGTGAAGCATACAGCAGGCCACGATGATCTGGCACACCTTCTTTGGTGAGTAGAATAGGGAACCACCTATCATATGGAGGCACCTGAACCTGGCCTTCAGGAGGCCGAAGGTGCGTTCGATCACCCTCCTAGTCCACCCATGGGCCTCATTGTAGCGTTCCTCTGCCCTGGTCCTGGGATTCCTCACTGGGGTCAGTAGCCATGACAGGTTGGGGTAACCAGAGTCCCCTAATAGCCACACCCGGTGCCTCTGGAGTTGACCCATCACATAAGGGATGCTGCTATTCCGCAGGATGTAGGCGTCATGCACAGAGCCAGGGAACATAGCATTTACCTGGGAGATGTACTGGTCTGCCAAACATACCATCTGTACATTCATGGAATGATAACTCTTCCGGTTCCTGTACACCTGTTCACTCCTGTGGGGGGGGGACCAGAGCTACATGGGTCCCATCAATGGCACCTGTGATGTTGGGGATATGTCCAAGGGCACAGAAGTCACCTTTAACTGTAGGCAAGTCCTCCACCTGAGGGAAAACGATGTAGCTCCGCATGTGTTTCAGAAGGGCAGACAACACTCTGGACAACACGTTGGAAAACATAGGCTGGGACATCCCTGATGTCATGCCCACTGTTGTTTGAAATTACCCACTTGCCAGAAAATGGAGCACTGATAGTACCTGCACTTGAGAGGGAATTCCTGTGGGATGGCGGATTGCTGACATCAGGTCAGGCTCCAACTGGGAACACAGTTCCTGGATTGTGGCACGGTCAAACCTGTAGGTGATGATCAAACTTCTTTCCTCCATTGTCGACAGGTCCACCAGCGGTCGGTATACCGGAGGATTCCGCCATCTCCTCACATGTCCCAGTGGACGGTGCCTAGGAAGGACAACAGCGACCACAGAGTCAAACAACTCAGAGGTATGTACCCACAGTCTACACAGAACACCATTCATACACAAAATGTGGCCTGTATTTGTGTTGTGAGACAAGGCCTAGGTATGTGTGACGCATTAGGTAATTAGGCCATGTGGGCCCCTGAAATGGCGGCTGCCTGACCTCTAAACTGGGACAATGGAATGTGAGGTAACTGCGCTGGCGTTGTGCACCGTCGCAGTAGGCGGTCGAAGACCGCAGCGCAATGCTGCATTGGTTAACATTGGACCCTATGGGTCCTAGGAGCCAATGACTATGTACGCCGGTGGTGATGGTACGCACCGCCGCGGATGTGACCGCCGCGGACGTGACCGCCATTTTCTATCTGTTGAATCACTCGATACCTGATCTTCAACAGGAGAGGACCCACACTGCAAGTGCTGCTGTGACCTCGGTCTGGAAGAGACAATGGCTTGTGCGTCAGGGGAAAGGGCCCCTGCCTTCACTGCAGAGGAGTTGGAGAAGCTCGTGGACGGGGTCCTCCCCCAGTACACGCTACTCTATGGTCCTCCAGACCAACAGGTAAGTACACAGGGAGCACGTTGTATGGGCTATGCCTGTGTGGAGAGGGCTGGTTGTAAGAATGAAGGGGGCACAGTTCTGCGTGCATGAAGGACTGTGAATGCATGTGCCACATGGCAAGGGTAAGGATGTGGGCCACTCACTTAGACGGTGCAGTTGTTAATGACTTCTCTTCTTCCCCTGTACATGTCATGTAGGTCAGCGCCCACCAGAAGAAGGATATTTGGCGTGCCATCACCAAGGATGTCCGGACCCTGGGGGTCCACCACAGACGGAGCACCCACTGCCAGAAAAGATGGAAGGACATTCGCCGCTGGAGCAAGAAGACGGCAGAGGCTCAGCTGGGGATGGCCTCCCAACGTGGGAGGGGTGCACGTCGAACCATGACACCCCTGATGTTCCGAATCCTGGCGGTGGCCTACCCTGAGTTGGATGGGCGCTTGAGGGCATCACAGCAGACACAAAGTGGTGAGTACAACACCATTCAGCTGACTTTGCGGGCAGTGAAGGTGTCTGGGTGGGGGAGGAGGGCTGTGGGTTTTCCTAGGCCAGGGCGAGTTCCGTAGGCTAGGCCCCTCCGTAATGCAGGCCATGTGACACCCCACCCCACCTCTGTAGAGTGCCAAGTACAGGTATTCATGCCCCTGTGTCATCTATGTGTGCAGATGTCGTCCATAGCCATGTAGCCATTTCCCAGGAATTGCATCTGTAGAGCCCAACAGCGCGACGTAGTGCAGGGGGCTGCTGTGTCTGTATTGTCCGCCAACGGTAGCGGTAAGCCATGCACTCAACCTGTCTTTCTTCTGTCGTCCCCCCCTTTTTGTGGTCTCCCTGTTCTTGTGTGCATCAGCATCATCAGGCAGAGGTACAGTGGCACCGGAGCACGAGGGAGCTGCATCCCACATGGCCATGGAGGGCCACACCACGGACTCAGAATACACCAATGGGACGGAGGGCGAGGGGAGCACCACGGCGGTCACAGGATCTGCAACCAGCGACACTGACTCATCCTCCGATGGGAGCTCCCTTGTGGTGGCGGCAAAATCTGTGTACCCCCACTTCTACAGGTACAGCCGCCACCCCCCCAACCAGCACCGCCCTCCCAGCAGCCCCTCAGCCTTCGCCCCGTGCCCGCTCACCCAGAAGGGTGGGCATCACCTTCGCCCCAGGCACCTTAGCCCCTGCCACCTCTGCTGCCCTCAGTGAGGATGCCATTGACCTCCTCAGGTCCCTCACTGTTGGGCAGTCTACTATTTTGAATGCCATCCAGGGTGTAGAAAGGGAATTGCAACACACAAATGCATTCCTGGAGGGCATTCATTCTGGTCAGGCTGCCCTTCATCGAACCCTGCAAACTCTGGCCTCAGCACTGATGGCAGCCATTGTCCCTGTGTCTAGCCTCCCCCCACAACTTCCCCCACCCAGACCCAATCCCCTGTACCCCAGCCTATCCCAAGCACACCATCAGACCAGCCTGCACACACCTCACCACACAAGGGAAGCTCAGGCAAACATAAGCACCACACATCCCACAGGCACTCACGCAAGCATCACACACATACAGACACACCAACATCCACTGCCTCCACTGTGTCCCCCTCCTCCTCGTCTCCCTCCTCCCTCCCAGTCTCGTCTACACTCACACCTGCATGCACTACCACTACAGCCACTACGTCCCGCACCAGCACACCCACCACCACACCCCGCTCATGTGCACTTCCCACCCCCACTACCATTTCCACGTCCCCTGTGTCCTCTCCCAGTGTGTCTGTGACGCCCCCTCCGAAGATACACAAACTCAGGCACACACCCACCCAACAGCCATCCACCTCACGACAGCCTCCAGCCCATGCACCTGCACCCAAATCCACAAAAGTTACACCTCCTACAACCACCACCTCTTCCTCCACTCCCAAACCCCCTCCAGCTACCCATCCCAGTGTCTCCCAAAAAACTTTTCCTGTCCACCCTTAACCTATTTCCCACCACCCCCCCCCCCTCCAACTCATAGGTCCCGTACTAGCACCTCAGCCAAAAAATCTCCGGGACCAGTGGTGCCTGTTGTTACAGGTATGTGGAGTGCACCGGCCACCAGGCCAGCCAGTGTGGCACGGAGCAACAGCACAGCCAGTCCCCCCCCTATGAAGCACCAGAAATTGGACAGTGCCCGGCGGGAGAGGGGGAAGACTCCAGCCAGCCAAGCCACTCACAAGGGTCCCGGGGGGAGTGTCGACTCAGCTGTGACTCCTCCCAAGGTGGGGAAGGGCCAGAAGAAATCTCCAAAGTCTGGGAGGAGCAGCACGGTTGAGAAGACCGCCATCATCCCCGCTGCCCAGGAGGCCAGCCCCAGAGTCACTGGCCAAGAGGCCACCGCCAGAGTCACTGCCCAGGAGGCCAGCCCCATCATCACTGGCCAGGAGGCCACCGCCAGAGTCACTGCCCATGAGGCCAGCCCCATCGTCACTGGCCAGGAGGCCACCGCCAGAGTCACTGCCCAGGAGGCCAGCCCCATCGTCACTGGCCAGAAGGCCACCGCCAGAGTCACTGCCCAGGAGGCCAGCCCCATCGTCACTGGCCAGGAAGCCACCGCCATAGTCACTGCCCAGGAGGCCAGCCCCATCGTCACTGCCCTGGACACCAGCCCCATCGTCACTGGCCAGGAGGCCACCGCCAGAGTCACTGCCCAGGAGGCCAGCCCTATCTTCACTGGCCAGGAGGCCACCGCCAGAGGCACTGCCCAGGAGGCCCCCACCAGCCCAATCGTCACTGGCCAGGAGGCCACCGCCACCCCCATCGTCACTGGCCAGGAGGCCACCGCCAGCTCCATCGTCACTGGCCAGGAGGCCACTGCCAGCCACAGCCCAGCTGGCCAGGAGGGCCCCGCAAGCCACAGCCCAGATGACCCATGGAGGACCGCCAGCCACAGCCCTGCTGGGCAATGAAGGACCGCCTTGGCAAGGACCGCTGAACAGGCCAAGGACCGCTGAACAGGGCAAAGACCGCCATGGAATGCACCGCTGAACAGGTCTGACACTGGCAACTCAAGCACCGCTGAACAGGCCAGGGACCGCTGAACAGGGCAAAGACCGCCATGGAATGCACCGCTGGACAGGTCTGACACTGGCAACTCAAGCACCACTGAACAGGCCAAGGACCGCTGAACAGGGCAAAGACTGCCATGGAATGCACCGCTGAACAGGTCTGACACTGGCAACTCAAGCACCGCTGAACAGGCCAAGGACCGCTGAACAGGGCAAAGACCACCATGGAATGCACCGCTAGCCCATTTGCGGCAGGGGCAGTGATGCAACTGGGACCGTCACGGGGTGTGTGCTGCACTCTGGGCACCAGTCCCCCTCCAGAACCAGTGGAGAACAGCATCCACTCCGTCTGTCCTTGGCATGATGAAGCACTCTGGGCACCAGACCCCCTCCAGAACCAGTGGAGAACAGCATCCACTTGAGAGACTGTGGCTTTGCACTCCCCAGGATATGGCAGTGGGCAAGCCACCCACTGTAGAGACTTGAGAGACTGTGGCTTTGCACTCCCCAGGATATTGCAGTGGGCAAGCCACCCACTCTAGAGACTTGAAAGACTGTGGCTTTGCACTCCCCAGGATATGGCAGTGGGCAAGCCACCCACTGTAGAGACTTGAGAGACTGTGGCTTTGCACTCCCCAGGATATGGCAGTGGGCAACCCACCCACTGTAGAAACTTGAGAGACTGTGGCTTTGCACTCCCCAGGATACATCAATGGGCATGGAGCCCCCTCGTGGATCTGGCGTGGTGCACTCATCCGGCTGAGGTGCTCCCCCTTCCCTTCCCCCTGAGGTGCCTGTTGTATTTCGATCTGATGCCCCTGCAGTGTTCTCTCCGTTTTGATCGGGTATCTTGTGTGGGCCTCGCCCATGCATTTTGGGCCCAGTGGTCCACGGACTATGAATGGTGAAATACCTGCACTACTAATCATGGTGTATATTTTGTTTATTGTGTATATATATATATGTATATATTTGCTTACTGTATTTTGATATATTACAATGGTTCAACTCATTTCCTTTTCTCTTTGCATTCTTCCGGGGGCTTAGGGGGTGTTACTTTAATGTATAGATATACATTGGTGTGTGTGTTGTAGTGGGTGAGGGTCGGGATGGGGGTTGGGATGTTGGTTGTGTGTGTCCCTGTGTTTTTGCCTCCCCCTCCCCTATGTCGTAGGTGCAGTACTCACTGTGGTCTTCGCCGCCGGCGTTGATGATCCTCATATAGGAGCAGGAAGACTAGCACTGGCAGAATATGGAGTTCCGGCTCCATGGTGCCCTCCTTCCTCGTGGAGTGTGTAGAGGTGGGCGTTTTCCCTTTGAAATGACTGTTTCCGCCGTGTTTTTATCCACGCTGAATCCGCCCCGGAAAAGGTGGTAGATTGGTAGGTTGTGATACTGTGGGCGGTACAATGTCCTCCGCCTGTCTGTTGGTGGTGACCGCCGCGCTGTTTGTCTGTACCGCCGTGGCGGTCTGAATGTTAAAGTGGCTGTCTTTGTTGGTGGTTTCTGCCACAGTCATAATTCCAATTTTTTTACCGCCGGCCTGTTGGCGGTCTTACCGCCGCTTTAACACCGTCCACCAGGGTTGTAATGACCACCTTAGTCACTTTTTTGGAGCTTTTTCTGATGTCAGACGACCCTCCACAGCAAGCCAATTTTGAGTCAACGTTATCGGATTGCCTTTCCATTCCTTTCCAAATGAAGCCAGGCAAAGTCTTTCCTGTGGTGAAGCCCAAGTGTACAGCTGATTCAGTCCTTTAGAGTGCAGTGTCCCGGTGCAGGTCAAGGACCAGCTGGGCAGCCCTTCTTCTTCTGATGTTCTTCCTTGTAGGGAACTGAGGTGTGGGTGCAGCTCTGCAATATTTATCCTTGCTCTTGGGGTGGAAAGCAGGGGGAAGGGACCTGGTCGTCCAATCACAAGCAGGCTCCTTCCCCCTTTGATGACCACTTCCTGGGAAGTGTGGCAAAAAATCAATCCCAGAAAGCAACATTCTTCAAAAATCCAACATGACTGAAAATGATTTTTGGAGGTTAGATCTGGCTGAGCTCACCTACTGGTGTGACTAAAAATTGTAAACACACCCCTCTCCTGCCCTCTCCTAAGCTAATCAAGAGGGCACCTAATTATCTGGGGTTGCGGGCAATGGGGGGAGGGGAGTCCTGAGCTGCTCCAAATGTCCTTTCCTGCCTTTGAAGACCAGTGTGGCTGCTCTCCCTGCTGAGGCAGATCTCCACCTCCAGGCTCAGCCTTTGTGTTCAGCCCAGGCCACTCCACACCTCATCAAGACAGCCTGGCCAGGCTGCCAGAGGCTGGCCAATCAGATAAGGGCACTACAGAGCTGAAGTTGGCAACTTTCAGGTAGAGTTTTAAAACTCTTTACTTGAACTAGTTATATTAAATCCAACAATGGCAAGTTGTGGTACTTATTATAACAATTAATTTGATACCAAAATCAAGGTATCTGGCTCTTATGGGGACATTGTTAATTAAAATAAAGTGTCCTCATTTTAGCATATGGAGACCATTCACTACAGTGAGGGAAATATGAATGTGGTTATTTTACCTCACCAGGGCTTATAAAACAATTGTTATAAGATCCCTGCTTATAGTTACATGACACCCAACCCACAGGGGCACACAGGGCACATCTTAGGGGTGACGTGTAAAAATAAGGTAGTTTAATAATTTGTAAATACTTTAAATTCCAAAGTCAAATTGCAAATACTTTAGTTTAAAAGCAGCCAACAAGGCAGACCTGCCTTTACAATGACACTGGGCACCTCAGTAGTGCACCTATGGGGTCCCTAAACCTACATGCCCTACCATATATTAGGGAGGGAGGGTAGGTTGATACTGCCAATTATAATTAGCCCAATGCACATATCCACTTTACACAAAGCACAGGCCCTGGACTGTTGGACTGGTAAGCAGTACCCAGGGCACAGCCAAAAGTGCTCTTGGGGTGACCTGTATATATATATATATATACATATAGATAGATAGATAGATAGATAGATAGATAGATAGATAGATAGATAGATAGATAGATAGATAGATAGATAGATATGGTTATTCTTATGCAAGACAGTAATTGCTGCATTCTTAGGTCTAATGAGTGACTGCATTTGGGGATGAAATAAGAACTACTGAGTAGTTCAGTTTCTCTCTAGATTCTAGTGATGTTCTTTCATATATTAGTCAATTGTGTATTTTGCTAACAATTGTTTCTCACACATTTGGAAAACTAGTTGAACAATTTATGACATTCAGTCAATAATGATGATGGAAGCAAACAAGATAATATAAAATACTGTCCAACTATCCAAAATACAAGGCAGATCAATTGTTCAACAGTTGATCAAGTTAGTCAATTAGCATATGTGTTCAACTGTAGACAGTATCTCTGCCTTTATGTTTTGCTAAGCATATCATCTTGCTTATGGGTCTATAAAGCTGAGGTCCTTCTACTATAAGCATGTACAGTGTCCCACTATTCTCTGCCTATATGGGAGCAACATAAATACCTATAAACTAGTGAGAAACTCAAATCCTTAACTTCAAACAATAATGAACGCTACAAAACAGATTTACAGAAAATCTCTGCACAAGGTCACCAACACAGCACTTCACCTTAGGGGTAAGTATTGTGTCCTTTCCCATAGCAGCCACAACACCAAAGCATAGACAGTGCGCTGCTGCCACTTACTTATTTACTATCATTCAATACTCATACTAAGTGAGCAATAGCAATCTTAGTTAAGCAAAATAATATCTGTACTTTCCCTTTTGTTCCCACAGGACAGGACAATACCCAACAGAACAATACCATCACATAGCCAACACCACCAAATTTAGCTTGTTACCTGGTATCAGGTGGTTCAGAGCTCCACTAACCACTAACAACAATAAATGTTCAGTATATTTTTACAATCAGCCTTAAACCCTTGAATATCGATATAATTATATGCACAGCTCATTTTATAATAGGTACCCTGCTACCCAAGCCTAAGATCCTTATGCAATACCTATAAGGTATAAAACAAACTGAATCGGGCCTCCTCTTGCGAATGTAATCTTGATGAAATGCTACAAAGGCACATCAGTGGAAGGATGCCCATGACACAAATGCAAAACACTTAATATATTGAAACATAAAATTTGTCTTGTAGTTTCGCTTTCAAAAGGGACCCTCCATACATCTCAGAAAGCATGTTGAAATGCAGAGGGTAATACCTTCTTGGCTCCTCCACCTTTCTAATATTCTAAAGATTCTGCGAGGTCCTCCCAGGAGTAATTCGGAGCCACATGTATTAAAAAAAAAATGGTTTCCAGTGGTACCACTGTGGATCAGTCAGCAAGTTAGTTACAAAATTTAATAATTTGCAATTGAAAGCGCTTAAAGGTTTACCTATTGATGCTTGAATATGGTACCCCGGGTTTTTCACAAACCACTTATTTTCATTTTAAGTCTGTCTGTGTGTCTGTCATCTTAAGTCCTTTCACGTCGTACTTCGAATGCCTTTACTTTCATGTACCACGGAAAGTCGGAGATTCGAAGAGGTTGTAGGTTAGAAGGCAGTTTCTGTGACACTTAAAAGAGGGAGGACATGACCAAAGCTATGAAACAGTAAATTGTCCACAGGCATCCTCAGTAATGCAGAAGGCTCCTTTGAGTTTGATTTTGTAAGAGAAGACAAGATGTGGGAGTCTAATACTTACAGCGTTTATTCTGTGCTGTCAGTTGTCTCACTTGTTTGTGACAAAGTGCACTTCAGCTTGCAAGGTATGCATTACACTTGAATGTCCAACCATGAAAGATATTTTCACTATAAGTGATCGATAGTAGCTACCTCACCATGAAAGTGGCCTCACATGAAGTACTCAATTGCATCGTCCACGTGCTTTAACATTTTTCACTTTGGATAATAGATGGAAACTTTTTTGTGTTTTATTGACAAGAAGTGATACTATTTTGTTTCACCAGTGTGTTTTATATGAACGTTTTCTTTACCGTTTATCAAATGTATTGGTGTAACGACCTTCACTGCCCATCCCTCTTCGAGTGGAAGGTCAGTTTCCAATTTCTACAAAATTATATCAACAATGTGTATCTGCATAGTACTTTGGGACCTATTTAGGAAAGAGCTGAAATGATACTGCGTCATAACTTGGCAGATTTCCGGTCCACTGTATTACAAGTGCCATAAGATACAATGCACTTGCAAAATGCGGACGGGATGTCCGCCATGCATGTGACGCAGTATCGTCCTGGATCTTAGAGATGGCCTGTGTGACGTGCGAATGCACCTTGAAATGCAGGTGTACCGTGGAGTGCAACAAATACCGGCACTATACATAGCGAAGTGATGTGGGTCCAGAGCTAGATGCTTTGCTGCCGGTGACATTCCTGTCTAGTGGCAGCATTAGTCTTAAATCAAGTCACGCTGAGCCATCTGGAACAGCAACATAACGTGTGATGTGGATAGATGAGCTTAATTATATATTCCCATTCACCCCAAGAGGGATGAACAGGAGGTCTGACAACCACGGGAATCATTATCACATTTGTAAATGAATCAGGCAAATAATAAAGGGACAGAATGCCTCATCAAGACAACCTCTCTTACACAGCCTTACCTTTCCCCTGCAATGAGCGGTATGTGTGATAATTGTGAGAATAGATTAAGCCCCCCAGGGGAAGGCAGTCTGGCAAAAAAGGCATTATAACTCCTGAATTTCATAGCCCCCTGGCCACATCAGTGTTGCTGATCGCTGCTTGCCCTAATTAAGCTGCAGCAATCCGGAACTCAAACTGTAAAACTGAATTATGTATTTCCTCAATGCGAAAATGAGTATATGTTTCCTCACCGTTAAAAATTAATTGGTAATTGCAGCTCGCTTAAGAGCACGGTGGGCTGTAGGGAGAAGTGATAGGAAGGAGTTAGAGGGGGGCGGAAAAGGAAAGGGGAGGGGAAGCTTAAGGAAGCCGGTCTTAACACTTGCTGCTCAGGCGCTCAGAATGGTAGACTGAGCAGCTGGATTTTGTTGTTTGTGCCCTCATTCCAAGTGTATCGGAGTTACTGGGATAGGGTGCAAACACTGTTTTACAGTAGTTTTATGGTACTAGTGTACTTCACCACAAAAGTTATCAGAATTGGAAAAATATGTGGCTTTCAGGTGCAGTAAAAATGCATCTGCATGTTGTAGGAACGTGGAGTATTATGCAGTGAGGCTGGTTAGGTCTCACTACACACTACTCTCACACTGCCCCAAACTGGGTCTTTGGATTCACAATAATAAATCCTTACCTCAGGCCTGGTAGTGTGGCACAGAGCAGTCAGGCTTTACTTGAGGAATATGTGTTAAGCATGTCAGATTTCCAACATGGACGATAAGTAATTGACACTAACCAAAATAAATCTGAAACCAATGTATAACAATAGAGCAGATTCTTATATACATTTAGAAACCAAAATTAAGTCAATCAGATACATATAGCCAGAGTTATGGATTTTAGAAGGAAAAATGTATCAGAACAGTACACAGTTGTCAAACGTTAGCGTTGCAGTCAATGTAGAAAACAGCTAGCGACAATTGGTCATTTGTAGGTTGAGTCCAGTGAAAAACATTGGGGATTAAGATGATGTGGGTCTCAGTACTACTGTAGGATTCAGCAGTCAGTATGATTTTACTTGGCTCGTAGGGCTCAGTTGCAGAGTTGTCTTTGCTGTCCTTGGTGCTAAAAACAGGAGCCATGCTCATTAGAATAACACACTTGATCACTTGCAGGTTGAGTTCAGAGGATCCCCTGGAGGTTAAGCTGGTGTGCATCCCTGGACCAAGGTTCATCAGACAGTACAACTTTACCTGGCTTGTACGGCCCAGGTGCAGAGTGGTCCTGGCTGTCATTGGTGTTGAACTCAGGAGCTGCGGTGCTGGATTTACCACTGAGATGGTGCTGGAGAGGAAATAGGTGCAAAAGCTCAACAACATAGCCACCAATGTGGGTGGTTGAAGGTGTTTTAGGGTTCCCTCGAGGTGTAGCAACCAACAAAGGTGGTGACAGCCTGGCTGACCACCAAAAAAACTTGGCATCAGTCAACCACAGTGTGTGGTCCAGACCTGGAGTCTGGGGAAAACTGTAGAGGCCTCAAAGTTGCTGGAGGTCAGGACTCTTTTCCCACAATACAGTAGGCCATTTACTTTTGGGTGATCCCTTCCCTGACCTGATGGCCAATGATTCTTTGATTCTAGGAGTGTGCTAGTACCTGTGGGCTGCAGGATCTAGTACCTCCAGTCCTAGGGAGGTCTGTAATTGCCTTTGGTCCTGATTGTGACCACATTGGGGAGTGTGTGTCCCCTTATTCTACCAAGAACCCTCTATTTTGCCACTTTTCATAATGGCAAAAACCATCTTAGACTGTACAGACTAGGTAGCCCATCCTGGGGTGTGGCTAGCCTTTTGGGGGTGAGTACCTAATTTTCCCACCTGCCCGGAAGCAAATATGCCTAGAGGTGTGGAGATGGCTTTGTCCTCCTCTGGGAGACAGCCTACTTGACATCAGAGACAGTGTGCCCTTTGAAGCTCACTGCCTTGATGTGCCACTTCACTAGCCTTCCTGCCAGGAAGGAAGGTTACACCTCCTGCCCAGATAGGCCTTTGTTTCTGGCTCCTATGAGTGCTCACACTTCCCTGCGGGGGGTCAGAATCCTGTCTTGGCAGCAGCAGCAGCTGTGGGCTGCCAGACGGGTCAGAGGAAAGGCAGAGGCAACCAAGTGGGCAACCTCTAAGGTAGCCACTTGGATGCATGTCACATTAAATCTGTCTTTGGATTCAATTCAGGTTTAATAAGAGAATTTGTTTGATACCAAAGATGACATACTTCAGTGGGTCATAATGGATTTGGTGACCTCGGGATGTTAGCCTATGACCTGCTGACCACTTATAGGTTCCTTTAATGGAAAAGGCCACTATTGGGACATATGAGCTTCAACTTTTACGTTCACACCTTTAATATAATTCACCCTGGGCTCAGGAGGCCTACGATAGGGGTTATTAACATATAATAAAAGTATATTAAGTATATAAAAGAGTAATGCTTTAACCTTGCCACACATGGTGAGGGCAAAGTTGAGTTGGAGCAGTTGGCCCTGTTCTTGCAGTCTGCAATGGCAGGCCTGTTGTGATAGGTTTACCCTGGGTCACTCAGGATTTAACTCCCATGTCCTGTGTACCACTGGTACCATATGTTGGGGACCTATAAGGGGGTTAAAGACCTTGCCAGCTGGGGATACCAGTTCACATGCATACGATTTAGGGAGAGAGCACTGGCACTGGGGCCTGGTTAGCAGTCTTCAGTGCACTGAGTCAAAAACAAGCAGCAGGTAGTAATGGGGGAAAATAGAGTGGGAAAATGCTGTTTTTCCTACATGTGTTACTATTACCACAAAGAACTACCTCAATAGCAAGAATGGGATTACCCTTAGGTGAGATCACCACATAGTAATTCCATAACCCATATCTTGAGGGGCTAGCTTAGTAGCTTCTGTTTTCCCCCTTGAAGTGGAAGGTGTAGTGTTTCAGATCACTGAAACTTTGCCAAAAAAAAACAGCACCAAGTTACGTCTTCTGGAAACCCGTGGACAAAGAAAAAAATGATGTTTAAGGCCTGTGAATCCCAACTGACTGGTATGTATCGATCTTCTGCTAGAGACAGCAGCCAACATCTTATTCACGGCTTCAGTTCCAAGTAAATTCCACACCTTCCTATAAGACAGATGATAAACCCAGTTGTAGGTGGCTGCCAGGAAAAATCTTATTTTCTGGATTGTTCCTTTATAGATACCGACAGAGATAGCCGGTTTTGTACAAAGATCTCACAACTACTTTATCACGTGTATACGACACATTGGCCTGTAGTATTTCTTGAAACAGCACACAGGAGTGGCCCACAATACAACCAACTGGTTTTGCACATTAACAATTCACATTCACAGATATGATACTAACATTCACAGATCCATGTATGCATATCTTTTTAGTTTCTTGCATAAAACCATATCTTAATGAATGGCTGCCTGCTGACACCCTAAAGGAACAACAGCTGCTTCAGGATTATACTTAATTCTTCATACCTTATTACATCAGATGAACATTTGCTCAAGATTAAAGAAGGAAAATATTTTGTTACAGAAGTTATGTGAAAATACTTTCTCATCCCATTACGAATTACCAGCAAAAGCAACCAAGCTTATATTCTGGTACTTTTACAATTTCATAGAGGTTTTTCAGCATTCAGGGCTCAAAAACAGTAAATGTAATCATCATTCAAAAATATTGTAGTGATTTCTGGGCCTTAAATGTACTATCAGGTAACATTGTCAGTCTATACTTTAAGATAATAAAACACTAGCACACCAAGGTTGGACTGGCCTACAGCGCAATCAGGCAGTGCCTGATGGGCTTGTCTGACAGGTCAGGGCATGGTCCAGTTTTTGGCTCACAGTAGGCCTATTTTATGGTCTGATTAACCTGTTTTGCTGTTGCTTTTGGTGACATTAAAACAAACATTGCCTGCAGAAAGCTTAAGTCTATGCCCTCTCCCATACCTTGCAAAACACCTATACAGCGGGTCTTTAAAGGTTCAAAACTGCCTCAATTTGCAAACATGGGCCACTTTTATAGCTATTTAATTCACTAATGGAAGTCACTTTTATTTTGGTTCCTGTGTGTATTCTGTCTTCCAGTCCGATCCTGTGACAGTATGTAGTATAAAAGGGATGTTCCCAGCTTGAAAATATTAGTGAACTTTTTTTGCATTAGTATCTCATTTTAATTATGTTACGTAAATGAACTTTATGTCTGTCACACGTATATATTCTACTCACATCTCGCAGAAATATTTTTCGAATATTTCTGTGATTGCAATGGTTTATGAACCATACTAACTAATAAATTGCAAACTCCATAAAAGAGATTTGTTTATCAAACATATCAGCAATTCTCCAGAAGGAAATAAAAGAATGAACAGAACAAATCTGCGCTTCACACATCCCTCTAGACCAGTGCTTTCCAAACGTTTTACAACTACAACCCATTATTTCCCAGGACAAACCTTTTACAACCTAGTTAGCTGTAATGGTAATGAGGAGGGCCACTGGGTAATGTAACTAAAGCATCACATGGAAGTTGATTGTCATTTACAGAAAGCACATTTTCCATTGCTATGGTCACAAAATGTACACATAGTTTTACTGATAAAACTACATTACACACAAATATGTGGGACTCAAGTTTCTGTGACTATTTATTTTTGTACATCATCAACCGTAGTGTCTTGATTGTTTCCTATCCTATTAAAATCTTTACTTACATCACACTTTAGAATTACAAAAAAACGCTTCATTTTTCCTTTTCCAACTGTTGAATGTGTACAGTTCATTTACAGGTGTTGACATTTTGTGTGCTACATAAAAAATACACCCTACAGCCCTTCCTTTCACACTTCAGGTACCCCAGAAAGATTGTTACATAATTTACTTTACTTTTCTTTCTCTGACTGCAAAGTGAGAGGAGTTCATAAACACCAGTCTTTAAACACAAAAACAAGCAGCAGTAGATGTAGCTTGACTTCAAAGACCTCTTTCTTTGAAGTGTTGTGAATATGACAAGATAAATACAGAATGTAAAGACATCTTCATTTTATTGCTTGGATTTTGATGACCCACAAAAAATTGGCTCACATCCCACAGTTTGGTAAACACTGGCCTAAACAATGAATTAGGAATGGCAGCCTGATATCCAAGATTATTTTTATTGTGTTGTATTTAGTTTAAAAAAATCTAACAGATAAACAGAGCTTGATCTGATCATTATAGTAATGTTGTAACCATATTACGAAGTTATGCTATTAAAAGAAAATAAGGCTAAGGGGTGGCGGGACTGGTGAAGTGCCAAAATTCCAAAATTACAGTATGCAACATAATGAGAATATCAGCCATGTGTGTTTTCCAGGTTGGTTTTCTTGTGTACTATATTCTCTTCATCCTTCTACTATGAAAATGACTTGCTTTCCTGCCTAAATTGAAATTAATGAAAAGTGGTTAGAACAAAAGATACAATTTATGTACAGATTTAATGCATAGGAAACAATGCACTGTGTATAGTCCAAAACATTCAACAAACATCATAGTTTCCATGTAGGTACACAATAAAGAAAGGGAAAGAATTATCAGTTTAACATTGAAATATTTTGTGAGATTGTTCAGTCATACTGTAATGAGGAAACTGCCAGGGAACGGCTGTCACCCATGGTGTGGTTTTGCATACTCTTAGGCGATACCACATTTTGTGATAGGGCCATTATCGAGAGGATGGAAGTGAGGCAGCAGCAGCCTTCAAACAGTACACTTGGATCTGGCTTATGTTAGACGCACTGTTGCTGCATACTACGCTATTGTCACCAAACATGACTGCAGCCTCCTCCTACACGAGAACTCCATCAGAAAAACAAATGTAACCTTATCACTTGTCCCATCAGCACAATGGCGCAAGGTGAATAATATCTAAAAGACATGCCAAAAACAACTTTCCAGCAAGCAGTCGGTAAAGCAGAAAGTTTTGCAACAGCTTACCACTGAGGAAGCACTGCACCTGTGTGTGTGCTACAAATATCAAGTAGTTCAGAACTAAATACAGTAGAGAGGATAAATATCAAATACCTTCTGCAGCCCCACAACATGAAACAGATGAGCTGCTTTAATAATGTGCCCCCTGAACGATACTCTATCTGTTGGAAGGTGGGTCATTAGTTGTGTGACCTACACAAGTAATGGGTCCGCATGCGACCACCACTGGGAACCAAACACCTCATTGTAGCACTTGACTCTCATAGGGTAGAATTGCAGAGCATTCCAAGGCTTACTCAAGGGAGGTGGCGTGGGCTAGTAATCCCCATTCTCGAGCACACAAGATTAAACTCAATCAATGATTGTCCAGTCTGTGATTTTTTCTTTGATAAAGTAAAAGTATATTTATTACACACACACGCTACTCAATACTATGCAACAATTTACAAATATACACAAATTGAGGGAATTACTCTTGGATGAAATTGTGTAATCTCTCATGTCTCCCCCGAGGGGAAATATAATCCAACAACCTACCTGGCAAAACCATCCCCAGTATCTCAATGCCAGTATCTTGATTAACATTCAGATTACTGTTGATTAACATTGCATAATACCATCCTACACCCCTCGACGGCCCAGTCCCACAAGCCGAACAAAAGTCCTAACAAGCTTATGCTTCCCCTAGCATTGGAACCCTTAGGGGTTACCATTCTTTTGTCCCACCCTACCTGGGTTGGGGACACAAACTGCATTGGGGAAGGCTGCACTGCTCCTGCAGCTCCCCCTCTCTATGAGCACTTGGGGCCACCACAAGCTGTCTAGGGGCCTAACCCAAAGCTGGTGCCCTGCAAGGTATGCAGAGGCAGGATGCATATCTGATGAGGGTGCTACAGCTGAGTCAGGGAAAGCCGCGTTTCTGCCAGAGTCGGTGTGCTGCCTTAGGGGTGCTGGTCCCACCCGGACACCCCACACCAGGTATGTGCTCCCTCGTTGGGGAACGGCGCAGACAGCCCCCCCCCCGGCCGCCCCAGCCTGCTTCCCCCATGGCCTGCCTGACCACAGTGTGCTACTGCGGGAGCTGGCCTTTTCAGTGGTGTCTGCCCACTCCTGCGGGCAGACACATGCAGGGGGTGTGGCTACAGCACTCCCCCTTCTCGTCTGCAACTTCGGGGCCCCGGGATGGGGTCCGGGGCCCTTCCTCATCTTCTAAGGGCGTGGGACAGCACTCCCCGATGTCCAGTTCCTCATGGCGCCCCGGGATGGGATCCAGGGCCCCACATGCAATTTTCATGGGGGCGCTACGGGGCCCTCTGACTTGGCTTCTGGTGGGGCACCAGGATGGGGTCTGTTCTGATCTTCACAGGAATCATGACGGTAATCTTGCAGGGGACAATGGCACCCCCTCCTTCTTCCCGGACCCCGGAATGGGGTCCAGGGCCCCTTTTCACCATGTTCATGGGGAGCGTGATGGCGATCCCCATCTTTACTTTGGCCGCAGGGAGCTCCGGCATGGGTTCCAGGGGTCCTCATACCACCATTCACCTTGAATGGGCCAGGCTTCATGGGGCCCCAGGATGGGGTCCGGGGCCCCTTCTTCCTCTATTGGGGGAGTGCAATGCACTTCCCCGGCTCCTCTTCCTTTTGGGGCCCTGGCCTACCCTGGGGGCACGGTCTAGAGCAGCGGCAGAGCCCCACGCGCTTCGTTGCTGCATCTAGAAAGGTCAAAGATCGCAATCCTTCTCCCTTGATATCTCGGTATCCCCAAGGGCCGAGTTTCATGATTCTCATGTTGTTTAACTCCTGGTGACAAGCCCTTGCCACCAGGAGCACTCTCCTTAGGCCTCCTGGCCTAGAAGGGTCCCAGATGATAGGGAGTCAGTCCCACTGACTCCCTGCGCCAACCTTACCTCTGGGTGGTCTCCTTTCCTTCTGGGCAGCACGCTATCCTTGCACTAGCCTGGTCTTTCCCCCAACTAGTCCTCGGAGGGTGAGGGGGCCAGCTTACCTGGCCCTGTCATGTGCCTCGGTGGGCCTAAAGTCCTTCAGGGGCCGAGTCTCTGCCCCAGGGGGCAGCCAGGGGGTTCTTTCTTCCAGTTGCCCATGGTGCCCATCTGCAGTACTAGTGTCCAGCAGTGAAGCACAGCCAAGAGAGAGAGCTCTCCACTGTGCAGGACCTTTTAAGTGGGGGTAGAAGTGTCCAGCAGGTCTGCACCTCTGGCCTATCCACGTGTGTCACATCACTTCCTTGTCCCTGTCCCCTCCTTCCTGTACAGTCTTCTGGAATAGCTCAAAATGGCATCATCCAGGAGTTAGTTGCCACATGTGCTCTGAAAGTCTCAGCCCCTCCCTCCTGACATTCCTCCCAGGACCTCTCCAGCCTGCTGATTGATGCAAGGCCCTGCTCAAGCAGCTGGGCAGAGCAGTTTTTGGCCCTAATCCTGAGCTAAGTCAGAGAAAGATGGGATCCCTGGATGACCCATAAATTGTACAACTATGCTCTTGTAACCTACTGCATTATTATTTTCTTACAGGTTACAGTGTACCTTGGTGTGACTCTGGTCTCGGTGAACCCTAGAGGACTGGAGTTGCACCCTAGGCCATCCTTTCCCATTGACATTTAATAGAGTGTCCCCACAATGTAAATACAGTAAGCACACTGACATTAGCATGTAATGGAGTGACCCTACAGTGAAAAGACAGTAAGCACACTGAGTATGCCTCACATGTGTACACCCATCTCATGAGGCCTACTCCAGGTCACCATCCACTCTCCATAGTCTCTCCTGCACCAGGCTTACCTAAGCGCAGTTCTTGGGCTGCTCACGCCAGGAATCCTCCCAACGCAGCCCTCGTATGGGTGCACATCCGTGTGCACACATGATCACGTAACCCGTCTGTGGCCTCCTACTCTTGCTGTGCCACAGCAGTCTTTCCTTAGCATGGCGGCACTAGCGATAAACACGCACAGTCCATTTAACAATGAGTTTACTGTGTGTGAGTCCCCGCCTAAGAGGCTCCCTCACAGTAAAAGGTAAAAAACGAGGTGGTCAAAAAGTGAAAAATCAGGGCGGACCTGATGGTCAGAACCGTTCTCTCACTCTATCCATCTATATTTCCAAAGATCTTTATCATTATTTTATCTCAGAGTGACATATACCCTGCAGGTATATTAAAATATTTACACATAATTCTGTTCCTACTTTGTAGGTGAAATTGGGCTTCTCAATTTTATAAAAAATCGTAATTTGGCAAGACACTTGATAGTCATGCTTTCAATGTTCTGAATACTACCACCTCTGTATTTTTATCAGGGTGTGAATGCCCGTATTCCAGAATTCTAAAATCTTGTAACATTCCCATCGCATACGGATAAATGTGTCCCCAGGGTGTGGCATCTGCGCATCTTGAATGTTCTTTTCCCCAGTTTGTGCAGTTGTTAGCAAAAATTTAATTGTGTCAAATTAAACCAAGTTTTAATCTATCTATCTATCTATCTATCTATCTATCTATCTATCTATCTATCTATCTATCTATCTATCTATCTATCTATCTATCTATCTTTCTATTTATCTAATCACTTAAAAATACAAGGTTACAGGGACATTATAGTTAGGCTCACATTTCAACCGTAGAAAACCATAGAAATTCAACAGTTATAGTTAGAGGTATTTCAAGTAACTATAACTTGTGCCCTAAGGTAACTATAACTTGCACCCCCGCCATGCACAGTTAGCTCTTCAATAATTTCACTGCAAATGTTACAGTGATTTTATCAATGATGCTATAGAAGATGTCATGAGTGATGTAACATCTGGGGTAATTAGCAGTGCATGGTGAGGACACGAGCTATAGTTACCTTAGGGTTGAAGGCTTTGGTTATGGTTACCTTAGGACTGAAGGTCGTGCATGGTTAGGTGGTTATAGGGGGTTGGCTGCAGGGCCTGGCTGCAGGCCAAAGGCCATGTGCTGTGGTGGTTGGATTAATTTAAAGTAATTAAAATTACTTTACATTAAGAAAAAACATTGAAATTCACTGAAAAGATCAAAGGTTACAAGGACTTTATAGTTGGGAAATGGAATTAGAAAAAAACAATGAAATTCAAAAACAATGAAATTCACCTAAGTAACCAAAGGTTACAAGGACGTTATAGTTAGGCTTGCATTCAAAACATACAATCAAACTGATGTGTTTTGGCACTTCGTCAATGTGATGAAGCCAAGTACCAATATGTGTCTGTATGTGAGTGCCCGTTGTACGGTCCTACAAAGGGAGCTGAAAATAAAATATATATATATATATATATATATATATATATATATATATATATATATATATATATAAAGCGATAACTGTGGCAATATATATATAAATATGTATATATATATATATATATATATATATATATATATATATATATATATATATAAATATACATATACATATATATATATGTATAAATATATATATATATATATATATAAAACACCAACGTTGCCAGATATCCGAGGCTGCTAATTCAGTAGCGGTCCAGGCGTGGACCTAGCCATCCACAAATTATTGCCAACAATCCTCCTGTTACATGCAGAGAGTTCCAGGACACCAAATGGAGGTCCCAAAAACTTTTATTCACCAATGCTTCCTCTCGGAACAACGCGTTTCAGCCGTAGCCTCGATCACGTAACATATTTATATATATATTGCCACAGTTATCGCCTTCACTCCAGCCTCTGGCAGGGCGGCGACCCCTCATAAATCCATCCAGCATTGGCTTAAACATCACGAGAAAACTTCCCCGCGATGACATACCTAAAAAAGGAGAAAAAGACGAACATAAGTATTCATACATAGTATACACGAAAAAGGGGAAATACAATACATGGTTAATTATCTGGCGCATTTACA
This sequence comes from Pleurodeles waltl, assembly GCF_031143425.1. NCBI lineage: Eukaryota > Metazoa > Chordata > Amphibia > Caudata > Salamandridae > Pleurodeles > Pleurodeles waltl. The sequence goes on from NC_090447.1 coordinate 1,119,127,838, forward strand.
GCAAAAGATCCTTCAACCATTTCTTGTTTTCTCTCTACAGTTGTTTAACTACAATTTTTACCACCTACAATTTATTCATTATTTTTCTAAAATTTTTCACGATTTTCACACTTTTGTTTAATCAAAATTGTACCTAAATGTTCTTAATTATTTCTTTTATCTTCAACAATCAGGTATATAAACAACTACAAGGGACTGCGAATACTTATGTTCATCTTTTTCTCCTTTTTTAGGTATGTCAGAAATAGTAGTGGGGTGTTGCTGAAATGCAAGGAGCTATTATATCTATGAGGATTGATATCTCTCATTCAGATAAGTGATATTATATAAAAAATATGATACCTGCCTGTTTCAAAATGGCCGACACCCTTTAGAGTATTTGTGTGACAAATTTGTGTTTGAGTCCCTCTTCTATGTTAAGTTTCTGTTGCCTGCTCTTGGACATTTAATTACTTGTAACAAACAGAGGTGATTTGGATCTGTGAACAAGGAGTTAACTCTCCGAAACGCGTTAGATTTTCTTTTCTTTTGTTTAAGTAAAGCACGTTAATCTGCACTGAGTCCTGGCTTTTTGCTTTCATCGCGGGGAAGTTTTCTCGTGATGTTTAGGCCAACGCTGGATGGATATATATATATATACACACACACATAGATATATATATATATATATATATATATACATATATATATATATATATCCTGAGAACCTTACCAACTACCCCACTCCAGTCCTCTACCCCATTATATTACTTTTCCATGTGCCCCTCCTATGTTTCTCCACATATTTTGATATGGTTGAGTATATTCTTGATGTTACCTAACTTATTTACTTGTTGTGTCTTAGATTGCTTTGTTGCTTTAAGAATTCTATCATACAATACACACTGTGTACTTGGCATGTCACATACTTGTGACTGGGTACCTCACTCATCTGATTACACTCTCCTCACCATATCATCATATGAATATCAACCAAAGGCTTTCAAAAAATTAGGGAGGCTCCCATAAGAGCGTCATACATCTTTAACCTTTCTCGTAAGCTGATAACTTGCCTTCATGCCAAGATATTAATCCTTAGTTTGGTTTAGCAGTGCTCAGCACAAAATTACCCCGTTCTCTCTCAGCGATCAGCCACGTGAGTATATCATTATCTATGCCTCTTCACTACTGAAGCTGGCTAGCCACTAACTGGAGCTGTGCTGCCACGTTGTAGCTCTCCATGGTCCTAATTGAATGGAATTTGGTGCAGGGATAGAGAAACAAGATCCTATGATTCCACTTACAATCTCTAAACGAAATTCCGTAATTATTGTTTTTTTCCCCTGGTAATGGAGACTCTCTGCTTAGTCCCCGAAATAGCAAGTCCTTACTGGCAGGTTTTTCCTGATTTCGGTGGGAAAAACACTGACATTTTGTGCATACTCTAAGCAGATGGAAAGGTCAACGAGAGGTCCTAGGTGTGTGGGGGCAAAGGATGGTGGAGGCCTCAATGTTTTGGGCAAGCTTCTGTCTGCAATGTCTGATACCCTTGTACTGCTGCAGGTGACAAGCAGGGTCGGGCTGTACTGCTGCCTACAGCCTTTCCACCTGCAGAAGCAAAGTCAGGTCTGCTCTCTCCTGGTCAATAATTAACAAGTCCAGAATTTTCAAACCTGATAATTTTGTGGCTGAGAGAAAGTTGTAATTCCAAGTTGTGGAATTTCACCCAGAATTATACCTCCATTTAAAATACCATTACTGGTACATGGTAACAACAGAGTTTTAAGCCATTGTTAACACTGATTTTATTAATGAATATTCATGTATTTTGAGTGTTGGAATTGTGTAGAAAATTTATTAACTTAGAGAAAAATAATGCATGCATTTGAAGGTGCGCCCACCAGAGTGGACGCCAATGATCACAAAGTGTACTGATTAATGGCATATTAATATGAAATGTTGAGCATATGTTTGATTAATGTAGTAATATGTCATATTAAGGGTTATGCATTATGTATTAGCTTTATTAATTATAGGCCTTAACTTAGCGACGCCTTGGCCTAGTTGCCCGGCCTCATGTCAATTTGTATTTCTTAGCCAACTAATAAAATGGATGCTTAGAGAATTAAATTGTGATTTTCTACTGTAGTGACCATGTGCTCATAGCTGTAGTTCTTTCTCATGAGAAACTGCTTGCTAGAAGATGCTGTACTTGCTGGTGAAACAATGTATATTGTAGTATGTGTAAGAATGACCTTTTCGGGAGAAGACAATGGATGCACTGACTGGAGTAAAAGCTGCAACAATATTGATGCCTGATGAGCCAAATGACAAGAGTGGGAGAAGAGGAGCCAGTCATCGACATGTGAACCATGTACTAGTAAAATTGTAGATTTGAGGGTTTAGTTTCATTTTACTAAGTGTGAACATGCGATCCCCTGACCAACTAGGATGTGGGAAGTAGTTTTAGGAAATTCAACATAGCCAGACTGCACCGAGAGGAGAGAGACATTATTTTCTTGACCGTCTCAAGAAGAGACGTGCTTTATTTTACTGCTTAAAGAGACTTTGCTTATTCTGAATCATGATGTCTTGCTGACCGAACTTATGTTCTACTGACAAAGACTGTCACAGCTTGCTGAACCATATTGAGGACAGGTACACACTGACAGTGTTACTAATTGTTATGTCTATTTGCTTTTGTTTCTAGGCACCAACCGCTATATTTTGATAGAGCCATAGTTAGACATTTTTCCAAATTTGTGCGACTAAATTGTTTTGCATGAAGTCCAAACATGCTATTCTAATCTGATGTTAGTTAGGGTTCTCACTGATGAAATTCGCTATATGAAATAACAGTTGATGCCTTTTCTTTGCTGAATCTCAATGTATGTTATATCGTTTGCACAGTTATTCTTGCTATTAATTTGTACTGTAACTTCAAAATGTGTAGTAGCTCAAGCTTTGATTAGATTGTGATTCTTTCGCCACTTTGGTCAATGAGTATTGTTCCTGTGCATTTATCATTTGATTTTGACATTTAGATATGTGACATTAGCATTGTTAATAGAGGGATAAGAACATTCTAACTTTCACATAAAGGTGTGGTTATTCATGAATGCAAGGTCATGGTGTGTGGAAATTACTGACTCCTATTGATTGTTGATGTTAACGATCTGTATTGGTACGGGATATAAGGTGGGAAAAACTCGAAGCTCAGTCAAAAGGTCCATCGGCCTATATGCATCTCCCTTGTAAGTTTACTTAATAAGGTCTGATGCGCTAACTCCATCTAAATTTCACTGCTGGTATGTTCCCTAATTGTTCTACTTACTACAAAGATTTCGACCACTCTGCTGGGGTCTGTCTGATATATTGACATATCTGCCACATAGAGCTATACAACATGTTCCATGTCACCCATCCTTTTAGCACAGCCTTTTAAAGACTCACTCATCTCAGTAGCCAGTAGTGCCCCTGCCAAAGAGAACAGAAACGGAAACAGAGGGCAGCCCTATCTATACATCATTCTACTTCAACTCTACGGGTGACAAACCAATGTAGTCACTCAATATGCTGTCCTTTGGATTTAATTTTTAATATTGTGAACGAGTAGTATATTCAAATATGTTTCAGTTATTAAAATTTGAATTTTGCCGCAGTTTAGGGCTAGTGAGGCATTCATTTTGTTTATTTATTGGTATGTTCTTCATACCAATAGTCTCCAGATTTGCACTTTCTCCCGCGATGTGTGCATCCATCCTGGTCTCGGGGGCCTTTAGATCTCCGCTGCAATTTATGACCTCACAATACCTGCTGACATTCGCACCATTTTCCTGAATATATTTGTTTTGATTTCGCACCTGAGCTTCTCTGCTGCCATATTAAATCTCACAATGTAAACTGTAGCTGGAAGAATACTTTAAGGTTAAAACATGCAAGACAGTCGTGAAAGTATATATCCATGTTATTTGAATGATTCATATTCCCTGTTTTACCACACACACACTGTAAGAAAGCTGAGAGAACTAGGAGAAGCTTTAAGGTATCATTCAGGCAGCCCCTAAAACCACTTGTATTTCACCACTTCTCAATATACTAGTACAGTACTTGTTAAAGTCATCAAGCTGCTTGACTTTGTGTATCCTGTCTGAGATCATGTTCTGTTCCCAAGAGTAGATATATCTGTGATAAAAGTAATGTCTTTCAGTAAATGTACAAATCTAATTATTGATACGAGGGTGTGAAACATATTCAGAATGTATTAACTACAACTAACCATGAACACACGGGACACCCCAAATCGGTGGAGCCACAGAAGGAATAATGGAAATACATACATTCAAAGGCAATTTGAAGCAGTTCAGTGTAGAGGATGGCCAAATAATGCTTCTAAAATCAAAGACACTTACTGTATAGTAACTTATTTCTTCACTTACACAAATGTGTCATTGTTATGTAACTTACATAAAAGTTGCAAATACAGCCCATGACATACCCAACTAATACACAAGCATGCTGTCACCAAAAAAATAAAAACAAGTGTTGAACTTCCACTCATGCTTCTTCTCCTTCATTCCATTATAGGTTAGGCCCTTATTGCCAATTATTACCAATTATTACCAATTATCTTTATTGTTTTCAGCCTAACCGGCCATAACAATTAAACAATCTACAATTAAAAAGTCGCATAAAAATGCATTCAAGGCCTCGCGTTGGTAATGGGGCTATTTTGTCAATAGCTCTGTTCAATTTCAGCAAAAAACAGTTCATTCGATTGAGACATCATACAATACTAAAATCTCCTCAAATAATTATCTGCAAATCTTGCAAGATATATGGCATAAAAACATATAAGTGCTAAAAATCATAAGTAAATTCTTTATCAACCAAGTCATTTGATTACTTTATCACAGGGTGCTTTGATCGTCTTATTACAAGTTTGATGAATGTTTAGTTGTACTGAAGGTTTCAAAATGGTTGTATATAGATAATGTCCAAGGAAAACTAACTTTAAGTGTATGACATAACAATCCTGAGATTAATCGAGAGGGACCCATGTAAAGGAAACTCCAGGAATGCCAGAAGCCTAGAATGCCTTCCACATTCGATTCTACTTTTACCATGCTCGCAATAATTACTTCTAGGTTGAGAGCTCAGGTGACACCATTAAGACCAAGAACAAAGTAATACTATTTTAATGCACCACTCACTACACCATTTGGCCTGAAAGGATGTTCAGCTTGAAAAACATTGTTGTGCTAGTAGTAGTTTATCGTGACAATTATGATATTACCTCTAAAGGCTATTGATAGATGAGTGATCTTAGTTTCCATGCCTCTAAAATGTATGTTGAAACAGTCATCACAATGTCTGTATCGTCCAGTCACATACAGAAAGCTTGAGCCTCCTTATATTTCCTAACCCCATGCTTTTTTAAGGAGTGGCCGTAAATAGAGCTTGCGGAGACGAGACATAAAGAGCTTGGAGGACAGGATACTCTTTCACAAAAGTGGAAGATACTCCGTCCGCTGTATTACGAGTATCACACGCTATAATGCACAGTGGACGAGATATCCATCATACTTGTGACAGAGTATCCAGTCGGTCAAAATCTAAATAAGGCCTTTAATCTTATGGTGAGAGTGTTTTACTATGTAGAACCCGCAAATATGATTTTGTGACTTTTCTGCTACTAAAGCATGCATATTTTTAAAAAGGTTGTGAAATGATTTATTATCCTTGATAATCAAAAACACCCATTTTTAAAAGTGGTAGCTTCATTTTAGAACCTTGCATGACAAAGGATCATTATCTTACATCACATTGTCATGCATTTTCATTTTTAAAAAGATTTTATCAAACGTTTCTTCCATATACATAAAAATCATATGAATATACATACATACATACATAAAGATGTTGACATATTTACTCATGAATATATACTATTTCATTTTTCCTTTTTTAGAGGGCTACAAGGAAACAAAAGATGAGCAATGGGATATAAGGCTCAGGAGAAGGAGGACCTCGGTTGCTAAGCAGGCACAGGATCAACACAACAGCACCAGCACAGGGAAAGAGGTAGCATTCACTAAAAGGTAGGATGTAGGGAGGGAGTACCTGTCTGGAAAGTAACTCGGTTAAAATCCAAGACACTCTTGGTGGAGGCTGGGGAAACAACTGAGGGGTAAATAATATGGACACCTCATTCCAAGAGGAAGAAAATGATAGGAGTCCTCCTGACCAACAAGAAAAACAATCTGTGATGTCTTCAGGTAATGGTCCTCTGACATTTAGGCCTGACAACACCCCCCCTACCAGTCAAGTGGTCCCCACAACAATAGAAAGCTGTAGGTTTTCACCTTTAAGATCAGTGGCATAGGGTGTGATCGACCTAAGACACCCCTGAACATTCATCTGGTGCAGGAAACATCACTAACAATGCGTTCAATGCAACACTATGCATTGACCACGCTGCCATTACCACTCATATGTGTCTACTATGCATGCCTTTCCCATGCATATGTGTGGTAATAGAAGAGAGAGCAGTCCAGGCAGAACGGGAAGGAGTAGCGACCAAAGGAGAGAGAGGTAAGTGGGGCCGGTTGGGTTAGTTTTTAGGACAGGGTCAGGGGTTTGGGGGTGGGGGTAGTTTTTAGGGCAGGACAGGGTGGGGTAGGCTTTAGGACAGGGTAGAATTTAGGGTTTTGGGGAGTCAGGTAGTTTTTAGGACAGGATAGGTTTCAGGATTTAGTGCTGGGGTTGGGGTAGTTTCTACGACAGGGCGGCGTAGGTTTTAGGGTTTAGGGCAGGGGGTCCAGTTATCTTTGTTGAGATTGTGGGGGAGGTTTTAGGGCAGGGTAGGTTTTAGGTTTTAACGTGGGAGAAGGGGTATTTTTAGGACAGGACATTGTAGATTGTAGGGTTTAGGGCAGGGACAGGCGTTCGGGGTAGTTTTTAGGACAGTGTGAGGTAGGTTTTGGGACAGGGTAGATTTTGGGGTTTAGGGTGAGGTTCGGGTAGTTTTTCACAAACGCATGATATACGCATGCGTTTGTTACATCAAACATCCCCGGCTGGGAAACATTACTAACAATGCGGTCAAAGCAACGGTATGCATTAACCATGTTGACATTCCCATGCATATGCATTCACTATGCATTCCTCTACCATACATATGCATTGTAACGTCAGAGAGAGCAGTCCGGGCAGAACAGGAAGGAGCAGCGACCAGAGGAGAGAGATGTAAGTGGGGCCAGGTTAGGGGGGGCGTGTTGGGGTAGTTTTTGGGACAGAGTGGTGTAGGTTTTAGGGTTCATGGTGGGGGGTTAGGATAGTTTTTAGGACAGAGTAGGTTTTAGGGTTTAAGGCAGGGTGGCGGGTCAGGGTAATTTTTAGGAGGGGTGTAGGTTTAGGACAGGGCAGGGTAGCTTTTAGGGTTTATGGCAGGGGCAGGGGGTGGTTTTTAGGACAGGACAGGGTAGGTTTTAGGGTTTAGTGGAGGATCGGGTCAGGGTAGTTTTTAGGACAGGGTGTGGTAGGTTTTAGGACAGGGTAGGGTTTAGGGTGAGGGCGGGGGGTTGGAGTAGTTTTTAGGACAAGGCAGGGTAGGTTTTAGGACAGGGTACGGTAGCTTTTAGGGTTTAGAGTAAAGGCTGGGGTAGTTTTTAGAACAGGGCGGGTAGGTTTTATGGTTTAGGTTTCAGGTGGGGGTGGGGTAGCTTTTGGTACAGGGTGGGGTAGTTTATAGGACAGGGTAGGTTTTAGGGTTTAGGGCGTAGTGTTGGGGTAGTTTTTAGGACACAGCAGAGTAGCTTTTAGAGTATAGGGTGAGGGCAGGGTAGTTTTTAGGACAGGACAGTGTAGGTTTTAGGGCAGAGGTGGGGGATCAGGGTAGTTTTTAGGACAGGACAGGGTAGGGTTTAGGAAAGGCAAGGGTAGCTTCTAGGGCTTAGGGTGAAGGCCGGGGTCGGGGAAGTTTTTAATACAGAGCAGGGAAGGCTTTAGGGTTCAGGGTGGGGATGGGCCTAGTTTTTAGGATAGAGTGGAGTAGTTTTTAGGACATTGTAGGTTTTAGTGTTTAGGGCAGGGGTTGGGTAGTTATTAGGACTGGGGGGTAGGTTTTAGGACAGGGCAGGTTAGCTTTTGGGGTTTAGTGTGGGAGGGGCGGGGTAGTTTTTATAACAGGACATGGTAGGTTTTAGGGTCTAGGGCAGGTGGTCAGGGTAGTTTGTAGGAGAGGGTGGGGTAATTTTTAGGGCAGGGTAGGTTTTTGGGTTTAGGGCGGGGGTCAGGCTAGTTTTTAGGATAGGGCATTGTAGGTTTTAGGACAGAGCAGGGTACCTTTTAGAGTTTAGGGTGGGGAGGGGAAGTTTTTGGACAGGGCAGGGTAGGTTTTAGGGTTTAGGCGACGACGGGGTAGTTTTTAGGACAGGGCAGGGTAGGTTTTAGGACAGGGTAGATTTTATGGTTTAGTTTTGGGGTCAGGTACTTTTAAGGACATGGTGGGATAGGTTTTAGGATAGGGCATGGTAGCTTTTAGGGTTTAGGGAGGTGGGTCTACAAATTTTAAGGACAGGGAGGGGTAGGTTTTAGGACTTGGCAGGGTAGCTTTTGGGGTTAAGGGCAGGGGTCGGGTCATTTTTAGAAAAGATTGGAGTAGCTTTTAGGTTTCAGGGCAGGGGTTTGGGTTAGTTTTTAGGACAGGGAGGGGTAGTTTTTAGAACAGGGTAGTTTTACGGTTAAGGGCAGGGGTTGGAGTAGTTTTTAGGACAGGGCGGGGTAGGTTTTAGGACAGAGTAGGGTAGATTTTAGTGTTTAGGGTGGGGGCAGGGGTAGTTTTTAGGACAGGGCAGGGTAGGTTTTATGGTTTGGGGATGGGGTCAGAGTAGTTTTTAGGAGAGGGTGAGGTAGTTTTTAGGACAGGGTAGGCTTTAGCGTTTAGGGTGGGGTTGGGTAAGTTTTAGGATAGGGTGGGGTAGTTTTTATGAAAGGGCAGCTTTTAGGGTTTAGGGCGGGGAAGGTTTTACTAGAGGCCGGGGTAGGTTTCAGGACTGGTCAGGGTAGCTTTCAAGGTTTAGGGTGGGGGTCGAGGTAGTTTTTAGAAAAGATTGGGGTAGCTTTTAGGTTTCAGGGCAGGGGTTCGGGTAGTTTTTAGGACAGTGAGGGGTAGTTTTTAGGACAGAGTAGGTTTTTTGGTTTAGTGCGGGGCGGTCGGGGTGGGGTAGTTTTTATAACAGGACATGGTAGGTTTAGGGCAGGGGATCAGTGTAGTTTGTAGGACAGGGTAGATTTTATGGTTTACGTTTGGGGGTTAGGTACTTTTGAGGACATGGTGGGGTAGGTTTTAGGACAGGGCATGGTAGCTTTTAGGGTAGGGGTCGGAGTAGTTTTTAGAAAAGATCGGAGTAGCTTTTAGGTTTCAGGGCAGGGGTTTGGGTTCATTTTTAGGACAGGGAGGGGTAGTTTTTAGGACAGGGTAGGTTTTACAGATAAAGGCAGAGGGTTGGGGTACTTTTTAGGATAGGGCGGGGTAGGTTTTAGGACAGGGTAGGGTAGATTTTAGAGTTTAGGGTGGGGCGGGGGTAGTTTTTAGGACAGGGCTGGGTAGGTTTTAGGGTTTGGGGATGGGTCAGATTCATTTTCAGGATAAGGTGAGGTAGTTTTTAGGACAGGGTAGGCTTTAGTGTTTAGAGCAGGGTCGGGTAATTTTTAGGATAGGGTGGGGTAGTTTTTAGGACAGGGCAGCTTTTGGGGTTTGGGGCAGGGGCGGGTAAGGTTTTACTTGAGGCCGGGGTAGGTTTCAGGATTGGTCAGAGTAGTTTTTAGGGTTTAGGGTGGGGGTTGAGGTAGTTTTTAGAAAAAATTGGGGTAGCTTCTAGGTTTCAGGGCAGGGGTTCAGGTAGTTTTTAGGACAATGAGGGGTAGTTTTTAGGACAGGTTAGGTTTTAGGGTTTTAGTGCGTAGTGTTGTGGTAGTTTTTAGGACAGGGTGGGGTAGGCTTTAGTGTAGGGCAGGGTAGCTTTTAGAGTTTAGGTTGGGGGTGTGTGTAGTTTTTCGGTTAGGGTAGGGTAGTTTTCAGGACAGGGTAGGTTTTCGGATTCAGGGCGGGTGGGGGTAGGTTTTAGGACAGGGTGGGTAGGTTTAAGGACAGGGCAGGGTAGCTTTTAGAGTTTAGGTTGGGGGTGTGGGTAGTTTTTCGGGTAGGGTAGGGTAGTTTTTAGGACAGGGTAGGTTTTAGGATTTAGGGCGGGTGGGGGCAGTTTTTAGGATAGAGTGGGGTAGGTTTTAGGACAGGGAAGGGTAAGGCGGGGGAGTTAGGGCTCAGGGCAAGGGATGGAGGGAGCTCTTTTAAGGAATTTACCACACATGTTTATTTACCAAACATGCTTTCATAACAAAATTTGTTGTAAAGGCATGCATGGTAAAGATGCAGTCATTGCAGAGACTGCATTTTAAATGCATGAGTGATATATGCATGTGTTGTTCCATCATACATCATCACTAACAACGCAGTCAGTGCAACGCTATGCATTGGCCACGTTGCCATTACCACGCACATGCGTTTACTATGCATGCCTTTGCCATGCATATGCATGGTCCTGGAAGAGAGAGCAGTCCGGGGGGAACAAGAAGAGCAGTGACCAGAGGAGAGAGAGATAGGTTGGCTGGGAGGGTAAGGTTGGAATAGTATTTAGGACAGGATCTGGGGGTCGGGTAGTTTTTAGGACAGGGTGGGATACGTTTTAGGGTTCAGGGTGGGGGGTTGGGTAGTTTTTAAGAGATGGTAGGTTTTAGGGTTTAGGGTGAGGTGGGTTGTCAGGGTGGTTTTTAGAACAGGACTGGGTAGGTTTTAGGATAGGACAGGGTAGCTTTTAGGGTTTATGGAGCGTGCAGGGTAGTTTTTAGGATAGGGCAAGGTAGGTTCTTGGATTTAGGGTGGGGTCGGGTAGTTTTTAGGACAGGAATGGGTAGGTTTTAAGACAAGGCAGGGTAGCTTTTAGGGTTTAGGGCAAAGCAGGGGGTCAGGGTTGTCTTTATGACAGGGCGGGGCATGTTTTAGGGTTCAGGGTTTCAGGGTGGGAGCGAGCGTGGGGTCAGCTTTTAGGACAGGGTGGGGTAATTTTTAGGACAGGGTAAGTTTTAAGGTTTAGGGTGGGGTCATGGCAGTTTTTAGGACAGGGCAGGGTAGGTTTTAGGACAGGGAAGGGCAGCTTTTAGGGGTTTACAGTGGGGTTTCGGGATATTTTTTAGGACAGGGCAGGGTAGGTTTTAAGGTTTAAGGCAGGATCAGGGTAGTTTTTAGGACAGGGAGAGATCAAATTTAGGACAGAACAGGGTAGCTTTAATGGTTTAGGGTGGGGGGTTGGGTAGTTTTTAGGACAGGGCTGGGTAGGTTTTAGGGTTTGGGGATGGGTCAGATTCATTTTCAGGATAAGATGAGGTAGTTTTTAGGACAGGGTAGGCTTTAGTGTTTAGAGCAGGGTCGGGTAATTTTTAGGATAGGGTGGGGTAGTTTTTAGGACAGGGCAGCTTTTGGGGTTTGGGGCAGGGGCGGGTAAGGTTTTACTTGAGGCCGGGGTAGGTTTCAGGATTGGTCAGAGTAGCTTTTAGGGTTTAGGGTGGGGGTTGAGGTAGTTTTTAGAAAAAATTGGGGTAGCTTTTAGGTTTCAGGGCAGGGGTTCAGGTAGTTTTTAGGACAATGAGGGGTAGTTTTTAGGACAGGTTATGTTTTAGGGTTTTAGTGCGTAGTGTTGTGGTAGTTTTTAGGACAGGGTGGGGTAGGCTTTAGTGTAGGGCAGGGTAGCTTTTAGAGTTTAGGTTGGGGGTGTGTGTAGTTTTTCGGTTAGGGTAGGGTAGTTTTCAGGACAGGGTAGGTTTTCGGATTCAGGGCGGGTGGGGGTAGGTTTTAGGACAGGGTGGGTAGGTTTAAGGACAGGGCAGGGTAGCTTTTAGAGTTTAGGTTGGGGGTGTGGGTAGTTTTTCGGGTAGGGTAGGGTAGTTTTTAGGACAGGGTAGGTTTTAGGATTTAGGGCGGGTGGGGGCAGTTTTTAGGATAGAGTGGGGTAGGTTTTAGGACAGGGAAGGGTAAGGCGGGGGAGTTAGGGCTCAGGGCAAGGGATGGAGGGAGCTCTTTTAAGGAATTTACCACACATGTTTATTTACCAAACATGCTTTCATAACAAAATTTGTTGTAAAGGCATGCATGGTAAAGATGCAGTCATTGCAGAGACTGCATTTTAAATGCATGAGTGATATATGCATGTGTTGTTCCATCATACATCATCACTAACAACGCAGTCAGTGCAACGCTATGCATTGGCCACGTTGCCATTACCACGCACATGCGTTTACTATGCATGCCTTTGCCATGCATATGCATGGTCCTGGAAGAGAGAGCAGTCCGGGGGGAACAAGAAGGAGCAGTGACCAGAGGAGAGAGAGATAGGTTGGCTGGGAGGGTAAGGTTGGAATAGTATTTAGGACAGGATCTGGGGGTCGGGTAGTTTTTAGGACAGGGTGGGATACGTTTTAGGGTTCAGGGTGGGGGGTTGGGTAGTTTTTAAGAGATGGTAGGTTTTAGGGTTTAGGGTGAGGTGGGTTGTCAGGGTGGTTTTTAGAACAGGACTGGGTAGGTTTTAGGATAGGACAGGGTAGCTTTTAGGGTTTATGGAGCGTGCAGGGTAGTTTTTAGGATAGGGCAAGGTAGGTTCTTGGATTTAGGGTGGGGTCGGGTAGTTTTTAGGACAGGAATGGGTAGGTTTTAAGACAAGGCAGGGTAGCTTTTAGGGTTTAGGGCAAAGCAGGGGGTCAGGGTTGTCTTTATGACAGGGCGGGGCATGTTTTAGGGTTAAGGGTTTCAGGGTGGGAGCGAGCGTGGGGTCAGCTTTTAGGACAGGGTGGGGTAATTTTTAGGACAGGGTAAGTTTTAAGGTTTAGGGTGGGGTCATGGCAGTTTTTAGGACAGGGCAGGGTAGGTTTTAGGACAGGGAAGGGCAGCTTTTAGGGGTTTACAGTGGGGTTTCGGGATATTTTTTAGGACAGGGCAGGGTAGGTTTTAAGGTTTAAGGCACGATCAGGGTAGTTTTTAGGACAGGGAGAGATCAAATTTAGGACAGAACAGGGTAGCTTTAATGGTTTAGGGTGGGGGGTTGGGTAGTTTTTAGGACAGGGTGGAGTAGTTTTTAGGACAGGGTAGGCTTCAGGGTTCAGGGCCGATACCGGGGTTCAGGTAGTTTTTAAGACAGGGTGGGTTAGGTTTTAGTACAGGGCAGGGTAGCTTTTATGGTTCAGGGAGGGGGTCAAGGTCGTTTTTAGCACAGAGCGGGGTAGGTTTTAGGTTTCAGGGTGGGGGTCAGGGTAGTTTTTAGGACAGGGATGGGTAACTTTTAGGACAGGGTAGGTTTTACAGTTTAGTGCGGGGGTTTGGGTAGTTTTTAGGACAGGGTGGGGTAGGTTTTAGGACCGGGCAGGTTAGCTTCTAGGGTTTAGGGTGGAGCGGGGGTAGTTTTTAGGACAGGGTAGGGTAGGTTTTAGGGTTTAGGGTGGGGTGGGGCGGGGGGTCGGGATAATTTTTAGGACAGGGTGTGGTAGTTTTTAGGACAGAGTAGGTTTTATGCTTTAGGGCGGGTGGGGGGTCGGGGTAGTTTTTAAGACAGGGCAGGGTACGTTTAAGGACAGGGCATAGTGGTGCGGGGTTTGGGCTCAGGGCAGGGAGTGGAAGGGGAAGTTTTAAGAGCTTGGGTGGGTGGAATATGGTGTCAATGTAGGGGCCAGGTTGGGGGAAAATATATCACACATGTTCCTTTATCAAACATGCTTTTACAATGAAATTTGTTGTAAAGGCATGCATGGTAAATACGTGGTCGTTGTAGAGACCATATGTGTTGTCCATCATACATCCAAGTGTTACCCTACTTCACCTCTACACTGAGTGACTATGGCTGTCAGCAGACAATCTTTCGGGACATCAAGTGAGACAAAGGTGATTGTGCACTGACAAGAGTATACTGACCATCATGGAAAGCTCTGTGGCCTCCTTTTCTCCTAGGATGCAGCCATATGTGCATGTTCTGCGTCCCAACCCTTCCTATCCATGTTGATGTGTGTCCGGTATGTGTTACCCCTCGGCTCCTAAACATAGCCAACTGTATGTAGATTCTCATGTGGTATTTGGTCCTTCCCCACCACCCCAAGTGCACGTAATGGAGAGCTAGGTGGTACTGGTCTCTTGCGAAGAGAAAGATCACAAGGACTAATGTCTCTCAACCCAAGAAAGCCTTCACAGCACTCCATGTGGGCTGGGAAATTGATATTACATTTATTTTGGGCTTTTTCATTTTTGGGAGGATTTGAGCATTCAACTAGGACAGTTGAACTTTGTTATGGGTAGCATTAACCCCCATTTGTCTTTGTATATTGACCCATCTCCTGATATTCCCAATGTGATTTTTTTTTAAATGTGAGTTAACCCTGCCTCTATGGAGGAACTCCCTATTTATGTCATGCATGCCCTTCCAGTAGAAAAGGATTAACAATAAAAGTTATGGGATGGGTGAGTTTAACAACTGGAGTGTGTTTTGTGATCAAGGAAGTGGCAGATAATAGTTCTTCAGGGTAGTAGTTATTGTCCGTTTGGTTTTGTGGGAGGGGTTGGCTTTTCAAGTTTCTGTTGTCCTCAATTTGGCCCAGCAGATTGACACTGTGTGATATAGTCTGTATTATCTGCCTGTATTAACTGCAGGGACAATGCATGTCACATAACACCCTCCTTCTGTTGCATCTTTGCTGTTTCTTGTATTGATGGTCTGAGTTCCTAGATGGCACAGGTTTGTCTCTCCATCAACCTTAGTAAATCTTTTTTGGTGACATTCGATGTTGCAAAGGGTCTCAGACACTTGATGAATATCCCCCTGCATGAATGACTGTTGTTGGAAAAATAGATTCTCCCAGGGGACAGGAGCTAGCCATGCCAATTCCCACTATCCCCACATGTGTGGCTGACTATTAATACCAGCAGGATGTCCATTTCATAGAGGGTTGATATCTGGGTTGTTGTGGGATGGTAGTTGTTCATTATGGGGGAGTTCCTCCTCACTAATGGCTTCCTCTGCCTCCATAGATTAAGAGAATACTGGATTTGCAACTGCATTGTAGGATGAAGCAGGAGAGGTAACTAGAGTACCTGTAGGCTGTGATGTTAGATGAGGTAAGTCCCACATAGCTTTTAAAACATCCATGCATTAATAACGGTTGCTTGCTGACTTGCCTGGTTGGTGACTTGCAATCTTATAACTGGCTTTGAGGTCTTTATGCAGATGATTTCCTGGGTGGGACCAACAATCTTGTCTTTCTCCTCTTTCTTCTCCCCTTGCGTAGTACAGGCCATGGACATGGCAGTTTGGATGAGGGTGGGGTTTCCTCCCAGTATTCCATGCCATCCTCCACTTGTACCCGATAAGACATCATTGTCAGGATATTCATCCCCAGGATTTACCCATGGGCAAAAAGCATTATCATTATTAAGTTTCACATTACATAGTCCCTATTTTCCCAAAACTGAGATACTATGTTGTCAATTTAGGACACCTTAGTATATGTAAAGAATACTCTTCAGTCTTATTTATTGTTAATGGTTTAAGATGCAATATAATTATGTAAAATATGATCACTCCTGCTACTGGCCAGGGTGCCTCCTTTATGAAGAGACTCTTGTCTAACATCTGCTGAACCTGTGTCCTGGAAGTCAATGTCAGACACATGTCCTTAGTTCCAGCAGCTGTTGTTTATTGACATTTTGAAAACCAAATTATCATTATGTGTGAAACATATTAATAGTGAGATTTACGCTAATGTTCTAAAAGCATATGTAGATCTCTTTGTTTTCTGTTAACAAAAAAAAAATCATCAGTTGACAGACATTTCATAGAAATAGTAAACTGTAAAATGGTTTAGGGCCACATGTATCCAGCCTTTTTGCATTCTCAAATGGTCCGATTTAGAGAATCG
Source organism: Pleurodeles waltl (assembly GCF_031143425.1). Classification (NCBI taxonomy): domain Eukaryota; kingdom Metazoa; phylum Chordata; class Amphibia; order Caudata; family Salamandridae; genus Pleurodeles; species Pleurodeles waltl. Next base: position 1,119,143,828 of record NC_090447.1, read on the forward strand.
TAAATTGTGATTCTGTAAATAAGAAATCGCCTATAAGGAATCCCTATTTGCGATTTCTTTAGCACATGTATGAAGCTTTTACTTAATGTGAATTGGGCATTAAGGAATCACAATTACCACCAAGTAAAACTTCCTGGAAGACAACAACCTGCTCGACCCTTCACAAACCGGATTCCGAACCAACCACAGCACGGAAACCGCCCTCATCTCAGTCACAGACGACATCAGAACCCTGATGGACAACGGTGAAACAGTCGCCCTCATTCTCCTCGACCTCTCGGCTGCCTTTGACACCGTCTGTCACCGCACCCTAATCACCCGCCTACGCTCCACCGGGATCCAAGGCCAGGCCCTGGACTGGATCGCCTCCTTCCTCGCTAACCGCTCCCAAAGAGTTTACCTCCCTCCGTTTCGCTCAGAACCCACCAAGATCATCTGCGGCGTACCTCAAGGCTCATCGCTCAGCCCGACACTCTTCAATGTCTACATGAGCCCCCTCGCCGACATCGTACGCAAGCACGACATCATCATCACCTCCTACGCCGACGACACCCAACTTGTACTCTCCCTCACCAAGGACCCCGCCAGCGCCAAGACCAACCTACAAGAGGGTATGAAGGACGTCGCAGATTGGATGAGGCTCAGCCGCCTAAAGCTGAACTCTGAAAAAACGGAAGTCCTCATCCTCGGCAACACCCCGTCCGCCTGGGACGACTCCTGGTGGCCCACGGCCCTCGGCACCGCACCGACCCCCGCAGACCACGCCCGCAACCTCGGCTTCATCTTGGACCCTCTTCTCACCATGACCAAGCAAGTCAACGCCGTGTCCTCCGCCTGCTTCCTCACTCTCCGCATGCTCCGCAAGATCTTCCGCTGGATCCCCGCCGACACCAGAAAAACCGTGACCCACGCCCTTGTCACGAGTCGCCTGGACTACGGCAACACCCTCTACGCCGGGACCACCGCCAAACTCCAAAACCGCCTGCAACGCATCCAAAACGCCTCGGCCCGCCTCATCCTCGACGTACCCCGCAACAGCCACATCTCCGCACACCTGAGACACCTGCATTGGCTCCCAGTCAGCAAAAGGATCACCTTCCGTCTTCTCACCCACGCACACAAAGCCCTCCACAACAAGGGACCGGAATACCTCAACAGACGCCTCAGCTTCTACGTCCCCACCCGCCCCCTCCGCTCCGCTGGCCTCGCACTTGCTGCCGTCCCTCGCACCCGCCGCTCCACGGCGGGTGGGAGATCTTTCTCCTTCCTGGCGGCCAAGACCTGGAACTCCCTCCCCACCAGCCTCAGGACCACCCAGGACCACTCCGCTTTCCGGAGACTCCTAAAGACTTGGCTGTTCGAGCAGCGATAACCCCCCCTTTCCCTCCTAGCGCCTTGAGACCCGCACGGGTGAGTAGCGCGCTTTACAAATGCTAATGATTTGATTTGATTTGATTTGTGCAATTTTTTAATTTGGCATGTGTGTGCCTTACATGTCCTGAAATATTTTTTGGGGTGCAACAGAGGGGGCCTTATGCCCCCAGCACCTTGGGGTTTTGCATTTCCTAAACTGCGAATTCCAGTTAGGAATTCACAATTTGGGAAATGCAAAAAAAACGCAAATATGGGCCTACAGGCCCATAGGTGCGAATGGGGTCTGTATCGCAATTCGCATTTCGTTAATAGCATTTGCGATTTTTAAGAAATCACTATTACTGAATCGCAAATATGATACATACCATTTTGCGAATCAGAAATAGAGATTTCTTAAAAATCACTATTACCGATTCGAGGAAGGGTTAGATGATACATCTGCCCCTTAGTACTTTAGGTGGTAGTACATGTAATGAACTTACCTGACGAAAAGATGTTAGAAGGTGAATAGTGCTGACACAAGGTTATTAGACCACTAAGGCTCTTACAAAGATTGGTGGCAAGAGAGGCTGATAGAAGAGACACATAAATATGCTTACTAACAAATCTACAAAATGGAAATGTGCATCTAGTGACACAGGATAGAAGAGTTAGCCACTTTCAATTTCGCAATTAATATATGCAAACAAGGGCTTTATATTATTGTAGGAAACAAATCATAACCTAGCGAGATGCTTAATTAGCGAGAAATATTGCTTCCTAAAGACTTACCAGTCGCTGCAATCCATCTGTTTTCCTTTTCTAGCCACATGCCTGCACACTGGTTGAAGCAGAATTGGAGGTGGAAGCAGCTGGCAAATGAATAGACAATACATGCCCTAGGAAAATTTAGATGGTATCATATATGAGTACATTAGGTATCTGTAGATTAAAATATAAACACATACCGAGTATGTTATAAAGAAATATAGATCATGAAGACAAATGCATATCAGTGTTGAGGTATTAAAACAGACATAGAAACTCTAAACAGTGACAATCTCATGAATATCAGCATGGCATACCTGTGTGTGTGGTTATAATATGTTTAGATTACATGCTGGTTGTCACCTTGCTAGATTATCTCATACTGCTGCTCACAATGAACTTGAAAATGGGACTGTATTAAGATAACTCTAATTGTTGTGAACTCTAAAGAGGAGGGGTTAAGCTATGTGGTAGTGAGCAGTGTGAGATGTGGGCCTATCTGTCTACAGTGAATTTGACAAGAGTGTGGTGTGGAGTAGAAATACATTGGTAAAATAGAGGAATATAGTTTTTTCCTGGCCTTACATTGAGATTATATGTTTTTAGGCCGATCTGCCCCCAAGGGGAGACTCCTTTGACCTCCTGGACAGCGTCTGCTCTCTCTCCTCTGTACAGCTTCACCTGTTGCTGCTGCTTCTGCTGCGATCAAACTGAGCGCCTGCCTGACTCTCAGTTAGAGGCCCACCTCTACCTGCAGGCTTCTGCACCTCATCCCTCGTGGCCTAGTGGTCATCTGTGTGTGAGTATCTGTGCTTGTCATCTTTACTTTTGCTAATTTTTCTGTGCTCTGTCAACTTTATTTTTCTTTATTCTAGTTCTTCATTCTCTTTCCTGTCTCGTTCCTTTTAGCGCCTTTCCCTCTCCCCAGGCTCTCTTTCCCTGCCGCTGCTGCCCCTGGGGACCAGCCCCACTCCCTATGAAATGCTTTCCCGCCCTCACGCTTCCCAGCTGACCGGACCCTCCTGCCTCCCTCCCCTTTTTAATAGCAGCCGCTGTGCAGTGAGAGTGTGACTCCTTTGACCTCCTGGTCAGCATCTACTCACTCTCCTCTGCGCAGCTCCACCAGTTGCTGCTACTTCTGCTGCTATCGAACTGAGAGCCTGACTGCCTCTCAGTTCAAGGCCCATCTCCACCCGCTGGCTCCCACCTGCACCTTATCCTTGGTGGCCTAGTTACCATCTGTGTGTGAGTATCTGTGCTTGTCATCTTTACTTTTGCTTATTTTTCTGTGCTTTGACATCTTTATTTTTCTTTATTCTATTCCTTTATTCTCTTCACTATCTCTTTCCTTTTAGCGCCTTTCCTTCTCCCTGCACTCCATTTCCCTTCTGATACCCCTGCGGCCCCACACCCTCCCTGCGCAGAGCTTTCCCTCCCTCCTGCTTCCAACTGACTGGACCCTCCCACCTCCCTCTCCTTCTTAATGGCAGCCACTGTGCAGTGAGAGGGCGACTCCTCTGACTTCCTGCTCAGTGTCTGCTCACTCTCCTCTGTGCAGCTCCACCTGTTGCTGCTGCTGCTTCTGCTAATATCAAACTGAGAGCCTGCCTGATTTTTAGATTGAGGCCCACTTCCACTCGCTGACTCCCATCTATGCCTCATCCTTGGTGGCCAAGTGGCCATCTGTGTGTGAGTATCAGTGCTTGTCATCTTTACTTTTGGTTATTTTTCTGTGCTTTGTCATCTTTATTTTTCTTTATTCTATTTCTTCATTCTCTTTACTGTCCCTTTCCTTTTAGTGAATTTCCCTCTCCCTGTGCTCCCTTTTCCTGCCCCTGATGCCCCTGCGGCACCACCCTACTCCCTGCAAAGAGCTTTCCCACCCTCCTGCCTTCCAGCTGACTGGACCCTCCTGCCTCCCTCCTCTTTTTAATGACGGCTGCTGTGCAGTGAGAGGGTGCTTCCTCTGACCTCCTGGTCAGTGTCTCCTCGCTCTCTTCTGCTCAGCTCCACCTGTTGCTGCTGCTTCTGCTGAGATTGAACTGAGAACCTGCCTGACTCTCAGCTTGAGGCCCACCTCTACCCGCAGGCTCCCACCTGTGCCTCATCCCTGGTGGCATAGTGGTCATCTGTTCTTTTCACCTTTGCTTTTGTTTATTTTTCTGTGCTTTGTCTTCTTTAATTTTCTTTATTTTTCTTTATTCTATTTATGCATTCTTTTGCTTGTCTCTTTCCTTTTAGTGCCTTTCCCTTTCCCCACCCCCTATTTCCCTGCTTCTGCTGCCCCTGCAGCCCGCCCCCTCCCTGCAAAGTGATTTCCCACCGTCCCGCTTCTCAGCTGACCAGACCCTTCCGCCTCTTCCCCTTCTTGATGGCAGCTGCTGCGCAGTGAGAGAGTGACTTCTCTGTCGTCCTGATCAAAATATGCTTGCCAAAGGTAAGCCCGTCTACACCTGCCTGTGCCTGGACCACCCCCAGCACCATGAACCCCGGTCCTACGACCATCCATCGCTAAAACACGGAGACCCTCCACATGCTGAACAAAGGACGCTCCAATGCCTGTCACATCACCCAGACACCCATAGACTGTTTTCCTGCTTCTACTTCCACAGTGAACTCACCCTACACCAAATGCCAGACTGTCCCACCATTGGGCCATTTAACACCCACCCGGAGCACCTCAGCTGCATCCTCCTCAATGTAAGGTCCCTCCAAAAACATGCCGCAGAACTCTGGGACCTGCTAGACTCCACCCACCCGGACATCACCTTTCTCACCGAAACATGGATGAACCCAATATCAGCACTGGACATCCCCATTACCAGTGACTACAAACTGCCCTGCAAAGACTGACCCTCTCGACCAGGCGGTGACCTGGCCACTGCACACAAATCCACCCTGCGTCTAACAACCAATGCAGAAGAACACTCCCCACTCATGGAATAACTCCATTTCCCCAAGTCCACCTTCCATGGCACCCTCATCTACAGGCCACTGTGTCCCCGCCCAGCCTTCAGCGACTCCATCGTCTACATCATATCTCCCCACACACTTGCCACCATAAACTTCCTTCTCCTCAGTGACCTTAACTACCACATCAACAAATGCAACAACATCAGTACCATTTCCCTGCTTAAGAACCTTACCACAAAAGGTCTCAAGCAACTAATCACCCTGCCAACACACATCACTGGACACACACTCGACCCTATATTTTCCACCAGCAAGAACATCACCTTAGACAACACCTCCACACTACACTGGACCGACCGCCATTGCATTCATTTGTCCATCACCACACCGACCATCCACATCTGCACACTCTGCTCTCCAAGCAGAAAATGGAACCAGATCAGGGAGGAACAGCTCACTAACACCCTCAGCAAGTCTCTTCCTCCCCTCGCCACAGATGCAAACATCTCAGCACGGAACTTCCACCAATGGAACTCCGAATGTCCCAACACCCTAGCACAATTCCAAAAGACCTCAGTAAAACACAACCTCAAGAAGGTCAGCTGGTTCTCCCCTGCACTCCACGACTCCGGGTGCAGACGGCTAGACAAAAGATGGAGAAACAGCAAGTCCCTGAAAGGCCTCGCGGCCTTCAAATTCGCCATCAAATCCCACCAGCACCTCAACAGATCCATCAGGAAAGTTGCCCTGCAGGACCATATCAGTGCCATCACACACAACATCGAAGAGCTCTTTGCTGCCGTTAAGGCGTTCATCAAACCCCAATCGGAAGCTACAAAAATCCCTCCATCTCAGGACCTCTGCGACAGACTAGCCACTTTCTTCCACTAAAAAATCAAAGACATCTACGATTGCTTCGGACCCCAAGACCCTTCGAGCCCACCAACGACCCTCTAGCTGAGACTCTCATAACCTTCAGAGATCCTGCACTGCTGGACCACCCTTACCATGGACGAGACCAGCTCCATCACGAGCGGCATCCACTCCGGAGCCCCTACTGACCACTGTCCTCACAATATTTTTAACAAAGTCAACAACTCCATCGCACCTTAGCTCCGCCACACTCTCAACTGTTCCATGGAGATGGCTACCTTCCCTGAGGACTGGAAACACGCTGAGATCTGCCTGCTCCTGAAGAAACCCACAGCTGACCCCCTGGACATCAAGAACTACAGCCCCATCTCTCTGCTGCCTTTTCCAGCCAAGATCATCAAAAAGGCCATCAACACACAACTTGGCAAACACATTGAGCACAACAGTGTTCTGGACATGTCCCAATCAGGTGTCAGACGCAACCACAGCAGGGAGACCGCCCTCTTCACCGCCACAGATGACATCCCCTCGCTCCTTGACCACAGCCAAACAGCAGCCCTCATCCTACTATGCCTATTGGCTGCCTTCAACACGGTCTTGCATCACACCCTCTGTTCCAGATTCCATGCAGCTGGCATCCGCAGAAAGGCCGTACAATGAAAATACTCCTTCTTGACTGGCAGACCACAGAGTCAGACTCCCGCCTTACCTGTCAGAACCTTCGGATATCAGCTGCAGAGTTCCACAGGGCTCCTCCATGAGCACCACACTCTTCAACATTTACATGGCCCCGCTCGCATCCATCATCAGGAACCACTGACTGAACATTGTCTCCATGCTGACAACACCCAGCTGATCATCTCACTGACCGAAAACCCCACAAATGCCAAGAATAGTTTCCACAAGGGGATGGAAGCCATCGCCGGAAGGACAGCTGCCTCAAGTTAAACTCTGACAAGACCAAGAGCCTCATCATGGGACCCTCCACATTAACCTGGGACGACTACTGGTGGCCTGCTTCCTATGGCAACCCCCCCACAACAATCCATGCATGCAACCTCGTCTTCATCCTGGATTCATCGCTCACCCTGACCCTCCAAGTCAACCTAGTTGCATCCTCCTGTTTTCACACACTCTGACTTCTCCTAAAGATCTTCAAATGGATCCCAAATGCCTGCCACAAAAACGTATTCCACGCCCTGGTCACCAGCCGACTCGACTATGGCAATGCCCTCTATGCCAGCACCACCCAGAAGAACCTGAAGAAACTACAGCACATCCAAAGCACCTCTGCCAGACTCATCCTGGACATCCCCCACCGTGAACACATCACCAAACACATAAGTGACCTCTACTGGCTTCCCGTCGAGAAAAGAATCAACTTCAAAATCCTCGTCCATGCATACAAGGTGCTCCAGGACCTAGGACCCACCTACCTCAACCGTCACATCACCTTGTAATCCCCCGCCAGACCGCTCTATTCAGCAGCAACTAGCCACTATACCCCACATATGGACGGCCTCAGCCGGAGGAAGATCCTTCACTTACCTCGCGGCAAAGAGTTGGAAAACCTTGCCTCTTCACCTCAGGCAGTTATCATTGTTGCCTCAATTCAGGAAGGACCATAAGACCTGGCCCTTCAATTGAAGCATAGAGGACGATCCCCCTAAGCACCTTTAGACCCTTATGGGTGAGTAGTTGTGCTCTATAAACTATGATTGATTTATTGAAGGAGGCAGAAGCCACTAGACCACCAGCGATTTTCTTTGCATGAACATTGTTGTTTTGGGGATCAAGGGTTGCTTCCCATAAGGGGCTATATATATTTTGGCCAAGACCAGCCATATGTTTAGGCTGATCTGACTTCAAGAGAGGCAAAAGCCACTAGACACCATGGAATTAATAATTCAGCCATCTTGGGGAGCGGCCCCTTGGGTAAGGGTTGATCCCCTTTATAAGGGGCATGTATTTTGGTCACCAAGGGGGGCAGAAAACCACTAGACACTAGGGAATGTTTCTGTGTGTGTATGTGAACTGGAGTTCAGCTGACGGCCTGCGTGTACTTGGTGTTTGTGGGCTAGCACTTGGCTGATAGTCTGTGTGGACTGGCGTTTGGCTGGCGGTGTGTGTGGACTGGTGCATGGGTGGCAGTGTGTGAGGACTGGCACTTGGCTGGCAGTGTGTGTGAAGTAGGGCTTGGGTGGCGGTATGCATGGACTGGTGCTCGGCTGGTGGTGTGCGTGATGTTCTGCTTGACTGGTGGTATACATGGACTGGTGCTTGACTGGGAGTGTGCCTAAAGTGGTGCTTGGCTGGCGGTGTACGTGGACTGGTGTTTGGCTGATTATTTGTGTAGCTGGCATTTGAATGGTGATGGGAAGATTTCACAATGTTTAATAATGTTAACTGTTAAATTTCTTGTCATCACTTGTGATTGTAATGTTTTATTTCTTCCTTTTATTCTAGAGCAAAGCTTTTGTTTTCCTTTGGTGTGACTCATGCTTACAATTTTCTGCACTGGTAGATCTGCAGTCTATGTAGCTGCAAGTGTTTGGTAAGCAAAATATTTTTTTAACTGTTTACTCCAAGTGAGTATCATTGCCCTGCATGAATGTGTTTTTTTTTTAATGTTGCAATAATAGCAGCATATTTAGCTTCTGTTTGATTGCGTGTGAAATTAGCCTTGTATTTGTGCGCAATGTGTAATGTGTTGTTTTGTGTGTAATTTTCTTTTGTTTTTCCTTTTTGGTATGATGTCACTGGTGCATCCTCTGTCTGTGCAGAGTAGATGCTAGTGAGTCGTCTAGCTGTCTCGGGCTAATGAGTGATATTGTTTTACAGTCTATAGGTCTTTGTATGATCTGTATTGATTGACTTTTTCTTGCAATTGCTATATTCCAGTAGTTTTACTTTTTGTTTGATAAAGACACACTTTGTATATTACTTATTTTACACAGTGTTGGGTATTGAAGACTTGTTTGTCAACTAACTTTTCTTACTAAGGATTATGGCTAGCCTCAGGATAACTGCTAAGAAGGTAGTTGGTATGCTCTTCGAGTCTTCCTCTGACCATGACTATGAGACTGACTCTGCATCAAAGGCAGAGGAGAAAGTCCTGGATTCTGGCAGTGAATTTTTTATCCCAGGGGAATCATCTGTTCATGAAACCACTCTCAGTGTAGAGGAAGTGCCTCTTTTAGAGGAGGACACTGATGTGCTGAAGGCATCAGGATTACAGCTGAACAATGGGTCACCCGAGACATGGTACAACCGATGTTGCTGCCTTTAGTAGTGTTGCACGGGTATAGTGAATACTCAAATCATTTTGCCTAAACGTTTTTTTCAGTTGTTTATGGACGATGTATTTTTGGATGATATTGTTTACCAGATTAATATGTATGCTGAAAAGTATTTGAGAGACAACAGTGCCAGACTTAAGCCCCACTCTCGAGCTACCCGGTGGACTCCTACAAATCTGGATGAGTTGAAGATGTTCTTGGGTTTAACTTTTTTGAAGGGCCTGAAAAAGAAGCCGTTGCTGTCTTCATATTGGTCTACTAGTCCCTTGATGGCAACGGCTATATTTCCTGCAAGCATGAGTCATAATCCGTAACTGTGTCTTCTTCAGACGCTGCATTTTGGTGATAATGATTTAATGTTGCCACAAGATCACCTTGAATGTGACCTTCTTTTTAAGATTCGGTCTGTCCTTGATCACTTTGATTGATCGATTTTCAGAGATCTATGCTCCGGGGAGAGAAATAACTTTGGATGAGTTTTTGGGCCTGTTCAAGGGCCGATTGTTTTTGAGGCAGTACATTCCTAGTAAGAGGGAACATTATGGAATTAAGATGCATATGCAGTCTGAGAGTAGAACTGGATATGTCTATAATTTACCGGTGTACACGAGTAGGGATTGCAGTATTGACCCCTTGGTTGTCCGTCCACTTTCAGAGTTAGTGAAAAAAAATGTGTGGAAACTTGGTAGAGGAGTTTTTAACAAAGGTCACAATTTATACAAAGATTATTTATGTACTGGGGTGCAATTGCTCAGGGAATTGTTCAAAGTGGACACTGTATCATGTGGCATAATCCACTCTAACCATTTGTAAAAAAAGTTGAGAAGGGACAGTGCAGTGCCTTGCATAGAGATTAACTTCCAGCTGAGAGATTTTCTGACAGGAGAGCTGTCTGTATGCTGACTGCCATCCATGATGAAAGTACTTTACCTTTACTTTACCTGTGACTATTTTGGGTCAGGTTGCTGAAGGGTGAAAATCTGTGTGCATTTTAGATTACTATAAGTATAAGGGTGGTGTAGATAGAGTAGACAAAAGGTGAGAACCTTACACAGTTCAAAGCAGAGTCAGACAAAAAAAGTATTTAAAAAATCGTGCTTATGAACATGCTGTGATATCCCCTCAATTTCTACATGTTTTTGGTCCTTCCCTGTTGCCGGCACTTGGCCCACCCACACAAGTGAGGTATCATTTTTATTGGAAGACCGAGGGGAGCGCTGGGTGGTAGGAGATTTGTGCTGGTGCAGTGACTCTACACAGAAATGAGAGCAAAATATATTTTTTTTAGCTAAATTTGAGGGTCGCGAGGGATTCTGGGTAAGAAAACTTTGGGGGATTCACGGAAGCCACACCTCCCTGGACTTCCCCAGGTGTCTAGTTTTCAGAAATGTCTGGGTTTGGCAGGTTTCCCTAGATGGCCGCCGTGCCCGGGACCAAAAATGGAGGTGACGCCCTTGCAAAAAACAGGTTATTTTGATGTCTGCACAATACGTTTTGGGCCCTTCCCTGTTGTGGGCACTCGGCCCACTCACACAAGTGAGGAAGCATTTTTATTGAAAGACTTTGGAGAATGCTTAGTGGTAGGAAATATGTGCTGTCTTGGTGATCCCACAACCTTTCCACACAGAAATATAAGGAAAACTTGATTTTATTATCTAAATTTCAGGTTTTCAGGGGATTCTGAGCAGGAAAACATTGGGGGGTCCATGCAAGCCACACCTCCCTTGACTCCCCCTAGTGTCTAGTTTTCAGAAATGTGTGGGTTTCATAGATTTTCCTAGATGGCCACTGAGCCAGGGAACAAAAAAATCAGGTGACCCCCTTGTCAAACCAGGTTGTTTTGTAATAGCTAATTTTGATGTTGTCACAATACGTTTTGGGTCATCTCCCGTTCGGGGCACTAACCCTACTCACACAAGTGAGGTACCATTTTTATCGAGACATTTGGGGAAATGCTTGGTGGATGGAAGTTTGTGGCTCCTCACAGGTTCCAGAACTTCCCATCACAGAAAAATGAGTTTTTTTTTTCAAATTTTGAGGTTTGCAAGGGGTTCTGGGTAAAAAAAAAAAAAAAACATGGATAGTGCCACAAAAGTTAGCCCATCTAAGATACCCTTATGTATCTAGTTTTCAAAAATGACAGGTTTCCTAGGTTTCCCTAGATGCCGGCTGAGCTATGGCCCAAAATCCCCAGCCAGACTTTTTGCCAAAAAAGGGACAGTTTTTAGTGGAAAAATGTGATGTGTCCATGTAACAGTTTGGGCCATTTCGTGTTGCGGGCACTAGGCCTACCCACACAAGTGAGGTACCATTTTTATCTGGAGATGTGGAGGAATGCCTGGTGGGTTGAAGCTTGTAGCTCCCCACAGATTCCAGAACTTTCCATCACAGAAATTTGAGGAAAATGTGTTTTTATTCAAATGTTGAGGTGTGCAAGGGATTCTGGGTAAAACAGTGGAGCGAGCCACACATGTCAGGACATCCTGGATTCCCCTAGGTATCTAGTTTTCAAGAATGTACAGTTGTTCTAGGTTTCCCTAGATGCCAGCTGAGCTAGGACCCAAAATCCACAGCTAGGCATATTGCAAAGAATAGGTCAGCTTTGGGTGGAAAAATGTTATGTGTCCACTTTGAGCTTTGGACCATTTCCTGTCTTGGGCACTAGGCCTGCCCACACAAGAGTGGTACCATTTTTATCAAGAGACTTCGGGGAACAAAATGTGAGGAAAATTAGTTTTTTTTTGACAAATGTTATGGTTTGCAAGGGATTCTGGGTAAACAATGTGGAGAGAGCCATGCATGCCAGGACATCATGGATTCCCCTAGGTGTCTAGTTTTCAAAAATGTACAGGTTTCCTAGGTTTCCCTAGATGCCGGCTGAGCTATAGCCCAAAATCCACAAAAAGGTGCATTGCAAAAAAGAGTCCGTTTTCAGTGTAAAAATGTGATGTGTCCACATTGCATTTTGGGCTGCTTCCTGCCACAGACACTAGGCACACCGACACAAGTGAGGTGCCATTTTTATCAGGAGACTTGGGGGAATGCTGGGTGAGTAAAAGTTTGTGGCTCCTCACAGATTCAAGAACTTTTCACCACAGAAATTGGAGGAAAATGTGTTTTTTAGACAAAGTTTGAGATTTGCAGGGGATTCTGGTTAAAAACAAACATGAAGAAACCCACATAAGTCAGCCCAACCTGGATTCCCCTATGTGTCTAGTTTTTAAAATGTACAGGTTTCTGAGGTTTGCCTTGATGCCGGCAGAGCTAGAGGCCAAATCCCACAGCTAGGCACATTGCAAAAAAAGGGTCAGTTTTCAGTGGAAAAATGTGATGTGTCCACGTTGAGTTTTGTGCCATTTCCTGTCATGGGTGCTAAGCCTACCCACACAACTGAGGTACCATTTTCATTGGGAGACTTGGGGGAATACTGGGTGGGTGGAAGTTTGTGGCTTCTCTCAGATTCCAGAACTTTCCATCACCGAAATCTAAGGAAAATGTGGTTTTGTAGGCAAATGTTGAAGTTTGCAAGGGTTTCTGGGCAAAAGAAACATGGAGAGTGGCGCGCAAGTTAGCCCATCCAAGATTCCTATATGTGTCTGGTTTTAAAAAATGTACAGGTTTGCTAGGTTTCCCTAGATGTCAGCTAAACTAGGGCCCAAAATCCACAGCTGGCCACATTGAAAAAAGGGTCAGTTTTCAGTGGAAAAAATGTAATGGGTCCACTTTACATTTTGGACCATTTCCTGTTGCGGGCACTAGCCCTATACTCACAAGTGAGGTACCATTTTCATAGGGAGACTTGGGGGAATGCTGGGTGAAAGGACGTTTGTGGCTCCCCACAAATTCTAGAACTTTCAGCCACTGAAATGTGAGAAAACTGTGCTTTTTAAACACATTTTGAGGTTTGCAAGGGTTTCTGGGTACAATAAACGTGGAGAGAGCCATGCAAGTCAGCCCATCCTGGATTCCCCTAGGTGTCTAGTTCTTTAAAATGTACAGGTTTCCTAGGTTTTCCTAGATGCCGGCTGAGCTATGGCCTAAAATCCACAGCTTGGGGACCTTACAAAAAAAAGGGTAAATTTTCAGTTTAAAAATGTGATGTGTCCATGTTGCATTTTGGGCCACATCCTGCCACGGACACTAGGCCTACCGACACAAGTGAGGTACCATTATTATTGGGATACATGGAGGAATGCTTGCTGGGTGAAAGTTTGTGGCTCCTCGCAGATTCCAGAACTTTTCATCACAGAAATTGGAGGAAGATGTGCTTTTTAGACAAAGTTTGGAGGGTGCAGGGGATTCTGGGTAAAAAAAGTGGAGAGAGCCACACAACTCAGCCCATTCTGGATTACCCTACATGTCTAATTTTCACAAGTATACACGTTTTCTACATTTCCCTAGATTCCGGCTGAACTAGGGCCCAAATTCCACAGCTAGGCACACCGCAAAGAAAGGGTAAGTTTTCAGTGGAAAAATGTGATGTGTCCACATTGGGTTTTGGGCCATCTCTTGTCATCTGCACTAGACCTACCCACACATGTGAGGTACCATTTTTATCAGGAGGGTTAGATGAATGCTGGGTGCAGAGATGTTTCTGGTTTCCCTCAAATTCCAGAACTTTCCAATACAGAAATAAGAGGAAAATGTGTTTTTTTGACACATTTTGACTTTTACCTTCCCTATTTGCGACAGTACCCCTGTGCACCTCGTCATCTCTACCTCCTGAGGCCTCTGTGCACTATTTGCAAGAATCCTTCATGCACAGCCTGGTCCAGGTCCCCAGCACTCTAAACTGTGATGATCAACTCGCTGAGTTGTTCTCTGATGGTAGTGCTGCAGCAACTGCAAGTTGCACCTTCTTTGTCCCCGGGTCCTGGGACCTCCGTGGGTGCTGCATGGTCATCTGTGGGTTCCCTCCAATGTTGGGAGCCCCCTCTGCCTCCTCAGTCTGAGTTGAGGCCCCCAGGTCCCTCCTGGATCCAGGCAGCACCATTTTGATGCAACCTGTGACATTGCTTGAACCAAGGCTTGCTGGACTAATCATGCGCTGCAACTCGCCTACATCCAACATCTCGACGTGGGACATCCTTTGCATCATGCAGGAACCCACAGCCATCTTCTTTAGTACTCTTCTGCAGACTTGTTCCAACCCGCAAATCCTCTTTTGCACCATCTTCTGGGTTGGCAGGGGCTCCTGTCCTTCCTGGAATCTTCTTCGACTTCTGGACTTGGTCTCCTCTCTTTATAAGGTCTTCAAGTCCAGGAATCCACCATTTGTTATGTGCAGTCTTGCTTGGTTCTTGCAATAACTCATCACGACTTGTAGTGTGTCCTGAGGAAACTTGCAATACTTTGCTCCTAGTTTCCCGGGCTCTGTGGTGGGGTATTTTACTCACCTTTGTGGTTTTCTTACACTCCCAGCGCCCCTCTACATACTACACTTGCCTAGGGGGGAATTTGTGATTCGCATTCCACTTTCTTAGTATATGGTTTGTGTTGCCCCTGGGCCTATTTCTTCCTATTGCATTCTATGGTATTTTCTATTGTTTGCACTATTCTGTGACTATTTACTTACCTGATTTTGGTCTCTAGTATATATATTGTGTATAATACTTACCTCCACAAGGAGTATTGCCTCTAAGATATTTTTAGCCTTGTGTCACTAAAAGTACCTTTATTTTTGGTAACACTGAGTATTGTCTTTTATTGTGTACTGTGTAACTATAGTGGTATTGCAGGAGCTTTGCATATCTCCTAGTTCAGCCTAAGCTGCTCTGTTACAGCTACCTCTAACAGCCAAATCTGCTAGAACACTACTACATTTCACTAATAAAGTATACCTGGACCTGGTACAAGGTGTAAGTACCTAAGGTACCCACTACAAGCCAGGCCAGCCTCCTACAGGATTCATTCCTTTTTGAAGCGTCATAAGGTTCAAATAGCCTGTCTCCAGGAAACTCATATGACTTAGGAGGAAACTCACAAGCTAGCAAAGAAATGGCGGGGTCAAATGTTCTCCACGTCCTTCTCCTCTTATGCGAGAGGTGTGACAATATGGGTTGCCCCCGGGGTTTCCTTTACCCATGTATACAGTGAAGTAAATGTTAAGGGGAGATATGTGCTTGTTCAGGGCACCTTAGAGGGGGCGCCCCTCACTATTCTGAACATTTATGCACCCAATGTCGCTGATAATTCCTTTTATAATAGTACAGTATGCATGAGATTATGGGGGACGGGGTGGACGTGCCTATCAAATGGGCCAGCGATTACAACTGTATCTTGGGTGGCAAGATGGATTGTCTTCCGCCTAGATTGGGAACTAAGCCACTAATGACGACTTCTCTTGCGGAGGTAATGCGCAATTTAGGGCTATGGAATGCATGGAGGGAACTACATCCAGAGGGCAGGGAGTACAACTGTCATTCTAAGACGCAGAACTCATACACTCGGCTGGATCGGTTTCTTTAGGGGGGCCTGAACTCCTCACAGATACTGGACGTTAGACATTTAGGCAGGTATCTCTCTGATCATGCACCAGTTTTGATGCAGTTGCAGTTGGGAGCTGATAGCACTTGGTTAACATGTAGTTGGTGCATGCCTGCGGATTTTTTCACAGATGCTGGCTGTCATGATGAGGTGGCGGTTGCTGTTAAAGATTACGTAGACCTGAACTGGTCCACTACGGATTCTAGGGTCACGGAATGGGAGGCCGTGAAGGCTGTAATGAAAGGGGTTTGCATAGGTACCGCATGTGGGGTGCATAAACAAATGAAGCAAGAACTCATTGAGTGGGAGGACAAGTTGGCGGATCTGCAGCATCAGACACCAATAACACGGGAGATTGAGAGGGAGCAACTCCGGCTCTACAAGATGGTGCACAACTGTTGGGATACACTAACTAAGGTAACACTTAGAGAATATAGACAGCGCTTGGACGGGGAGTGGGACAAATCTGGTAAATTATTGGTGTGGATCCTAAAAGGGGAAGTGAAGAATCCTCAGATCTTGCATATCAGGAATGTCAAAGGTGAGACGATTACCAAGCGCAAGGATATCCTTCAGGTATTGGTGGAACATCTGCAGCGAGTATCGAGGGCTGGTGCTTTAGTCTCAGATGATGAGTTGGGGGGATTTCTACAGCACATGGGGCTCCCCCGGCTGGACCCGGAGTGTCAGAAGACGCTTGAGACTGCGATAACTGTAGAGGAAGTGAGTGAGGTGGTGGAGGCAATGACAAAATCTGGATCGCCCGAGGGAGATGGGTTTCCGATTGAGCTATATCAAGCGTTTCCCCTTCTCCTGTGCGAGAAATTGTTGGTGGTGTTTGAGGAGGCGCGGCAGCGGGGCATACTGCGGAAACCATCTGCGAAGGCATTGTCTGTTTGATGCTCAAACCTGGGGGGGATCCGGGTGAGCCCTCCTCCTATCGCCCACTTACTATGCTAAATAGTGATGTGAAGATCCTTTGCGTTGCTCAGCTTCGAGGAGTGATCCGGAGCTGGTGCAAGATGATCAATGTGGTTTTATTCCTGGTCATAGCACGACTTTTAACTTATGTCGCTTGGCGCATGTACTGCATGAAATCGAGGGTGAGGAGGATGAACTGCCACTAGTGTCATTATACCTGGAGAAGGCCTTTGATACAGTGGAATGGGGCTACCTCCTTGCGTTGCTGCGAGGTAGGTGGTTTGGCCCGCAATTTTGTGCATGGGTAAAGTTGCTATATACTGCACCCTCTGCGCACGTACGGGTGGGAGGAGAGCTCTCAGAATCCTGGGAAATTGGCAGGGGAATAAGTCAGGGCTATCTGCTTTTGCTGCTCCTCTTTGCCTTGGCAATGGAGCCATTGGTGATCTGGCTCCGAGAAGAATTGGAACCTTGATGTATTCGGGTGGGGCAGACCACCCACACTGTCTCCCTCTATGCAGACGATGCTTTGGTATATTTTCGTGAGCCCAGTGTTTCGGTGCCTGTGTTGTTGCAGATGTTGGAGGCTTTTGGGACTGTGTCCAGGCTTCAGGTGAATAGGAAGAAGTCACTTCTGTTCCCATTTGGTTCTCTCTGCGGTGCCCCCCAGGAGACGTTACTACCGGTAAGAGTTTGAAAGTTTTAGATATTTAGATATTTGGGTAACTCATATGTTGGCGGCGCATGAAAAGTATAATGTGAAACGAGTGGTGACTGGTCTTGAGCGCTCGGTCCTCTTTTTGAACAGACTACCTCTTTCGGTGATGGGGAGGGCGGCTGTGGCCAAGATGGTGTTTCTGCCACAATATCTTTACCTGGTTCAGAACTCTCTGTTTCCGCTATCTGCCCTGCTCTTTAATCGCCTCAACAGCTTGTTGATCTCTCTGGTGTGGCCTGGGCGGCGTATTACAGTGGCATTGTCGATGCTGCAGAAGGATATGGAAGAGGGAGGATTGGCAATTCCTAACATTAGATATTATAATTATGCGGCACACTTACAACATGGTGTAGAGTGGATGACTGCGTCGGACCATTGGGAGAAGAGACTGTTTGTAGAAATGCTGGGTGGGAAGGTAATGACGCATCTACTGATGTCGGGCGGCCGGTCTGAGTCAGGGGTTCCACATCTGGTCAAGACTACTGCCTGGATATGGGAGCAGGCTGTTAAAAAAGTTCTTTGACATGCCCTGTTTGATAGAGAACTGAGGATGTGGGACTTAGCCCCCCTTAAGGATATGGATGACTTAATGTCAATGGAAGGTTGGAGGCTGAGAGGATGTGGAGGGAGACTTATACCCTAATGGAGAGTTTATCTCATTCCTGGAAGCACGGGACACTTTTGGATTGGGCCTGGGTCAGTTCTTGCAATATGCCAAAATGGAGAGTGTGGCTATGGAGATCTGGTGTGGTTTTCCGGTGGCCCCTCAGTCGTCGACAGTGTTGAGTGGGCTGTTGTATTGGGGTGAGGGAACCCATCTGATCACTCGGTTTTATAAAGCCCTTCGGGAGGATCAACCGGACGCTATGACTGTTGCGCGTAGGGCCTGGGAGTGTGAACTGGGGGATCCTATGGAGGATTTGGACTGGGCAATGCCATTATCACTGGTGCGTACAATGTCCTGCAACAACAGGTTCAAACTATTACAGTTCAATTTTGTGCACAGGACATACATCACACCTGACCGTCTTAATAAGATTGACCCAGCAAGAGGAGCGGGTTGTCCCAGATGTGGCATGTTAAATGCTTCCTTTATACACTTGGCTTGGTCCTGTAAGATGGTGCACTGATACTGGCGGGAGGTAGTTGGGAGAGGAGAAGAGGTAACGGGACTGGGGCTAGACGTAACAACTGTGACATGCCTTTTAGGGGTAGTGAGGAGGCAGCGGGGAAGGAGTATCCCATATAAACGCACACAATTGGCTTTGGTGCTGGCTAAGCGTAGGGTGGCCATCGGTTGGATGAGCGCCTGGAGCCCTTCCATCCCTTGCTGGATTTGAGATTTATTCAAATGGGGTGCTGGTGAAGATCAATGTATGCGGATGACACATAGAGAGGAGGGGGTACTAACGGATGTGATTGCATGGGGGACATTACTGGAATGATTCACTGGTATGGAAGAGTCCAGTATAGAGGGGAGTAGATGATTACTGATTGAAGGAACTTTGCCTTACTTAGACGACCAGCTGTGTTGAGGATGTAACTATGTGATTCCTGAGATATGTACAGCCTGGTTTCATGTGGATAACTCCTTGGGTGGGAAAGTGGAGGGTAATTCTTGCCGCAGTGGGTGCCATAGATTCTAGCTCCAGATGGCATACTTGCTCCATCCTACCAGAATGTGATAAAATACATTCTGTAATATATTGCATTGATATGCACTGCACTGTATTGTTTCTGTTGGTTATGTTTTTTAAACTCAATAAAAACACAGTCTAAAAAATATATATATATATTCAGCCTAAAAAATCTTTTGGAGGCCGTACCCCATATGAAGTCCTGTTTGACATCCCTATGTACGGCCCAGATCTTGATGGTCCTGGCGCAGAGGTGGTAGACACAACTTTTGACATAAATGAACATATCACTGTTTTACAGGAATTACAACAGTTCATAGATGAACAGTCCACCACACATGCTACCACTTTGGGAATGAGGGGAATGTAAGATTTGTTCCTCTCTGGAGTTATGTAATTGCTAGGAATAACATCAATTTAAAAAGCCATTTTAGGATGGTGAATGGGTATGGGACCCATATATAACTTATAGGGCTACACATAATAGTGAATAGCAAGGGTGCTTTTCTAAAAGGAATTATGAGTGACATCAAGTGGAAAATGAGAGGAAATCTTGAGATCCAGTGAAGTGGCAGAACACAGAAGAAGCAAGCACTTCCCCTGGTGGTGTCACAACAGAGGGGAGCAACTTTTGTTTCCTACTATTGTTATATGATAGCAGTGAGTAACCGGGTTTTGATCTGGTTATTCACACTTACGGTTTTTAATGGAAGCCATGCATATCAAACAGTTTAGTGGCAAGGAAATAATAGCTTAATTATAGCACATTAAAAAAATCAAACATTAAAAAATTTCTATATACTTAGCGTGCACCATGTCACCCAAATCTATCTCTGTAAGACAATAAAAGCTCACATTGTTGATAACTGAGAAGTGTCAGTGCTCTAATTTTAAGAGTATTAGGAGTTTTAGACTGACGTAGGGTGGAGGGTCTACTGCATGTGTCCTTGCGATGCTCCATATGTCCAGGCATTTTTTCCCTCAGTCATTGCTTGCAGTGAATCTACATCCTAGCAATTGTGCTCAGTGATTTTCAGTAGGCTCAGTTTGCAAAAAATGTGTTGCTCAATTTTATTTTGGCTGCGAAGGATGCACAAGGAATTGTGTCCCAAATGATTCTAGTTTGTGGAAAAAGCACTGTTATTCTTCTATCTCCAATCCAGAAATTCCACCATGTTCATGGTGGATGATGAAGTGTCTGCCATCATATGTGGGTACTGTTAATGTACCCTCAAAATGTAGGTACATTGTTTGTACAAGCAATGTATGTCTTCCTTCTATAGGGGTGGCATGGTTTTTCCAAGTTTGTTCCGGTCACTTTGTGTGCCTTTCTATGAAAGACCACAAACTGTCAATTTAAGGGTGGTGCATTAGTCAGGCCCAGCCTTCTGTCATCATTTCTGGCACAATTAACACAGCTCGAAGAGTGCCATTCACCACCCTTAGAATAGGTGTGTTTATGCAGTAGATGGAACCTAATATTTCATTTTTTTGGAAGGATGCTGTGTTTAAAATCAATGCCTTATTCACTGATTCAGACTTCCTACGTATCTCTTTAGAAGAAGCCTTCATTAAGAATAAAAAGGGTTGAATAAAGAAAAACTTCACACTTCACCTTGTACATTGATACCATATTAGTTATGCTAAATCATGATGTTTAGTAAAATATAAGCAGCATGGTTAAAATCCTCTTGTGTGATAAAATGTAATTGCACAAATTAGCCCCCTAGGAATGGTAAGCAGACCCTCATAATAAACAACAAAGGAAAAGCCATTAGGTCTCGTCTTTTGGTTTTGTCAATCCTTTTTCTGATGCTGCTCTGCATCAGGAAAAAATAAAAACATGGTGATTGTTAATGTGGAATACCATTGGCAAAAAACCCTAATACAGCAATGTATGCTTGCATGCATCATCATGCTTATGCACGCATCACTTTTGTTACAACGGACTCAACTTGGTGACATATGCATGCATGTACCACCACACCTACACACATATTCATCATGACTTGTTTTGTTAAATTCATCATTTCAAGATGACACTATCCCATTTGGAGAGGTAAACTGAAAAATTGTACTTTTAATTTAAGCAGGGGCAGAACGTAGGCTAATTGCAGATGATGGACCTTCTAAAAAAATAAATTAACAAAAATAGAACAGGATGGGGAGGAGCAGGGGAGCAATTAATGTAGTGGTGCGGATGAAGGGTGAACCTGTAGGGATGGGACAATAGAGGAGCGGTGGGGAAATTAGGAAAAAAAAGCATAAAGAAAAGCCAAGTAGGTTGGGAAGGACGGGATAAGCTAAAGACGAGCATCAAAGAAAGCTCACATCAACGGGTTGTGAGGGGGAAGCATAAAATAAAGGCACTATTGCAACACCTTTAATGTAAGTACTAGAAGGCTATAGTATTTCAGTCAAAGGGTAGAGAAGAAGCCATTCTTCAGGAGCGGAACAACCACAGGAAGAGGAAGTCAAGTCCTCAGACGTCAAGCGAGGAAATGAGATTAGCAAGTAATCAAACCAATGAAAAGCAGAGCGCTGACCCAAGCCCACTGTACATATTGGCATTGTACGCAAAAGGTCTTACGACATCAGAGAGCTAAAATTTTCTTCATGCGAGACGTAAGAGCGAAACAACATCAGAGTTAAATTAAACAAGCTGAACAGTTCACCACAAAAAAACACCATGGATACAGCAATGCAAATTGCATACGCATTCCATGAAAATCACACCATAAGTACACTATACCCTATTAGTCTGTATCGCCGTGTGATAGACATACTGGAAATGATTCTGTGACGAAATGAAACAGTCTGCAAAGAAACTTAAAGAAAAGTGCAACATTACACAATGCGCAGCACAATACTTTCACCACAGTCGGGGGGTGGAGTGGGGGTGATTGTCCAGAAAATACGCAGCTGCGACCCTCTGTATTATACATTTCAAACACAATTTGCAGTAGTCTGCTTACTTTTTTAAATCTCTGTGGATAACCAAAGAATAGTGATAGAGCGGTCCGTAGTAATAATTTACCTACGTTTGGACGCTCTTTAGGCCGATGAATCTTTTGACTTAGTGGGAACTCTCTGTACTCTTAATCGATCAATCTCATCAAAATCAATAATCAATAACGAACATAAGCAACACCTTGGACAACATAACACTTAACAATTAATCCAGAATACATTTCGGCGAACCCTGACCTTTCAGTCAGGAATAATCACACCAGTTTATTGCGAAGTTAGTGAATTTATTTCCCTATATTAACAAAGCTAGCACGATGTAAATGTGTCTCAACACCAAATGATAAACATATATGAACATTAATAGCTGTCCATAACGTCGAAACAAATGCAATCTATGAAGCATCTGAATCACAAGGCATTCGATAATGGCAATGCAAAGCACTAATACGATAATCTGTAATGAACTAATGGCATACATTTAGTCAGCATAACAAGATCTCAAATTGCATCGTGCGACATATGGAATCCTCACCTAACCTCAAATTAGCATCGGCATGTGGGACTTCATGCAAAAACAATTTAGTAACATTAATTTAGAAAAACTCCTAACTAGGGTTCTTACCAAAATCAGCAGTTGGTTACCTAAAAGAAACACAATGCAATTTTACAATTTCCTTTCATATTTACCAATTACGATCAGCATACAAGGAAGTCTTCGTCTCACAGGTACCGTCCTTCGGTCATCATGGGTACCGTTTCTCGATCAGCATGGGACGGGACAAAAGGGGCAGGGGTAAGCGGGGCAAATGCCTCACGGCGGCAAGGTAAAACTATTACTTCATGCAAACGGATCAAATCAAAGTTACAGTCTCTAGGGCAAGAATCATTTAAAGTCTCTTTCTCTCGATTAGAGAAAGAATCAAAGTCTCTCAAAATGGCGTCGCAGCAAAGTGGGCCATAATAGCTACGAAGTCAAAATGGCAGGATGTCCGATGACAGAGAATAATACTCTCAATGGCAATCATAGCGCATAATGGCTACCTTCTTCTCGTGCACCTGGTTTTTATAGACAACAGTTCAAGTCCAGTAGGGTCTCCATTGGAGGGTTCATAGGTTAGCTTCAAATTGACCAATCAAAAACGACAGTTCTCAAGCTTTTACTTAAGCATACATTATCCTTGGAGATGGGTACGCAGATCGCAACATTGTCTCCTAATTAGCTTACTCTCAGAGCCTCCATTGTCCGCACCTGCAAGTCGACCTTGAATTAAAGAGAAAATATGCCAGGCTGGCACCAACTTTAAGATAAGCATGTGAACAGGTTCTGTGGAAAAGTACAGCTTCAAGCAAAAATACACGTTTAATAGCACAGTGGAAAAATACGAGCATCCAAACCATGAGACCAGGCAACTAGGCCAAAGCCTCCGCTAAAGTAATGCTAAGCTAAAACATTTCAAACAAGCAAATCGTAGCACACGTTTATGATTATGTCGGATTAGTGCAA
The DNA here is from genome assembly GCF_031143425.1 of Pleurodeles waltl. Classification (NCBI taxonomy): domain Eukaryota; kingdom Metazoa; phylum Chordata; class Amphibia; order Caudata; family Salamandridae; genus Pleurodeles; species Pleurodeles waltl. The sequence goes on from NC_090447.1 coordinate 1,119,167,270, forward strand.
TTCTAATACACCACGTTATATAAAGCACGCGTATGAATGATGGCAAACTACTCTGAGGGCACATTTTGTCCCCGTACAATCTTTATTAATTCGGTTAAAGTCACACATGATTATTTCAGCACTACGTTTAAGCGTTAATAAATCAAAACCTTCATTTTCTGCTTCATCAATCCCTCCTCTGATGACTACTAGTCATCACACAAATTTAGCCCACAAATTTTATTCTATTAAAATTCTGTCAGTTCCCTCTTCCTTTTAATTCCCCTAGTTTGCGCTTTGTATTCTTCTGCCATTCTTTTCATAATTTTCTCTTCTTTTCTTCTTTTAATTCTTTCCAATATCATTATTATTCCCCTTTTTATTCCCCAAATTCCAAATACACAAATTATTACTATTAATATTCCTTCTATTATTTTCAATAATATTCCATTCCAAATTCCCCCAATCCAATGTCCCACTGAAGCTATTCCCTTTCCAACCTTCTCCCACACTCCCGGTTCTTTCAGTTCTTTCAAATCTGCACTTTCTTTTGTTAGATTAGCAAGCATAGTTTTAATCTTCACACTATTATCCGGTATATAGGTGCAACAGTGACGTGCACCAATCATTTTGCAAACGCCTCCATCCTTTGCTAAAAGAATGTCTAAAGCAAGCCTATTTTGAAGAGTCATAGCTCTTTCCGCTGCAAGCTCAGCATCTATCAGGATTATAGCACCTGAAAACTTTGTCAGCATGTTATCCACTATAGTAGACAACTTTCGTATCTTGATGGAATTCAGCACAACTCCCAATGAAGGAATCATGGCTCCAAATATATCACCTACCACAGCAGCTGCGGTCTCTCTTTTCTGGATACTATGAGATCCAGATGTCTTTTGAATCATCGATACGTCATCCAGTTGATAAACCTTTGGGAACACTATACCCAAATAACATCTCCCCCACCATCCCTTGGGAAGACGATAATAAGCATTATGCCCACAAATGTAATACACCCCTGGAATGACAGGGTCAAGTCCGTCCATCATGAATGTCCATTTGGCCTTAAAAATAAACGTATGTTTGCATTCACTCGCTCCTACAAAAATATTGTCATAATAAGATTCACCTCGATATATACAAAATTTCCCTACATGCCAAGCATCTAAAGCTATTTTCCCTTGTGTCTTTATAGCAGCAAAATCATAATTATCTACTGAAGTCCTCTTATGTAACTCTTTTTCTAATTTCGCTTTCATTTGAGCCCTTCTATCATCTGTGCGATCTAAAAAGCTTATTTCTACAGCAGAGACTGAGCAGGTAAGGTTTTCCCTATGAGCATGAGCCGTTTCAAAAGGTTGCATTGACTCGAAAAAGTCCCTCATAATTTTGTAATCCCAATATCTTGCAGTTTCGCTTAGCTGCGCTATTATAGGAACATAAGCAAAGGTAACATCATAATTCGAGTAAAAATACTGTATGTTAGTTTGACCATAAAACCTAGACATTACTATACTACACGTAATCCCATATGTAAGAGGCATGTGGTGATAAGTTACCCCTTCTTTTACTGATGTCGGTATCTGTGTACACACATAACAATCCTTCGCATCCATAGTCTCAACATACTCTGTTAGCAAGCGATAGAAAACGTTATACGAAAGCTCTTTCTTATCGTGCAAGAGCCTCTCGTCCATTGCTAATCTTTTCAATGGTGTTAGTTCAGTGACAGTAACAGGAGCAATAGTAGAAGCAGTAATAGTCGCATTCTCACCCTTTCCATGCATTCCAAACACAATTGCCATTATTATTATTACACATGTAATTACCAAGCCTATACACACATATTTACAGAATTTCTTTCTATTGTTTTGCGCCATGATCTGTATAGAATCAGAGAGCTAGAAGCACCTATAAATGAAACTATTTAGCAATTCAGTTACAAAGCTGAACAAGCGCAATGTTCACACCGTCTTCTTCAAAAGGCCAGTCACTTATCGGTTAGCAGCATTTGTCTCAATTCGGCAATAACTCATTCTTTATCAGTTTAGCAAATGTCTCATCCAGTTTAACAATGTCTCAGCTGGTTGTTTCTTTCACGTTAGATTGTAGCAAGCAATATCATTTACTCTTTCAATCGACAGAGTCTATGAAACGTTTCTTTTCTATTGGTATCTCTTCTTCTTCTTCGTTCTCGATGCTTAGAGATACAAACTCGTCAGTCCAATCATCATTGACTGCATATGCCCATTCAGGACCAGAATATCTCCTGTTGGGTATCCTTTTTCTTTTCAATTTTGCTTCTCTTTTCGATTCTGCTTCGCTGGTACTTTCCTCTTTTGTCAAGTCTTTTTCTTCACTTGACGATTGATCCACAACAGTCACTTCTTTTCTTTTCTCTTTCACTTTCGGCCTTCCTCTTAGTCTTCTCTTTGCACCATGTCCATTTGATGGACCTGCGATCTTTTCTGTGGAAGCTTGAACCTTTTCGTTCTGTTCTGCCTTGTTCTCTCCTTCTGGGGAAATCAATCACGTTCTCTTTTTCTTTTTCTGTATCGTCTGCTTCTGGGAAAGCCCTCCTCTGATCAGGCTCTCCTGCTTTTTCACCCTTTTCGAGCCCTTCGTCACCGTTACTTTCTTCAGGCTCTGTATCACTTTCAGCTGCTTCAGGTTCTTTGTCACCTTCAGCTGCTTCAGGCTTTTTGCTACCCTCAGCTGCTTCAGGTTCTCTGTCACCTGCAGCTTCTTCGTCGCTGTCTGAACTTTCTCCTTGGTCTTCCCCAAGTGAGTTGGTGTCTTCGTTGTCGGAGAATATCTCTTTTTCTCCTGCTTCTGCCTGTTCCCTTTCAGTTCGCTTTTGTTCTGTCTCAGCACTCGGCACTGCTTTATCAGGCACTGGTACTTTCAGCGCTTCAACTTCCTCATCTGTGGGACACAACACCTTCTTTGTGTGACTGGCGTGAATCCAGTTGGGAACCCCCGCACACTTCACAGCGGTAGTTGTCGTCAGAATCACTTGGAAAGGGCCTTTCCAACGGGGTTCCAGACACGATTTTCTCACGTGCTTCTTTACCACGACCCAGTCACCTGCTTTCAGTGCGTGTCCTGGACCTTGGATCGGTGGCAAGGTGGTCGCTTCCACCTGGTGAGAGAAAGAGCGAACCACGTCAGCCAGTCCTTTGCAGTAGTCTAACACCATATCATCTGTAATATTCAAAAGCATGTTTGCGGGAACTGCAGGAAGTCTCATAGCTCTGCCCATGAGAATTTCATGCGGAGACAATCCAGTCTTTCTATCAGGAGTGTTTCTCATTGACATTAGCACTAAGGGCAATGCGTCAGGCCATTTCAAATTTGTCGATGCACATATTTTTGCCATTCTCGATTTCAGCGTACCATTCATCTGCTCCACCAGTCCTGATGCTTCAGGGCGATAGCTACAGTGCAGCTTTTGCTCAATGTTCAGCGCTTCGCAAAGTAACTTCATCACCTCGTTATTGAAGTGACTTCCCCTATCTGATTCTAAAGAGATCGGGAATCCGAAACGTGGTATCAACTCCCTCAACAATAGTTTGGCAACTGTAAGGCCGTCATTTCTACGTGTAGGGTATGCCTCAATCCAGTGACTAAAAATGCACACAATCACCAACACATATTTCAGACCCCCATGCACAGGCATCTCAATGAAGTCCATCTGCATGCGGCTAAAAGGACCGCTTGCCCTACCAATGTGGCTCGCACTCACAACTGTTCCCTTTCCTGGGTTCATCTGCTGGCAAGTGACACATCGATGGCAAACTGCTTCTGCAGCTTGGCGAAATCTGGGGTTAAACCAATCAGTTTTGAACAATCTTATCATGGCATCTCTCCCTAGTGGAGCTTGCCCATGATAGAACCGCGCAAGCTGTGATAAGAGACTATTTGGCAAAACAAATTTTCCCTCATGTGAAACCCATAACTCGTCTTGTCTCTTTATACATTGTGATTTGACCCAGTAATCTCTTTCATCCTCCCTGACATTATTCTGTAGTGCTTTCAGTTCCTCTATTGTATCTACAACCTTCAAGGCAAATGCTTCAGCTGGTTCGAGTTCTGGTTCATTTATCGTATTCCAATCATCCCTTAGTAATATACAGTTCAAGGCACAAAATCTTGCAACTTGATCTGCATATGCATTTCCCAGAGACACATAGTCCTGTCCTTTCGTGTGAGCACTGCACTTTACCACTGCAACTTCGGCTGGCACTTGAATGGCATGTAACAATTCCCTTATCCTCTCCCCGTTCTTCACTGGGGATCCTGAAGAAGTCAGGAAACCTCTCTGTGACCATAGTTGTCCAAAGTCATGCACAATCCCTAACCCGTATTGACTATCAGTGTAAATGGTGACTTTCATCAATGCAGACAGTTGACATGCTCTGGTAAGGGCAACAAGTTCTGCTACTTGTGCAGAATAGACTCCTTGAAGCCATCCCGCTTCCAAGACCCCTGTTACAGTACATACAGCATATACTGCTTTCAAAATCCCCATCCCATCTCTTAGAGATGAACCATCAACAAAAAGAATTTGGTCATTTACATCAAGCTTGGTATCCTTGATGTCCGGTCGAGGTTTTGTGCAAAATTCAGTCACCTGAAGGCAGTCATGCTCGACGTCTTCAGCGTTCTCAATTTCAGCATTTTCTCCAGGAAGCAAGGTAGCTGGATTCAACGTAGTGCACCTTTTCAGCTGCACATTCGGTGAGCCCAGAATAATCGTTTCATACCTTGTGAGTCTTGCTCCAGTCATGTGTTGCGTTTGGGAGCGGGTCAAAAGTATCTCAACTGAGTGAGGGACCATGACTGTTACTGGGTGTCCCATAACTATTCCTTCACTCTGAGTGAGGCTGATACCAACTGCTGCTACGGCACGCAAACACCCTGGGAGTGCTGCTGCAACCGGATCCAAAGTAGCTGAAAAATACGCTACTGGTCTGTTCACGCCACCATGGGCTTGGGTCAAGACAGACAAAGAACATGCATCACGTTCATGACAAAACAATGTGAAAGGCTTCGTGTAGTCAGGCATACCTAAAGCTGGAGCCCTGCACATGCATTCTTTCAGTTCAACAAAAGCATCCATCTCGTCCCCTTTCAGCTCAATTTCATCCAAGGCATCCTTCTGGGTCAATTTCAGTAGGGGCTTTGCTAGAGACGAAAAGTTGGGGATCCACTGGCGACAATATCCCACCATTCCCAAAAACTTCCTCACCTCCTTCCTTGTCTTTGGTGGACTCATTTGGAGTATACTTGTAACTCTTTCCTTCATTATTCTCCGTGACCCTTTCTCTATTTGGTGACCCAAGTATTTCACTCTCTTCTGACAGAACTGTAATTTGGAAGGAGACACCTTATGTCCATTCCTTCCCAAATGGTTCAACAGAGCAATGGTATCGGCTGTGCAGCCATTCTCTGTCTTTGATGCAACCAGTAGATCATCAATGTACTGTACTAGGGTTGACTCGAATGGCAGTTCTAATGCTTCCAGATCTTTCTTTAGAATCTGATTGAAGATTGACGGTGACTCAGAGAACCCTTGAGGAATTCGACACCAACTATACACTCTGTCTAGGAATTTGAAACAAAAGAGGAATTGGCTGTCCTCATGAAGAGGCACAGAAAAGAATGCCTGTGACAAATCGATGACTGAGAACCATTCAGCATCGCAAGGAACTTGAAACATTATCACAGCTGGATTCGGTACGACAGGGCAGCACTTTATTATGATGTCATTTATTTTCCTCAAATCCTGCACGAGTCTGACCTTTCCACTTGGCTTTATTAGTCCCATTATTGGTGAATTACATGGACTGCTTAGCACTTCTTTCAGTACCCCCTGCTTTACAAATTCGTCAATGAGTTGGGCAACTTTCATGAGAGTGTCTTGTGGCATGTGGTATTGTGGGGTCTGGGGAAAGATCGCATTGGGTTTTACCATCACTTTTACTGGTTCCACTCCTTTCATCAATCCCACCTCTTTCCCTGTCATGTCCCACACTTCCTTTCCGACTGTTTCCCGTAATTCAGCTGGAATATTTTCTTCAGTTATCATCGGGAAAAGACAAATCAGAGGATATTCTTCATCTACCGTTTCCATCTCATCCCCCTCTACACTGTCTTCTTCTTCCCCATCACTGCTCGTCTGGATTGTTATTCCTTCGTTCGAACACATGATCGAACAACCCAATTTACACAACAGGTCTCTCCCTAACAGTGCTATCGGGCTTGAGTCACACACCACAAACTGATGTACCCATTGATAGTTACCGATGCTGACTGGAACCGGATCTGTTATCGGGTTCGTCAGATGTCTGTTTGCTACTCCCACCACTTGAACTGTCCTCCCTGAGAGAGGCAAATTTGGAACTTCACTGCTCTTAACTGTTGAACGTGTGGCTCCCGTGTCAACCAAAAATGAGACACGATGACCCATTACTCTTCCCTCTACGTACGGACCCCTTTGATCAACTTCCAAGGATGCCGCAAGCACACAATCTCCTTCTTCTCCTGAACTCTCACTTTCCCATACGTTGTTTATTCCACTCTCACTGTGTAAGGGGAACTGTTGTACTGTGCCATTTGTACTCATTACCTGACCCGTTACCTGTGGAGGAACCATCACTTGCTGCTGACTCATTGGTGCCAAGGGTATTTGCATTTGCTGATTAGGTACCATAGGTAGCTGCTGTTGCATCGGCTGCATTTGCGTCATCTGCATACGAGGCATCTGCATCTGCTGCGGCTGCACAGGTTGTAATCCCTGTAATTGATTTACAGTCTGAAAATTTGAGTTTGGACCTCTCATTTTCGGTCCTCTCATTGTCTGAAATGCATTGACATCATTGTTTTGCTGACCAACACCTGCACCTGCACCTGCACCCGCACCTACTCCTGCACCTTCCTGCACCACCATCGGGCACTCGCGTTTCCAATGACCGACGATTCCGCACACGTGACACGGCATCACCTTCTTCATTGCCTGTACACCCGTCACAACAGTGTTCAAATCCGGACCATTATTCACAAAACCTCCTCGACCTCTGCCTCTGGCCTGTGGCTGAAACACCATGTTTCCCTGCAACTGCAACTGCTGTTGCGGTACCTGCTGTTGGAACCCTTGCATCCCTTGTAAGCCTTGCAGACCCTGCAGACCTTGCAAACCTTGGAAACCTGTCTGAGCTGCCTTAAGCTGCATCATCATCACCTTCTCTTTCAACCTTTTCTGTTTCACTTCAATTTCGTCGCTACAGTATTTCGCATAAGTCAAGACCTCGTCAATCGGTTTAGACTGCCAACAAATCAAATGCGACTTTATCATCTGACTTATCTCTGGCCTCAGCCCTTCCACAAATCTGAACACAAAATGGAGCATGTCCTTCGCCTCTATTGTTTCCGTGCCACTGTAATTCTTGAACGCCTTCAACAACCTCTCATAGTAACTATGAATCGATTCTTTAGACTCTTGGGCAGTTCGGTCGATCTTCTGCCAATCCACATTCTTCGCGGGTACTTTTGTTTTCAAATGCTCAATCACCTTATAGTACAAGCTCATCACCATAGGCGATGGTGCGCCCGTTTCCCTGTGTCTCTCTGGTTCACTTGTCGGCCAACCTACAGCTCTTTTGCAATCCTCCCACAAATCTGCCGGAACCACAATCTCAAACAGAGTATTCAGGTCTTCCCAGAGACATTTTGCAAGCTTCACAAACCTATCAGTCTGTTGGTACCATTCAATTGGTTTCTCTCTCAGTTTGGGAAAATCGTCCGTAAAAGACTGAATGTCGCTTCTGTGCCATGGTACGTGTACTAATTTTCCTCCTGCTGTCTCCCTCATTGGTAGCATTGTTACTGTATCACTACTCTGCGGTCTTTTCTCATTGTGCTCTGTAGCACTGTCCCTCCTCTTGTCCTTCCTCTTTACCCACCTGCTTTCCCATTTGTCTAGGCACCTCCACACTTGTGCACTCTGCAGCAATTCTCTAAGGTGTGTCTTCATGCCTGCTGACCTCATGTGTTCAAAATCTGTGGTCCCAAAATCTAACCTGTAGCTCCTGCTCAAGTGTTTCGTCTTGTCTATGTCAACCCCGTTTCTATCAGCTGCTTCCTGCAAGCTCTTATGTATCTTGTTCACTTCCTTCGTAATCCTGGGACATAGATACCTCAGCTCTTCTTCCGTATAGGACTCTAACCTGTTCACACCCATAGTCCCTTCCACCAATTCTTGTGCTTCCATGTTCAACCTGCCCCTATTCATATAGTCTTCTCCTTTCCCACTAGCTGGACTTTGTGTGGAATTCAGACTGTTGAACCACTGTGTCAGCTGTTGCGCATTCACCCCCATCAGGGTAGCGTTCACATCAACTGCCATCGATGGCTGCAGCAGTTTTTCAGTGTTCGATGTGAGAGGTATTATCAGTGGGGGGCTCGACCTCACCAGTGTTGACTGAGCACATATGGGACTAAACTCCATCAAGGACCCAGACCCAGTTGGCTGAGCCGCCATCGGAGTTATCCCTGGAGTGTTTTCTATGCACCTTCTTTCTGTCCCACTCTGCAGCATTGATCCCTGACTGTTCAGACCCGAATTAGGCTGACTATACAGAGGTACCACTGGACCTACGGTAATGGGTAAGGATATCGCGTCTGGGTTCTGTCCATTCCCCATGTTCTGAGGCATGTTCATTCCCACACCATGGGTCATCATTGCCGGCATGCCCATCTGGCTCCCCGTCATTTGAACATGTGCATTTCCTCCCTGCATCTGCTTTTGAGGCATCATAAACTGAGTTGAGTCAGCTTGTGCCATTGTTGGGTTGTAACCATTCTGTACTCCCCTTACGGTTGGATCTAGAATCATTCCTGCACTGTTGTCACTACTGTAGTACCCTGGCATCTGCGGCTGATAATTTTCTGCTGGTTTCAACACGGGCACATCTGGATATATTCTCCTAACCTGCGGTATCTGCGGGGTGAGCAATAGACTCGGGTCCTTAGATCCCGATGATGCTCCTGAACTCTGGGTTTCATTGCTCTGTATCGGTGCTGGAGGGGCAGAACTGGTACTTGGACCTTGTCCATTCTCTGCATAAGGCGGTGGACGGTCGTTCAGCAATTGCATTATTAACTCCTCATCCTCTAACTCCTCTTCTCTTCTCAACTTTTCCTCGTCCTCTCTATCCTTAGAACACTTTCTGTCTGTCTTACAGGTAGCTTTCTTACCTGTCTCTTCTCCTTCCTTAGTAATTGCGGGGAACAATTTTATCCCCTGCAATACATCTGACCTCCACACCTTCTGTGCATTATCCCATCTAGCATCCGCTAGTGTCTTTTCTACCTTCCTCATTCTGGTCTCAAACTTCTTTTGCTGTTGCTGTCTGGCCATTAGTTCCCAAATCGCTAGAGCCTCGAACTGTGCTGGCCTTGGAGGCACCTTCATGTCGTACATCGTGAATCTCAAATTTTCTAAAATCTTTATATTGAATGTCCCATATATCGGGAACGCTACGCTCCCATGTTTCTCTGTCAACTTGTGCCATTGCTTTAGCCAAAGGCACGGAGCTACCCCCTTTTCTTCCATTACAATGTAAGCTGGTGTACCCTCGGGTGGCGTCTCCTCTCCTACGTTCGCTTTAATGTAAGACTCCCCCTTCATTGCGCTCCTAAATGCTTTAAGGAATTTCATTTTTCTCGTCTTTTATTTAACCAAGTTTATAACCAATATTTAACTTTAATTCCACAAACTTTAGTCAATAGGTAACTTGAATTCCACAAAATTTGTAATCAATAGGTGACTTTAATTCCCGGAATACTCTTCACCTGCCTTTCCCCTTCCAATCGAGTCCCACGGACTGCGTCCAATCCGTGCGCGACCCGTCTCACCCACCAACCTATCCCAGCGCGGCTCTTAGTGACGTCACACACACACACACTGCGGCTGACAAAGCCTCGCGGCTAGTCCTCCTTCACTCACCTCCTCTCGTAACAACTTTTTGCATAAATTGCGAGCTACCAGAAAAATAAAACAGATCTGTCGGTTTACTACAGGAAGGGTAACACAGTCGCTTCAGGAACTTAGGGACTTTTCACCAACCGTGACCACTATTCGATCTCTTTCACCAGCCTCGGCCGCTATTCGGTCTTTCTCAGTCCCCACATTCGCAAGCAAATCTGACCCGCAGACCTACTCTCAACTTGTCAATGATCTGTTCTAGTGCACTTAGAATCTTGTCAAAGCCCGAAGTCGAAGTTTCTTTCACTCCCTAACACACGTACCCGACTTGTTGACCACGCCCGATCAACCTACTAAACCGCCCAGACCACAACATGGATCAACATACTCCGGAGTCTCTTGACCTCGCAGGGCCCGTCTCAACAACAACAACCATGTGGACCTTTTTATGCACAAAGCGCCACACGCACATGAAGTTCGACGACTTCCCTACTCTCACACTCGGAGCCGCACCTCCGCTATCTCTATGAAGTTCGACGACTTCACTACTTCTACACTCGGAGTCGCACCTCCGCTACCCTTAAGTGAAAACCCTCGCAACCTTTTCACACACCCTGCGGCAATAAGCTGTGCAAGCACAAAACCCTAACTTCACTCATACCATCACTAGTACCGCCAACGCTGATTCCACACCTCCATTCTCTCCATTTGCAAGCTCCGAGATCCCGGGAAAGTCGCGGTGGACCTAGCCCATCATCATCTTGTCAATCTGTTTTATCCAAGAAAAATCTAATTCAACTTCTCAAATGCGGTCTCAAAATGCGTAACCGTTAATTCAACACCATGTACTTTAATAGTACAGGGTCCCAAAAGACGAAACCGTTAATTCGACACCATGTACTTTAATAGTACAGGGTCCCAAAAGACGAAACCGTCCTCTGCTACCATCTACTGATAGAGCGGTCCGTAGTAATAATTTACCTACGTTTGGACGCTCTTTAGGCCGATGAATCTTTTGACTTAGTGGGAACTCTCTGTACTCTTAATCGATCAATCTCATCAAAATCAATAATCAATAACGAACATAAGCAACACCTTGGACAACATAACACTTAACAATTAATCCAGAATACATTTCGGCGAACCCTGACCTTTCAGTCAGGAATAATCACACCAGTTTATTGCGAAGTTAGTGAATTTATTTCCCTATATTAACAAAGCTAGCACGATGTAAATGTGTCTCAACACCAAATGATAAACATATATGAACATTAATAGCTGTCCATAACGTCGAAACAAATGCAATCTATGAAGCATCTGAATCACAAGGCATTCGATAATGGCAATGCAAAGCACTAATACGATAATCTGTAATGAACTAATGGCATACATTTAGTCAGCATAACAAGATCTCAAATTGCATCGTGCGACATATGGAATCCTCACCTAACCTCAAATTAGCATCGGCATGTGGGACTTCATGCAAAAACAATTTAGTAACATTAATTTAGAAAAACTCCTAACTAGGGTTCTTACCAAAATCAGCAGTTGGTTACCTAAAAGAAACACAATGCAATTTTACAATTTCCTTTCATATTTACCAATTACGATCAGCATACAAGGAAGTCTTCATCTCACAGGTACCGCCCTTCGGTCATCATGGGTACCGTTTCTCGATCAGCATGGGACGGGACAAAAGGGGCAGGGGTAAGCGGGGCAAATGCCTCACGGCGGCAAGGTAAAACTATTACTACATGCAAACGGATCAAATCAAAGTTACAGTCTCTAGGGCAAGAATCATTTAAAGTCTCTTTCTCTCGATTAGAGAAAGAATCAAAGTCTCTCAAAATGGCGTCGCAGCAAAGTGGGCCATAATAGCTACGAAGTCAAAATTGCAGGATGTCCGATGACAGAGAGTAATACTCTCAATGGCAATCATAGCGCATAATGGCTACCTTCTTCTCGTGCACCTGGTTTTTATAGACAACAGTTCAAGTCCAGTAGGGTCTCCATTGGAGGGTTCATAGGTTAGCTTCAAATTGACCAATCAAAAACGACAGTTCTCAAGCTTTTACTTAAGCATACATTATCCTTGGAGATGGGTACGCAGATCGCAACATTGTCTCCTAATTAGCTTACTCTCAGAGCCTCCATTGTCCGCACCTGCAAGTCGACCTTGAAATAAAGAGAAAATATGCCAGGCTGGCACCAACTTTAAGATAAGCATGTGAACAGTTTCTGTGGAAAAGTACAGCTTCAAGCAAAAATACACGTTTAATAGCACAGTGGAAAAATACGAGCATCCAAACCATGAGACCAGGCAACTAGGCCAAAGCCTCCGCTAAAGTAATGCTAAGCTAAAACATTTCAAACAAGCAAATCGTAGCACACGTTTATGATTATGTCAGATTAGTGCAATTCTAATACACCACGTTATATAAAGCACGCGTATGAATGATGGCAAACTACTCTGAGGGCACATTTTGTCCCCGTACAATCTTTATTAATTCGGTTAAAGTCACACATGATTATTTCAGCACTACGTTTAAGCGTTAATAAATCAAAACCTTCATTTTCTGCTTCATCAATAGCGATCACTTAAATACCCATACAATAAAGTGCATACAGCCTACATATTTAAGTTAGATTTGTTATTTTTATGAAGTGGCCATAGAACACCAAATATCATCGGTGCGTGTTAGAGTGATTGATTTGTTGATAAACTACTTTGAGATGCTCAAGGAAATGTGAAATATACTGGATGACTGCCAATATGCAGGTGATAAAAAGAATGTAAATCACCGATCAATATCAGCAGTTATAAAGAGATGGAAGGGCAACAGCAAGCCCCTAACTAGTACTTAAGTGGTGAAATTTAAATTAGTTAGTACAGCACTTTGTGTTGCTTCATGGGCACCTGAACAATACCGAATGATTGCATAAAGCATGCTGAAAGGGAAAGGAGGCACGCACAAGTGTTTAAGAATTCTGAATGTATGTTTCAGGCTGTGAATTAATGAGCTCGCCTGCTGAATTGTAAATGTGATAATTAAGCAAATTAATGCTGCACTGAAGTTATTAATGAGGCAAAATATGCTAATATGCGTTTGATAAGGAGCTCTTCTGTCTCGCCAAGAAAACGGGCAAACATCTTTCATTTCAGGCCAGACAGCCCATCTTGAGTGATTTAGTGAAAAGTTTCGGCGCCGTATGCCACGAGCAAATGCTGAAGCCAGTTAATGTCTGCATTTCAGGTCCGTGGCAGGGAAACATTGCATCAGCTTGAAATTTACAAGAATGCTAATGGCATGCTTTTCTGTCAGCCGCTGCACAGAGGAAGATGATGAACTCTACCGGGGGCACATACCACAATGGCATCACAATTAGGCGGCGGCACAAGTCACACGTGTCCGAACTTAATAATAGAATGCCACTCAGTTATTCCTAGTGCAGCGCCGTGCATAATGTACAGCGCTGCCCATTCAATCAGTTGTCTAAACATTCATACGCACATTTGTGTATTATTATAATAATACATGATTTAAAAATTACAAGGAAAAAAGAGCATTTTTATGAAACTGCATGAACATGTATTTTATCAGTGACTATAGTTGGTAAGAATTATATTATTACTGCTTCAAAAATACAGCAGAACTGTAGTAATGTGTATGTGTACCTGTATATGTATATACATTTAGCTATATATATATATGTACATATATATATATATATATATATACACACACACACACACACACACATTCACTAAAAAAACAAAAGTAACTTTATAGTTGGGGGAATATGCCAGTGACAACATTTTACGTTTGTAACTTAAAAAAAAAACGGAAATTCACCAGTTGCAGTTAGCAGAGCTAACTATAACCTGCACCCTGCCATTCATTGCTTATTACCTCACATATAACATCACTCATGACGTTCTGTGCCATCATGTATGGCAGCCATGATGACATCTCAGATTACATCATTGATTACATCACAAATCACATCCCTGGTGACATCATGCAATTAATGTGTTACTTTATTTTGTAGTTTACCTAATGACAGATAGATTATCAAAATAATTTTCTACCAAATTTTGTACAGCCTGTGTTCAGCTAATGAATGTAGACACATGCTGTTAAGGTATCATAGGCAAAGAACACATTATAAATCTTTGTATTGAAGACTACCTCTGTCTGCAGATGACAGTTGATGACTTTGTGTCAAGTATGTTCCACACAAGCTTTTTGGTTCTGCAGAAAACGTTAGCAACAGAGCGAATACTCTACTTAGTAAATACTAAGGGGCATATTTGCAAGCCTCTAGAGCCATCAGAGCATCACTTTTAGCAATGCTCTGGTGGCGCTGTTCGCTTCCTGCACATAAACAATCAGTCATTAATGACTATTTGCTACTTCTATGTGTGCTGCATTCTGCCAAACGCCACTGTAGATTGGTTATGTTCAGGAAGGGACAACCTCCTGCACATAAACAATAATTTCCATCAATGCAGACACCCTTGCACTATGGTGCAAGAATGCCTGCATTGGCACTGGCAACTAAATTTATCATTAGCCTTAGGGGAAACACAGAGGTGAACCATATTTTTGTAAATTTGGCGCATCTCTGCGTTTCAGAACTGACGCATGCAGTGCTGACAGTTTTGGCAATTATGTCCCTAAGTGTTGCAAGCAGCCTTGAGTTATTAGACAGGATTGTCTCAGCATGACAGTTTCTTCCTATGATACATAATTGTGTGCACCAGGTATTAACTTATCTACATGTGCTTCTTTTGCTTCAGAAGACAGGCTAGCTGTCAAGTTCTTTCCACACTATGAGGGCTGCAGGTAGTATGATTTATAGTACCTTCAGTTGTTCTTTTTAAGAAAACAGTGTCTTTTTGTACAAGTATTGCATAGGTTGTTCACTGTTATTAGATTTTATTGATACTCTGTGTTGCATTTCTCATGAGAGTTTCACTATCTGCAAACAGTGTGGTACAGAGTAAACTCTCTCCATAGAGTAAACACTGCTTACAGTACGCACTTTTCTACTTCTATCTACTTCATTTCTCACTGTAGGTTTGGTGACTGTGAGAGGCTTGATACAGATGAAAGCTGTCCATATTAGGCCATTCATTTTGGAACAGAATTTGAGAATCTTGAGTAACTTGGCTTTCTCTGAACAATTATATACATATTGAACAGCATGTGTAATGTGGGTTTCGGAAAAGATTGTTAATGTGAACTAGGCTACCCGTGAAGTGTATGACATAGGGTCAATGTTTGCACATAACACATGCTTGTCACACCTAAGGGAGTTGTAACTGTGATGGCATTCATGATGCTACATATTATTCTGAGCTATTTTATACTTACTTTCAGGCCTCTAATGCCATACTAGTTTACAGAGCAATGTGCACAAAACAAACTTTGATGATGTCATCAGTGATGTCATCAAAGATGCCATTTGATATGCCATCAGTGATGTCATAAATGCTGTCATAGAACATGTCATGGGTGATGTAATATGTAAGATTATAAGTAGTGCATGGCGGGGGCGCAGGTTATAGCTTGCTATGCTAGCTATAGCTAGTGAATTTCTGTGTTTTTTAGTTCAAAACGGTAATGTTGTCACTGTTATACTTCACCAAACTTTAGCAATACCTTTGATTTTCTCAGTGAATTTCTATTTTTTTTTTAATTGGCAAAACAAATCTTTTACAATACCTAACTATAGTGTTACTTTAAAGTTTGCTTTTTTTCATTAATTTCAGTTTTTTATATGTAAAGTATTTTTTTATTACCATATGTAAAGCCAAAGCCCTCTGCGCATGGCCTGTGGCCGTGCATAGCTGGGGGTTGGGAACAAAGTGTGGCCTACGGCCATGTGACAAACCCACCTGGTGGCAGCCCACCTGCTGCAGACAGACAGCCTCACGCTGCACATGGCATTTTCTTTACGTGTGGCAAGGTGTTGGACACAGGGTCTCGATTGCAGCAAGGCTCCACATCCAACTCCCTCAGGCAACCACCCTGAGAAAGCCAGCTCCAAGCCGCACACAGCCTTTGCTCATGCGTGGTGTGGGGTTAGTCGCAGGGCCTGTGTCACAGCAAGGACCTGCTTCCAACTCCCTACAGATCAACCCCACACCCAGCCATCCCCAGGCTGCACATAGCCTTTGGCTGTGTGCAGCGGTGGCTGATGACAGGGCTTGGCCTGGCACAAGGCCTGTGGCCAAACCCAAAGCAGGCTGCCAACCCCACACAATGTGCAGTCTTTGTGGTTTGCAGCGTAGGGCTGGCCTTCGGGCCCAAGGGCCAAAAACATATATATTAAGGGTAGAGGGCATGCAGCCCCCCTCCCTGGAACTTAATTGGCACCGGGGACCCCATCACCCAGGGCCAAATACAATTAAACAGGGGTGGAAAATGCACAACCCCCCCAGCTATATTAGGCCCCAGGGACTACATCCCCTGTGGCCAAATGCAATAAAAAATGGGAGGGGGATGCAGCTCGCTCCCCAAGCCTTTTGCGTCTCCAGAGACCCCGTCTGACAAAATATTAGGGGAGAAGGCGTGCAGCCCCCCTCCTCAAACCTTACTAGGTCCTGGGGTCCCCATCCCCAGGGATGTTATTTTTTATTTTTTTAAGGGGTGAGGGGTTATGTGGACCCCCCTCCCCGAACCTTATTAGGCCCTGGAGATCCCAACCCCAGGTCCATTTTTTTAAAGGGGATGGGTGCCCCCCACCCTGAGCCATTTTCCACACCTGAGAAACCCATCTCCCAGCACCCAAAGTATATTTTAAGGGGAGGAGAAGACAAGGTGGTCTCACAAGACCGGGAGGTCGAAACGCGTTGGTGGTGATGGTTGGTGATGTATATGAATGAAATTAAAAAAGCATGTAAACTCTCCTGGAGTGCAGCGCTACAATTGTTGCCAGTTGTGTGTTTTAAATATATGTATATATATGAAGCATTTTGTCTGCATGTGAACCATGGATCATTTCATGACAGTGTATCAATTTTGATAATATTGACTGACAATTACATAACCACCACTGAATGACTTACCAGTACATTTTCCAGCTAAGTATATATTTATTATTCTTAAATGCATATCAATTTACCTTGACTTACTTTGTGATGCAGTGGTTAAATCAGTGTAGTATCGGAGATATTTTTGTCTTGCAATATAATGCTTTTGACATGGTGGGGGTATACTTTTTAGATTGTACACATGTGGCTGTCTTACATATTGCCCCGCTCAGGTTCTCACTCTCATATGCTGTACTTATTACTAATCAGACACATGCTATAGGGCCAGCAATTGCCTCATTGCTCTATGTGAGGCACCTTGTATGCCCCCGAAGCTGTCTCATCTCTAACACCCTCTTCTGTAGGAGGTGGGGTTACTGATGCAGGTCCAGCTCTTACTTTATGATACACCAGTTATAGCTGGCAGGGTTGAAATAGGACATCTGAAAGCACACCTATAACACGTACATGATGATAGAGTCATACAGGGTGTTGGTGACTGCAGTGGTTAATGGAATGTTACTGTGCAAAGGGAGAAAAGATCAAGTGAAGGGAAGTGTGAAAATGTTTGAAAATTAGGAAGTGAGGGATCCTGGTGGGTGTGGATTAATGCACAAATGCACAGGTGTTTGTAGTGACATTCTCGGGCTAGGGGTGTGGACATATGTTATTTTGTCTAAAAGGATATCATGTGACATTCATATAGTGAGTGATGTCTTGTTCCACAGATAACATGCAAAATCACCCCAGTGAGTGATTTCTTGTCACTGGTATAATAATATAATATATCATCATTAAGAGATCTGTTGTCCCAGGAGCTACCCATTCAGATTCCTTCTCTGCAGGATGCTTGTCCAACAGGAAGCCATGTCTTATTCCCTCTGTGATTGATGTCTTATGTTTGGAAATACCATTTAACATTGCTAGAGTGAGCAATGATTTGTCTGAGGAGATAGCACGTCATAATCATTTTAAGTCCTTTCTTGATGAATAAGTGGTTTGCTGCTCTAAATATTTAAATACATCTGCTGTATGTTTGCCATTGAATTAGGAAACAATAATCAAGAAAGTGTAAATCATGCAAAAAGTGTTGAAATGCACCATTTCACCACATTTTTGCTATAAATTTTGTGACAGATGACAATCCAAATGCTGCTATTAGCCCTCGGACTCACTCACTCAGTCTGTCCTTTATGGGGACTGCTATTCCAAAATTTCCCAGGGCACGTTGTGGTGCCTAACTCAGTCTTGCTCATAACTACAAGCAATCCCATTCTCTTCCAACAACAATGCATACAAACAAATATATAAAAAAGAGGATAACAGTTTAAACAGGAAACAAATTGTGTTGTCATCCCTCAAAACATTGGTTTGGTGAAAGCTTCTAGGATGGCTACTCTTCTGATCATCAAACTCATTATCCATTAACTTTTCGCAAGTTACTTCTACCATATCAAGCGAGTCAAAACAATGAATATCATATTTTGCTCCATAGTCTGCCAGCATCCAGAATGACAATATCATTCTTCATCTTAACCACCATTTGGCATGACAAATCGCTCCTCTCCCTTGCAAATAAATACTCTTTTTTATTCTCAAAAGATCACCCACACCTACTTTCCTGCTCTTGCATTTGACCCTCATACATTGTCTGCACAAAAGGCCTCACATCAGTCACAACTTCTAACATATTAACCTTTGCTTACTTTCAATCCATCCACTCCGGACCCAACATGACGCTAGCCAACCGATCTCTCAGAAGTACAATAAGCAGACTAATGCTGGCATGAGTCATGGTAAACATTCTCAAAAACAATTCCCCCAGCATTTTCATCCAACCTAGCCCATTGATCAACGTAAATTTTAAATGCTGTTTGATCACCTTATGAAAGCACTTGGCCAAATCATTGGTCTTTGAAAGATAAAAAGAAGTCCTTGTAAGACTCACACCAACTGTCATCAGATAGTGCTCTGTCTCCCCAAACACCAACTCGGCAGTGGTGTAACTAAGGCCCCTGCAGGCCCTGCGTTGTGTGGGGGGCGAGCTCCAGGAGGTGCCCCTGAGCACAGTACACTCTTCACAGGTGGCAGGCCCCTGTCTCAGTCTGGTGGGCCTCCTCCAGGTAATTTGCAGGGAGGCCCCCTCAAGTTTGGTTATGCCACTGCAGCTGAGTGGTATTAGTGGTACAAGGTTCCTACTGAAAACTTTCTTGACTGAACATACCTCTGAGGAACTCCAGGACACAGATGGTGTTCACTGCAATGTCAATCAACTTTTGTGTGTGAAAGCTCACTTGAACCAAAAAGTGACATAACCACCGTGCTAAAATGCCTTGTTTTAATGTGACTAACCCCCTGCTAATACATGCAAAGGCAGTGTGTTAGGGAGAGGGCACCCCAAATAGCATTAGGATTACAAGCATAGACAACCAGCTATTAGCACTAGGCTTGGAATCCTAATGCCAAACCAAACTGGGTGTAAACAATGGAAAAGAACAATATTCCTTGACATCCTCATCCCTTGCATGACTTGAAGCCATATCACACATATCAAGTCTTGAATAGAGCACAGCATGTTCATATGGGCACTTCTATATCAGAACTAATTTCCCTGACATGTCAAAGCCTAAAGCTCAGCCTTTTCAATGGAGTTGTTCAGCTGCTATGAGGAGTCTCTCTGAGACCCTCTGGTTGTCAATGAGATGAAGAGACATTGATATAAACATAGCACACAATTCTACCAGTAAAATGTCATTCCCACATGTTGCTAGTGATCTAAGAAACTCTCTAAAGATTATCAAAGTGCAGATTTCAAAAGCATGTCTGAAACCAACCAACAAAGAAAAACAAATCGATTGTAGGTGCATATGACAGTAATCATATTACTTTTAATACATGTTGATCACTTCTAAACTCCACTGATAATTAGTGCCAAGTCCTTTGGCTTCCACATTGACAGCTCAAGGCCAACTTTGCTCAAAATATGCAAACTACATGACAAGAATTATTGTTTTCTGTAAGCAAAGCTCCTCCTTCCTGAAGTATATTCCTGCTGTACAAGCTCTGCCTCAATCACATCTTCATTGAGGCAATGCACTGCTGACAGTATGCCAAAATCTCACCTCACCCCTCCGAAAATCACCATCCCATCAGCAGATTGTGGATGTTCTCTAGGAGCACAGACATATTCAGAAAACTCCACTGTCCCTACCTTTCCTCCAGTATCCTATTGAGACAAAAGTTTAACCTGTTTTATCTGACTTTCAAAACCTAATTAACAGGGAGCACCTGCATCAAGTATTCAACCACTCTCTGCACTTCTGCTTCACAGGTAAATGAATACATTAGTCTTTACTCAGTATCTGCATACTGTTAGAAATGGGGTCTCTAGTTGGCAGACAGTTTGCACCCTGTCAAGTAGGGACCTTCCTGTAGCCAGGGTAAGGGAGTCACACTCCTAAGATAGCCCCTGCTCTCCCTCTTGGTAGCTTGGCATTAGCAGTCAGGCTTATCTCAGAGGCAATGTGTTAAGTATTTGTAACCACACACACAGTAACAAAGGGAAAACACTTGAATGGACACCACACCAGGGCAGAATATTAGCCAATATTCATCCAAGTAATACAAGACCAAAACAACAAAAATCCAAAATACACAAGCAAAGATATTAATTTGTAAAGACTAAATACCAATAAAGGGACTAAACACGCAATAGCTCCAACTGGGACTATCACAAAGTAGTCTTTCACAACAATCGGACACCACTTGTGAGGGAGTGTGGTGCCAGTCATGGAGTCGCATGGACCTCAGGCACAGTACCTTACAAATGAGGGAACAAAAGACATTGCACGGATTCAGGGAGGTGAGGTGTCACTGGGGCTGGTGCGGCATTGGTTTCTGTGAGAAAACAGGGCTGATTACAGAGGCCCCCTAACTTTTTGCCCCATTTTCCAATTTTTGCTGGTGTTTTCCTGACTCTGATGGTGCCCTAGGTACTGCTAACCAGTCCCAGGACCTGTGCTCTGTGTAAAATCAATATGCAAATTAGGCTAATTAAAATTGGCTAAGTTAACCTACCTATAAGTCCCTAGTATATGGTAGGGCATGTAGGTTTAGGGGCCACAGCATAGGTAGTGCACCCATAGGTGCACTGCTGAGGTGCCTAGTGTCATTTTAAAGTCAGGCCTGCCTTGCTGGCTGCTTTTAAATTAAAGTTATATGCATATTCGACTTTGGAATTAAAAGTAGTTCCAAAGTCTTAAACTACCTTATTGTTACATATAAGTCACCCCTAAGGTGTGCCCTATGTGCCTCTAGGGCTGGGTGCCATGTAACTATAAGCAGGGACCTTATACAAATAGTTGTATAAGCCCTGGTGAGGTAAAAACAGCCAAATTGTTTTTTCCCTCATTTGAGTGAATGGCCTCCATAGGCTAGAATGGGGAGACTTTATTTTAGTTTTTAAAGTCCCTTTAAATGATGGATATCAAGAGTTTGGTATCAAATTAATTGTTATAATGAATCCCACAACTTCCAGTTGTTGGATTTAATATAACTTGTTCAGGTAAAGAGTTTTAAACTTTACCTGAAAAGTTGCCAATTTCAGCCCTGCATTGTTTTTGCTGCTGTGCTCTGATTGGCCAGCCTCTAGCAGCCTGGCCAGGCTACCTTGATGAGGTGTGAAGTGGCCTGGCTTCACACAAAGGAATGTGCCTGTGGGAGGGAATCTCCCCTCAGCAGATGGTGAGGCAGGAAGGGGGAGGGCTGCCAAACTGGTCTTCAAAGGCAGAGAAGGACATTTGGAGCAACCAGCAACACCCCCACATCCTGCAACCCCAGACAACTAGGTGCCCCCTTGATTAGATTAGGAGAGGGCAGGAGAGGGGTGTGTTTATGAGTTTTAGCCACACCAGTGGGTGGGCTCAGCCAGATGTAACCTCCAAAAATCAGATTCAGCCATGATGGATTTTTGGAGAATGTTGCCTCCTGGGATTGATTTTTGCCACACTTCCCAGGAAGTGGTCATCACAGGGGGAAGGACCCTGCACCTGATTGGAGAACCAGAACCCCCCTGCTTTTCACCCAGGAGCAAGGATAAAACTGGCAGACCTGCACCCACCCCTCAGTTCCCTACCACATCCAACAAGGAAGAACTACAGAAGAAGAAGGACTGCCCTGCTGGACCCCTGGCCTGCACCTGGAACCTGCACTCAGAAGGACTGCACCAGCTGCACACCTGGGTTTCACCACAAGAAGGACTTTGCCTGGCTTCAACTGGTTCAAGGAGGGACTCCCTGTTTGCTACAGGTGAAACATTGCTATCCAGAGTCCCCTGCACCAACTCCAGAAGAAATCAACTAGCTGGCCACTGCCCGGTGGCCAAAAAGGAGTTTGTGCCAGGTGCATTCTGGGAGTTGTAGTCCGCACCCCCCAAGGACCATCTCAGAACTTCTGAACCCTTGGGGTGAGCTGTGGACCTCAAAAGAACCTTAAAAGGACATCTGGGAGAAGCCCCAGAAGTTTGGAGAAGTTTGGAGAACTTTTGAAAAAAAGCTCCATAGAGGGACGACCCGCCGCGGCAACTCTAGCCGGCTTGCCTCAACCGCGACCCGGCCTGATTTGCTGGTTCGTCCCGGTAAAGAAAATCTCAGAAAAAGAGACTAAGTCCGAAGGAAAAAAGTTGACCGGAACCTCCCAGCCAGCGTATCCGACGAGGGCTCCAGGGATGTCGGATCAAGATCCAGGTTTACCCCGGTCGAAGGATTTTCACCTCGAAAAAACAACTGAGTCCGAAGGTAAAAATCTCCACCAAGGATTCCCGCGACGCGTATCCGGAGAAGGGCTTCAGGAGGTCGGATTGGACTGGCAGGTTCGTCCCGCTGAAGAAAATCTTTGAAAAACAGACTAAGTGTGAAGGTAAGCTTTTAACCGAGGCCTCCCGCCGCCTGTAGCCGAGACGGGCTCCATCACGGTCAGCCTTAAACTTTGACTTTGCCCCGGTCGAGGTGCAACCAGATGACCCGATTGGCGCTTTTTGTTTCTAGGTGCTAAAAAACAGTAATTCTTTAAAAATTCATATCTCCGGTTCCCCTTATCCAATTTTATTCGTTTTTGTGTCATTTTAAAGATAAAAATATAATCTATTTTTATAAATTGGTTTTGGAGTTTTAAACTGTTTCCTGTGTTTGATTTAATTACTGTTTTGGGATATTTGAATGCTTTACACTCTGTCTCCTAAGTTAAGCCTTGACGCTCGTTGCCAAGCTACCAAGGGTTGAGCTGGGTTTAATTTACTGAGACCTAACTGGACCTAAGTGGAGGTTAGTGGCCTATTGCTAAGTTTAGGTACCTACCTGCCCTTACCATTAACCCATTTTCCAACAGTTTCTTACTGCTACCGGGAAAGGGAGGCGTTAATTCCTTCATGCGAGGCAGGGGAGGTGAAACGTCAATTCTTTACAGTTGCAGGGGAGGTGATGCGGCGTCAGTGGTGAGGCATTGGTTTCTTACAATCCGGTGGGGTCGATGAGTTCAGCGGAGCAAGATGCAACGAGGCGACTTTGCAGTGTAGTGTTCACACCACGGGCCATGGAGGAGTCGGTTGTTATGGGTGTCATGGATGTCAGGGACAAGGCACTCAGGACTCATGATGTCGCAGGACTTCAGAGGCACTGCAGCAGCTTCGGGCCAGTGACACCGGGTCTGCAGCGTCGGTCATGGTTGTTGCACTTCTGAGGAGGCGATAGCTTTAGGTGCAAGCAGCAGCACAGAGTTGGTCAGCAGTGCCAGTTCTGGAGTCGTCCGGAGTGGATGTTCCTGTTTTTCCTTGTTTTTAGGTATCGTTCACTCCCAAAGGCCCAGTAACTGGAGTAAGCACCACCTGGCGAGTCTGGGTCCTTAGCAAGAGAGCCCAGAGGGTGACAGCTGAAGTATTTTATGTCCCTGAGACTTCAGATCAGGAGACCAGTCAGCCAGACCTTGTAGTCACTCTGGGTGCTGGGTAGGTGAGTTGCAGGTCCAGTCCTCCTCACCCAGGTAAGGAGGGCAGCAGGTCAGCACAGTCAGGCATCAGTTCTTTCAGAACAGCACTTGAGCAGAATGGCAGTCCTTGCAGCAGCACAGCAGTCCCTCTTCCTGGCAGGGAATCCACAGGTCCAGAAGTGTAATGAAATGGTAGGATCTTAGGTTCAATTCTTATACCCGTTGGTGCCTTAGAAGTGGGGGAGACTTCAAAGAAGCCTTTGAAGTACACAGAGGTCCTCCCTTCCTGCTCTGGCTCCAGTCTCACTACAGGGTGATATGTCGCCCTTTGAGTGAGGACAGGACACAGCCTATTCAGGTGTAAGTGTGAGGCTGTGGCCAGGTCCTCCCTCCCAAATTGTCAGGATGGCCCGCCAGGGCCCATCCAGTCACACCTAAGCTCCCATTTTGTGTGGCTGTCTAGAGGTGATACACAAATCCCAGCTGTGACCCACCCCAGAAAAGTGATTAGAGACAGGCAGCAGGCACCAACTGGATAAAGGAAGAAAATGCAGTTTCTAAAAGTGGCACTTTCAGAATTGCAGTTTAATATCCGACTTCACCAGTAGTTGTGATTTTACATTATGATACCAGAGATAACAAATTCAAAGGGTTATCTCTTCCAGATTGTGAATTACACTTATAAAAAGTAATTAGGCAATCCTAATGTTATCCTATGGGTGAGATAGGCCTTGCAGTGGTGAAAAATATATGTAAGGGTTTTTCACTACCAAGACATGTAAATCTTAAAATTAACTATCCAACTTTTTAAATACCCTGCACCCTACCTTTGGGGGTGTCTAGGGTCTACTTTAGGGGTGACTTATATGTTTAAAAAGGAAGGCTTGGGTCTGGCAAAGGGGTTGTTTTGCCAGGTAGGCATAGCTTATAGGCTGTGCAATGGCAGGCCTTAGCTATGGTTAGAGGGCTACCTAAGTGGGTGGTACAACCAGTGCTGCAGGTTCCCTAGGAATATTTAATTTACAGGCCCTGGGCATATGTAGTGCACTCTACTAGAGAGTTATAAGTAAATTAAGTATGCCAACTGGGTATCAACCAATGTTACCATGTTTTAAGGAAAAAGCACAAACACTTTAACACTGGTTATCAGTGGTTAAGTGCACAGAGTCCTAAAGTCAACTAAAACGAATTCGGTAAAAATAGGAGGAGGAAGGCAAAAAGGTTGGGGAAGGAAAGGGCCAGGTCCAAAAATTAGGCAATTGGTTTGTTTTAACACCTCTGGATAACATTAGGTCAGAAGGGGCAATACATATTCATGTAGTAGTTTAGTGGTTAGAGGGTAGGGTAAAGTGATGTTTAAAAAGTGTGAAATATGATGTACTGTAATAATGCTCACACCATTATGACTTGGCAGTTTCAATAATTCTCTATACCAGAAAGTTTTATTTAAACGCTTGAATTTGTGGGTGAGCCAGGGACCTTTTATAAACCTTCATGGATGCTGTCCAATGTCTTATCAATTTTGCTGCACGTTTGAGGATTAAGGGTTGATCTAAAGTTAGGCAGAGGGGGTACTCCGTTGCAACAGTGGAGTACCCTCTCCACCAAACTGAAGTTCCACCCACCTTACTTAGGCGGTCATTCCTACCTTGGCGGGCGGCAGTTGCCGCCCGCCTGGCGGGAACCGCCAGAAGACCGTACCGCGGTCAAAAGACCGTGGCGGTCATTCTGACTTTCCCGCTGGGCTGGCGGGCGACCGCCAAAAGGCCGCCCGCCCAGCGGGAAAGCACCAGCAACGAGGAAGCCGGCTCCGAATGGAGCCGGCGGAGTTGCTGGTGTGCGACAGGTGCAGTTGCACCCGTCGCGATTTTGAGTGTCTGCCAAGCAGACACTGAAAATCAATGTGGGGCCCTGTTAGGGGGCCCCACGACACCCGTTCCCGCCAGCCAGGTTCTGGCGGTGAAAACCGCCAGAACCAGGCTGGCGGGAAGGGGGTCGGAATCCCCATGGCAGCGCTGCTTGCAGCGCCGCCGTGGAGGATTCACAGGGGCAGCGGGAAGCCGGCGGGAAACCGCCGGCTTCCCTTTTCTGACCGCGGCTTTACCGCCGCGGTCGGAATAGCCCCAGAAGCACCGCCAGCCTGTTGGCGGTGCTTCCTCCGTCCCCTACCCTGGCTGTCTCGGACTGCCAGGGTAGGAATGACCCCCTTAGTGTTGGGCAGGCCTTTAGTGTGTTGAAGGCGAAGACTACTGCGTCTCTGCCATGGACATGCAGCTCCAACAGCCTGAAAGAGTAAGGAACTTCTGAGAATTTGCAATTTGTCTACCCACCCCATGTAGAGTGGGCAGTTTTCAATGTCTACCACCAACCGGCATAACCTGGCAGTAAAAGACAGTGTAAACTGTAAAAATTAGCCTCATTCCGTGGTAGAAAACTTTCTTTCTCCAAAAGAAAATCCCGCTTTGGGATTTTCTTTTTAGAAGTAAGAAATAAGCATTGAAAGTTTGCTGCATGGCTCCAGTATGCTGACAAAGCTGTATTTCAAATTTGTAATGCTTTTAAAGAAATCACCAAGATGGTGGCTCCTGTCAATGCAAGAGATGTCTGCTGGGGAGGCGAACATCTCAAAATGTGACGCAAGGCACTGCCCCAGGACCACAGAGTACTTTACTCCGTCGTCCTGATGGACTAAATACCAGTCCACCAAATTCTAAATCAGGCCCCTAATCTATTTCTGATTTTGCCCATCATTTGGTATTATTCCTACTGAGACCCGTCATGCGACCCGTCATGCGAATTATTTGTACTTGTGTTATTGAGATTGCTACTGCATTTGTATTTTTAAAATGTCTGTGTAGCACTTTTACTTTTACTTTTAATAAAGGTAAATAAATGCGTTTATTTAAACCATAAGGTTTGTCAAACTGTACAATACATACATTTTTATAACTACTTTTAAAAGGTCATATCAAATCCCTCTACTCTATTTGAAGCAAATAAAAACGGTTCCACAGCAGGAGTTACTGTTTAAAAAAGTGCATGCTTTATACAAGTTGTATCCCTTCCGTCTTAGACAAAATTACATATTTCTTAAACATTGGTTTTAAAAAACAGCGTCCAAAGGATAAAAAGAATAAGCAGGCCATTAATACATGTATTTGTGAACAGCTCAGACTTAATCCACAATTACAGTTCCCTTCAGCATCTCAAATATTTAACTGTCTCCCTGCCAGTGCAAAACCCGATTCTGTCTCATGCAGAATTTAAAACTTGCCAGCCACAATGTGGGGTTGGGTATATGGGACAGATAGGGAAATGAACTGCCATTTTTCTACGAGTCTATCAGAAGGGAGGTACAGTCCTTATCACTCAGGTAGTCCAAATCTCTCCTCATTGACCCCTCAACACCTCTTTCTTTTTATTCTATTTTTCATATTGATAGAGGACTGTCCTATTTGAATTCCTTTATGCTAAAATATTGTACAAATGTTTGTTACCATTCCCTAACTCATCCTGCCAATATTGTTTATTGCAGATTTCTTTAGCACACATTTATTTCACTCGATGTTATCATTTTCTGCCAAAAACGAAGGCTTAAAGAAGATCTAATGGTGTTCCAGGTATGCAGCTTAGTTTCAATTCTTAGAGCTTGGATCATAATATGGAAGGGCAGCTCCAACATATTTTTAAAACATTTACCCTCCAAATTTCCCTAGTCATACCTTGATTCTAGGCTTAACAGCTTTGTCCTATATAAGAGCTGTGGTGGCCCCATAGTTCTGGAGGCCAATTGGATGGTTTCGTTTGAGGGTCCCACAAGGTCTATTTCTTAAGCCCACCCACCTCGACATCCCTCTTTTTTTTAAATTGTCTAGGTGCAACTTCCATTTCAAATGTCATATCCAGATATTTATCTGAAGGTGCCTCCATCCCAATCATATCCCAGTTGACCACTTATATGGTTTACTTTTTTAACCTAACACCAGTGTATTCGATTTTTCCTTATTAAAATTTAGTTTATTCACTTGACAATAGTTATTGAAAGCATTTGATCTTCTTTGAAAGCTTACCTGTGTCCTACATCCAAGACAACTAGCACATCAACGTAAAATAAACATGCTATATGTCACCCTCCCATACTTGGTGAGAATGAATGAGTAGCCTGTAAATTGCCGGTAGGTCTGCAAGGTAGAACACAAAGATGGTGGAGGCCAACAACACTATTGATCAGATGTCAACACCTCAAAAGGGATAGTATCTGATTTGCCTAAGGGAAACTGTTTTACTGGGAACTGCTTCCCATGGGGAAATTGTGTCAGACAGCATCGGGGAAGCAAATAGTGGTCTCAGGGACTACTGTCTGCTACCCTCAATGTCTTCTCAAATAGGATTTTTTTTTAAATAGAAAAAAAAAGCAATACTTGTCTTTTTAATGGACACACGCTGCTTTAAAAAATGTTTTCCGTTTGGGAAAGCTAAGGCAAGGATGTTGTTCTACTCTTGATTGATGGCCATCATCTCTGCATTCACAAGCATTCATAGTGGGCCACGAATTGTGACATACCTAAGTAATATTCAGTAAAGAGGTTGGTTTGCATCTCTCTCCAAACAGACATTAGTAAAGCAACCTATTAGATCATAGATCACATAGCAAATTGATAGGCAGGTCGCAAAAAGTTGATGTGAAAATTGCACCCGTTATCTGCAATCTGCATTTATATACATCTGCCCCATAGCATTGTTTGTCTTATTGCATGTTTTGTAGTCGTCCAACAAGGTCTGAAAAAGGCTTATTTCTTCAGTGATGACTATCTGGTTGTTTACCAAGTAAAGGTTTATTATTTGCTGACAGTGCCAACTCCAGTTCTGTGCCGATAACATTGGCGAGAAATGGCATTTTTTCCCCAACCCAACCCTCATAATTTGGTATAAAATAATTTGCGATACAGCTGGAGTTCAAGAGAGAATCTGGACAATACTTTTATAAAATTTGAAAGTAGCAAATCAGTGCTCTAGGATAATGGGATCATGCCAGTCTTTATTATTGCACTTTAAATTCACTTTCACAATAGAGGCGGGGAAAATATGTTTGACTTTGAACAAGTCTGCCGGTATTTTGTCTGGGACAAAGGTACACTGGATCTGGGAGAATTAAGGCAAAGTAAGATCTCTCTAGGTGACAGCACAATATCTGCTCTTAAGGAAGTCCAATGTGCAGAGCCATTCTACACCAAATGCTCAAAAATTTCTTCCACATGTGATCTAAGTCCACCAACAGAACATACGCTGAGATTCATTCGCACACACAAATCACAACAAAATGTATCATACAATGATAGTAGAAGTGTTATATAAATCATGACCATCCTCAATAAAAGGCTAGCTATGTCCATAGAATAACTAAACATTTCAGAGAATGTGCCATGTCATTTTTACTGTTCTGATTCTAATGGATGTGCAGTTATTCCAAACATTGCTAATCATTTGTCCTGAGTAAGGGTTTGTCTGAAAATCAAAAAGCCAAAAGAGGAACCTTGCAGTTTGTCATGTAAGAAATACATAAATTAAGGGTGTGCGATGTTGTATAATTTTTTCCCTAAAATTATTTGAAATATTGTGAATTTACCTAAAATTATGCATACAATATGTGAAATTCTCTTTGGGGGAGCTTAAATGAAAATTCACTGCATGGGTATGCCTTGTGTTTGAATGTAATTTGACACACTAGCAAGTGGACTGATTTGCAGAGAAGAAGGCTCTTGCGACTTATTTTCTGGTCAAACCTGCCTCTCGCTATTTTTCGCCTCAAACATTACTCTCCAGCAAACAATTGTGCAAATTATTTTGTTGGCGTTATTTGCAACATTTCACGTATTTTGATTAATGCGAAAGTGTGTGAATTATGCAAATTATGTGAGCGTAATGAGAATTTAGCACTGGTTTAGATACAAAGGTATGTGGTTGCCTACATAAACACTAACAGTCTGCCAATTGCTCCTTATGATCTGGCAGCTAGAGAGGCTGATATTAATTCCTTCAAAAATATCTTCTTTCAGAAAGTAGATCTCAATTAATGGGTTCCTATAACCGAGTCCAGGTTTAGACAGCAATTTTCAGTAACAGTTGAATGGTGTAGGAGTTCATGAAGCAAATCAATTAATTAACACAGGTCACGTGAGAGGATGATGAAGATTCCTTACTTCCTAAATTAATGACAAATCTTCCATACTGCAACATACTTTCACTAGCTGTTGTATTTCAGGTTGACTTATAGCTAATGATTGTGCCTTAATTTTCCTTAATTACCTTTTGGGTTAAAATAAAGCATAGGGAAATAAAGAGGGATAAAGAGAGGGGAGACAGAGTTACAATAGACATTTTCCTATGCCTCTTTAGGTTCACTTCAGTACCTAATATTGTAACCTATGCAAAGAGTGCTCATTTATGAAGTCAAATCTACACTAACTCTTACTAAAACATAATTGTACACTATGTACTCAGTATCATTTTGCCTGCAAATAATAGAAATACTGTTTTCTCAAAGTCAGAAGGTTTGCATTATTTA
Source organism: Pleurodeles waltl (assembly GCF_031143425.1). NCBI lineage: Eukaryota > Metazoa > Chordata > Amphibia > Caudata > Salamandridae > Pleurodeles > Pleurodeles waltl. The sequence continues at coordinate 1,119,197,822 of NC_090447.1, forward strand.
CTTTTTACTTCACCACTGAAATCAATTTTGATATGAATAAATTATGAGCAGCTGAAAAATGAAAGAAAAAGATTCTAAAATTGTGTGCTGTTGAAAGTAAGCTTTCAAGCTGCAGTCAAGACAATACCAGTGGCCCAAAGCCTAGATGTAGGCAGCATATATTTTTCAAAAAGAATATATTCTTATTATCTATTCATGCGATAGGAAGAATGTGTTTAATACGCCAATGCACGAGCTGCAGAGAGTTGTAGTCTGTTCTCTAATAGTTTTTACTGCATTCCTTTACATAAAATGGTAAGCTATTATCTCAGATGTAGCTGATTTCCTTTCATAATCAATAATCACAGTTTTGAATAACAAACACAAAATAATCTCATATTAAATTAACTTATTAACTTTATTTTACAAGATCTAGTGTTCTTTTATATACAAGTTTCCAGTATCTAGTGCTCATAGTGACTTCTGTGCATCCAAAGTAATACATATGTTGAAGTGGTGAATTTGTATGTAGGTGACTATCTAATTGCAACCACTATAACATGTAGAAATCAGCTTGAATCCTATTTGAATTCTATATCTATGGTGGCCAACTATTACATTCTTTTGTCAAAATTCTCAGAATTTATATAGTTCTATAGGTCCTGATCTTCAGCTTTTGAAGGGGATGTTGGCATATGTTTTATCCTTCAAGAACAAATGCTGTTTTGGAACTTTCTTCATGGCAGTAGGGTGAATAGCAATGCAGTCCTCTTGATTTGACCAGTTTTGTCTGGAATGAACATAAGGCATGTCAGTGTCCCTCCTTATTGTGATCGGAGGTTGTCTCTCTGCTACTGAAAATCATTCCAGGGGGGTGAACCTAGTTGCCATTGATGTGGGAAGTAATGTCTTTGACATGAGTAGTCATATGACTACTACCCAAAATGAATATATAATGTTCATAGCAATCAATAGCCCAGTGTCCTGGCATCCCACATCAGTCCTGAATATACAACATTCAAATCCTTGCATGGGTGACTAAGACTTTCATCCTTCTGAAGGATCAAACTGAGCACCATTGAGAAGGGTCATCATAACAGCTATAGTTTCAGATATTGCAAGACTCAACAATAAGCAGAGTGTGCTTGATATCTATCTATCTATCTCTTATTATTATAATTAATATTAGCCTTGGCCCTCTTTGCAGGGTCATATGCAAACTTTTTCTTTTCACCCCTCCTGTTTTCTGATGCCATTTCTGTTGGACTTTAGGACTCTCTGCACTATACCACTGCTAATCAGTGCTAAAGGTGCACATGCTATTGTCTGTAAACATGGTAAAAATGGAGTACGTCCAATTGGCACTTTTAATTTACCTGTAAGTCCCCAGTAAAGCGGCACTGCATGTACCCAGGGCCTGTTTTGAATTCCTGCTAGTGGGCCTGCAGGGCTATTTGTGCCACCAACTTAAGTAGACTTTCAAACATGTGCATTGTACTTAAAAGGTGGACATGTACTTTTGGGTTTTACATATCCTGGTGGTGAAAAACTCTCAAATTTGTTTTTCTCTACCTATCCCATAGGATAATATTGGGTTACAATAATACACTTAAAAAGTGATAACTCCTTGTAGAGAGAACAAGTTATATTTGGTGTCTGAGGAATTGTAATTTAATACCCTCTTTAATGGTGAAGTCGGATCTTAAGTCACAATTCGGAAAATGCCATTTTTAGAAAGCTAACATTTTTTGCCTAACCAATTGGTGCCTGCAGTCTGTTCTTGGGTCACTTGACTAGGTGTAATTGGCAGCTGGCCTTCATGTATTCCTCACCAGACAGAATCATATGAGAGAGTCTGAGTGTTGGCAGGATGGACTATCCTGGCTTAATGTGGAGGCAGAGCTGTCACCTACTACAGTCACACTTCAAAGGCACTGGCTCACACACAAAGGAGTTCACAATAGCCTATTGTGCCACCTGACAGACTGGGACCAGGGCATGGAGTCAGGAAATTCCAGACATCTCAGTTGGAGGAAACTCCAGGGATTTTTCCCACTTTAAAATGGGCTCCATACATACAAAGAAGACCATCAAACCACCCACTCTTAAGATCACTTCTGGACCTTTGGAAGGCCAGAAGAAGGACTGTCCATCTGCTCAGCTGCTCTGCTGCATGAAGGACTGCCCAGCTGCTCTACTGCTCTGCTGTGGAGAAAGAAGGACTGGACCTATGCCTTGAACCCAGAACCACCAGAGTGACTCTAAGGGCTTCAACACCCTTGAACCATGTACCTGGACTCTCCCTGCTGTGAGTCCTAACCCCCCAAGTGGTGCCTCCCCAGTCTTGGACCCATGGAAGTGGGGATAAAGGTGTTCTGCTAGCCCAGCTTTTGTCCACATCAGAACCAACACAGTGAGATGCAGTCAGATGCGTCCCTTGCAGCTCATCATCAGAACCAGACACAATGCGACATAACGACGCAGGATCTTGCATTGCAGTCCTTGCAGCTTCCCCTCCAAACAAACGCATTGTGATGCAACTCAACCCAGTCCTCACCTCGCAGCCAACGCTTCTCATTGGATTTGGTGCAGTGTGGCTCAATTTGATGCAGGACCCTGCATTGCTCTTCAGAACCGCCACTGTGCGGCACAACATCCTGCATCCAGGATATAAGGTACACTTCTCAGCGGCCCTAATGTGGTCCCTGTATCCATCTTGTGCTCCATCATGGTTTGCCTGAAATTTTGACTTTGTCCTGATCCAGCACGGCCAGATAAACACAGTTGGCACTTTGTGCTTCTAGGTGCTATTTGTACCTAAAACATTAAAAAATCAATCTCCGGTTCTACTGATTAGAATTTTGTCATTTTGGTGTCAAATAATTTATTAAATTGTATTCTATTTTCCTAAATTAGTGTGTGATTATTCTTGTGTTATGTTTTCACTTTATTGCTGTCTGTGGGCTGCAGAAATACTTTGCAAAACTTTGAACATTGCCTCTAAGTTAAGCCTGAGTGCTTTTGTTCTAAACTACCAGAGTGTGAAGCACAGGTTAATTTCGTGACTTTTGGTATCTCATCCTGAGAAGGTTTGAAGCTGCTGCTTGGGTAGGTTTTCACCCTTTCAACCAACATCCCAATTCCTCATAATAATGATAATAATAATAATAATAATAATAATAATAATAATAATAATAATAGTTGGTATTGTTATTATTATTCTTATAATTATTATAATTATAATTATTATTGTTGTTGTTATTACTTTTGTTTGTTTGTTTGTTTGTTTATCTGTGTACACAGAGCTCAAAATCACATTACATACAGAATTCATGATAAGGATTAAAAGGTTTAAGAAAACTGCTGTCACATCCATTGCTTAGAGCTGGATGGAAGGATCTTTACATAGGGAAGGTAAATAAGATGTCAAGGTAAATCTCATCCTGAGAAGGGCTATGGCTGCTGCTTGGGTAGGTTTTCACCCCTTCAACCAACATCCCAATTTCTCATATTATTAATAATAATAATAATAATAATAATAATAATAATAATAATAATAATAAGAAGAAGAAGAAGAAGAAGAAGAACAAAAATAATAATAATCATCATAATAATAATAATAATAACAACAACAACAATGATAATAATAGTTGTTATTGTTATTGTTATTATAATAATTATTATAATAATTATTATTGTTGTTATTACTTTTGTTTGTTTGTTTGTTTATCTGTGTACATGGAGCTAAAAATCACATTACATACAGAATTCATGATGAGGATTAAAAAGTTTAAGAAAATTGCTGTCGCATTCATTGCTTAGAGCTGGATGGAAGGATCTTTACATAGGGAAGGTAAGTAAGATGTCAAGGTAAATGAAGCTACATAAGTTTGAAACTTACTCCTCAAATAAAGTGGGTCAGTACAGATAAAACATGTTTTACAGAATACTACGTTTATGAATTGAGAGCTATGGTAGCATTTCCAAGAGAGGTTTAATTTGAGACCTTGGATGAGGTATGAGGAGCAGACAAGCTGCAGGGTTTTGAATCACCCAAAGTGTCAGAATAGGATGCTTACATAGGCCAAAGGGGGAAGCCTTGCGACTATCAAGATCAGCTACAATAGTCACCTGGAGTAGAGGTTGTTTTCCCTCCAGAAGCAGATAGAATAGAATTTTCTTCACAATCATATAAAGTGAAAAGCATGTGCCTATCACGTTTTCGACATTGGGGGTTAAAGATAACTTTGCACAAATAGGTACCCTAAGATTCCACTGCACATCTTCAGGAACAAGGGTAAAATCTGACTTGGGGTCCACCACAGAGGGAACCATCCCCTTGGTTAGTTTGGTAAAACTAGAACCACTGTTATTTCTGAAGTAAGGTTTAGTATATGTAGTCATCAATGGTACTGTCGGAGAAAGACAATTCTGGAGGCAAAAATACAGAGCAAGAGTTGTATCCATTCCATTGAAATCACAGCTGGCATTCGTTGGCATAAATGAAACAAGTAAAACCAATGGATCTGATTAATGTTGTTGGGGGCTACATAAGCTTTAAAGAGTGCCAGTTTTGACAAGGAGCCCTGGGGTATTAATGAGGTGAGCGCCCTAAACTGGCAATGGAAAGGAGAGAGCTATTAGGCCAGAAAGAGGTCATTAAGGAAGGATTTCAGAAATTCAGTCGCGTTGGACCTGATTGCTGTTTGGATAGATGTGATAGGATGATGCCATAGTCAGCAGAATCAAAAGCTGCCAAGAGATCTCGAAAGATCATTGCGATTGTACTGATGTTTGAACTAATGAAACTCACACCTTTCCCTCCAGAAGATCAAAAAATTTTCATCAACATCAATTGTCAGTTTATCACGCTTACAAGAAAGCTTTGGACGTGAGTTGACCGTAAAGCGAAGGGAAAGACAGATAGATGGAAAGCAAAAACAACAAAAATAAAGAGTGCTAGAAGCTTTTCTTATTTAATGTCGTCTAAAAAAAATTCTACGTGAAACATTAATTTTACTAAGAAACAATCTATTCATACATAATTAAAACACATTTACATTCGGTACTTGTTTTTTTTTAAAGATGTTTTTTATTGAGTCAAATACAAGAACATTAACTTAACATAACATTAACTTAAAGAATATTTTACTTATAAATGAATATTAAACACGTAAATGAATTAGGCATATACAACAATATAGTATCAAAGACTCCAAGTTTCAATAAAGAAAGAAGAAAGAGAGAGGGAGAGGGAGAAGAGCTATAGAGATAGAAAAGGGAATCAAGTGATAGCCATGGGGAGAGAGAGGTAATAGACATTAGTTACAGTGAATGTAAGATGAAGTAAGTATATATAAGAAGAAAAACAGGAAATATATTGACATTTTCTAAAAAGGAGGATAAAAATGAATTTCCTTCGCAGTGCGTGAGAGATAGTTACTTAATGGCAACCATAGCTGATGACGTTTGAAGAAAGTTCCTGTTGAATCAAGCTTGTAGCTGTCAAGTCTATGATGATAATATACAGAATTCCACCACTGATTAAGAGTAATGTTCTCCGAAGATTCCCAGTTAGAAGTAATAATAGAGATTGCAATAGAAAGCAAAACGTCCAACAATTTTCCAAGAGGCCTGAATGAACTCCAGATATCGTGTATACCACCCAAAAACAGTAATTCATATGACATTGGTAAGGAGATCTGAGCTATTGCTGAAATGCGAAACCACATTGAGGACCAAAAAGTAGATAGGGATGGACAAGAAAAAAACATGTGAAAGTTAGTACCCTGCTGAGTGTGGAAGCGCCAACAATTGCCATTTTGTGCAAGTTTGAGTTTGTAAAGGCATACAGGAGTGTAGAAAAGTCTATTATAAAAAAAATATAGGGTCTGTGTGAGGTTTGCAGTGCGTGCAGTGGAATTTATCTTGTACCATATTCTATACCATAAAAAAGTTGGCCAAACAACACCAAGATCTGATTCTCACAATGTCTCAGTAGGTGATTTGAGTTTAGGCGAAACAGACGCTCTTAAAAGTTTATAAATTCCAGCTGCCCTAGGATAATTAGAAGTTATGATCGGGTGTGGAGATGATGCAAGAGAAGAATGATTATGATATATAAGTTTATTGAGGGCCTCTTGGACTAGAGTAGAAAGAATGATATATTGGGATTTCATGCGAATAGGGAGATTATAAATTGCTGAGAAAGTAGTAAAAGGGATGAGAGAGTCTTTATGATATAATTGGGAAATGAGAAGAATACCTTTAGTCATCCAAGCCTTCCAACACAAGGTTTTATCTTGTTTCCTAAGCGAACTATTGTGCCAAATAGGATTGTTAAAGAATTGATTAATGTGGGTAAGATGCAAAATAAAAAAAGGTTTCAGTAAGTTGACTGAATGGGAGATAGTGCTGGGCAACCAGAATCTTGGGGGGTTAGACATAAATATAATGTGTTTATGGGAAAAGGGAGAAATAAATGTTTCTTCCAAAGAGAACCATAGCTTTTGAAGGGGATCATTGAGTGTAGATAAATAGGGATGTATTAGCTTAATGCCAAAAGATTTGTGATAAGTTACAAAGTCAGGAAAATTAACTCCACCTTGTACTTTAGGAAGTTTTAATTTCGAGAGAGAGATTCAGGATTGTTTACCGTTCCACAGGAACTTGGATAGAGTTTTATCAATTGAACTAAAAAATAATTTAGGTATCTTAAAAGGAAGCATCATAAGGAAGAAGTTAATGATGGAGAGATACATCATCTTAATGGTGTCCAAGCGGCCCCACCACGTGAGATATAACGGAGACCATTTCTGTGTGAGATCTACAAGCTTTGCAGATAAGATTTCTAAATTAGTCTTTAATGTATCCTTGAGAGTAGTGCAGTACCATACCCCCAGGCATTTAATCTTAGAAGAATTCCAAGATAATCCTGCATCAAGGAATACAGAGCCAGTGCAATGAGCATTAAGTGGTAAGACCACTGTTTTGTCTATATTAAGTTTATAGCCAGATACACAAGAATATAAGTTGAGCTCATGCAGGAATGCAGGAAGAGAAGTGTCAGGGTGAGACATAAACAAAAGAATATCATAAGCATATGCCATAAATTTGATGTGTGCATTACTAATTTGAAACCCCGTAAATTGTTCTGACGTTTTTAATTGGTATAGAAAAGGTTAGAGAGCCAAAATAAATACTAAAGGAGTTTATGGGCATCCCTGATGAGTACCCCTTTTTAGAGCGAAAAAAGGAGATCGGATACCATTTGTTATAACCAAGGAACATGGTGAGGAATAAAGAATGGCTATAAAATGTCCGAATTTAGTACCTAGTCCATGCCATTCCAATGCCTTCGACAACAAACCCCAGTAGACCCTATCGAAGGCCTTTTCCGCATCCAGTGATAAAGCTGCCAGAGGAATCTTAAGTTTAGATGCCTTGTTAATAATATTTTTAAAAGTATGGGAATTATCTGCTACATTTCTATTAGGGATAAAACCAGATTGATGAGAATCAATAAGGTCAGCATATGGGAGTAAACGGAGAGCTAAAACTTTGGCATAGAGTTTACAATCAGTATTAATTAAAGATATGGGTCTATAATTTTTACAGTCAGTCTCATCCCGATCTTTTTGGGGAATAAGACAAATCATGGCCTCCATAAATGAGCCAGATGCAAAACCTGACATTATAAAGTGATTAAGTAATTGAAAGAGTTTGGGGAAGAGAGACTTAGCAAACTGAATAAGAATTCTACTGTGAAGCCATCTGGACCGGGAGCCTTACACTTGGGGAGAGATTGTAAAGCTGTATATAGTTCGGTAAGTTGTAGGGGTTGGTCTAAAGATGAGAGATCAATCTACAATGGGTCTCTTGGTTTGAGATTAGAGAAATATTGGTTGAGAGATTCAACTGTTGGTATGTGTTCTGGAGTGTACAGGTCCTTATAGTAAGAAGCGAAACACAATGCTATATCTCTATCTATAAAGTGTTTAACACCATTTATTATCTGTGATAGATTTAATAGTTGTTTTTTCTTTTCTTTGTTTCAAATATCGAGCTAGAAGAGAACCAGCTTTATTGTTACCACCATAATATCTGGCATTTATTTTCAGGAGGGTGCTGCATGCTTGTTCAGTGGTGTATTGGTTAAACTCAATTTTAGCTGAGACTAGTGCTTCAAGATATAATTTACTAGTTTTGTGAGTATGGTATTCATGTTCTAGGGACTTTATTTTTGAAGGATGGAAGTCAATTTTTGTTGAGCAGACTTTTTTTTGAGTGAGTGTAACTTATGATGAAATCCATAGAGGCTGCTTTGAATGCATTCCACACAAAATGAAGTGATAGTTGATCACTATCGTTGATGTGGAATTATTCTTCTATAAACTTACTGTAGGAAGCGATAAAAGTAGCATCTGAAAGTAGAGAGTTATTAAACCTCCATGAAGATGTTTTAGAACCATTAAGAAAAAGATCAAAGTCAGTAATCACAGGTGCGTGATCTGAGATCAAAATAGCACATATTTCAGAGTTGACCATATGTCGCAATAAACCTTTTCTCAGAAAGATATAATCAAGCCGAGAATGGGAATGGTGGGTAGGAGAATAAAAAGAGTATTCCAAGAGGTCGGGATTGCATATTCTCCAGGAATCAGAGAGAGAATACTGCAAAAATAAAGTTTTTAAAAGCTTTGTGGGAGGCATGTGGAATGAAACGTGACGTGGAACATCTGTCCAAAAATGGATCGAGAATTTGGTTGCAGTCACCACCTATTAGTAAATTGTTTGAGGAATGTTCAGAGACACTATGTGAAAGATTCGTCTAAAAATATGGATCCGGATGTGTGGGGCCTTATATATTTAGGATAGTAAGAGAAATATTGTCAATTGTAAATGTAACAAGTACCCAGCGACCTTCTGTATCTTGATTCTGTGAAATTATGGTAGGTTTCAGAGATTTATGACAGAGTATAATTACCCCATCTTTGTTTGTGGTGGAAGGGGAGTAGAAAATGTCCCCCACCCATTGTTTTTTAAGCTTAAATGCCTCAGAGTTGTTGAGGTGAGTCTCTTGCAACAAAGCAATGTGGCATTTCAAACAAGCTAGGTGAGATAAGACACGCTGACGTTTAATGTGGTGTTTAAGCCCCTTAACATTCCAAGTAACAGTTCTAAGTTGCATAACAAGAAATATTAATAAACAACTGCTGTAACAAGGAAAAAACTAGGCATATCACTTTTGCAAAAGCAAATAAATGGGAAAGAAACAGGATAGTAAAGAAAAAAAAAAAGAGAAAGATGACCTCCAGAAGTTGTATATACATGGATGTGGCAATACAGGGACTAAAGTCCACGAAAACTAAAGAAGACAAGATAGAAATTGAATACCCCGAAAGGTAGAGGGACAGCGGAGAACCTAAAAAGACAGGAAAGAGTGGCTTCAGCACAAGAAAAGTGATATTGGATATTAAAACATATGAAGGCGAGTTTCATGGAAGAAAACATACAACCGAAAAATGTACCATTCAGGAGACCAAATAACGCAATAACTACAGTAAAGGAGTGTGACATGAAGAACAATAAAAATCAAAGCTTACCAGTGGAGCGTGTGGGAGAACAATTTGGATGGTGAGAAAGGGATACGGTTGGGAAGGGAACATGAGGATTGCACAAAGAACACTATCTAAAAAAAAGAAAAGAAGAAAATAAGAAGATGCAGAGAAGGAAAACCATGGATATAAATACTAAACATAACCATTACTATTAAACTGTCCAGAAAAAAAAGAAAGGACATTAAAGACAAATTAAATTATATCTTCAAGTAATTGCAGATGCTCCTAGTTCCATTGCTTCTGTTTTGTGTTGGTTAATAAAAGTTTGTAGTGTTGAAGGTTTCTCAAACGAGTAAGATTTGTCCTTGAATATAATTTTGAAAAGGCATGGGTGAAGAAGACCACATCGAATATTCAAGGATTTGAGTTGTGGACGTAAGTCCAAAAACTGTTTGCGATGTGCAGATGTAGCAGGAGAGAAGTCTTGTGTGAAAAACACTTTATGACCTGTCCATAGGAAAGAACCCATCTTGTTGGCTTCCGAGAGTATTTGTATCATGTCAGTAAATTGGAGAAAGAGAATAATAATGCCTCTAGGATGTGCACGAGGGCCAGTTGAAGTCTGTGGACCTAAACGATGTGCCCATTGGATAGAGAGGGGAGAGGTAGAAGGCAAGCAAAGAATTAAAGGTATTGCTGTTAGAAGGAATGCAATCATGTTAGAGCCTTCCAAACCTTCTGGAATCCCCAAAAGGAGAAGATTATTTCTCCTATTTCTATTTTCTAAGTTTTCAGTAAGCCTTTTAAGTTGAGCTATGTCCTTGGAGATCTAAGAATTGACAGTGTTACAATCTTCAAGGTTACTGACTTTCTGTTCCAGAGTACTATTTTGTTGTTCGTGTTGGGACCATTGCTCCTCAATACGTTGCAAAGAGGCATTAGTGTCCATCATAAAGGGCTTTAATGCATGAAATTCCTCCATGACATCATCTAGAGTAAGATGTGTAGGTGATTTTGAAGGAGAATCAAGGTCTTTTTTTGGGCGCTTGACGGAGGATGTGTTAGATGGTTTTTTCGCAATTGCGCCAGCAGCATGAGATGAAGTGGCGCTCTCCTTTAAAAAGACTGTAGCACTATCCATTATTAAAACTGATAGTAGAGAAAATTTAGTTATATGTGTGCGCACCACTCAAAGAGGATTATTAGATTTGGAGGAAGATGATGACCGGCTGCTCTGAGAATTATGTGGTCTCCCCATAAAAGCCAGCAGCAATTTGGTAATAGGGAGCCAGCAATGTGAGGTGTTGATGAAATTATATTACGATGAGAAGCTGCTGCAAGAAGTTTCCAACAACAGAGCAAAATATAATAAAAAATATATAAATAGAAAATCCTAAATTATTCTCTCATAACAGGCATGACAGAATACCACAAGAGGAAAGCACTTTACTGCACATAGTCAAACAATTGGTGGCTAGTTTTAAGGGAACCTTCTGAAAAGGAAAAATCCCCTCCTCAAAGGAAAGCATTTACCATGTTATGAAGAGCAATTTGAAAGAGTTCCTTGACAACAAGAGCTGCCAGTGAATACTGAAAGTTGAAAACCTCAGCTAAATGTGTTTGAAGAGAGGGGTCAAAAGTTCAGCTGAATGTCAGAAGGTAATAAATATTCCATTGCAGAGGAAATTAGATTTGTAGAATGACATTCAGGCAAGCAGTTAAAAGTGAAATAGAAACATCTCTGTGAAAGTTTAGGTTTGTGCAGAGGCTTATGGAGTGGAACGCAAATGCGCAGATAAATAATTACCTAAGGCTCTCACATGAAGTCTCTGAAATGACTTCAAAACTCAATGTCTCTGTAAGATAAAGGCATATTTATGCAGCAGCAGAGCTCCAGTGCTAAAAAATGCTGAAGAATTAATCATTTTAATGTGAAAACATCTCCTTCTTTTCAGGAAGTGCTGAAGCCTCACAGAGCTATAAAGAGCAGTGGTCATCTTGCGTGACCTCCAGCCACGCCCCCCAGGTACTTGTTTTTGATCACGAAAGAAATGTTACATTATAAAAAAAAGTCTAATGTATTATAATATTTACTTCTGTCATGAAATTATTTTTTAGATTAATAAATGAATGTGGAATAGTAAAATGGCAAAAAGAAAAAAAATGCATTGAAGTTCTTTAGACTTGGCTTTCAAGCCATGATCCAGATAAGACTGTGCCTTGGCACCTCTGAACTGCTCCACGGTCAGTCGATATTTGATGGAATCGCTCGGTCTTCTTTTTTAAAACCCTGGAATATCCATGGTTATTTTATTATAAAAGTTATGCTCATGTTGCATTTTTGTTTCTTTTTCCACTTTTTGAGAAGTGGTATTTTACTTTGATATTTGATGTACCCAATGATCACATCACGTTGCGCCTCAGCTAGGGGAATGCTTTACTTACTGGCATACACAAGGTACATGTGTCTTCTTTGAATGGTGCCTACGCGCCTCGGAATGGCTGGTTTCTGCAGTGAAATGCTTCTGCCACATCATCCAGTCCTCCGTACCCAAAAATGGCTTCCTGGGAGAACCAAAATGGCCTGAAACACACACAAACAATACAGTGCACCTTCTGATACTGAAATATGTATCACAAAATTAACCACCTGAGATGGAAGCCACTCTTAACCAGCTCTGACTCCATGCTCCTGGTACTGCATCAGTTCAATAAACAAAGAACCGTCCACAGTCATGTTTTTGAAGCCTTCAACCCCCACAGTTCGGATGTTTTCTCCACTGTGAAGCCTTACTTGGACTGTAACGAGTTATTTAAAAACACAAAAAGATAAATGTAGCTGAATCTCTATTGCGCCCAATTGTTTTATACACACAAAAATGTACTCAGCAGGCAGCATTCTGGGTCCATCTTCTTGTGAGCTTGGCATAACAAGGTATGGATTTGATTGTTTTCTTTTTAAAATGTATTGCATTTTGGTCACATTACATAAATCATAGTGTCATACTCAACAAAGGTCAAGATGTAGAAGAACCGTTACAGGATAAAAAAAAAAATCTTTTGACTCCATTGCTCTTAACCCATCGGTTTTTCTCATTATCAATGCATGGGCACCCTGCTTCCTTTTGGTAGCATTTTATAAGATCAAATCAGAGATAATAACTTCCCGTGCACAGAAACACACTCTATTCTCTTTGCTTGTCTAAACAAGCATTGGCAAAGCCAATAGATTGTGCCTATGCGAGAGCTATTGGCTTTAGCAATGTGTTTTAACAATGTTGCATAGCAGTGTGGCTACAGTTCAGCATGGCTAAATGTTAGTGGTGTGGTGTGGTGTGAATGATGTAGATTTGGATAGATTATAGTGGGGTAGATTGGAAGCAATAGATTTGGGTACATTGGAGTGAGGTAGATTGGGGTACATTGTACTGGGGTAGATTGAAGTGGGGTAGACTGGAGTGGAGTGGGGTAGAATGGAGTTGTGTGGGGTGGAATGGAGCGAGGTAGATTCGGGTAGATTGGAGTGGAGGGGAGTAGAGTGGAGTGGTGAAGATTGGAGTGGAGTAAGGTAGAATGAAGTAAAGTGAAGTGGGGTAGATTGAAGTGTAGTAGGGTAGATTAGGGTGAAGTGCAATAGATTGGAATGTAGTGAGTTGGGTAGATTGTGATATATTCTGAAATATCAGCACAGTTCATTTGCAGACTTATTTTTTGTTGTGTGCTAGCAAAACCTCTGCCTTCGAATGAACAGTAAATGTGACAAGATGAGAACAAGATTTAAAGGTCTGTTTACAGAAAGCAAGCACTCTGAAGAATACAGTAAATAGACAATGCTCCATGTGAGGGATTCTGGGCAGCATAAAACAAATAAAGCCAGCAAATTGAAAGTAAGCAAATATGAGTGCCAAAACATAAAGCCAATGGTAAGAAATGGGAGGAATGCATTCCCAGGGAAGCTTTCAGAATGCTCACAAGAAGTCATTAGCAAACCTGAAAGCTGCACTCTCTGGTAGGCTTTGACCTAAAAATGACATTAGCTGCAAGAACAACAGGGTAATGTATGTAATGCTTGAATTAATCTCAGTCACTGGCAATTGCTCAGGGCCGCATCCCTGATTTTCATCCACCATGACACTCTAAATTAAGGTATGCCTAATGCAAATCATTACCGACCTTGCTCCTCAAGGAAACAGTTTTGAACTGACAGGCAAGCCGTACTCTAGAAGGAATCACAAGCAACCCCATACTAGTTTCGCCACCATTCAGAGCTCCCTGTTAATTCAGCTTGAAGATGACAGGGTCAGAATTAACAATTTCATTGGTATCTCTCACTGCATGGATGAGGATTATGAGTTAAAGTCCCTGAAATAGCAAATATCCTGCAAGACCCAGAATTCCAGGTCTTTTAGCACTGGTTTTTCCTGATGCTAGGGAGTTTAGAGATGATAAGTATCACCTGTTTTAAACAGATGATAAATATATGTGTGGAGGGGATAGGAGAGTGTCTGGGGATGGTAAGATGTAGCATCCACTGCAGGAATCTTGTCTGCTTCCCATTGTGCCAGAAATGGTGGAAAGGGCTTGGTATGTCACTCCGTCTACAGCTCTTGGCCTCTCCTAACCGTGCTTTTACCCATAATGGATCAACACCAAGTTTCAGTGAGTCCGGAACCTGTCATTTTGGGCTTGGAAACACTGAACCACTCAGAGTTGCCTGAAGTGCTCTTACCCCACCCCACTTTATCACCCCCTAAGGTTACCACTTTGGGCAAATTAGAGGAAATCCATCTTGAAGAGGAATCTTTAGAGATTCAAAAGAATGGATTTGTTTTGTTGTCCCATTTAGTGTCTTTTTAGCACTTATTAACTGAAACTCCCCTCTGCTGTTGCCAACGGCAGGACTAATGTTATCTCTGGGGAGGTGGAGTTAATGGTGATTACATGTGGAGCCCTAAGGATTCCCTGAGAAATGAAAAGTTGCCAGAAGAGGAGTTACCAGGGGATTCAGTATTTCTAGGCCTGACTCCCCAAGTAAATCCTCATCTTTCATGGAATTTTGCCTGGCTATTTCATCTTCTGTGAGCAGTTTGAATCCCTTTGTGAAACTTACTGTTCCCATGTAGTTACAGTAGGCATTGTAATTTCAATAGGGCTAGTAACTGATATACCGAGCCCATCTAAATTATAATGGAGGCCTAAAATATATTATACGTGAGCCTCCACTACCTGCATTGTCGTTTGCTTTAGATGAGTGCTACCAACACTACTTCTAAGCTCTATCTATGAAATTGAATGTCAGAGAGTCTGTATATAAATGGGTCAGTGATCAGGATAAATTCACCACCTAGTACAATGATCTTCGGGCCTATGCCTAACACCTTTCAAGATAATCCTTAGACGCAGAAAATACACTGGAGATACGTGTGTCTCTGCTCTTTATGGAGAGTTTCTTCTGAATTGAGCTCCTTACTCTAGTACACTTCCAGGGCTTTAAAATATATGGGATTAGCATCATGGATTTGCATGGTCAAAGGTATTTTACTGAATGGAGTCCTGTGGCTTTTATCTACATGAAACAATGAAGAGATCCTCAATAGGTATTGAAAATAATTTCTACATCTACCCACATCTATTTATTTGAGGAGAGTGAAAATGTGCTGGTTGTAAATCTGATTCCTTATTTATAGATTTTGAATCACACTATACCTGGATCATTAGTAAGGCAGCAACCGTTCCTCTATTCAAATGTACCCGTGGTAAAATACATGTCTCTTATAAGTTCATATGTTGGAATAAACTTTAATAGTGTGATACTATAAGCAGACTTCAAGATGAAGAAATGTGCTCCATTATGTGAGAAAGGAAGTTATGAGGATTGAAGAGATGATAGTAAAAGTTAGGGGAGAAGGGATAAAGATCAGGTTGGGTAAAGAAGTTAACTCTTAGTGTTGGAGGATGGAGCTGAGGAAAAAATCATTTCAATAATTGATGCAGAGAAATGGGTTGTGCATAAGAGCAGTAGACTGAAGGACCATTAAGAAGGGAAGAAGGAGGTGGATAAACTCAAGAGGGAAATTCAAGTACCATTAAGATAGAGGAAAGCATGTTTATGTGAAAAAGAGTGTTTTTAACCAAATAAAACACAATGTTAATTTTCCCACTGAATATGAACCCTGCCAAAACACCAACTCACAAAGTGGATAGACCTCTCAAAATAATGGGCTCTGTGTTTCTTTTGTTGAATTGAACATTGTGTGGGGTACTGCCTGCTCCTGTGCATTTGACTTCTAGTGGCCAGTGGAAGAAAGTCTTTTTTTGGCAAAAATGCTTTCATGCTGTTCTTGACTTGACCCTTCCACCTGTAGCAAAGGAGACAGCAAAAGAGTGATGAATGGAGGTACCTGAATTACCATTGATAGATAGTCACGTTAGGTGCAATGCCACTGTTTTAGCTATTCTGTGCCACTGCAGAAGAGGATTAGCCAAATGCACATCTGCCTACTTCCAGCTTCCATTAGAATAGTTCAGCACAAACTGCTACTTCATTTGCACATTGAACAAGAAACAAACAACCTCACACCACTTCTGGCACTTATGTGTTTTATCAATGAGGTGTAGGGTGACTTCATTTGTTTCTGTGACAAGGAAACCCCTTCATTATGCACTCAATTTGTGTGACTCAATAAGCAAAAAGAAGAGGTGTGAGCTCCTATGCTACAACGAGAAGGTGACCCAGTTCATGTATGTTCACACAACTTGGGCACTCAAAAAGTCAGACAGAAGCATGTATATTGGTGCAGTAGTCCTAGAGCTGAGTAAGTGATAGCAAAGATATTGTAAGTCTCTGGTCCAAGACAATGTGATTTGCACCCTGAGCACCCTCTGAGAAATGGTGGATTGCTTTGGGAACCAATGTTTGAGCGCCTCATTCCATCTTCAGTTTCCCATTTCCTAGTGTTTTTTGCTAATTTTTACATGTGGGAAACATCAGGTGTGCAATATTTTCACATCAGATGTAATTCCTGATATGCCAGTAGCTCCATTAGCAGCCATATTTGGAACCACTCAGCACTCACAATTTAGCCCTCGCAGTGAGTCATTTAGACCACTAATAAGTGATGAACAGAAGTGCTGAAATTAGTCTTGGTGCATTTTTAGCTCATATGAGCCAATACAGAAGAGGAATAGCCACAGGCAAACCACCTCTTTTGTCCTCTAATAGGTACAGTCCTGCCCGCACAGCTAAGTCACGTCTGCTTTATATGGTAACACACCCAACTCCAGGAGGCAACCAAGCCCAAATCACTTCCTCTGTGTGGTGCACTTTAAGTCCCTACGGTTCAGCAAACAAGGGACACCAGCATGCAGGGTGGCCAAAAGATGATAGATGCAAATTATTGTACTAATCAATCAATCAATGAGGATTTATAAAGTGGGGCAAATCACCATTGAGCATCTTGAGGTGGTGCAGTTGCTAGCTGCTAAGCAGTGCTCTGTTCATTTAAACAGCCAGATCTTGAACCCTATCCTTAAGTTCCAGAGCGATGAGGCAGTCTGAAGAGTAAAGTGGTAGGTTGTTCCAGGCTTTGGCCACCAGTTAAGAGATGGAATGACCCCCGCTGTTGGTTCAACGGATCCGGGGGTGGTCTGTGAGGAAGAGGGAGATGGATCAGAGGTGTCTGGTCAGTAGGTGGAAGGTCATTCGTTTGTTGATGTATGTTAGTCATTCTTTGTCCAGGACTTTGTTTGAATGGGTCAACATCTTGAACTAGCATCTCTTCTGGATCGGAAGCCAGTGTAGCTTCTTGAGTTGCGGAGTGATATGGGTTCATCTAAGGAGATCAAGGATGAGTCTTGCTGAGTTATGTATTTTCTGTAGTCTCTTCAGGAGGTGTCTGGTGATTCCTACATAGAGAGTATTCTTGTAGTCTGGCTTGTTAGTCACGAGAGCCTGAGTGACAGTCCTTCTGATGGTGATTGGGAGTCACCTGAAAATCTTTTGGAGCATGCATAGGGAATGAAAGCAGGCATATGAGACTATGTTTACCTGTTTCAGCAAAGATAACTTGCTGTCCAAGATGATTCCTAGGTTGCAGGGGTGATCTGTCTGGGGTGGAGGGAGGGCCGAGTTCAGCAGGCCACCAAACGTTGTTCCATGGTGAGGTATTGTTCCCAAAGATGAGGACTGTGTTGCGCTTGGGACAGTTGTCCTTCATCCAGTATGGCGATGTTCATAATACCTCTGTGGAAGTTGACTTTGGTGGTGGAGGGGTCTTTTGACAGTGAGAGGATGTGCTAGGTGTCATCGGCAAAGGAGATGATCTTGAGTCTGTGTGATCTCACAGTGTTGGCCGGAAGAGTCATGTACGTGTCGAATGGGGTGGGGCTGAGGGATGATCCTTGTGGGAAATCAGGAGACAGATTATTTGGGTTCTTCCAGTGAGGCATGAAGCAATTTATTTGAGGGTGTCTCCGTGGATTCCAATTTGGTGGAGTCTGTTAACCAAGATATGATGGGAAACGCAGTCGAAGGTGGCTGACAGGTCCAAGACGTTGAGCGCTGCTGCTTTGCCGAAGTCCAGGAGGGCCATGATATGATAAGTGGCTGCGATCAGGGCTGTCTCGGTGCTGTGGTGGGCTCAGATTCAGGATTGAGAGGAGGCTGGGAGGTTTTTGTGTTCCAGATATTCAGTTTAGTTGCTGGTTGATTGCCTTTTTGTGAACCTTCACCGGAAATGGGAACAGGGAGATGGGCCTATAGTTCTTCAGTTCTGCTGGGTGAGTGGATGGTTTCTTCAGGAGGGGCCTCACTTCATCATGTTTCCAGTTCTCAGGGAAGGAGGCTGTCATGATGGAAGCGTTCATGACTTTCTTGAGCGCGTAGCCAATCGTTTTGCTCTTTAGTTTAAAGATGTGGTGGGGACAGGGGTCCATGGCTTTGTGGCTTGAGTTGGGAGAGGATCCCAATGGCTGAACAGGTTTTCAGGGTTTGCGTTAATGGATGTGAGCATGATGATGCTCTCTGCAGCGGGGGTGATGGGGTTTGAAGTTTTTGTAGATGGCTGAAATCTTGTCAAGGAAGAAGTCTGCCAGAGTGTCACACAGGTTTTGGGAGGGGGTGATGTCATTCTCCGTAGCTGCGGGGTTCGAGAACCCCTTCATGATAGTGAAGAGCTCCTTCCTGTGTTGTGTACTCGCTTCTATGCAGTCTGCCAGAGCACTTTTCTTTGTTTCTTTCAGGAAGGAGTGGTACTAGTTGAGTGCTGTCTTGAAGGTGGTATGGTTTCCTGTCTTCTAGTTGCTGGCATTTGTGTTTGGTAGATTTCAGCTCTGAGGTGAACCAGCTGGCTCTCCTGGCAGGTGCTTTGTGTTTGGTCGGCTTGGCAAGGGAGATTGGGTTGGCACAATTTGTGATGCACTGGGAGAAGTTCTTTGCAGCCTTTTCTGGGTCTGATGTTGTGTCTGGGAGGTTGAAGTTGAGATTGTTGTTTCACTGATCTTCTGATATTGTGGGGCTGGGGAGTGAGGTGCCAGTGTTGGTACATCCTGAGATGGTGATTTGTGTGCTATAATGGTCGGTCCAGGTGACCTGTGAGATGTGGGTGTACTTGACTCTGTCCCTGGACATTAAAATTGAGTTGAGTGTGTGTCCTGTAATGTGGGTGGGGTCAGTGACAAGGTGTTTGATGATGATGTTGCTCATGCTTTCTAGGAGATCAGTTGTGTTGGTGTCACCACGGTCATCGAAGGGGAAGCTAAGATCCTTTAGGAAGATGTAATGCTCGGAGTCGATGGCAATTGCAGGGATGAGGTCAGGGACGGTGTTGCAGAAGCTGGGGTGTGGCCCCATTGGTCCTCATGCGAGATGGCTTGTGATGGTGCTTTTTCCATTGGTGTGAAGTTGGAAATTGAGATGCTCCATTATCAGGGTTGAGTCATCTAAGGAGGTACTACAGTGGATGGTATTCTTATAGATGACACAGTCTCCCATCACACCCTGATAAGAAGACTCCATGAAGCTGGCATCAGAGACAAGGCCCTCGACTGGATCCAATCCTACCGGTCTGGTAGAATGCAACAAGTGAGACTCACCCCCTTCATCACAGAACCCACACCCACCACCTGCGGAGTGCTCCAAGGATCCTCCCTCAGACCTACGCTGTTCAACATCTACATAGCCCCGCTAGCCACCATTGTCAGAAGTTACGGAATAAACATAATCTCCTACGCCGACAACACCCAACTCATCCTCTCACTCTCCAACAAACCAGACAAGGCCAGACACAACTTCCACGAAGGCATGAAAGCAGTCGCCAACTGGTTGAGAGACAGCTGCCTTCAACTCAACACAAATAAGACCGAAGTACTCATCCTGTGCCCTCAACCCAATGCATGGAGTGATGCCTGGTGGCCACCCACCCTTTGGAAACCTGTCCACCCCCGCCACCCATGCCCGCAACCTCGGAATCATCCTGGACCCCGACCTCAGCATGAACCATCAGATCAACTCAGTCACCTCCACCTGCTTCCGCATCCTCTGTCTCCAATGCAAGACCTTCAAATGGTTCCCCCTGGAACATAGAAAAACCATCACACTCGCTCTCATCACCAGCAGACTGGACTACGGCAAAACACTCTATGCCGGAATCAACAAAAATCTCACCTGCAAATTGCAAAACATCCAGAATGCCGCCCCCAGACTGATCCTCGACCTACCCCGACACTGCCATATCTCGCAACACCTACGTACACTGCACTGGCTCCCCATAGAGAAAATAATCACTTTCAAGATCCTCACCTATGCAGACAAAGCCCTCCACAACGCTGGACCTTCCAACCTTAACCAGCGAACCTAGCTTCCACGTACCCTACACTCAGCCCACCTCTCTCTCCCAGAAGTACCCTGCATCAGAAAAACCAGAAAAGGAGGACGCTCCTTCTCCTACCTCGCAGCCACCACCTGGAACGCTCTACCCATCCACATCAGTCAAACCACCTCCCTCCCCATCTTCATGAAGGAACTGAAGACATGGCTTTTTTAATCCACCTCCGGTACACGCTACACTCCCCCCCAGTGCCTTGAGACCCCAACGGGTGAGTAGCTGCGCTTTATAAACACTGATTGATTGATTGATTGATGATGGCTATTCCACTTCCATGTGTGTTGATCTGGTCTGGGTGTGTTATCTTGAAGCCTTCAGGTGTGGCAATGCCGATATCTGGCGCGGAGACAGGGTTCAGCCTGGTCTCTGTGAGGAAGACTAATAACTACAAGTAAATTCTCTGAGTGCATTCTACATTATTATTTTTAGCACATCAGTTGTTGAAACATGGTCTTGTTAACCTACAGCAGTGGTCTTCAAACTGTGGGTTGCGACCCCCAGGGGGACCATGGAGTCATCGGAAGGGGGGTGCGCATTCCTCAGCCTCTGCTGCCTCAAATCCAAAACGTCTTTGTTTTGGAAAACGACACCTGTCCGGGGACAGTTAATTTAGATAGTTTAGAAAGCTTCAGCTGAATTGTCATTCAGTGAGTCACCTATTAAGTGAATCAGAGGGAGAGGCAGACATTTAAAGAAGCATTCTTTCCAGGGTGCCTGCTTGACTGAAAGAAATGCAAATATGCACTACCAGTTAATCTGCAAATGTAAATTGTAATCTGTAAATGTAAAGGATGCTTGTGAACCGGTACTGATCGAATCACTGGCAGCTTTGTGATGACAAAGATTTATTCTTTTTGAGTGGTAGTGAAAAGAGTTAACAACTGAACTGTGAAGTGCATGCTTTTAATTGTAATTGTATTTACATTATGTTAACTACCCCCTAAGGAGGTGTTGAAGGGACAGTTATGAAAAACAAAATTATATTAAGTATGGTCTGCATATTACTAAAATCTATATTTTGGAAGCACTATTTTATGGTGAAACATTTTGCATATTTTGTAGTAGTCTATTCTATACTGTGTGTAATGTAAATATAAAATAATGGCTGACATAGTCACAGTGCTTTCTGTCCTCTCCAGTTACACACAGACCTCTGCAGTGCATTAACTAATAGAGGTTTCATAATGCACTGCAGTGCATTTCCCACTTGAGTAGCAACTTTCATTTATTTAGTTTACATTTAAGTTGTTTTATTTTTTATGTAGCTACCTTATGGTGAAAGACATAAAGAAAAACTTACAGAATATTTTGGAGCTTACTTATGAGAGACTTGCTTCACTGAAGCATCTCTTTTTTTAACACTTTTGCAGCAAAAACCTTTCAATCATACCTATGAAATGACGCAAAGCCACCCTATGTGGCTTTGCATGACCCCATAGATATGGAGTGAGGCAAAGCAACACAAGCTGCTGCATTGCCTTACTCTGCACCAAGGAGGCGCCCCATGGGCTTTGTGGTGGCTGTTCTCATGCAACATCCATGGATTTTGACGCTGCCCCAGATTTTCAAAATCACATAAAATGGAGCAGTGCCAAAACCTTACACCTCCCCAGAGCAGACGTAATGTGGAGAAATGTTTTAATTTCTCCTCGTTTTCTCCTCTTTTCATGTGTGTTGCGTTCTGCAGCACACATAGAAAGAGAAAAGTGCCTTGCAGGATTGTTTTTGTGCAGGAAGGTGCTCCTTCCTCCCTACATTGGTGCTAGGCAGCAATTTATGAGCCAGCACGGGGGAAAGGAAAGGAATGCACTGTATTTCTTAAATTGTATCCAGCAGTGTAGCAAGAAGACTTGTGGCGCTGCTCTGACCCAATTCGACATAAATGAGGATCTTTGTTTTTAGCCACACCTTTGACCACTCCACCACACTCACTGTCCTTTGGTTTGCTAAACACTGTTTAATATTATTTCTTCCCAGTAAAAATGATTTGCTGTGGGAACTGGGGACATTTATGATTGTCAATGATGAGGAGTACCAGGTTCTAGAAGTTTTTTTTCTGGAGGGGGTCCTTACGCCTACATTTTTTTGAGAGGAGGCCCCAGCATCAGAAAGTTTGAAGACCTCTGACTAACAGAAAGGGCCTGGCCTGGCAGTTTGTGCTGCACTGTCTTTTTAGGTGGGGGAAGACTGCTTTACAATACTGGCACCCTGAACTAAAAACGGGGACTGCAAGGTACCAGACAGTATCAGTGGATACGATTAGTTCGAGCATATTACTGATGCTTTTGTTTATTTCCTAATAATAATTTAGCCATTTCTCCACCGGTTTAGGCGAAAACTGTAATGTTAAAGTGAGTTTACACTGGTCTGCCCAAAGCCTTAGTCAACAAATTAACACTCTTTGTATTGTCTTAGACAGCCATTGAAAAAGGTGGTCCAAATGACTGACATTTTACTCGTTCCAAGGGGCAGATGTATCTTGCAAAGGAGGGACGTTGCGAATCCTCTTCCAGAAAGCCGGCCGCAATGCGGTTTTCAGTTGGCTGCACAGTTCATTCGACGTTTTAAAAGATATGAATTTAAAAGTTTAGACATCCGATTATTTGCAACTCTGTAAGACCTCATGTTAAATTGTGTTTAAAATAGTGTACATATTCAGGTTCGAGGTTGAAATTCATGACTGGGACTCCGAGTGGGAGGCCACGGAAAGAAACAAAAAAGCACGTTTTCCCTGATGTGAAAATTCACTGAGCAAAATGTCGAGAAGCTTCTTTCAGTTCAGTCTATTTTAAACAAATGAACCTTGACAAAGAAAAAATGTTTCCCACAAGGGAGAAAAGATCTAACATTTGCTTTGCGAGGAGTGCAGTTACTTTATCTATAAGCGGAGAAGGTCCTGTCTGAATACTAATGCTGGCTACATTTCAGTCTGGGAGTAATGAGCCCTGAGGCACCGCTGACAATAACGTAAGCGATTGTCATGCTGCACTCTAGATGCTAAACTCTCGAAGCGCATCTGACTGCGACCGTGGATTGTTGCTGACAACAGAGCTCCTAACGCAGCAGGCCTAACTTCTAAAGCGAAATATTTATTGCATTAACAGGTTTTCGGCTGTTGTTCCTGTTACAGACTTAAATCTGGCTGTGTTCCATCCCATTTGGAATGGCCATCACTGTTCTCGTAGCTACTCAAACATGTGTCTTCGCGCCATTTTAATATTCAAAGATTTCGGCTAATATTAAAGGATTAAAAAAATGGGAAGCATTCAGCTGTTAGCGGTGCCACCTGTATACCTTGTGCATTACTTAAGCGTTTTAAATATTACTCAATAAAATATCCATTGATTAGCACTGAGATCTGTGAAGAATGCCTCTCTAGGATGGTGTGGCTAGTTGTGAGTGCAGGACTAATGGTTTCACAGGGGCTCTGCACCTTCCCCCAATGAGCAGTCTGAAATATCATATTCCAGAGGCAACGGCGGCAGCCGCAAATCTCAAGGGGAGTGGCAGGAGGGGGGATGGAGACAGAGTTTAAAAAAACAATAATAAAAAATAAAATAAACTTACCCCAATGCCGCCATCTCCCGTCGTCTTCTACTGCCCCGGTCAACTTCTAATGGTGTCCAGCATTCACTGGGACACCAGCACAGGCTCCTCAGCAATCCTGGTGCTGCTTTCATGCTAAACCTCCCATGAAAGCAGCACCAGGATTGGTCTGAGGAGCTTGAACTGTCGCTCAAACACAACCCTGGGGTCAGTGCAGTATCCCCAGCCTGGCTGATCAACACAGCCGGGCTGGAGAAACCTAAGTGTGCGTGTATTTGGCTGGCCTGAGCCATCCGGCCAAACACACATGTGCACTTAGGTGCACTCTCTCCTCCTACCCCTCCTGCCACCCATGACACAGCTCTGCCTCTCCCTGCAACTGATGGCTGAGCCAGCAGGTGAAAAATAAAACAATATTAAGCTTTTGTTTTATTTTTCATCTCCTGGCTGTTGGCTAGGGGGACGATGCTCCTTTGCCATTGTGAAGGAGCCACCCCTGTCCAGAGTCAAAGAGGGCCAGCCCATAAAGTGGATCGCAGTGGGCTGTTCATTAATAAAGCTGTCATACAATCATGTGGGGACAAATGCGAACAGCAGCTCGTCCTGCAAGATTTCTGCAACTCTCAACTGGCATGGAACATAGTGCTGAAGATGGAAAGCTGCTTTCAAAGGAACCAATAAAAAAAAAAAACAATCATGGATGTATTTGGAGCAAAGCAGACTAACATATAGGCCCGGGATTAATAAAGTAGTACAAAGTAAAATCGTATTACCACCAAGGAAGTGTAGACACATTCATGCTAATTCTTCTATTGTGAAAGTGAATTTACATTTCCTTTCTCTCACTGCAGAATGAGGCCAGTAAGAAAAGAGATGGTCGACAGTCTCTTAATGATTGTGTAACACACGTAAACAATATTACGTTCTCCTTTTAGTTAAAAGTGGGGAGGGGGTCAGGTTACCAGAATGGTGGGCACAAACTAAGGAACATTGTTTTAATGTGGGTGATAGTTACAAGGTTCCACTGTTCTTGTTTAGAATTTCTCTGAATTATGTCATTATTCCTTTTAAAGCTGAGAGAATTGCAGTTTCCAAAATCACCATGTTTACCAGTGTGGCTAAAGTATAGGTATACAGTTATATTTATCTTGCTTCATACATATCTTCAATCATTCACTTTTGAACTTTACCTTCCAATTTACTGCAGGTTCGAAATTAGCATCATAGTACTTCTTTTAACTTTGAGATCTTTGGTGTTCCACATTTTTCAGTGTATCATCTACAGGTCCACTGGAATTATACAGCAACATAGGGCAATGTTGTGTGGCAGGGCTGACATGTTTACGTGCCAAGGAAATCCAAATTATGCAGTATAATGTGTCACAATCTGTGACTGTACAATCTAATTATTTTATCATTGCAACACCTAGTAATACTGCCTGGGCAAAATTGCAGCATCTTAGTAACCAGTTTATCCCCTTAATACAGTGCTCAGCAACTGAAAAATCATCAGTTAACCTTTCTAAAGAGTCTGCTGTTGCACGATACAGCATATTGGTGCCTTCCTTTATTAAATTTTGGTCCATTTGAGTTAGAAACACTTTTTTGTACAATCTGCAAATTATGCAGCAAATGGCGAGTTATGTGGCAAGTGCAGCAATCCACGATTATGTATAAAATGCCATGAACACAGAATCATGTATTTCTAGTGGTCCCTATTATATGTTACATAATTTTTTGACCTACATATTTTACCTTTTCACAGTGAGATATTACATTGTCTGTGCAGCGGCACATTACCCACTGAAAAGCTGTAACATTAACTGGTGCTCACCTGTTAATTAAGTGTTGGTTCCAGGTCCTCATTTTCTATAATAGATGGCCTGATTTTTTTTCTTCTAATCAAGATAAAGAAATATTCACCTGCACAGAAGACACTGCATTGGTGATCAAGGATATGGACATGTAAGAATCAATCCTGAATTATTTTCTGGAAGTATTCAGTGAAAAAATGGGTACATTGCAGAGATCCTTACACTTCATTAGACTAAAAGACACTGTTGTACCTATAAGGCAAAAATTGAGAGATGTTCCAATCAGTTTCCGTAAATATCTGCAAATGTACAAAAAAACAACAAGCAGAAGATATTATCAAGGAAACAGAATCTTCTGACTAGATCTCTTTGATAGCACTGATGAAAAAGAGTAATGAAGAACTTGTGTTCTGTATAGACCTTAGAGTACTCAATGACAGCATCACTGTGTCTAGACAGTATTTGTTTAAAATAAATGACATGCTCCCATTATTGAAAGGAGCAACATAATTTTCAACCCTGGATCTGTGCAGCGCTTACCACCAAATGGAGCTGAATGAAAGTTCAAGACCAATAGCCGCCTTTATCACTTTTTTGGTGTGCTCCACTACAAGAGAATATTGTTCAGAGTTGCATCTCTGGCATTTGTCTTTCAATGCATAATGTATCATCTTTTTCCAAGACATGGAAGACAAAGTAAGATGTTTTCAAGACAACATACTAATTTTTACCAGAGGCAAGAGTGAATATTTCAAATTCCTAAAGGAAGTGTGCAGAACAATGTCAAAAAATGTCTTTGTGCAGAAGAAAGAAAACTTTTTCAGTATCAAGTGGACTCTGTGGGCCACATCCTAGCTGCAAAGGGTATAGTCCCTAAAGATTTTCTAGTGGATGAGTATGTCTTTTGCAGGTCTTTCTTAACACTAGGGAAAATTGTGTGAATCTTTGCTTCAGAAATGAAACTCCTCTGCACTCTTCTACACAAATATGTTGTCTTTAAATGGGAGTAAAAGCAACAAAAGTTGTTTGGCTAAACAAAGGCGCAAATGATCAATGAACCAGCCTTGCAACATTTCTCTAATAGTAAACATTGTATCATATGAGTTAATGAGAGTGAATACGACTTAGGTGCTGTACATTCACAGAGATCAGGAGCTGCTGATTGGCTAGTAGCATACGCCTCAAATCTTTGAATGAGACTGAAAAAAGATACTGAATCATAGAGTGCAAACCTCTTGAAGAGTGACCACCCAGTAAAACTTTAAAACAGTCTCTTCATTCATTTGCGCAGATGACTTCAGAATTGAGGGTAGATGGTGATTTTGTTTTTCATTATGACAGATGTGTACCAGCAGAGGTGATTCAAGAATTACTGCTAAAATGTGTTATTCAGGATACATTGGCATGTCTGTTTTAAAGACTCTGTTAAAAACTGTAAGAAACTGAATTATTATTTGGGGAGGCTGGCTACCCATCTCAAGGAATAATCACAACTCTTGTGAGGGTGAACCCTCAAATTCACCAAATGAATCAGAGCTCAACACCCTGGTAGCTAGGGCACAGCAATGGCACAGCTATGGCACACAGCAGGCAGGCTTAAGCAGTTTTTGGCAATCTATAGAGTATTTATGCAGTACCAAAACAGTAAGAAAGTCAAAACACCAAGCCATAAAAATCCTAAATAAAAATAGATAAATAAAGTACAATTTAATAAAGAGAATGACACCAAAACAACAAAAATTGAATAAGAGAACCTGGTGATATGAATTTCAGTTCTAAGTAGAAATCAGGCCAAAAAGTGCAAACTGCTAATTATAGTCAATAGCCATGGTACACCAGGACCTACACATGATTTAAGGACAACCACAGTGGAACTCTGGTTGGATACAAAAAGCGGGTTGGTCCTGCTGAAAAATGGTGAAGGTCAAGTAAAAAAAAAAAAATAAGGGCTACATGTATCAACCTTCAGTTTTGCGACTCGCAATTTCCGAGTCGCAAAACCGAATGTTGTATAGTGTCAATGACACTATTTGTGACTCGCATGGAGGTTCGCAAATGCCTACCTCATGACTACTCATGAGATAGGTCGCAATTTGTGACCCCCTTGGGAAGGGCTGTCCCTACAGGGATGGTAGCCTGCTGGAGACAGCAGACCACCATGTCTGTGACTGCTTTTAAATAAAGCAGTTTTTTTTTAAAATGCAGCCCGTTTTCCTTCAAGGAAAACGAGATGCATTTCAAAAGCAAAAAATGTAACTTTTTCGTTTCATTTTTTCAGAGCAGGCAGTGGTCCGCAGGACCACTGCCTGCTCTGAAAAAATGTTTTGACTGACATTCACAAAGGGAAAGGGGTCCCCTGGGGGCCCTTCCCGTTTGCGAATGGGCTAGCACCAGTGTGACACTGGTGCTAACTGCGATTGTTTTACAACCGCATTCACGGTCACAAAACAATCATACCTGGGATTGTGAGTCGCAATTAGGAAGGGATCACCCCTTCCTAATTGCGAGTAGCAATCCCTTTTTGCGATTCGGTAAAATGTTTACCGAATCGCAAAAATGGTTTGGTACATGGCACATTGCATTTTGCACGTCACAAACGACCCAATTCGCCATTTGCTATGTGCAAAATTGTACGTACATGTGGCCCTAAGTCCTTTGTCACTTTTCCGGCTGAAAATCTTCTCTGGCCTGTTGAAGTTGAAACTGTAGCCTCATAGAACCATAGGTCAGATAGTGGAAGAAGGTTGTTCCTGCAAATGCTCTGGAGCATTTCGGTTAATGGTAAAAAATGTTTTCAAGTCTCAACGCAGAAAGTGACTTTGACTTTTTTCGGAGGTGAGAACATCTGGGTGTGTGACAAATCTGAATCTCAATCCGATGCTGTGCAACTGCCAGTCAGATACTTTTTGCTGTGGGGACCCTGGGAATCTGGAGTTTTACAAAGTTTCTAAGCTTTGTTCTGGTGCCCAAACAACCACAGGAGTACCCTTTTAAGGCCACCAGGGCCTCAGGGGAGGACACTTAAAGGTTCTCAGAATATCAGTCAAAGGCTAACAGCAAAGTCCATTTCAATCCAATTGTCACTGATTAGTTGGGCACTTTAGGATAAAGGCCTCTTGAAACTTGTTGTATCTTTAGAGCCTCTCAGGATGTCAGCCAAGTGACCTGTGGAGTTCACTTTTTTGTCCTGGGTACAAGAGGGAGCAGGTCCAGTCTTTCAGGGCTCCTTTTAGGTCAGAGACAGCAGGCTCAATTCTCTTCTGTTCTTCCTCAGAAAGTGTTCTGCTGGGGTACCACATTTATGCCTGGCACTAGCTATTGCATGGCGATGAATCCTGGGCAATCCATAACCAATAGGCTAAAAGATCCTAGGGGAAATCCAACTCACTTTTTCAGTAGTTATTGTTTGTATTTCTGTGAGCAGTCCCACATTTTCAGGACAGAAAAAGTATTTGGACATATTAAACGTGGAGTCTGAGTGTTGTCGGAATGTAGGCTAGCATGCTATCACAATCACTAGTGTTCTCCCACGCCTTACACTAAATCGAGTCTGAAAAAAGACCTTCTAGCCACAAGAAACTAGGAGACAGAAGTCTCATAGGACACATGCAGGGTCCTGAAACACCCAGACATGGGGATACCTAAGAATTGTCTTGGCATACTGATTCCTTCCTTCGTTTCAAGTGCTCCAAAGTATAACATGTGGTTCAAAGAGGTCTGTCAGGTAGGTTTGACAATGTGGTGTTTCACAGAATGTCCACAGGCTTCAACCTGAAGAGTCAGCAGGGCTCAGGGGAGTCATCACTGCTCCTTCTGATCAACCTACTGTGTAGGCTCCTGGGAGACATTTTACACCTCATTCAAGTAGCGGACGGCTGTGTATTGGCAGAGTCAATTGCTAATTAGCATTCTGAAAGCTCAGCGGGTAAAGGGTAACTTTCTAAAAGTTACTTTTCCTTGAAAGTTTCTACAGATCCAACTTTACCATTGACTTGGATTTTTAATAACTGCTAAAAATATTGAGTTTATTATTTTTCTACCTAGTCCTTTCCTAGAGTTAGCAGTATTAGGCCCAAATTTAAGAAAAGTGGTGCTGCACTCAATGTAGCACCACTTTTCTTACGCTCCTTGCTGTCCCCCTTAACGCCGTCAAGTGTGCACCATATTAAACATACGGCACACCATGGCATAGGTTAGGGACAATAACGTCATCATTTGTTACGCTATTGTAGTACATTGCAGGATTAGCGCCAAAAATTGTGTGCAAGGTACATAGGGGCTCATTAATAATAATGAAGTGCACCCTTTTAATGCCTGCTATGTGCAGGCATTAAAAATAGCTGCTAAAAATTGCACAATTTTTGTGGTCCTCCTAATGGGGGAACGCCTCATGAATTGCGCCACTTTTTAAATCTGGCACAACAAATTTGGGCTAGTTGAGCCACATTAGCATCATTAAAAAATGACGCTAATGTGGTACAAGGAGGCACTGGGCCTTATTAAATCTGGGTCTTAGCATTTTAATCCATACCTTTGTTTTCTACATAAGACAGTAAGTTCTGCTGCAGGGAAATCAGCTTTTGGGGTTAGTCATTGTAGGAACAAGATAATACTAATTTTATACCTGTTAAACTTATAAATGCCATGCACTGTGCCTAGTGGCTTACAAGTCCCACATATCAAAATGGTTTACTTTGACAAATCACCTGACAGGTTTTAGATTGCGGCAGTCAGGCTATATGGGATAATTCCATCACCATGTTTGCACTGTCACTGTAGAGAAAGGCAAAATAGGTGCTGCAGACATCAAGTGGCATTTAACTTCTAGGCCCTGGGTGCACATTCTATAACATATACCTGTGACTGACAGGCAGGTTAAATGTGCCATTCAGGAATAAGGCAATTTAACTGTGTTTAAATGGGAAGCACAGGCACTTTACACTTGGTTAGCAGGAATAAAGTGCATAGAATTGTAAAGCCAACACAAATAGTGTCCAGAAAAAGGTGAAAATCTCGGGTGACCATGCAGAAAAGCCAGATTTCCTACCATTGCCATTTCTAGTGGCCAGGTATAGATTTTGCAATACCGTACTAGTGCTATATTTGATAAGATTTACAAAACAGTATCTAATCCTATGCAGTCAGAGCAGTGGCTTGAGTTGCTTGGCAAAAGGCAGGATTTGACATAGATGATCCATTTCAGAATCCCCCAGTCAACACAGAATAAATGTTGTCCTCATGCTTTCCATTCCATGTGGCCTGAGATAATGTTCTATGAAATGGTAACTAGGTCAGCAGTTCTTGACTTTATTCTGTAGATTTACAGTAGGGAAGGATTCCCTTAATACATAGTCACAGACAATGGTGTCAAATTTCATCTTCTGGAATGTCTGTATTCTTAGAAATGAATAACATCAAACATATTAGGACTATGTTGTATGTATAGAAAATTATTCAAATGCATAAAAAGTGATGGGTCTTTTTCTGTGAACCAGGCAAATGAGCTGTGTTTTGATAGCAATGATGTGTTCTATTGTTTAGCATAACCCCCAGGTAACTATAGCAAATAGCAGACAGACTTAACTTAGAGGCAATGTGTAAAGTATTTATGCAGTGCCAAAACAGTAATGAAGTAAAAAAACAACACATGGCAAATCCCAAACTAATTAGGAAAAATTGAATACATGATAAAAAAAAAGACACCAAAACAACAAAATCGAATAGAGAAACCAGAGATCTATAGTTTTTAAGTTTAAGGTTCAAAATAGTGCCAAAAAGATTTACGTGCCAATCATGGTTCCACTAGACTGATTTCTAGGCACAAAATAGTGCCTACTGCAATGAAGCAAGGGTTGGATGCAGAAGCCAGGTTTACCTAGAGATACATTTTACCTTCTGACTTAGGACCTGATTTAGATATTGGTGGATTTGGTCCCTTTCTCATTTTTCTGTTGGTTTCTCTGTCTGCCTACTAGAAGAACGAATGTCTGTCAGAGTGCTATCATCTCTACCAGACTTTTCCTACCACGTCAATGGTACCATAGGCCAAAGTGGCTGTCGGAGGGAGTACAGCCATTTTTTTCCGCCGGGCCAATCACGTTGTGCCTTCCTGTCAATGTATCTGTGGCGGGTAAACGTCCACACCTGAGTTGGTTGATTGGAAGGGAAATAAACTTGAAACGTACCGTTTTCTCTTTTTTTCATTTCATGTTCCGTCATGAATCTGATCATCAAAGTCCTTCTTTTGCTGCTGCAACTTGGACAATAAACAAATCTTCAGCATCTTCACCAGAATCAAAGGTAGGAGCCTTTTTACCTGTTACCGTTTGAATTGTTTACATTAGCTCTGAACTCGTGCATTTTTAATTCACAGTTACAAACAATATTTTACCAATGTGCAATGCATATGTGTGTGTAATGTGGTTGTGGAAATTTAAGGAAACACATCTGCATAATTTAATTTAATTTACAAATTTGGTGTGAGGTACTTTCTTCGTAGTGGAAACCTACAAAAAAAGTGACAATAGTCCCAAATTAAAAATGCTTCCACACAGGTGTGTTTAATCCTTTTTCATAAACCATGAAATCCTATACATATGCATTACATATTATAGGAATAATATACATTTAGTAAAAAGTAGAAATTGCACTAGGCAAGGCAAAATGTTTGTTTACAATAAATGTAAAATCAATATTAGCTCAAAACTTAAAGCATCTTATACATTCATTAATGGCACATTACCCCTTGTCTAGTACATTTTCTGCATATTATTACATTTGAATTCACACACATTTTTTAAAAAGTGTAATGCATATGATTTTATTTTTATCCCAAATAAATGTAAAATAAACACATCTGCATTAGGACTTAAAAAATATAAAAATGTTTAACTTTTGGCTTGCACCAACACTTCTATGGTTATTATACATATTTATCACTAATGTTAGCACTGTACAAATATGTTGTTTAAAAACATTTGTGTTTACTGAAATAAATATAAGTTTACATGTCTCACAATTTCATCATTAACATTGTCAGTAATCAATGACATGTAAATGAATAATGATGTGAAGACACTTTGAAAAGATAAAATAATGTTGTTAAAAAC
Source organism: Pleurodeles waltl (assembly GCF_031143425.1). Lineage (NCBI taxonomy): Eukaryota > Metazoa > Chordata > Amphibia > Caudata > Salamandridae > Pleurodeles > Pleurodeles waltl. The sequence goes on from NC_090447.1 coordinate 1,119,230,713, forward strand.
TAAATACTTCTTTCAATTTTTGATTAAAACACAATTATGAATGGAGGACAACCATGATGCACAGCATCAGCCTTTGATTTTTTTTTACCAGAACTTGCCTCCTTAATTGACTGCCAAAAGGTAACCTCCTCAGGAAGGGGCATCTAGTGGGCACAGGGGAGGGACAGGTGAGACATTCATTCAGGTGGGGGAGTACAGGTAGGAAGGGTGGGAGAGTGTTTTGAAGGTAGAGGGAGCTGAAGTAGTTGATGTGTGTGTGTCTATTTTGCAGTTGCATGTGGGTCTGGTGTATGTTGTGTATGCTTGAGTGTGTGCTTTTGGAAGGTGTTTGGTGTTTGGGTGAGTATGTGCATTTGGGTTTGGTTGGTGTTGTGCTTTTGTGTGAGCGTGTTTTTTTGGATGAGTGTGCTATTGAGGTGGTTGGTCTGGTTGTGGTACATATGTCTGTATGTTTTGCAGCTGCATGCATGTCTGGTGTATTTGTGAATGTTTGTGTTTTGGGAGATGTTTGGTTTATAGGTGGGTGTGTGTGTTTGGGTTTTGTGGATGTTGTTTTGTGTGTACATCCACTTTTGTCCCAGTGTGTTTGTTTAGATGAGTGTGCTGTTGAGGTGTTTGTTGTGGTTGTGGTGATTGTGGGTGTGGAGGTGAGTGTGGTGCCTGTGGATGCAGTGCTATTAGTGTGTACATATTGTGTAGGTGTTTGTTTTTATTTCTTTGTGTGTTTGCTTTTATGTATCTGTGTGAGTGTGCTGCATGTGTCTGTTGGAGTAGGCACCTGCAAAGAAGTGAGTGTCCTTAAGATAGAGGTGGAACTTGGGATTTGGAATGAGGAAGGGACCTGAGTTGGGGCACAGGTTTGGGCTGGTTTTAGCAAGTGATCGCTGCATGCCAGACATTGAGCTGGGAATAACGTCCAGAAATGCAACCCTTTGTCTCTTATGGAAACTAAAGCCCTGGATGCCATTCACAATTGCAGTCTGCCCAACACAGATGCTGTGTAAGAGGTCAGTAGCCTCCTCGCTGAGCACAGCCAGAGGGAGAAAGACAAGGGCAGGGGGTGAGGTGCCAGCGGCGAAGGAGACCTCAGCCCTTTTAGGGGGTTGGGTTTGGCCAACATGGGGGTAACAAGAGGGAGTGTCGTGATAGGTCTCTGGATGGCATACAAGGATGTGGATAGTATAGATTCTGAAGGGTATTCCACCACTAGGGACTGGTTGCTTGTGGAGCCCTCTGAAGATGAAGTGTTGATGGCCTCTATTACAGTCCCCTTGCCCTTCATTCCACTGTGTCCATTGATGTCCAAGGTCTCACCACCTGACACACAGTGGGCACCTGCTTCCCCGCCTTCATGTCCAGTGCACTCTTTGCCTGCTCCTGAAGATGCGGAAAAGACACATGCAATAGTTTAACTGTATCTTTGTAAATACATCTGATCATGTGGGTTTCTCACAAAACAATATCCAAATTTTAATATTTCACTTGCTTCAAGCCTTTTACAACTTATGTTTACTTTACCATTATCTAAAGCATGTAGGGAACATCTTTAGAACCCAAGTGGACACAGTTTTGTAAATTTTCATTATTACTCCCATATAATAATTATTGATCATTTCTCTTAGCTATTTTCTGTTTTCCCCGGGAATTGTTAAACACCTCTAAATGGTTCTGATTATTTGTTTTGAATAGTGAACTAATGTCACAAATATCAAACAAAAATCCTTTGTACATTGTCCATCTGCAAATTTCACTTTAACTGATCTCTTTTTGTCTATTATTGGTTTATCGCCTGGACATAACAAAGGGCATAAAACTGTTGTTTTTGGCTATTTGTAACTCTTTCACCAATGTGTACACATTCCTGACTGTTTCTTTTAAAAAATGTGTGCCTATCAAATTCTTAAAAAAAAAAAAAATGGGAAGGAATACGACATCATGCCAACCTGCCACTTTTAATATAAATGAATTGAATGTTTTAGTAAAAACATATTTGTAATATGTTTGTGCTAAAAAAAGTAGCCAATTTTTGTCATGTTTCTAGTCATTTTGGCTCACATGCTCACTATTGTTTGTCTGTAATACCAACTCACCAATGTGACGATAGGAACATTCACTATATCATAAGTGCATTTTATGCTATGTCACCTTTAATCAGGCCAACATAACCTCCTTCACAATTGTGACAAAGCATCACACCTGGCATAATCATAAATTGTTGCCTGTTTGGTACAACTGTCCCTTATAACATCAAACAAACTCATGTATCTTTTAATTTTAGGCAGGCATGTGTCTGCTCAAAACAGTTTTTTGGTAGTGATCAGAAATATAGGGGTAACATGTTCAACCGAAAAATATACAAAACACATCATCATACACCTTGTGCAAAATTTCCACCTTCAAGAACTCTTCCTGTGTGTTGGATATGTGTCAACCATTATGCTGATGCCATAATTTTCCGCTCTAACAAGGGTCTGCTCCTACTTCGCAATGGCCTTCAAGATGGTTCCCTTCTGATGGGTGTTGACCTGTATGGATACAAAAAATGAAAGGAAAAAAATATTTTTGTGACTTTGTGTTTGCATTGATGCAACAGAATTTTGAGAAAAAAATCACAAGCATTTTGAAAATTTAAGAGTAACATAATTGTTTCTTAATTTGTCTCACAGAAAACCAAAAATTTGTAGTGACCTGTTGAGTACCTTTATCCCTTATCATGTGCTTAATTTGCTAATCCAGGCCAGTTACATCATCTAGGCCGGGGATCTCCAACATATTCTGTAGGGAGAGCTACTTCTGATCAGTAAAAATCATTGTGAGCTACTGAAAGCTGAACAACTTACGCATTGTTACCAGACAACCTCATGCCTAGCTTAATTACTTTAAGCCTAATGTCCATAGAGCCCAATATTATGATTTAAATGATATGCTATGACTAAGGACACTAGGAAAGGGTTGCCATGTGTCACAGTAAGAGCGCAGTCTTTGGTGATTTATGAACATGTGTGTGTATGAATGTTATATATTTGTATGGGTGACTGGGAGCCTATGTCATATGTACTTGCAGCACAGGGCATACCTTTCACCATATGTGGCAGTGTTACCTAACACAAACATACAATATTTTTTTTAAATGAGAGATATTTAAAGTGCAGAAAAATATTCTGCAGAAAGAATCATAATATGAAAAAAAATTCTGCACTGTAAATTTCTCTCATTTTACAAAATGGCTGTATTTGCCCTTTTACTAATGGCGCAGTGTCTACTGGCCAGTAGGACTAAGGGGTTTGCTGTTTGTAAATGAGACACTTTGAAATGGGAGAAAATTAAAATGGAGAGTTAACTTGATCATCAAGTTAACTTTTCTTTTTAATTATCTGCCATTTAAAAGGATTCAGAAACATCATTGGGTTCACAGCTCCAATACTGAGTTAACAAGGACATTTATTTAAGAGTTGAATACCTCAAGGCTTCTGTTGAACACTTTTGTGACTCAGCCCCAGCCTTGGTCCTAAATCTGATTGAGCACTGCTCATTATCAGGCCCTGCTCCCTGCAGCCTGATGATAATAATGTAAAAGGAACATGGCCTTTTCTGAACTAGAATAGATAATTTGACCGTGTGCTTCCTTAAAATAGAACTAAAGGTGTCTGGGAGCTACTGGTAGCTTTCAATCGACTTGTTGGAGACACCTGACCTAGGCAGTGTGATTAGTGGGATAATGTATATAGTAAAAATCAATATTATTTGCTTTGTCCACAAATATATATATATATATATATATATAAACATCAAGACGTTGTCAAAACCTCAAAACCTCAGGGGGACAGATGTCCGAAGAGCAAGAGGCTGTGATTCCAAGTCGAAAAGAACGTGTTTTATTGAATTAAAAAATCCTGACGCGTTTCGGAGCAATGGCTCCTTGCTCACAGGTCATATCCCATGTTGGATTATGCATACATTTAAATCGAAGAACAAATAAACAACATCAAAAAAGGATTCAAAGACACTTGTTGCAAACTGTGTCAGCAATTTTGGAGTGGATTCTATATACTACACTACCTAATCACTCAATGTTTATCAAGGTTCTAAATCAAATTAAACTACATTGCTCACACTCATTATCAGAAAGCATATTACATATTACAATTTACATACGCATAGTTATCTACATATGTCTCTTTCCATTAGTATTTACATAACTACCAGAAAAGTTGCTGTTACTGCTAACATGTCATTGAGTGATTAGGTTGTGTAGTATATAGAATCCACTCCAAAATGGCTGACACCATATTTGTTCTTTGGTTTAAATGTATGCATAATCCAAAATGGGTTATGACCCGTGAGCAAGGCGCCATTGCTCCGAAACGTGTCAGGATTTTTTCAACTTGGAATCACGGCCTGTTGCTCTTCGTCATGGGACATATGTCCAGTGAGGTTTTGACAACGTCTTGATGTTTATATGAGGGGACGCCGCCCTGCTGTGATTCACCGTTAGAGTAAGTGGCTGGAGCAAAGGCGAAATTGCAGTTATATATATATATATATATATATATATATATATATATATATATATATATGTTAATTTGTATTGCAAATATAAAATATCTTATGAATTAACATAATGTTAATTTCCTAAATTTCACCTAAAATTATAACATATACCATCCGGTAACTGAAGACCAGATCCTGTTACCTTAGCGTTGCGCCCTGCATCCCTTAAGTTTATACAAACTTATTTCCATGTTATATATGGCCAAGAATTTCTTCAGACAGCAAATGTTAGAGGATCTGGTTTCAACCAGTCTGAATCAAGACAGAGCCGAGCCACAGCCATGGTAATAAATACTTAATAAGATTCTCTTTTTAATATTTCATTATCTTCCATGTCATCCACCAAACCTCAGAGCATCATTAATGAGGTGACAGATATCTGCAGTTTGGTGATGGCCATCAAGAATTCACCATCCCTTAAAGCAGAGGCTCTAGCTGAGGACATGAAATAACCATACGGATTATTTACTCCTGTTCTGCAATGCAGCGCTTGCACTTGCCATCAGAGCCACCTCCCCACTTTTTTGCAGGAGTATAAAATAGATTGAAAACTGTATTATAGTGCTGGCTCCTCAGACTTGCATTCAATAAGATCTTATCACTAAGATCAAAGGACTTCTGAAGATATGATCCTTCCATATTAATCCCGAGACCACACTTAGAGTTTTGAGCAGCTTCGAAATCATCTCTCTCGGTCTATATTAACAATTCATATATCAGACCAATTCTGCGCCATTGTCTAACCGACTGAAATAGAGGAATCTTAATCATTGACTCAAATCTTTTTCCTTTTAAAGAAGAGAATCTTGAATTTGTAAAAACTAAAAAAATTGCACCTCAGTAAGCCAAAAGATTCCTGTAATTCAGTAAATGAACAGAGGTGGGCATCAGTATATAAATCACCTATTGTCATAATGCCTTTCTACCTCTATCTTTCCATCACTTCCCTTTGAAAATAGAGGGTAGCAAGGCCAAGGCAGAGGTTGGTGTATAAATATGTATCTTGCAGATCTCTAAACTTTGGTGCTGCTTTGAATACTTTGAATCTCATTTTCTTATAATAGCTAGGCTCTATATTCCTTAATACATAACCCTTCACTTAATTTCCCAGCTCCATTTCATATATCCATGGAGCCTCTGCAATACCTACTCCATCAGACTTGCCATATTAAAATTGTTGTAACATGCATGCCCAGTAATAAAGGGTGAAAACTGGAACTGACCATTCACCTTGTGACCTTGGCAAAGTCCTAAATGTTGCTGCTCTTCTTGGTTTATGATACCCCCACAAGAAACTAATCCAAATACGTTCTAGCTTCATCAAATAAACTTTGGCAATCTCCAGCGGAATAGACCGAAAAAGATATAAAACTTAGGGGCATCTTTATACTCTGTTTGCACTGAATTAGCATCATTTTTTTAAACTCTAATTCGGTGCAAAACTAACTCCGTATTTATACTTTGGTGCTAGACCCGTCTACAACCATGTGAATTATATTCATTTTAAAATGTGTGATGGAAGGTAAAAAATAAACAAATTGATAATAGAAGCACAACCTCAGCCTTTTACTTTGTTGGTTTTGATTTTATTCAACAGACCCAATAAACTGACACAGAAAAAAAGACAAAATTAAAAATCAATCATGGTGACTGAAACTATTATTGTAGAGCAAAAAAAGTTAGAAATCCAAGGCGCAAAATACAATTGGAATCATAAAGGTTAATGTGCCCAGAAAATAGTCCACAGAATGAATGGTAGTCACACACTGGAGGAAATTAGGTTCTGAGAGGGTCATTCTGACCCGGGCGGGCCAAGGGAGCGCCCGCCGGCCCAGCAGGAAAGGGCCTGCAACACAGAAGCCGGCTCCGAATGGAGCCGGCGGTGTTGCAGGTGTGCGACGGGTGCAGTAGCACCCGTCGCGATTTTCACTGTCTGCTATGCAGACAGTGAAAATCATGCTGGGGCCCTGTTAGGGGGCCCCTGCAATGCCCATGCCAGTTGCATGGGCATTGCAGGGGCCCCCAGGGGCCCCACGACACCCGTTCTCGCCATCCTGTTCCTGGCGGTAAAAACCGCCAGAAACAGGCTGGCGGGAAGGGGGTCGGAATCCCCATGGCGGTGCTGCTTACAGCGCCGCCATGGAGGTTCAGCCCAGCCAGGGGAAATCCGGCGATCCCCTTTTCTGACCGCAGCTTTACCGCCGCGGTCAGAATGGGCAATGAAGCACTGCCAGCCTGTTGGCGGTGCTTCCGTTGCCCGTGGCCCTAGCGGTCCTTGCTGGTGGTGGTAGAGGTTTTGCCATCCTCTCCTGGTGGTCCAGATGAATGTCCCTTCCTGAGGGTGGCTGGTGGATCCACAATTGCAAGGATGGAGGTGGGTACATGTGTTTCCTTTTGTGACCATGCCTCTCTTTCTGTGGCTGAGGCAGATGCAGTTTGCCCAGATGTTGGCAAGATGTTGTTGGACCTCAGAAAGGGGAAGCTGTTGCTTGAAAAGCCCTTCAGATGTGGTAAAATGTATCACACAGCATCCCAGTCAGAGAGCCCAAATTGGAGTTTAGAGTCTCTATCTGTACCTTGTGCTCCTTCTGCAACTGCTTCATGTCCCACAGCTCTGTAAGTCCCTAGACCATCATGTCTTGGGACTGATGGAGGGATCCCAACACTTGGTCAATGGTGCCCTGGGTCACAGTAGACCAGGTGGCTTCACTTTGCTGGCCAGGGATTCTTTTCCACTAACCCAAACCCCACTACCCTGTGCTCTTGACCCACTGTGCCCCATCCCACTGGGTCCTTGGTGGACTGGAGGTGGTAGTGGTGTTGGATCAACAGCAGCCAGGTCTGGAGGACTCACGATTGTGGTGATGTTCTTTTTGACACAGGAAGTGGAGGCATGCTGAGGCTGTGGTGTGGCTCAGGTAGCCCCTCATCATCAAGACTTGCATGAGTGGAGTCCTCACTGAAGGCTTGTTCCTGGTCTGATGTGGAGGTATCCTCAGTGGCAGATGTTTTCCACGTACTCTGGGTGATTAACCTAATATAAATTACAAAGAATTCCAAATTGTAAAAGTCTTGCTTTTCACAGGACTTTGAAGCTACAAATGAAGCAACTTAAAAAGAAAAATGAAATTAATAGAATGATTCGATATTTTAGTGGTTTTAGGATAAATTAGTCAACCAGTTTAAATTACACACATGAAAACTTCACAAAAGCAGGTAAAGATACGTCCTGAAAAGGACAAGATGAATTAGAAAGTGTACATAAAATATACTAAACTTTCAACACAACACAATAGAGAGGGGAAATGTGAACCAACCCATTTCAAGGCCTTGCAGACTATTATACAACTTAGAAGGATAAATAGCATTAGTCATCATATAAACATTGCAAAGTACATTTATTATCAATACAACATATATTCAGCATACAACATAACATATCTGAAGATCTTTAAGTCATACTTTGATTTGAAAAACCAATTACATCAATCCAATGAAATAACAAGAAAGTGATACTATATACAATGTAACAAAATAATCACATTTTGATACATAGCACAAAATGGAGATTGATAAATACATGAAAGATGGTCGCCCACGTAATCTGGGTGTTGGACCTAATACGAATTGCACAAAATTCCAAATGGCAAAAGTCCGAATTATACATGGCATGAGTTTGAAGCTACTAATTAAGCAACCTAAAAGAAAAGAGGAAATTACCAGAATGATTAGATCTTTCAGTGGTGTTATGGTATATTGCACAACCAGCTTGAATTACAAACATGAAGACTTCACAAAAGCAAGCAAAGAGATGTCCTGAAAAGGAGAAGATTACTTAGAAAGTGTACATAAAATATACCAAACATTCAGCACAACACAATAGTGAGGGGAAATGTGAGCTAATCCCTTCAAGGCCTTGCATACGATTATACAAGTTAGAAGGATACATAAAATTAGTCATCATATAAACATTGCAAAGTACATTTATTATCAACACAACTTATATTCAGCATAAACTATAACATATCTGAAGATCTTTAAGTCAACATATTTTGATTAGGGAAACCACTTGCATCAATCCAATGAACTAAAAAGAACTTGACAATATATAAAATGTAACAAAATAATCACCTTTTGATCCATAGCGTGATAAATACATTACTCTTTAACATATGTGGAAATATGAGAGAAAAAAGAGAATGACCAAAATCACATTGCAATATTATTTTCAAAATACATAAAAAATGCTTCATGGTAGATGGAGTCAAATTAAACATTGACAACATTTGCAAAATTGTAAGTTGAACATACCTAGTAAAATATATGCAGTGAAGATGAAAAGACATTTACAAGATACAAACAATGGGGGTCATTCTGACCTCGGTGGTAAAAGCCGCTTACCGCCGGTCAGAAGGCCGCCACAATACCGCCGCGGCCGCGGTCAGCCGCCACGGACATTCTGACCCACAACTGCAAAACCTCCAAAAATCCACCCTCCACTGCAGTCCGCCACATCAGCGGCCAGCGGTAAACTGGAGAAGACCAAACCTCCACCGCCACGCCAACAGAAATACGCCCATCCCATTATGACCCGCAAATCCACGCGGCGGTCATTCAACCGCGGTATTCCATTGGCGGTACACACCGCCGCGGTCAAAATACACACACCTTTACAAACCCCTACCATATTGGACAATTTGAAAGGCACACACCTGAAACACATACACACACCACTCCCACACATCCAATACCATATAAAACACACACCCACATCACCCACAAACCCCTACCAACAAAAACCAGAGATGAAGGAGAGAGAGACACATCAGAGAATAGAGAGCCAGACACACAGAGGCACACCACAACATCACACACACCACATAGAAGCACAAAGCACCACACACCAACACACACATCATCACATACACCACCCCACACCTCATACACACCACCCCATGGCACCACAATTGCACCCACGCTTTTCGGACCAAGAACTCCGGGTCATGGTGGAGGAGATCATAAGAGTGGAACCCCAGCTCTTCGGCTCACAGGTCCAGCACACCACCATAGCAAGGAAGGCGGAGCTGTGGCAGCGGATCGTGGACAGGGTCAACGCGGTGGGACAGCATCCCAGAAATCGAGAGGACATCTGCAAACGATGGAACGACCTACGGGGGAAGGTGCGCTCGATGGTCTTGCGACACAACATCGCAGTGCAGAAGACTGGCGGGGGACCCCCACCCACTTCACCCGAATTCACAACATGGGAGCAAGAGGTACTAAACATCCTGCATCCTGATGGCCTCGCTGGAGTACACGGAGGAATGGACTCTGGTAAGTACAAGGCCAACCACTTCACCCCCCCCCCAGCATGCTAACCCCCACCCTCACCCCCAACCCCCCAGCACACATCCTCCCTGAGAATGTCTCCCCAGCACAACCCACCCAACACCAACCCCTGCATGCCATCCCCAAACTATGGACACCCATCACCTAAGCATGACCACTACACATACCCATCCCCCCCCCCCCCCACAAAACACCCTCACAACACCTCCCCCAAGGGAATGCCAGCACTGGGGGACAAGGGCACCCATAAAACGCAAGCTAATGCACACACAGAAACAATAACCATACCCTCTTACCCCATGCAGGACCCGAACGACAACACACCGGTCAGGAGGGACCAGAAATGTCCATGCCACCCCCGGAACAGGCCCCTAGTGATGACAGCAGCTCTGTCGACCTGGAACCTGACGACCAGCCCGGACCATCGGGGACCTCTGGGCAGTCGGTTCCCCTCACCCAGACACAGGCCACTGCAGACCCAACCCCCTCTGGGAACAACAGCACAGCTCCCACCCAGCGGGCCCATGCCTCTGTCTCTAGGACAGGTCAAGCAGCGGTGTGTCTACCACTACAGGGCCCCCAGGGTAACCCACCAACCCAACAACAACAGGGACCTGGGGGCAGTGGGAGTGGGCACACCGTCCAGGGGACAGAGGCCCAGGGAAACAGGGCAACTCGGAGGGCTGCTGTGCGACAGGGGGGGGAGGAGAGGCCCAGGGAACCCACTCTCCAAGAGGCCCTCACCACCATCATGGCAGCCTACCACCACTCACAAGAGACGATGGCGACGGTACTGGCCAGGTTCCAGGAGATCCAGGCACAGCAGGAACAACGCTACATGGGGTTCAGCGACCAACTCACCAACATCTCAACCGCTATGGGGAGCATAGTCCAGGCCCTGAACCGTATAGAGGACACGTTTCGGGACCATGTGGCATCACACAGGGCCCCTGTCACTAGCCAGGAACAGGAACAGCTTACCACCTCCGCCGGCGCTAGTGGACAGGAGGCCCCACCACAACGACAGCCCACCAGAACCCCACCTCCTGCTGAACAACAACCGCCCCGCAAAAGGAGCCTGAGATCAAAAAAACCGACAGAGTAGGATGTCAAGTCCCCCGCCAGCATCACATACCCCCTGAAGTCCTCCCACTGTTCCACATTGCCACCCTGTCAAACCTTTTACTGCCCCTGCTCCATCCTGCCACAGGCATATGGACAATGCACCTGTGAGACTGAGAACTGGACTCCGCCATGGACATTACTCCACCCCCACCCATCACTGTTTCACTATCATGTATCAATATCTATGCACTAATAATAAATCACACATTGCACTGAAATCAATCAGGACTCAGCCTGTTTTATTTACAAATGTATGACACATTACATATCAATTACGTATTATTAACATTGTGAATTACACATACCGAGGTAACTTAGCATTAGTCCATGGGCCAACCAAGCCGAGGTCACGCAGTGGCTCATACAGCACAGAAAAGGGAAGGGAAAATCAAACATCATGTTTATAGTTCTGGGGGGAAATCGACAAAGTTGAGATGCAGGAGGCTTTCAGGAAATGTAAAATGGCATGGGTGATTATTACCTGTGTGCTACTGGAAATACTGTTCTATTACTCTGTCCCTGTTGTCTGTGTCGTCCTCTGAGTCTTCCTCCTCTTCACTCTCCGCAGGCTCCACAGCTGCTTCAACACCACCATCTGCACCATCCTCCTGCAGGAAAGGAACCTGACATCGCAATGCCAGATTGTGAAGCATACAGCAGGCCACGATGATGTGGCACACCTTCTTTGGTGAGTACATCAGGGATCCCCCTGTCATATGTAGGCACCTAAACCTGGCCTTCAGGAGGCCAAAGGTCCTTTCGATGATCCTCCTAGTTCGCCCATGGGCCTCATTGTACCGTTCCTCTGCCCTGGTCCGGGGATTCCTCACTGGGGTCAGTAGCCAAGGCAGGTTGGGGTAACCAGAGTCACCTATTAGCCACACACGTTGTCTCTGTAGCTGCTCCATCACATAGGGGATGCTGCTATTTCGCATCACATACGCGTCATGCACTGACCCTGGGAACTTGGCATTTACATGGGAGATGTACTGGTCAGCCAAACAGACCACCTGGACATTCATCGAATGGTAACTTTTTCTGTTTCTGTACACCTGCTCATCGTCTTTTGGGGGTACCAAAGCCACATGGGTCCCATCAATGGCACCAATGATGTTGGGGATATGTCCAAGGGCATAGAAATCACCCTTCACTGTAGGCAAGTCACCCTCCTCTGGGAAAATGATGTAGCTCCGCATGAGTTTCATCAGGGCAGACAACACTCTGCTCAAAATCTTTGAAAACATAGGCTGAGACATTCCAGATGACATGGCCACTGTTGTCTGGAATGACCCAGTTGCCAAAAAATGGAGGACTGACAAAACCTGCACCAGAGGGGGAATCCCTGTGGGTTGGCGGATGGGGGACATCAGGGCTGGCTCCAGCTGGGCACACAGTTCATGTATAGTGGCACGGTCAAGTCTGTATCGAAGTATTATATGGCGTTCTTCCATTGTCGACAGGTCCACCAGCGGTCGGTACACGCGAGGATTCGTCCTTCTCCTCGCAAGTCCCAGCGGACGGTGCCTAGGAAGGACAACATGGAGCACAGAGTCAGGCAAACCACAGGTACGTACAGACAGCTTGCACAGTTAAAGAATGGCAATGGGTTGAAAGGCGTGTATGTGTGGCAATGCAAGGCCTAGGCCTGTGTGTCACAGTCAAAATTAAGCCATGTAGGCCCTTGAAATGGCGGCTGCCTGACCTGTGAAGTGGGACAATGGGATGTGAGGTCAATGCGCTGGCGGGGCACACCGTGGCGGTAGACGGTCGAAGACCGCGGCGCAAAGCCGCATTGGTTAACATTGAACCCTATGGGTTTCAGGAACCTATGACGATGTGCGCCGGCGGGCGCGGTACGCACCGCCGCGGTACGCACTGCCTCGGGCGTGACCGCCATTTCCTAGCTGATTGATCACTCGAGACCTGATCATCCACAGGAGAGGACCTATACTGCAAGTGCTGCTGTGACCTCGGTCTGGAAGTGACAATGGCTGCTGCGACTGGGGAAAGGGCCCCTGCCTTCACGTCTGAAGAGTTGGAGAAGCTCGTGGATGGGGTCCTCCCCCAGTATGCACTACTCTACGGTCCTCCAGACCAACAAGTGAGTACACCGGGTGCACATGGAATGGGCTATGCCTGTGTGGATTGGGGTGGATGTAAGTTGGTGGGGTGGGGGGCGAATGAGGAGTGCAACGCCCAACAGATGAGAGCATGTGCCATATGGCAAAGTTGGTGGGGGGGGCCAATCACATCTAACATGCAGGTCATTGATGATTTCCTCCTTTCCACCCTGTACATGTCAAATAGGTCAGCGCCCATCAGAAGATCGAGATTTGGCGTGCCATCGCCAAGGAAGTCCGGAACTTGGGGGTCCACAACAGACGGGGCACCCACTGCCGCAAGAGGTGGGAGGACATCCGCCGCGGAACAAGGAAGACCGCAGAAACACTGCTGGGGATGGCCTCCCAACCTAGGAGGGGTGCCAGTCGCACCATGACCCCCCTGATGTCCCGGATCCTGGCGGTGGCCTACCCTGAATTGGATGGGCGCTTTAAGACATCACAGCAGACACAAGGGGGTGAGTATCAGCACATTCTCCTATCTTTCTGCGCAGTGGAGGCGTCTGGGTGGGGGAGGAGGGCTGTGGGTGACATTAGGCCAGGGCGCTTTCTGTAGTGTAGTCCTCTCCCTTAGGCATGGCCCTGTGCCCCCGGCCCCCACCTCTGTAGGGTGACAAGTACAGCCATTGAAGGTCCAGCATCTCCCATGTGCACGTTTGACGTCTCTTGGCCTGTTGTCCTAGTCAGTAGTACTGAGTAGTGTACCCCGAATGCGCGGCTTAGTGCATGAGGCTCCTGTGTCTGTCCTCTCCGCCAACGGTGTTGACATTGCATGCACTCAACCTGGTCTTCTTTTTTCTCCCCCCACCCTTTCTCTTCATCTTCTTGTGCATGTGTGCATTAGCATCATCAGGCGGAGGAGATTTGGCATCGGAGCACGAGGGAGCTGCAGGACACAAGGCCCCGGTGGGCCCAGGAACAGACACCGAGGGCACCAGTGATCCGGAGGGCGAGGGGAGCACCACGACGGGGACCGCTGGTGAGAGCAGCGACAGCGACATGTCCTCGGATGGGAGCTCCCTAGCGGTGGCGGCAACATCCGTGCCCCCCGCCTCTACAGGTACAGCCGCCACCCAGCGCACCAGCCCCGCCCTCCCAGCAGCCCCTCAGCCTACGCTCCGTGCCCGCTCGCCCAGGAAGGCGCGCGTCTCCTTAGCCCCAGGCACCTCAGCCCCTGCCCCTGTTGCCCCTGCTGCCCTCAGTGCGGAGCTCATTGACCTGGTAAGGACGCTCATTGTTGGGCAGACAACCCTTTTGAATGCCATCCAGGGTGTGCAAAGGGAGGTGCAACAGAGCAATGCGTACCTGGAGGGCATTCATTCGGGTCAGGCTGCCCATCAACGAGTGTTCACTGCTCTGGCCTCAGCACTGACGGCAGCCATTGTCCCTGTTTCCAGCCTCCCTCTTCTGACTGCCTCCAGCCTTTCTCAGTCTCCTGTTCCTCAGCCTATCCCATCCACACCATCAGACCAGCCTGCACACACCTCAACACCCAAGAGCAGCTCATCCAGACACAAGCACCACAGATCCCACAAACACTCACCCAAGCAACACCCAGATGCAGACATTCCAACAGTCACAACCACCTCTGAGTCCCCCTCCTCCTCGTCTCCCTCCTCCCTCCCTGTGACGTCTACACTCACACCAGCATGCACCCCAACATCAGCCAGTGCTTCCATCACCACCTCACCCTCCAGTACAGTCCACACTCGTGCAGTCACCACCCCCACTGCCATGTACACGTCCCCTGTGTCCTCTCCCACTGTGTCTGTCACCCCCTCTTCCAAGACACACAAACGCAGGCAGACACCCACCCAACAGACATCCACCTCACGACAGCCTACAGCACCAGCACCTTCACCCAATGACAGCACACCTGACTCTCCTACAACCACATCCTCTTCCTCCACTCCCATCACCACTTCTCCTACCCTTTACCTTGGACCTAAAAAGCTTTTCCTGGCTAATCTTGACCTCTTTCCCTCCGATGAGCTCCCCCCTCCATCTGCAAAGAGTCCCAAGAGCACCGCAGCCACCACCAGCCCAGCTTCGCGTGTCACTATTGTGCATGGGATCTGGAGTCCACCCTTTGCCAGCAGTGACACATCGATCAGCAGCAAGGACACGTCCAGCCCCCCCCCCCGGCAAGAGGACCCGCAAAATCAAGGGCCGCCTTGCGAGGACCGACAGGGCTGCCCCCAAGGAGCAATGTGCGGCCACTTCACCAGCCACACCATCTAGGGGAGGCAAGGGCCCGAGAGCCCCATCAAAGGAGCGGAAGGGCAGCAGGAGCGCGGAGAAGGTGAACCCCAAATGTCACATCCCAGCTGGGAAGGAGGACACTAAGGAGGCCAGGAGTCCGTCCCCGAAGGGTACAGAAACGTCACGGTCCGAGGGCGACTGAGCAGGGAGTCCAGGCCAGGTCTGGCTCCCTTGACCTGCTGGATGAGCACCGCTGAACAGGGCCCGCCGTGGAGTGGAGCACCGCTGAACAGGGCCCGCCGTGGAGAGGAGCACCGCGGAACAGGGCCCGCCGTGGAGAGGAGCACCGCTGAACAGGGCCCGCCGTGGAGAGGAGCACCGCTGAACAGGGCCGGCCGTGGAGAAGAGCACCGCTGAACAGGGCCCGCGGTGCAGAAGAGCACCGCTGAACAGGGCCCGCGGTGCAGAAGAGCACCGCTGAACAGGGCCCGCGGTGCAGAAGAGCACCGCTGAACAGGGCCCGCCGTGGAGAGGAGCACCGCTGAACAGGGACCACAGTGCAGAAGAGCACCGCTGAACAGGGCCCGCGGTGCAGAAGAGCACCGCTGAACAGGGCCCGCCGTGAAGATAGGCACCGCTGAACAGGGCCCGCCGTGAAGATAGGCACCGCTGAACAGGGCCCGCCGTGGAGAAGAGCACCGCTGAACAGGGCCCGCCGTGGAGAGGAGCACCGCTGAACAGGGCCCGCCGTGGAGAAGAGCACCGCTGAACAGGGCCCGCTGTGAAGATAGGCACCGCTGAACAGGGCCCGCCGTGAAGATAGGCACCGCTGAACAGGGCCCCGCCGTGAAGATAGGCACCGCTGAAGAGGGCCCCGCCGTCTCAAGCACCGCTCCGCTGGGCCCTTCTTCTCAAGCACCGCTCCGCTGGGCCCTTCTTCTCAAGCACCGCTCCGCTGGGCCCTTCTTCTCAAGCACCGCTCCGCTGGGCCCTTCATCTCAAGCACCGCTCCGCTGGGCCCCGCCGTCTCAAGCACCGCTCCGCTGGGCCCTTCTTCTCAAGCACCGCTCCGCTGGGCCCTTCTTCTCAAGCACCGCTCTGCTGGGCCCTTCTTCTCAAGCACCGCTCCGCTGGGCCCTTCTTCTCAAGCACCGCTCCGCTGGGCCCTTCATCTCAAGCACCGCTCCGCTGGGCCCCGCCGTCTCAAGCACCGCTCCGCTGGGCCCTTCTTCTCAAGCACCGCTCCGCTGGGCCCTTCTTCTCAAGCACCGCTCCGCTGGGCCCTTCATCTCAAGCACCGCTCCGCTGGGCCCCGCCGTCTCAAGCACCGCTCCGCTGGGCCCTTCATCTCAAGCACCGCTCCGCTGGGCCCCGCCGTCTCAAGCACCGCTCCGCTGGGCCCTTCTTCTCAAGCACCGCTCCGCTGGGCCCTTCATCTCAAGCACCGCTCCGCTGGGCCCCGCCGTCTCAAGCACCGCTCCGCTGGGCCCTTCTTCTCAAGCACCGCTCCGCTGGGCCCTTCTTCTCAAGCACCGCTCCGCTGGGCCCTTCATCTCAAGCACCGCTCCGCTGTGCCCCGCCGTCTCAAGCACCGCTCCGCTGGGCCCTTCTTCTCAAGCACCGCTCCGCTGGGCCCTTCTTCTCAAGCACCGCTCCGCTGGGCCCTTCTTCTCAAGCACCGCTCCGCTGGGCCCTTCATCTCAAGCACCGCTCCGCTGGGCCCTTCATCTCAAGCACCGCTCCGCTGGGCCCCGCCGTCTCAAGAACCGCTCCGCTGGGCCCTTCTTCTCAAGCACTGCTCCGCTGGGCCCTTCATCTCAAGCACCGCTCCGCTGGGCCCTTCTTCTCAAGCACCGCTCCGCTGGGCCCTTCATCTCAAGCACCGCTCCACTGGGCCCCGCCGTCTCAAGCACCGCTCCGCTGGGTCCTTCTTCTCAAGCACCGCTCCGCTGGGCCCTTCTTCTCAAGCACCGCTCCGCTGGGCCCTTCTTCTCAAGCACCGCTCCGCTGGGCCCTTCATCTCAAGCACCGCTCCGCTGGGCCCCGCCGTCTCAAGCACCGCTCCGCTGGGCCCTTCTTCTCAAGCACCGCTCCGCTGGGCCCTTCTTCTCAAGCACCGCTCTGCTGGGCCCTTCTTCTCAAGCACCGCTCCGCTGGGCCCTTCTTCTCAAGCACCGCTCCGCTGGGCCCTTCATCTCAAGCACCGCTCCGCTGGGCCCCGCCGTCTCAAGCACCGCTCCGCTGGGCCCTTCTTCTCAAGCACCGCTCCGCTGGGCCCTTCTTCTCAAGCACCGCTCCGCTGGGCCCTTCATCTCAAGCACCGCTCCGCTGGGCCCCGCCGTCTCAAGCACCGCTCCGCTGGGCCCTTCATCTCAAGCACCGCTCCGCTGGGCCCCGCCGTCTCAAGCACCGCTCCGCTGGGCCCTTCTTCTCAAGCACCGCTCCGCTGGGCCCTTCTTCTCAAGCACCGCTCCGCTGGGCCCTTCTTCTCAAGCACCGCTCCGCTGGGCCCTTCTTCTCAAGCACCGCTCCGCTGGGCCCTTCTTCTCAAGCACCGCTCCGCTGGGCCCTTCATCTCAAGCACCGCTCCGCTGGGCCCCGCCGTCTCAAGCACCGCTCCGCTGGGCCCTTCTTCTCAAGCACCGCTCCGCTGGGCCCTTCTTCTCAAGCACCGCTCTGCTGGGCCCTTCTTCTCAAGCACCGCTCCGCTGGGCCCTTCTTCTCAAGCACCACTCCGCTGGGCCCTTCATCTCAAGCACCGCTCCGCTGGGCCCCGCCGTCTCAAGCACCGCTCCGCTGGGCCCTTCTTCTCAAGCACCGCTCCGCTGGGCCCTTCTTCTCAAGCACCGCTCCGCTGGGCCCTTCATCTCAAGCACCGCTCCGCTGGGCCCCGCCGTCTCAAGCACCGCTCCGCTGGGCCCTTCATCTCAAGCACCGCTCCGCTGGGCCCCGCCGTCTCAAGCACCGCTCCGCTGGGCCCTTCTTCTCAAGCACCGCTCCGCTGGGCCCTTCTTCTCAAGCACCGCTCCGCTGGGCCCTTCTTCTCAAGCACCGCTCCGCTGGGCCCTTCATCTCAAGCACCGCTCCACTGGGCCCTTCATCTCAAGCACCGCTCCGCTGGGCCCCGCCGTCTCAAGAACCGCTCCGCTGGGCCCCGCCGTCTCAAGCACCGCTCCGCTGGGCCCTTCTTCTCAAGCACCGCTCCGCTGGGCCCTTCTTCTCAAGCACCGCTCCGCTGGGCCCTTCATCTCAAGCACCGCTCCGCTGGGCCCCGCCGTCTCAAGCACCGCTCCGCTGGGTCCTTCTTCTCAAGCACCGCTCCGCTGGGCCCTTCTTCTCAAGCACCGCTCCGCTGGGCCCTTCTTCTCAAGCACCGCTCCGCTGGGCCCTTCATCTCAAGCACCGCTCCGCTGGACACCGCCGTCTCAAGCACTGCTCCGCTGGGCCCTTCTTCTCAAGCACCGCTCCGCTGGGCCCTTCTTCTCAAGCACCGCTCCGCTGGGCCCTTCTTCTCAAGCACTGCTCCGCTGGGCCCTTCATCTCAAGCACCGCTCCGCTGGGCACCGCCGTCTCAAGCACCGCTCCGCTGGGCCCTTCTTCTCAAGCACTGCTCCGCTGGGCCCTTCATCTCAAGCACCGCTCCGCTGGGCCCTTCATCTCAAGCACCGCTCCGCTGGGCACCGCCGTCTCAAGCACCGCTCCGCTGGGCCCTTCTTCTCAAGCACCGCTCCGCTGGGCCCTTCATCTCAAGCACCGCTCCGCTGGGCACCGCCGTCTCAAGCACCGCTCCGCTGGGCCCTTCTTCTCAAGCACCGCTGCGCTGGGCCCTTCTTCTCAAGCACCGCTCCGCTGGGCCCTTCATCTCAAGCACCGCTCCGCTGGGCACCGCCGTCTCAATCACTGTTTATGGTTCACTGTGCCCACCATGCCTCCTCCTTGACCAGTGGAGTCTGTCATCCACCTGATGGACTGTGGCTTTGCACTCCCCAGGATGGTACAGTGGGCAGCCCACCCACTGTAGAGACATTGAGAGACTGTGGCTTTGCACTCCCCAGGATGGTACAGTGGGCATGGTGGCTCCTCGTGGATCTGGCGTCGTGGACTCATGTGGCTGTGGTGCCCCCCCCTTCCCTTCCCCCTGAGGTGCCTGTAGTTTTTACATCTGATGCCACTGCAGTGTTCTCTCCAAAGGACTCAGGTCTCCTGTGTGGGCTTTGCCCTTGTTTCTCAAAACTTTGCCCCATGGACATGATGAATTCGTAGGATGTGCAGGACTTGTTACTTCAGTTATACACTGATGTGTATGTCATTTGTTTTCTTGTGAATATCTTTCATGGTTGTACGATAATTTTCAGGAGCTTTTTGGTACATAAATATTTATTCCAATTTTGATTATGTCCTAGCATTTTTCAGGGGTGTTTGGGTGGTGTCACTGTGACTTGTTGCTCTGCATTGGTGTGTACATAGTTGGGGGGGTGGGGGTCGCATATGTGTGTGCCCGTAACCTTTCGTCCTCCCCCCTCCCGTGTGTCGTAGGTGCAGTACTCACCGTTGTCGTCTGCGCCGGACTTCGTACTCGTGGTAGATGAGAAGGTAGACGAGAGCAGGTAGGATGTTTAATTCGGGTTCCATGCTGTCCTCCTTCCTCCTGGAGTGCGTAGTGGTGTGCGTTTTCCCGTTCGTAGTCTGTTTCCGCCGTGTTTTTATCGGCGGTGCTCCCGCCCCGGAAAAGGTGGCGGATTGGTGAGTTGTGATAGTGTGGGCGGTACATTGTCTGCCGCCTGGCTGTTGGCGGTGACCGCCGCGCTGTTTGTTTGTACCGCCGTGGCGGGCGGAGTGCTAAAGTGCCTATCTGTGTTGGCGGTTCCCGCCAGGGTCAGAATTCCATATTTGTTACCGCCAGCCTGTTTGCGGGTTGGCCGCCGCTTTAACACCGACCGCCAGGGTTAGAATCACCCCCAATAGGTGTAAAACATGTTATGAGTTGAAAAAAACACTTATAAACACCATAACTGCATGGCAAATTGAATGGAGATTAAAACCTGTTATCTTAACTACAAACAAAACAATCAAACAAACAACGTAAAAACAACGAATGAGCCATGAAGAAAAACACATATTGACAACACATACTGACCATTAGTAAGCTCAGAGATACATCAATAATGCTGTGAAGGTAACATTTAATTTGATTTACATTTGGATTTATATGTTTAACAAAGGTGCAAAACGCTTTAGCAACAGCCAAATTAAAAGCAAAAATTAGATTTATGTTTAATGATATATTCAAAAGCCTAACTCACCAGTCTCCATTCTATCTGAGATTCCTGTCAATCCTTCAGGATATATGATCAGCAAGACCTTCTCCTCCCCTGAAAACACTTGTAAAGGGGGATAGGAGAACCACCATCGGTCCTTTGGGCCTCTAGGTTATGAGTGAGGGCCACGGAACACACTCTCCTCCGCAGGTCATTTCACCTGTTCCTAATTTCCTCCTGTGTGTCAGGTTGATTGTTACAGCTTTCACTATGTCAACTATTCTGGCCCACATTTACCTTTTCGGAGCTATGGTTGTATTTTGGACTGGGCTGCAGACAACTGTAGCTCTACTCTCATGATTTCATCTACTATGACTGAACATTCTGCCTCTGCAAAACAGGGATTTCTCCTCCCTGTCACTATAAAAAAAAAAAATGAAATAAACTTTTTATCCACAAGAAAAAGGAATGAGAGGACTAAAAGGGACAAGAAGCAGATGATTAAAAAACCTGACTACATTGGCAACATTTCTGCTTCACAATGTTGTGCTGTAGTGGAATGGCAAAGGATCATGGTCTGTTATGGAGTGTGTTTTATAGTGTGGTATGCATGTGAAAACAATTAGCCAACACCCATCAGGTATGTGCTACTTGCATCGATCCACAAGACACAGGCATAATACAATGTTGAACGCATTCCACAATGGACTCCCGCCATCAAGAATCCACTGCTAGAACAATGCCTACACAACTGTGAAATCAAAGCATGCTACGCCCAAACCTGCCACCCTGACGATGATAGAGTAATGTTAGCCAGCATAGGAATCAGCTCCCTCATTGGCGGTGCACTGCTTATGTGACAGAAAACACTCTGTTGATGGGAACGGAGGTTCGGCAGACATCTAAATGGAGGGGAAAGGGCAAGGAATCTGTCAGCTTGATGGAGTACTTGTAAACTCCACCACGGAGGAATGACAGGAGTCCCAACAAGATTTATGAGGCCCTTAGTCTCTGAAGAAGAAGTCACAAATCCTCAGTGGAGCAAGGCAGCAGGCCACGGATAAGATGGGTTACACTTTATCAGATAGCCGCTGACTCTTAGCTGGAAAATTCAGAGTGGGAGGAATTAGAATTTCATGCCTAGAGGATGTCCTTCGCTGGTCAGATACATTTGGCACCTTCATCCAGTGAATATTTCTACCTTCAGAGTTAGTTGCTTTTCTGGAACTTTTATTCTTTCCCAGGGGCAAGGCTGCAGTCTGTATTCATGAGGGCTCCATGAGACTGAATGCCTTCTCTGTGGGATCACGCTGAATTTTATTTGCTGCTACAAAACAGCTCCAAGCAGGAGGAACCTCGATCTGCAACCCAGAGGCAGCGCACCTTCTTCAAATTCATTTGGCAGGTTGTTTCTGGTTCTCCAGTGGTCTTTAGAGCCAAAACGTTTCTAATTTCCAGGTTTCAGGAAATATGAGGAGGAGTACACTTTGACACAGCCCAGGCATCTAGGACCTCACGATCACCACTTGTGGGTATGAGAAGGTGAGCAGGTCCAGTCTTCTAGGCTCTTTTCGGATCTCAGACAGTAAGTTCAGTCTTCTTCTGATCTTCCACAGGCCCAGTAGTGTTCTGAGGAGAATAGTGTGTCACATTTATGCTTAGCACCAGCATGTGGCTGATGGTAATTTCTGGCTCATCTCATCTCTAACCATTGGAGTAAAAGTTCCCCGTGGCTACCCTACCCTCTTTCATAGCATTCTTGTGTACCCTATGGGAAACACATTATGATCAATAGTGTGATCCAGTACTTCTCAGAACCTGAGCCGGTTAGCGTTACCACAAACAATGGTTCTGTCAGATTTGTACAAAAGACTCACCTTATATTCATGTTTGGAGATTGAAAGAATCCTCCCATCTGTGATAAATCACTTGAAAGAAATTCTAGCCCATACTGATAGTGGCAGTTCCCCTTGATGGATGAATCATATATTGGCTACTATAGTAACCCTCGAAGTGCTACATGAATAGTGCAAAAACCCTCAGTGCTATTTCAAAGTGCAATCTGCGCGTTCTATATACTTAGGTACATATAGAATTGTATTACAACCCGGTTACACAAGTTCAAAGATTTTATATTAGGCAAAACAATGTAAAACAAACTTTTTGCCTAATTGGGTCATAAAGTCCAGCCCCTTTAGTGTGGTGTTGACATTTCAACCCATAAATGTGCCATATAACTTTATCTAGAAGGGTCTAGGAAAAGCATGGAGTCACCCCGTATGATAAAGAAAACAACAGTATTAAGGACGATAGGAACATTATGGTCACACCTGCTGACAAATATGTACGCGCAAGCACGCCGAGCCACACAGCAGTACACATGCATGCACACTTACAGACCACATTCCATTCCATTACAAAATAACACATTCTCCATCATAAACTCTCCAATAAGCACTTCATCTTATCAGCACAAAGTCACCCAGAGCAGCTAATACTCTTCCACCAAAACATACATCATTAAACACTTTCATTACACACATCAGACCTTAATACACCCAACTTAACCACATATAATCACACAAATATTTTAACATGCACAAACACTCTGCTGCAATTGTTGTACATATATTGTTTGTATGTGTTGGTGTGTGTGTTTGTGCATCTGGTCTGTGTGTGGTTTGCATGTGTGTGCAAATGCACTGCTGCTGCCTGTGTCATTACTGTTGGGTATGCCAAGGAAGTCTGCTTTGCTGCAGTACAAGCGTAATTGTAATTTTCGAGTGAAATGTGAATTTTTGATAACTATTGCACCTTACTGTGTTTCTGATGGGCTGTTGAATTGTTGTGAGAAAGTAGCCTCTTTCTAGCCTTGTTACCCCCACTTTTGGCCTGTTTGTGAGTATATGTCAGGGTGTTTTCACTGTCTCACTGGGATCCTGCTAACCAGGGCCCAGTGCT
Organism: Pleurodeles waltl; assembly: GCF_031143425.1. Lineage (NCBI taxonomy): Eukaryota > Metazoa > Chordata > Amphibia > Caudata > Salamandridae > Pleurodeles > Pleurodeles waltl. Next base: position 1,119,254,279 of record NC_090447.1, read on the forward strand.
CATAGTGAAAACCCTATGTTTTCAGTATGTTTGTTATGTGTCACTGGGACCCTGCTAGCCAGGACCCCAGTGCTCATAAGTTTGTGGCCTATATGTATGTGTTCCCTGTGTGATGCCTAACTGTCTCACTGAAGCTCTGCTAACCAGAACCTCAGTGGTTATGCTCTCTCTGCTGTACAAATTGTCACTAACAGGCTAGTGACCAATTTTACCAATTCACATTGGCATACTGGAACACCCTTATAATTCCCTAGTATATGGTACTGAGGTACCAGGGTATTGGGGTTCCAGGAGATCCCTATGGGCTGCAGCATTTCTTTTGCCACCCATAGGGAGCTCTGACAATTCTTACACAGGCCTGCCACTGCAGCCTGAGTGAAATAATGCCCACATTATTTCACAGTCATTTTATACTGCACATAAGTAACTTATAAGTCACTTATATGTCTAAACCTTCACCTGGTGAAGGTTGGGTGCTAAGTTACTTAGTGTGTGGGCACGCTGGCACTAGCCAAGGTGCCCCCACATCGTTCAGGGCAAATTCCCCGGACTTTGTGAGTGCGGGGACACCATTACGCGTGTGCACTATACATAGGTCACTACCTATGTATAGCGTCACAATGGTAACTCCCAACATGGCCATATAACATGTCTAAGATCATGGAATTGTCACCACAATGCCATTCTGGCATTGGGGAGACAATTCCATGATCCCCGAGTCTCTAGCACAGACCCGGGTACTGCCAAACTGCCTTTCCCGGGGTTTCACTGCAGCTGCTGCCAACCCCTCAGACAGGTTTCTGCCCTCCTGGGGTCCAGCCAAGCCTGGCCCAGGAAGGCAGAACAAAGGACTTCCTCAGAGAGAGGGTGTTACACCCTCTCCCTTTGGAAAAAGGTGTCAGGGCTGGGGAGGAGTAGGTTCCCCCAGCCTCTGGAAATGCTTTGATGGGCACAGATGGTGCCCATCTCTGCATAAGCCAGTCTACACCGGTTCAGGGATCCCTCAGCCCTGCTCTGGTGCAAAACTGGACAAAGGAAAGGGGAGTGACCACTCCCCTGACCTGCACCTCCCCGGGGAGGTGCCCAGAGCTCCTCCAGTGTGCCCCAGACCTTTGCCATCTTGGAAACAGAGGTGTTGCTGGCACACTGGACTACTCTGAGTGGCCAGTGCCAGCAGGTGACGTCAGAGACTCCTTCTGATAGGCTCTTACCTGTGTTACTAGCCTATCCTCCTTCCTAGGTAGCCAAACCTCCTTTTCTGGCTATTTAGGGTCTCTGCTTTTTGGAATTCTTTAGATAACGAATGCAAGAGCTCATCAGAGTTCCTCTGCATCTCTCTCTTCGCCTTCTGCCAAAGGATCGACCGCTGACTGCTCAGGACGCCTGCAAAACCGCAACAAAGTAGCAAAGACGACTACTGCAACCTTGTATCTTTGATCCTGCCGCCTTCTCGACTGTTTTCCTGGTGGTGCATGCTCTGGGGGTAGCCTGCCTCCTTCTTGCACCAGGAGCTCTGAAGAAATCTCCCGTGGGTCGACGGAATCTTCCCCCTGCAACCGTAGGCAACAAAAGACTGCATCACCGGTCCTCTGGGTCCGCTCTCAGCATGACAAGCATGGTCTCTGGAACTCAGCAACTCTGTCCAAGTGACTCCCACAGTCCAGTGACTCTTCAGTCCAAGTTTGGTGGAGGTAAGTCCTTGCCTCCCCACGCTAGACTGCATTGCTGGGTACCATGTGATTTGCAGCTGCTCCGGCTCCTGTGCACTCTTCCAGGATTTCCTTCATGCACAGCCAAGCCTGGGTCCCCGACACTCTAACCTGCAGTGCACAACCTCCTGAGTTGTCCTCCGGCGTCGTGGGACTCCCTTTTGTGTCTTCGGGTGAGCTCCGGTTCACTCCTCTTTCAAGTGCCTGTTCTGGTACTTCTGCGGGTGCTGCCTGCTTCTGTGAGGGCTCCCTTACTTTCTGGGCATCCCCTCTGTCTCCTCATCCAAGTGGCGACATCCTGGTCCCTCCTGGGCCACAGCAGCATCCAAAAACCCTAACTGCGACCCTTGCAGCTAGCAAGGCTTGTTTGCAGTCTTTCTGTGTGGGAACACCTCTGCAAGCTTCGTCACGACGTGGGACATCCATCCTCCAAAGGGGAAGTTTCTAGCCCTCTTCGTTCTTGCAGAATCCACAGCTTCTACCATCCAGTGGCAGCTTCTTTGCACCCTCAGCTGGCATTTCCTGGGCATCTGCCCACTCTCGACTTTGTTGCGACTCTTGGATTTGGTCCCCTTGTTCCACAGGTACTCTCATCCGGAAATCCACTTTGGTTGCATTGCTGGTGTTGGTCTTCCTTGCAGAACTCCCCTATCACGACGTCTGTGCTCTCTGGGGAATATAGGTGCACTTTACACCTACTTTTCAGGGTCTTGGGGTGGGCTATTTTTCTAACCCTCACTGTTTTCTTACAGTCCCAGCGACCCTCTACAAGCTCACATAGGTTTGGGGTCCATTCGTGGTTAGCATTCCACTTTTGGAGTATATGGTTTGTGTTGCCCCTATACCTATGTGCTCCTATTGCAATCTACTGTAACTTTACATTGCTTGCATTTCTTCCTTTTGCTATTACTGCATATTTTTGGTATTGTGTACTTATATCTTGTGTATATTTGGCATCCTCATACTGAGGGTACTCACTGACATACTTTTGGCATATTGTCATAAAAATAAAGTACCTTTATTTTTAGTATATCTGTGTATTGTGTTTTCTTATGATATTGTGCATGTGACACCAGTGGTATAGTAGGAGCTTTGCATGTCTCCTAGTTCAGCCTAAGCTGCTCTGCTATAGCTACCTTCTATCAGCCTAAGCTGCTAGAAACACCTCTTCTACACTGATAAGGAATAACTGGACCTGGTTCAGAGTATAAGTACCCCTTTGTACCCACTACAAGCCAGGCCAGCCTCCTACAATTGTTGCCACCTGTTCTATGACATGCCTGTGTATTCTTTGTATGTGGAAAGTTTGCACTGCTCCTTCCACATAGCCATGTAATTATTTACTGTGTCAGTGAAGCTAGCTCTGCTGTGCCTATGCAATGAACTTTTTAATAGCGAAGGTTACAAAAAAATATAATATACATAAGATAAACCAATTAATATTTTCAATGTGTTTATGACTCTTTTCTTTAACTGTTTTAACTTAAGGACCTCATAGTATGATCTATGTTCATTATTACGCACTTTGGTCTTTTTTGGTACTTTTTATTCCTTGGTTAGTGGCTTTTTACCTTTTTATGCTTTTTTTGTTCATTGGGTACACAATTGACCAGCAAATCTGAAAGTCATTGAATCTTGCTTTATATCTGTCTTTCATAGAGATTCAAAGTGTTTAAAATCCTTTGAACATGTCCTTACCTTCACCATTGTATGTCCTCACCTTCACCATTGTTTGGCTGTCTTTTAACTTATATGCATGATGAACTTTGTAGGATTTGAAAGTTTGGAACTTGGGGCCCCAATTACCAAAACATTGTCATAACTACAGGAAGAAATTATAGGTTTAAAATAATATTGTAAAAATGTTGCTGTTATCTAATAACACCAATAAAAAGTGTTTTTTCCTGCTGTCATGCTCTGGTTTATAGCACTATTAACCATAATATTGGGGCTAGTTTACTTTCAAATGCTTTCGGTTATGGTTACTAAAATGGCAAGGAGTTTTTAAAAGACATTTTAAAACAATCATAAATCTCCACTTGCAGATGTCTAGCCTTACATGAGTGCAGGTTATGACCTGTTTGGACTTCACATAGGTTTTTCAGGTTACATTTGAAAACCTATGGCAGTCACAGATTTATGAAAACATTTTTAATTCCCTTTTCAAATACCAGCATGTACAAAACCTTAATTTTTCATGTGTCAGGAAACAGTAAGTTACAACATATTACAACATATTAACTTTTTTCTTTTTTTCCCACTGGAAAATATTATTTTTCCTGGAGAAATCTCTTCCTCAACTCTTGCTAATTTTGAGATGTTCTCTACTACATTCAAACTTGGAAAACGGTTCAAACCTGCCTTTGACAGAAGTAAATGTCTAGCCATTTCTACGGTGGAAAGGGGCTGGAAGTGGGCTTGTGAATGCCTAAACATGTAAGTTTGTGGGTGTTCCCAAACTTTCAGAGTTGTCCTAGCCTGTCTGACCCAGTCCCCACCCAGTGGAGGAGATATATACACTTGAAAGCCTTCAGGTGATTATATTGTTTTACAAGTGCAAAACTGTTGTTTAAGATTGCACAGTGTCATCTAAAGGTGGGCATTCAATTATAACTTCTTCTTGGATCCAGAATGCACATCTCATTTCACATAATCAAATAAATATGAACGAGAACATAATTTGGAATGTCAGGGTCCTTTGACTGGTCTTTGTGATGTCAGTCTTTTAACCCTTCTCTCTTTGTTAAAATTTGATTGTTTCTGTAGTGAGGCAGTCGCTCTTATCCTCTTTCTTTTTATATATTCGTTTTTTTTTCACTGCCTTTCTCTCTCACATTCCCTTTCGAGCTCATATCCTTTCCTCTTGTTCCCTTTGGTTTCCTCTATGACTTTTAATTCTCTCCTACAAGCTATTTATCACAGATGGTTTAGGTGTCCCTCTCTCTTTCACCCTTTTTCTCTTATTTAACATTCCCATGTTGTATCTCCATCAAGTCTGCTTTCTGTGTCTACATTTTCCCTACTCTCTATTTTCACTGTTACTCAGGTTCTCTCTATATACCCATTCTCTGTTTGTTTACCATAACTCAAACTCTTTCTCTCTGTAGCACTCTTCATCACACTCTTTTGATATATGGTCCTCAAAGGAATGGACAACACTTTAAGTGCTGGCAGAGAGAGCACCCAACTGAGATCAGGGAATTGTATTTCAGCTCTTCACGGTTTGCTTTGCAGCACATGCTAAACCAGAAGATGGATGTGCCTTTTTTGGCAGAACACAGTAACTTTTGTTGCTCACAAAGAACATTTCTCTAAATTGTGACAACCTGTATATTTTGTTTTTGACAGGGAGGCTGTCTCCTGTATCACTATCATGGGTACACAGATGTGTAACCCCAGGAGTGAGGGAAAACAGAGAGGAGAATTGTCCCAGCAATTGGTGACAGTCTTTTGGCTGTTCAGAAGTCAGGGTAGGGGAGAGGTTTACACCTTCCACTTAGCTATCCTTCTTTTTGGAGGTTAGGAGGTCAGAGAGAGGAGGCGGTTGATATGGTGGACCCTCAGGGTGTGTTTGGTGGTCCTGAAGTGTCTTGAAGTCCAGCAGTAGGTGACCTCCCGTTTCCCCTCAACCACCTTCTTAGGTCCAGTCCAAAGGACTTGGAGGGCCCTGGGCTTCACTGGCTCCATCACCCACACTTTCTGTCCAGGCTGTCATTCCACAGGGATAGCTCTCTGAGAGTACCACTGCTTCATTACCTCGTGACTTGCCAAGTTTTCAGAAGCTTGATTCTAAAATTTGGCTATCTGTGTCTGGGGGGCTAGCATGTAGCTAACTACATCCTGGGGAGGTTTCCTGGTAGCCTGTTCCCACTTCTCCCTAACCAGGCTGAGTGTTCACCTTACAGGGTGCCAATACAGCTATTCAAAGGGGCTAAAACCAACCCCTTCTACGGCACCTCTCTGTAAGCAAAGAGAAGGTATGGTAAGAGGGCATCCCACTTATGCCTTATGGGCTCTGATACGCTCTTGATCATGTCCTTGAGGGTCTTGTTGAATCTCTCAGCAATCCCATTAATTTCTGGATGATAGGGAATGGGAAACTTATAAATAACTCCTCATTGACTGCATGTAAGCAGACAGAAGCTTGGTGCTCCTGTCAGGCACCACTTCTTTGGGATATCCACTCTGGTGAAAATCCTCATCAGGTCCTATTGTGGTCATGTACAGACAGCACATGTATAAGTACATCTGTGCCCGTATATGGTACTATTTCCATACTTTGTCAATGTATTGCTAATAACATTAGATACCCAAAACTCCTAGGATTACCATCAACTATGACTTACCAAACACTCAGAGAAAGTAATACACAATTGTATGTGTGAATCCAGATGTAGTGCAAGTTGTATGTACATTTCAAGAGGATTGCAGGGCTTTATATATAGGCAAGCATGAGCGGGAAAGTAAAGGACTCCATTTCCCAGGGAGCCTATGTTTTTGAGTCTTACAGTGAGACTGCCATCTTGGACCCCGAGGGCATATAAGCCACTCTTTCATGACCATACCCTGGTAGGCTATCTTGCCTCAATAGAACACAGTCCTTCTTCCGAGCGACCAGTGCTGATTCCCAAAAAACTTGGGGATTCCAAACATACTTCGTATTTCTGCGCTAATCTCTTGATTGCCATATCTTCTCCAGCTGACACACTCATTGCGGCAGAACCCACCCATACCTGAACAATAAAAGAAACAACAGTCAGCTAAGTGGCAATGTGGTGAATCATGCACAGGTTTATGATGACAGGACATAATCGTAAACAACTAAACTGCTGCAGTGGATCTGCGCTCAAGTGAGTCCATCCTTTGTGATTTGGCATCCAGAACTGAATTCATGCAACCTCAGGATCAAGAATATCAAGTGTACCAAAGCCATCGAAACTACAGATTGTGATTATATGCATACTAATCATAGCGAATGATCAAGAGACATTTGCTCTTGAGTAAGAGGTGAGAATCAGAACTTTGAATTTCAATAGTTAAGTGCGCATTCACAGGTTTAGCACTCCAATGAGTTATGACTCACAAAATTGGTCTAAGAATGATAAAGATTGCAATGTGAAATTTAAGACAAAGGGCCTGATTTAGATCTTGGCCGTAATGGGTCCCATGCCATTTTGCTGATGGAAAAACGATCCACCAGCTTGGCCGTCCCCTTGCCTGAGATGTTGGTGGTCTCTTAGATGAAGGACTGCCCAAGTCCATCAACTCCACCAAGAATTCCCACCCGATTTGACGCCGCCATTGGAAATAGTAGCTGGAGATGTGACTCCAGCCACCCTTTCCAGCGTGCAGATTTGGGGGTGCCTTACTGCCGGCCAACTGTGGCTGTCTGTCCTCCTCACCCGAGGTGGAGGATTGGGGGGAAATGAGGTAAAAACATACCTTTTTCCTGATTCCACTTCTGTTTTTGACTGGACATGACTGGACAGCACCTTCAGTTGCTGCTGCCACTGGACCACGGAGAAAACACAACCCCACCCATCTCCAAACTTGAAGGTAGGGAACCCGCATTACATGTGTCTGTTGTAAGGTCACTGCACATGAGCTCAGGACCACTGCAGTCATATGAGTGTCACAGTAATTTAAAAAAATTACTGTGACATGCATATGTCAGGGAAACAATGGTGTCCGACATGGATGGGGACACACTCATATAAGACACATATTGCACACATACATAACTGTCATTCTGGTGTCTATTCATTGCCAAATGAATACTGGCACTGTAATGACATTACAATCACACTTGTCAACTATGTCCCTGTGTGCACATTGTAAGGGCACCTGAAGCTGTAATGTTGTGTTGCCAGTTGTGCATGTGAGTCAGTACGTGTAAGTGTGAGTGAGATTAGATTGACTTGTTAAGGTGGAAAGAGCTGGAGCGGGTGGTGTAGTTGTGTCAGTATGTGTGTCACATGCATATGTGTTGTGTATGTTGTGTGTTGTGTTGCTGTGTGCAACATTTAGGTGAGTGTTTTGGTTGTGTGGCAGTCATTGTCGTGATATGTGTACCTGTACCTTTGTGTGAGTGTAGATGAGTGTTTAGTTGTGTTGGTTGTTGTGATTGTAGTATGTGTGGGTGGAGTATCTATAGTGTATCTATGTTGTGTTATGCATTTATATCAGTATGTTTCTGCATATGTGTGCTGTGTGGTTTTGGAATGCAAATGGATAATTGTATATATGTGGTATGTCGTTGTTGTGCATGTGGACACATATGGCTAAGGTACAATGCGTATGTGTGACTTACCTCTATTCCATAGCCACTGCCATTGTACAATCTCCATTGGGTCCAGGGACGGGCTCCCTTCGTTAGCAATCCATTGACAGTATACTGCCTGCAGGACTGTAACATCCATATACTCTGGGTGGAACACAGTCAACTTGAGAGTGTTCTCAGGTCTGCTACTGTGGCGATTGGTGGTATTACTGGCAAAATCTAAATCAGGCCCAAAGTGTCAAAAGTCAAAAGGGTCTGAGAACCTATCACGAACCCCAGGAACAAAAAGGGTGGAACCTTGGACGCAATTTAGAATGAATCCAAAACTCCAGTTATAACTCTGACATGTAGCTAAACAATAATATCATACTTATGAGTGATTGGCTATCTGGGAGTGTGACACATCATTGATGCAAATGCCAATGTGTGAGTGGCAACAGGTACATCATTGTTTTGATTGTACCTTGTCCACTGTTGTCTTACAGGCAGCCCCAAGCACTGCTAGTTTGACTCCTTCCTTAACACTCTTTTAGAGATGGATCCAGGTGGCACATAGAAAGATGATTTATTCAGACTGCAGAGTACCAGTAGGATGCCTTTTATCAGATCACATCAAATCAAAACAAGCTTTATATGGTTCATTTTTACAAACCATAAAAGCAAACAACGTAATGTACATGGGCACATCCAAAGTTAAAATATATACTTCACATCTTCAAAAACGCAGATCATAAAATTGCATGGTAAAACAGATGCTACCTCTAAGGTAAATAGAAATACATGTGAATCAGTTCACTTGTAGGTATTCCTCACATTCATGACAGTTTTAAAAAAACACCCTACAAAGTAGATAATGGTGGTCATTACAACCCTGGCGGACGGTGTTAAAGCGGCGTTAAGACTGCCAACAGGCCAGCGGAAAATTATTTAGAATTACGACCGTGGCGGAAACCGCCAACAAAGACAGCCACTTTAACAGTCCAACGGCCACGGTGGTACAAACAAACAGCTCGGCGGTCACCGCCAACAGACAGGCGGAAGACAATGTACCGCCCACACTATTATGACAGGCCAATCCGCCACCTTTTCCGGGACGGATTCACCACGGATAAAAACACGGCGGAAACAGGAATTTCGAAGGGAAAACGCTCACCTCTACACACTTCACAAAAAACGAGGACACCATGGAACCGGAACTCCAAATTCTCCCTGCGATAGTCTTCCTGCTCCTGTACCAGGAGCACCAACGCCGGCGGCGAAGACCACGGTGATTACTGCACCTACGACACAGGGGAGGGGGGAGGCAAAAAACAGGGACACACACACGCAGCACGCAACACCCCCACCCCCACCCTCACCCAATACAACACACACACTAATACATATCTATACATTATAGTTACATCCCCCCCCCCGGAAGAATGCAAAGACAAAAGGAAATGAGTGTAACCATTGTAATATATCAAAATTCAGTAAGCTAAAATATACATATATACAGTATTAACAAAATATAAACCAAGAATAATAGTCCGGGTATTGCACCATTCATAGTCCGTGGACCACTGGGCCCAAAATGCATGGGCGAGGCCCACACACGATACCAGATCAAAACAGAGAGAACACTGCAGGGGCATCAGATAGAAATACAACAGGCACCTCAGGGGGAAGGAAAGGGGGGGCACCTCAGCCGGATGAGTGCACGACGCCAGATCCACAAGGGACCTCCATGCCCATTGATGTATCCTGGGGAGTGTAAAGCCACAGTCTCTCAAGTCTCTACAGTGGGTGGGTTGCCCACTGCTGCATCATGGGGAGTGCAAAGCCACAGTCTCAAGTCTCTACAGTGGGTGGTTTGCCCACTGCTGCATCCTTGGGAGTGCAAAGTCACAGTCTCTCAAGTCTCTACAGTGGGTGGTTTGCCCACTGCTGCATCCTGGGCAGTGCAAAGCCACAGTCTCTCAAGTCTCTACAGTGGGTGGTTTGCCCACTGTTCAATCCTGGGGAGTGCAAAGCCACAGTCTCTCAAGTGGATAACATTCTCCACTGGTTTCTGGAGGGGGATTTGTTCCCAGAGTGCTTCTTCCTGCCAAGGACTAAGGTAGTGGATGTCTTTCTCCACTGGTTCTGGAGGGGGAATGGTGCCCAGAGTGCTTCATCCTGCCAAGGACTGAGGTAGTGGATGTCTTTCTCCACTGGTTCCGGAGGGGGACTGGTGCCCAGAGTGCTTCATCCTGCCAAGGACTGAGGTAGTGGATGTCTTTCTCCACTGGTTCTGGAGGGGGACTGGTGCCCAGAGTGCCTCATCCTGCCAAGGACAGACGGAGTGGATGCATGTCTCCACTGGTTCTGGAGGGGGACTGGTGCCCAGAGTGCTTCATCCTGCCAAGGACTGAGGTAATGGATGTTTTTCTCCACTGGTTCTGGAGGGGGCTTTGTGCCAAGAGTGCTTCATCCTGGCAAGGAGTGAGGTAGTGGCTGTCCTGGTGGCCGTGCACTCCACATACCTGTGACAACAGGCACCACTGGTCCCGGAGATGTTGTGGCTGAGGTGCTAGTTCGGGACCTATGAGTTGGACGGGGGGGATGGTGGGAAATAGGCTAAGGCTGGACAGGAAAAGTTGTTTGGACACACTGGGATGGGTAGCTGGAGGGGGTTTGGGAGTGGAGGAAGAGGTGGTGGTAGTAGGAGGTGTACGTTTTGTGGCTTTGGGTGCAGGTGCATGCGCTGGAGGCTGTCGTGAGGTGGATGTATGTTGGGTGGGTGTGTGCCTGCGTTTGTGTATCTTCGGAAGGGGCATCACAGACACACTGGGAGAGGACACAGGGGACGTGTGTATGGTAGTGGGGGTGGTGACTGCACGTGAGCGGGTGTCGTGGTGGGTGTGCTGGTGCGGGACGTAGTGGCTTTAGAGGTAGTGCATGCAGGTGTGAGTGTAGACGAGACTGGGAGGGAGGTGGGAGACGAGGAGGAGGGGGACACAGTGGAGGCAGTGGATGTTGGTGTGTCTGTATGTGTGTGATGCTTGCGTGAGTGCCTGTGGGATGTGTGGTGCTTATGTTTGCCTGAGCTTCCCTTGTGTGGTGAGGTGTGTGCAGGCTGGTCTGATGGTGTGCTTGGGATAGGCTGAGGTAGAGGGGATTGGGTCTGGGTGGAGGAAGTTGGAGGGGGAGGCTAGACACAGGGACAATGGCTGGCATCAGTGCTGAGGCCAGAGTTTGAAAGGTTCGGTGAAGGGCAGCCTGACCAGAATGAATGCCCTCCAGGAATGCATTGGTTTGTTGCAACTGCCTTTCTACACCCTGGATGGCATTCAAAATGGTAGACTGCCCAACAGTGAGGGACCTGAGGAGGTCAATGGCCTCCTCACTGAGGGCAGCAAGGGTGACTGGGGCAGGGCCTGAGGTGCCTGGGGCGAAGGTGATGCCCACCCTCCTTGGTGAGCGGGCACGGGGCGAAGGCTGAGGGGCTGCTGGTAGGGCGGTGCTGGTAGGGGGGGGTGGCAGCTGTACCTGTACAAGTGGGGGGCACAGATGTTGCCGCCACCACAATGGAGCTCCCATCGAAGGACGAGTCCGTGTCGCTGGTTTCAGTCCTGTCCCCGCCGCAGTGTTCCCCTCGCCCTCCGTCCCACTGGTGTATTCAGAGTCCGTAGTGTGGCCCTCCATGGCCATGTGGGATGCAGCTCCCTCGTGCTCCGGTGTCACTGCTCCTCCGCCTGATGATGCTAATGCACACAAGAACAGGAAGACCACAAAAAAAGGGGGTGAAACAGAAGAAAGACATGTTGAGTGCATGGATTACCGCTACAGTTGGCAGACAAGACAGACACAGAAGTCCCCTGCACTACGTCTCGCAGTTGGGCTCTACAGTGCAATTCATGGGAAATGGCCTACAAGGCTATGGACGACATCTGCACACATAGATGACACAGGTGCATGACTACCTGTACTTGGCACTCTACAGAGATGGGGTGGAGGGCCACACGGCCATGCCTTACGGAGGGGCCTAGCCTACGGAACTCGCCCTGGCCTAGGGAAACCCACAGCCCTCCTCCCCCACCCAGACACCACCACTGCGCGCAAAGTCAGCTGAATGAGAGTGTACTCACCCCCTTGTGTCTGCTGTGATGGCCTCAAGCGCCCATCCAACTCCAGGTAGGCCACCACCAGGATCCGGAACATCAGGGGGGCCATGGTTCGACGGGCACCCCTCCCACATTGGGAGGCCATCCCCAGCTGAGCCTCTGCCATCTTCTTGCTCCAGCGGCGAATGTCCTCCCATCTTTTCCGGCAACGGGTGCTCCGTCTGTGGTGGACCCCCAGGGTCCGGACGTCCTTGGCGATGGCACGCCAAATATCCTTCTTCTGGTGGGCGCTGACCTACATGAAATGTACAGGGGAAGAAGAGAAGTCATTACCAACTGCGCCGTCAAAGTGAGTGGCCCCATCCCTACCCTTGCCATGTGGCACAAGCACCCACCATCTTTCATGCACGCAGAACTCTGCCCCCTTCCTTCTTACAACCAGCCCTCTCCACACAGGCATAGCCCATTCAACATGCTCCCTGTGTACTTACCTGTTGGTCTGGAGGACCGTATAGTAGCTTGTACTGGGGGAGAACCCCATTGACAAGCTTCTCCAACTCCTCTGATGTGAAGGCAGGGGCCCTTTCCCCAGACGCACGAGCCATTGTCTCTTCCAGACCGAGGTCACAGCAGGACTTGCAGTGTAGGTCCTCTCCTGTCGAAGATCAGGTATCGAGTGATTCAACAGATAGAAAATGGCGGTCACGTCTCCGGCGGTCACGTCCGCGGCGGTGCGTACCATCACCGCCGGCGTACATCGTCTTTGGCTCCTGGGACCCATAGGGTCCAATGTTAACCAATGCAGCATTGCGCTGCGGTCCTCGACCGCCTACCACGACTGTGTACAACGCCAGCACAGTTACCTCACATCCCATTGTCCCACTTTACAGGTCAGGCAGCTGCCATTTCAGGGGCCCACATGGCCTAATTACCAACTGCGTCACACATACCTAGGCCTAGTCTCAACACACATACAGGCCACATTTTGTGTATGAATGGTGTTCTGTGCAGACTGTGGGTACATACCTCTGAGTTGTTTGACTCTGTGCTCGCTGTTGTCCTTCATAGGCACCGTCCGCTGGGACATGTGAGGAGATGGCGGAATCCTCCGGTGTACCGACCGCTGGTGGACCTGTCGACAATGGAGGAGCGACATTTGATAATCACCTACAGGTTTGACCGTGCCACAATCCAGGAACTGTGTACACAGCCTGATGTCAGCAATCCGCCATCCCATAGGAATCCCCCCTCAAGTGCAGGTGCTAGCAGTGCTCCATTTCCTTGCAAGTTGGTATTTTCAAACAACTGTTGCCATGGCATCAGGGATGTCCCAGCCTATGTTTTCCAACGTATTGTCCAGAATGTTGTCTGCCCTGCTGAAACACACGCAGAGCTACATCGTTTTCCCTCAGGTGGAGGATTTGCCTTCAGTGAAAGGTGACTTCTATGCCCTTGGACATATCCCCAACATCATAGGTGCCATTGATGGGACCCATGTGGCTTTGGTCCCCCCCCACAGGAGTGAACAGGTGTACAGGAACCGGAAGAGTTATCATTCCATGAATGTACAGATGGTGTGTTTGGCAGACCAGTACATCTCCCATGTGAATGCCATGTTCCCTGGCTCAGTGCATGACGCCTACATCCTGCGGAATAGCAGCATCCCTTACGTGATGGGTCAACTCCAGAGGCACTGTGTGTGGCTATTAGGTGACTCTGGTTACCCCAACCTGTCATGGCTACTGACCCCAGTGAGGAATCCCAGGACAAGGGCAGAGGAACGCTACAATGAGGCCCATGGGCGAACTAGGAGGGTGATCGAGCGGACCTTCGGCCTCCTGAAGGCCAGGTTCAGGTGTCTGCATATGACAGATGGATCCCTATTCTACTCACCAAAGAAGGTGTGCCAGATCATCGTGGCCTGCTGTATGCTTCACAACTTGGCCTTGCGACGACAGGTGCCTTTTCTGCAGCAGGATGGTCTAAATGGCGGTGTTGTGGCAGCTGTGGAGCCTGTGGACAGTGATGAGGAGGAAGCAGAGGAAGAAGACATGCAGAACAGGGATTCAGTAATCCATCAATATTTCCAGTGAAACACAGGTGAGAATACATTCCTGCCTACTACATGTACTTTTGCACTTCTACCTCTATCCTGTCTGTCATTTTCACCCAGTGTATGGCCACTGAGATGTCACTTTCCCTTATGGTTTCACAGGTGTGGGTCCCAACGTGTGTCATCTGCTTAGATTCCTCATGGACTAGAGCTGTGTGACATAGGTATGTTGACATTACTATTTCAAGAACACTTTCTCACTGTACTTGCAAATACACTATTTCGAAATCACAGACAGACTCCAGATCTTTTGGTGCTTTCGGTGTGTTTATTTAAAGATAAAATATTGGAGGGGGAAGTTAAATGGTGAGGGGTGATGGCGGAGGAATGTCCATGGCAAAGTCCAGTCTATTAGTCTCACAGGTTCATTGCCCATATGGGCATAGGAAGTGGAGCTGGGGCAGTTTCAATATGGACAGGGTGACAAAGTGGGACAGTGGGATGACATTCAGGGTGGTCTCATTTCTTGGCAGGGGTCTTGGTATCGTGCTCTGTCTTGTTCCTGGATCTCAGGGACCGTTTGCGGGGTGGTTCTCCGTCTGCAGGGGCTGGGGTGCTGGTGTGGTGGTCCTGTGGCGGTGCCTCCTGTCCACTAGCGCCAGCGGAGGTGGTGGGCAGTTCATCGTTCATGCTAGTTTAAGGGGCCCCTTGCAGTGCCACAGTGTCTCTCCTGGTGTTGAGTAGTTCCTTCAGCACCCCTACGATGGTGCCCAGGGCGGAGCTGATGGTTCTGAGTTCCTCCCTGAACCCCAAATACTGTTCCTCCTGCATGCGCTGGGTCTCCTGAAACTTGGCCAGTACCGTTGCCATCGTCTCCTGGGAGTGGTGGTAGGCTCCCATGATGGAGGAGAGGGCCTCGTGGAGAGTGGGTTCCCTTGGCCTGTCCGCCCCCTGTCACACAGCAGCCCTCCCAGTTCCCCTGTGTTCCTGGGCCTCCATCCCCTGGACCGTGTGCCCACTACCACTGCCCCCAAGTCACTGTTGTTGTTGGGGTGGTGGGTTATCCTGGGTTCCCTGTAGTGCTGGACACACAGCTGATTGATGTGTCCTGGGGAAGGAGGTATGGGCCCGCTGGGTGGGTGCTGTGCTGGTGTTTCCAGAGGGGGAAGGTCTGTGGTAGCCTGTGCCTGTGTGAGGGGAACCGACTGTCCCGAGGCCCACGATGGTCCGGGCTGGTCATCTAGATCCAGGTGGACAGAGGTGCTGTCATCACTGTGGGCCTCTTCTGTGGGTGGAGTGGACATGTCTGGACCCTCCTGTCTGGTGACGTTGGGTAGTGGTCCTGCAGGGGTGGACAGGCATGATTTTTGCATCTGTGTGTGTCATGGTGTGCAATGGGTGGGTGGCCGTGTACCCCTGTGCAGGCATTCCTGTGTGTGAGCTGGTGTGATGATGGTTTAGGGGGGTGTATGGGTATGTGCAGTGGGCATGCTTTAGTGATGGGTGTCCATGCGTTGTTGTTGCATGCAGGGCTTGGTGTTGGGATGTGTGGTTTGTGATATTGGTACATATGTGAGGAGTTGGAGTGATAGGGGTGGGGACGAGGGTGGGGGTATGTGATAGCATGCAGGTAGGGTGGGAGATGTAATAGTTAAGACTTGACTTACCAGAGTCCATTCCTCCACCGACTCCTGCGAGGCCCTTAGGATGCAGAATCGCCAAGACCTGCTCCTCCCATGTTGTTAGTTGTGGGGGAGGAGGTGGGGGTCCGCCGCCAGTCTGCTGAACCACCTGGTGGTGTCTTGAGACCACGGAACGCACCTTCCCCGTAGGTCGTTCCACCTCTTCCTGATGTCCTCCCGATTTCTTGGGTGTTGTCCCACTGTGTTGACCCTGTCGACTATTCTTCGCCATAGCTCCATCTTCCTTGCAATTGAGGTGTGCTGCACCTGGGATCCAAATAGCTGTGGCTCTCCCCGGATGATTTCCTCCACCATGACCCTGAGCTCCTCCTCCGAGATCCTGGGCTGTCTTTGCCGTGCCATGGGGTGGTGTAGGTGATGTGTGGGGTGGTGTGGGTGGTGATAAGTGTGGTGATGTGTAGTGGTGTGTGGTGTTTTGTGTGTGGAAGTTGTGTGGGTGATGGTGTTGTGTGCCTGTGGATGCTAGTTTGTTGATGGTGGTGTCTCTCTCTGGCCTTCTCTCTGTAATTGTGGTCGTAGCGGTTTGTGGGTGATGTGGGTGTGTGTTTTATTGTATTGGGTGTGTGGGAGTGGTGTGTGTATGTGTATCAGGTGTGTGTATTTCGAATTGTCCAATGTGGTGGTGTTTTGGAGATGTGTGTGTATTTTGAGCGCGGCGGTGTGTACCGCCAATGGAATACCGCGGTTGAAAGACCGTCACGTGGATTCATGTGTCGTGATAGTGTGGGCGTTTTTCTGTTAGCGTGACGGTGGAGGTTTTGTTTTTGTCAGTTTATCACTGACCTTTGGTGTGGCGGACTTGTGTGGGTGTCTGACTTTTGGTGGATTCCGAGATGTGGGTCATAATAGCTGTGGCGGAATTCCGCGGCCGCGGCGGTGTGTTGGCGGTCTTCTGCACGGTAGTAAGCGGCTTTTATAGCCAATGTTGTAACGACCCCCAATATGTTCAGATAGCAACTACAAAAACAAGAGAGCAGGTCATAATTGAGAGACATGCATTCTTTTTAATACTGGAATACGGAACGCCTTCCTAGGACCCTCATGGAATTTGCTAAACATTGTAAAATGCACTACGTCCGCTATGCAGCATACGCCCAACTCCTATCAAAAATATTGGTGCACAAAGTAAGCATCTTAGGAATTTTCAACTACTTGCAGATCTGCCTGGTTACCAAACCCCACTCCCATAGACTTCCTTAGAGACACATTTTGCCAGGTTTATCTGCAGTAGAGCCTTAACCGGTCTTCTACCTAAACATGAGGCAAAGCTAAACACTGCTGCATTAGCCCTAGTAAACTCCTCATTCCTCCTAATCACTAGGGGTTTCCAACACAGGGAGGAGTGAAATAAAAACCACAAATAAGAAAAAGCCTTATTTTTAGGGAGAAGACTATTCTCCTATTCTCCATAATAAGCCAATATGATTTAGTCCTACAAGGGCCTACAACCATCATATATATGTATATATATATATATATATATATATATATTTACATTCATACATCTATAAATATATATATATATATATATATATATATATATATATATATATATATACCCCTAGCTGTTTTGGCCACTATGACAGCATTGTCCACATTTAGGAGCATGGGCAAATTCTGAGCCCCCCACGTGCGGACAGTCTGTCCTTATATCAGTCAAGGACTGCTCTAATCTATTGATATATAAGTTAAAGAGAAACAGGGCCAGGATGTAGCCCTGGCAAACCCCCTTTTTATGTCAAAACTACATGAGCACTTGCGATCACTGGAGTAATGTGCTGTGGCTGTGGTATTCATATGTAGATCGCTTAGGACAGTGGTTCCCAACCTTTTGACATCTGTGGACTCACAGTCATTACTGGATCCCAGGGACCCCCACGGTATCATTATTGGAATTCGGGAACCCACCACTGAGTCATTACTGAAAGCTGGGGACCTAATCTATTAATCTTATTTAATTTTCTAAGCAGTCGCAGACCCCCTGAGGAGGCTTCACGAACCCCCAGTGGTCCTCGGACAACAGATTTGAAATCACTGTCTTAGGAAAAGGACAATATCATGGTCTACCCCATCGAGAACAAGAGCTGCCATAGCTTCTCCCCATTAACATGATCAAACGCTGAGTAGAGATCCATAAACCTTAAATGTATTGATCCCGGGTGGGCGATGGTGTACTTACTTAAAACAATATAAAGGTTCAAGCATTGGTCCACCATTGATCTCCCCAAATGGAAGCTATACTGCACTTCTGAGAGGAGAGCATTATAGTCAGCCCATTTCCTCAATCTGTCCAGAAGCATACGCCCTATAACCTTCACAACCAAGTTGAGAAGGGAGATGAGCCTGTAGCACAACAGGTTGTCCCAGTCCCACATTATGAAGACTGGGACAATAATAGAGGATGCCCATGTTTGCAGTAGACCCTCCCTTACTGCCGCATTCACGATCAAGGTCAGTACAGGAGCCCAGACCTCAATATCACTGATGCACATATGAGGAACCAGGAAAGATAGAATCCCCACCCAGGGGCTCCTTCCCAGCGGTGGAGGGACACCCTAATCCTTAGGGTCCATTTAGCAGAGAGTCACCAACTGGAGGAATAAAGAGAAGTTTATTACATGGATTATAGCTCGAGCTAATACAGAGTCCCAGGACAGTCAAGTGACTATCCTACGGAGGCTGCCCCTTCACTCTGGGGCACCCAACCTTATATACACACAAAACTGCTTAGTCAGAGGACAACTCCACCCCTAGCGTATTTAAGGTCCTCTGCGGCCTTCAGAATATTTCAGGGATACACGTGTGGTGGGAGAAGGTACAGATGCAGCTGGCAGGAGGTGGCAACGACCTGTACGAACCTGTTCTGGCAGTTACTGATTAAGCACAAACATTCTCGGAACTACGGTTAGAAGAAGTAAATTACAGCGATAAGCAGATTGCAGCCCAAGGCTGCGAGCACAAGGTCAATCATCAAAGTTCAGGAGGTTTGTCGAGCACATGGCAACATAATAAAGATAAACAGATGCCTAGCAGCTATGGTGTATGATTAAGTTTATGTACATTTTCTCACATATTAGGGGTGGGGTATCATCAGGTCCTGGGGCCTTGCTTCTGGTTAGATCTGCTATACCCTTCCTGATTTCTTCAAGAGAAAAAAACAAATTAGGTGTCCCCAATAACATCCTCTCATTCCCACTCACCAGCAGGGGACACTATTTTATAGGAGTCCTCAAAGAATGCAACCCACCAATCCTTTGTGATGTGGGCACTCACAGATACTACCACCTCTGCAGCCAAAAATGACCAATTGACTAGGCCCCAAAATTTGGAACAACATTTTAATGTATTAATTACAAACAGATCTTCCCATTCCCCAACTCTTTTTTTGTACCGCATACAACAGGTCTTCACTAAGGCAGAGTCCCTGAGCTTGGTGTTCAAGGCACACATAAGTTGTCTACAAGCCAGGGTACAACCCTTATCATACCATCTTGGTTTTGCCATCGGTCCCAGGGGTGCTGGGGCCTCCATTAGATTGGAGGCATGCCTGGAGACTGAATTGAACCCCCCCAAGACTTTGTGTGGTAGGCTACTGTCCCATAGGCTTACTCTGAGCTCATTCCCACATTGCACATATAATGTGCTAAATGCTAAATAAAAGTTACGGCTCTCTGTACGACCATCTGAGTCTCTGTACCTAGGGACATGGGTCTAAAGAACCCCACCAGCCCCAACTAGGGTCTGCTCATCCAAAGGAGCACACAATAAGCACACACACATCGGGCTGTGATCACTAATTGGGCTCATAGGTATCTCTGATTTATGCAAGGGATGAGGGGTGCTGAGATAAGAACAAAATTAATGAATATATCAGACCCATTCCCAATAAAAGTGGGATTAAGGTCACTTACAACTGAAGAAACCTTTCTGAGGAAAAGTTTAAATTAAACTTTCTTATCAGAGTGTTCAAAAGGGAGCCTTGGAACTAGTGATCAACATGGAGGACCAGCAGTAGCATACATCAAGAGTTGTGCCCCTCCCCTAGGGTCCCCGTGCAGGTGAACATTGAAGTTTTCTATCACTATGAGGTGAGCTGTGGATGAGGCAGAAATTGGCAACTTCTGTAGACATGTATCCAGGGCCTGAATATGGCTGTCATCCTGCGAGTGGGGCCTAGCATTGCAGAAATTCAACAAAATCAACTTAGTAGGTCCCACACAAGTAAAAGACAAGCGCTGTAATGTGGTGGTCCCTATAGATAAAACCTTTATACTTCCCTTAACCATCAGCAAGACAAAGATAATCAAGCCCCTCTTGGATCTACCATTCTGAGATTCCAATGCAGGGGTAAAAAAGGTGATATACCCCTCTAAAAAAATGATTAGAAGTTGCCCAGTTCTCCTGAAGGCAAATAATTCCAAAACCCCTAATATAGTCCCCTGCATTTGGGATCATTATGGCCCTCATTAGGACTTCGGCGGTCTTGGAAAAAGACCGCTGAACCCATGGGAGCCAACAATCCGCCAGTGCTGGCGGTATGCTTGGCCCCCTATTATGACTTTTCTGCTGGGCCAGCGGAAAAGTCACATAAACATTGCAGCCGGCTCGTAATCGAGCCGGCAGCAAAGTTGATGTGCAGCTGGTGCAGCAACACCCGTTGCGCATTTCACTGCCCGTAATTCGGGCAGTGAAATGCGCGATGAGGCTGCACCTGGGGGCCCGAGTCCCCCTTACCGCCAGCCTTTCCGCCATGAACAGGCTGGCGGTTGGGAAGTCATAATCCCCAGGGCAGTGCTGCTTGCAGCGCTGCTCTGCGGATAATGACCGCCCGGATGAAGCCTGGTGGTATACTTGAGGGACCGGCGGTATGACCGTGACGTATGCGCCACGTCATAATACGCTGGCGGAATACCGCCAGCCTGTTGGCGGTGTTACTGCCAGTGTTTGCCGACCGCCGGGGACGTAATGAGAGCCTAAATGTCCTCAAGGCCCACAGTATTCCAACTTTTATTTTTTTATCCACACCGCCATTCCCTTGAGTGAGCTCATAGGTGAACAGCCCCATGTAGACCACTTAAAGGGATGGCCAAACTGCCTTCACACCATCGTTCCCATTTGGTCAGGACATATCATGTTCTTCAAAATAGTGAGCAACGTTCTTGGGTGTGGCTGGGCTTTTTAGGCTTTTTAGGCCTGCCACACCCCTGATGACTGCTGCCTCTAAAAACATGGGAATTGTAGTCCCTTCATGGAATAGCACTGATAAGTGCATCTTGTCCACCAATGTCCTGAATCTGCAGCTCTATGAGCTTTGCCACAGGGCAGACGACACTGATGGCCACCATTGGAGCAAGAGGGGATGACAAGTGGTGCGCAGGAAGCGCCGCAGAGCCACGCTGCAGAGTATCGGGTGGAACCTGGACCGCGCATGGTCTTATTCCTGACACCCCCGCACTGACTAGGATAAACTGCTTCCCAAGCACTACACTCACCACCCCTGGTATTTTTCATTCAGTGGGAGGTGGGTCCTCTTGTGACACTTGGCATCACCATTGTACTCATAGCACTTGGGACACCTGTTCTGACTCTTGTCAGAGAAGCTCTTTTTCTGGTGACCAGATTGGGAATGAGACACTTTCTCTTGAGAGTTGCTTTGAGGGCCTTGTGAGAACTTCTTCTTTTTATCTCTCCCCTCCTTCTTTTGGTAGGAACTCTGACCACAATTTTCGGAGTCCCCCCAGATGCCTTCTTGACACTTTGGTGCTGACCTAAAGGTCCACCTCCTCAACAAACTTCCTGGGGTTAATCAGCTCGCTATCAACCAGGTGCTGGGGCAGCTCCGTAAAACAAATATCAACCATGAAATCCCTCAGAATTAGGTTGTACAGCCCTGTAAAATCTTATACCTTCCTGTCTCTCACCCAGCCCTTCAGTGACTTGCTGGAATAATCTAGGGAATTCACCTAGGTCTGTATGAGAAGTTTGTGGCTACTTCTGAACTTCTACGTATACCTCTCAGGATTCAATCCACATTTCTTGACAAGAATGGCCTTCATGGTGTACTGTGTCTGATCCTCTACCTCTAGTGTCAGGAGCATGCCCCCCATCATGAGCATGTACCTCCACAAGATACTCCCCAGTTTGCCTTAGGAACCATGTGCATCTTTAGAGCCACTTCATAAGCTGAAAACCATTTGTCAAAGTCTTCTCCCACCACATATTTAGGCACCAAATCCTTTGGTATGTGGACCCTTCCTTCTCCAGTGGACCCTGTTGATGTGCTGCCACCATTGCTGCTGGGCTCCACCAGTTTGGCTTAGATGTCCAGCTCCTTTACTTTAAGATCATGTGCCATCCTTGTCTCCAAGATTCGGTGGTTCCGAAGGCAATGGGCTGATATCTATCCGTACTGGAGAGGCAATGTGCCCCAGTTCTGATCCACGCAACAGGGATGATGGGCCAGTTGCGATCCAGGCAGTGGTGGTAATGATTCGATTCTGACTGGAAGAAGACTTTATACTCACTTCCAAGGGCCCAGGATTGGATTGGCACCACTTGGCAGGGCAAGACTCTCAGCTAGAACAGTCCAGTTGCTGTACCAGGTGAGTTGGAAGTCTTTTGAGACTTCAGAAAACAGGATATGAGTAAGCTGGCCCTTGGAGTCACTCTAGGTGTTGGGTTCAAGTGATGTGAGTCCAGTCCTTCTCACCCAGGTAAGGAGGGCAGCCGGCAGGAGATCAGCATAGCAAGAAAGCAATTCTTACAGAGCAGCAGTCCAGCAGAGTGGCAGTCCTTTGAGCAGTACAGCAGTCTTTCTTTCTGACAAAGTATCCACAGGTCCAGAGGTGTACTGAGTTGGTAGGGTCAGAAATCCAGTTCTTATACTGAGTGGTGCCTTTGAAGTGGGGAGACTTCAAAGAAGGGCTTTGAAGTGCACAGAGGTCCTCCCTTCCTGCCCTGGCTTCTGACTCACTACAGGGGGTTAAGTAGCCCTTTGTGCGGGGACATGATACAGCCTATTCAGGTGTAAGTTTGAGGCTGTTGCCAGCTCCTCCCTCCCATCCTGTCAGGATAGCCCTTCAGGATGTGAATGGCCCACCACTCACACTTAAGCTCCCTTTGTGTATGACTGTCTAGAGGGAATGCACAAAGCCCAACTGTCATCCCAGCCCAGATGTGTATCGGAGACAAGCTGCAGGCCCACAGGGCTAAGAGCAGGGAAATGCCAACTTTCTAAAAATGGTATTTTCAAAATTGTAACAATAAATCTGACTTTACCATTAAGGAGGATTAATCATTAGATTTCCATAGTTACTAGACGTGACAGATCTACCCCAACCCCAATCACAAATTACAGTGTACTAAATGTAATAATGAATCTCTAATGTTATCTTTTGAGAGGGATAGGCCTCATAGTAGTGAAAAAAACCAAATGTGAGAGTTTTCTCACTACCAGAGCATGTAAAACGTAAAAGTATATGCCCTTACCTTTTGCTTACACAGCACCCTGCACTGGGGGCAACCTAGGGCTTACCTTAGAGGTGACATAAGTCAAGAAATGGGGAGTTTAAGGCTCAGCAAGGGTTTTTAAAAGTCAGGTCGACATGGCAGTGTAACACTGCATTGATGTTGCAATGGAAGGCCTGAAACATATTTTAAAGAGCTACATACGTGGGTGGCACAAACAGTGCTTCAAGCCCAATAGCAGCATTTAATTTACAGTCCCTGGGCACATGTAGTACACTTTACTAATTAATTATAAGTAAATTGAATATGCCAATTGGGTATACACCAATCAAACCATGTTTTAGGGAGAGAGCAGAAGCACTTTAGCTCTGGTTAGCATTGATAAAGTACACAGAGTCCTAAGGCCAACAAAAACTAATTCAACAAAATAGGAGTCAAGGATGCAAAATGTTTGGGGGAAGACCACACTAAGTATACTAGGTCAAACAGGACCATTTGTATGCTTTTGGGATAGTGAAATGCAGCAATTATCATGGTTCAATTGGCCCCTCAAGGCACTGGACCGTGCCTCTGCTGCTCCAATGGTAGACACTCCTCGGGGTCTGATGTTTAAAAGCCCAGGTATGAAGACATTTTTAATATTTGTGAAATCAAATACTGTCTGGTTTGCCCTTTTCTCTAGACCACAAGCACCTTTGATTTACCATTATTCTTGTGTCACTGTCAAACAAAAGCCTCTATTAATTAGGGCCAGTAAAGTGCAAAGCTTAACTTGTGCTGGTGTTTTCTGGTGCTCTGCACCAGTACCTATTTTTTTAACACTGGTACTTTTATGGTCTACCACATGGTAGCACTGCCTGATTATTTTTTCAAGTAAGCGCATCATAAGACATTAACAATTTAATACATTAAAAAACAGTTTTATCAGTGCATCCAGCTCATTTTTAAAGCTTTGGGTGGCATAGGATAATCCAAACTGTCACACCTGTAGAAGTGTGATGGTTAGGATATAGCACTGGGTGGTGCAAGCTGAAATGGCCTCCTGAGAAATACCTAGGGCCCTGGAACATATTTTGTTTCACAAATTAAGCACTTGTAAAGTCAGAGAGGAATAAATTACATGCATCAGAGATCACAAGTGGGACTTGGAAGAGGAACACAGAAGTCTTGGATTTGAGTGTCCTACTCTTTGTAGGTTACATATGTTCACAATGGTGAGGCTTGTGCACATTGAGAGAGCAACCAACCTGTTCGTATTGGAAAAAATGATGTGCATACAGGGACAGAACACTGTGGGCCCAGTTAACAAAGATAAACTTAAACCTGAAATCTACATTTAGATGTGAAGTCTACGTTTAGACCTAAAGTCTAACTTTTTAACTTTAGACCTAAAGTCTAAATTCAGACCTAAAGTCTAAATTTAGACCTGCAGTCTAAGTTTACACCTGAAGTCTAAGGGCCCAATTCACGAAGGTAATCTTAGATCAAAAGTCTAAGTTTAGACCCAAAGTCTAAGGGCTCGGTTCACAAAGGTAAACTTAGGCCAAAAGCCTAAGGGACTAGTTTACAAGCAGCTTGCGCTGCCAGTGCATCACTTTTTGTGATGCACTGGTGACGCAGGCTGCAGGCCCATATCTACAAGGCTACCCAAAGCCACTTTGTGTGGCTGTCATGGCCTTGTAGCTATGGAGTAAGGCAACTCAGCGCAAGTCAATGTGTTGCCTTACTTTGCATCAAAGAGATGCTCCCTGGGTGTTGCGGGTGATGTGCCCACGGAACACCCATGGATTTTGACGCATTCCCAGATTTACAAGGTTTTGTAAACCTGGGAATGCGTCAAAGGCCTATGCCATCCTAGGGGTGGCATGAGGGTGGTGCAACTGGGAGAAACATCTTTATTTCTTTCAATTATTTCCTCATTCTATTTGTGCTGCATTTTGCAGCACACGTAGAAAGAGGAAAACACCTCTCATAATTATTTACGTGCAGGAAGGTTTCCGTTCCTGCACAAAAACAATCATACTCGCAACACAGGCACCTTTGCACCATGGTGCAAGGGTGCCTGCTTTGGAGCATTGCAGCAATTTGTGTGCCAGAGCAGGGGAAAAGGACAGGAATGTGCTGTATCTTGTAGATATGGCACATTACTGCCCTTTTGTTTTGACGCTGGGCAGCACTATAGGAAGGCTTGCGGTGATGCCCAGCACAAAAAAGTTGTTAATGAGGTCCATGGTTAAGACCTGACATCTAAGTTTAGACCTAAAGTCTAACTTTACTAGTAGCGAAGTTAGACATTTAGGAGGTCATTATGAACACGGCGGTAAACAACGCTCCAGCAGCAGTGGCGGTAACAACCG
Organism: Pleurodeles waltl; assembly: GCF_031143425.1. NCBI lineage: Eukaryota > Metazoa > Chordata > Amphibia > Caudata > Salamandridae > Pleurodeles > Pleurodeles waltl. The sequence goes on from NC_090447.1 coordinate 1,119,279,933, forward strand.
CCAACAGTCGTGCGGTCTGGACCACCAAATTATGAACCACCTTAAAAACAGGCAGCCTGAAAACCACTCACCGCCAGCAGAGGAGTGCCAACAACGATGGCAGAGACCGCCCACAGGCCAACGGAAAGGCCCTACCCGCCCATCTAATAATGAAGCACTAGACTGCCGTCAGTTCCGGGGCGGGAACCACTGCCACGAAAAGCCAGGTGGAAACAAAACAAATAAAAGGAAACACTCACTGGAGGCACACACAACACGCCGAAGCAGAAATGGATAGAGAGTTGCAGATCATGCCAGCCCTGCTCCTTGCCATGTACCTCGATGACCGAGACCGCCGACGAAGACGACGACGGTAAGTACCGCAACCTACTAAACAAGGGAAGAAAGGGCACAGTTGCATACCCACCCAGCAACGCACCCACAACCCTTCACAACAGCACAAGCCATACACCCCACAGCAAGAGGTACTTACCCGACACAAGGCAAATCCAACCTGTCCAAAGTACACACATGTGCCCAACACCCCCAACCAAAGATACAATGAACCACGGATCCAGAGTGTGCCATAAATAACACTGGCCACATGATTTTTAATTCAGCTCAATGAGCAACATAAGGCCAGTGGCCAGTCCAGAGTTCGTAATCCGATGGGCCAAATTGTCCCCAACATGACTCCCACAAGTGCAAACGTACTCCACCTCATAAGGGCAACAATGGGGCATCCAGTCACCTCAGGGAACAGGGGCAGGTGGTGGTGGGGACTTACGACTGGGAGGGGGGGCTTGTCCTCACATTTGGAAGGTGGAGGGGGCTTGGATCTGGACCTTGAGACAGGTGGAGCGGACTTGGCCTGGGTTGCGGCAGATGTTCCAGGGCCAGCACGGGGTCTCTTGCTCACAGGGGAGGTAGCATGGGAATGGGAAGGGAGGATGGGGGGGCTGTGACTTGGGAGGAGTGGACAGGGCAAGGAGGTGTTCACGTTTAGGGATGAGACGGGGTGGGCCAGTGGGTTTGAATAGGTCAACATGGGATAGGAAAGGTTTTTTAGGGGCAATTGGGGTGGACTTAGAGGAAGGCGTGGGAGTGGAGGTAGATGGAGTGGTCATGACAGGTGTAGGTGTGCGTGATATGGCTGCAGGTGACTGGCCAGTATGCTGAGGTGTGGTGAATGTGTGATGGGTGGGTGTTTTGGTGTGTTTGAGTGTCTGAGGAGGAGGGGGTGGACACAGTGGGACAAAACTGGCTGGCAGTGTAAATGTATGTTGTCTGTGTGTCTGCAAGTTTGGTGAGTGTGCTGCACGTGTCAACTAAAGTCATTGTGGTGAGTGCAGGTGTGGTGTCTGGGGTGTATGAATGGATGTCTGATTTTGTGGTGACTGCAAGAATAGGGTCAGCAATATTGAATGAGGGTGCAGTGCCTGTGGGTGTGCATGTAGAGGGGACAGACAGTGATGCGGAAAATGCGGACACACTGGGGGAAGTGGATGTTGGTATGTGTGCCTGTGTATGTTGGCTGTGTGTATGCCTGTGGTGGGAGGTGTGGTGCTTGTGTTTTGAAGTGTGCTTCTTGTGTGTTGAGGTATGTGCCTGCGTGTCAAATGTGTGCTTTGGATGGGTGAAGGGAGTGGGGTGCTGGAAGGGGTAGAGGTGGTTGGAGGGGGGACGGAATGACCAGGGACACTGGCTGCCATCAAAGAGGAGGCCAGAGCCTGAAAAGATCTCTGTAGGCCAGACACGGCACCGTGAATGCCATCCAGATAGGCATTGGTCTGCTGCACCTCTGATGCTAGCCCCTGGATGGCATTGACGATGGTTATCTTCCGTACAGAGATGCTTCTCAGGAGGTCAATAGCCTACTCCGTGAGGGCAGAGGGGTTGACTGGGGCAGGGGAGGAGGTGCCTGGGGCGAAGGAGACGCCCACCCTTCTGGGTGAGCGGGCACGTGCAACTGGGTGGGGAGCAAATGGGAGGGCGTGATGGTATGGGGGTGGCAGAAGATGGCACAGAATGGGTGGGCCCAATAGGGTCCACCACCGCCAGGGAACTCCCATCGGAGGAGGTATCAGTGTCACTACCTCCAGTGGTAGTTGCCTCCTCTGTGGTACTCCCCTCACCCTCCAACCCACTGGTCCCCTTGGCGTCAGATGACTCTGCCTCCATGGAATCGTGGGCCGCTGCAACCCCACTCACCAGTGCCTCAGCTCCTTCGCCAGATGATGCTGATGTACACAGACGACACAAGAGAACAGGGATGGGGAGACAAAACAGGAGAGAAAATTGTAAATAGCTGAATGGAGGTACATAAGTGGTTCACAAATACACCCACCCTGCAACTTTTAGACCATGCAGCACCTATCGCTATACACATAGCTATGCCCCTGACTAGTGGCCACAACCCTGCTCTACAGCCATCCCCAACAGCACTGAAGGGCCTGAAGTACTGCAGACCTGACTTTTACACCCCTACTCCCCACAGGGGCCATTATGTAGATGGATATCAGTCAGAGTCCCTGCTACTAGACAGCATACATTCCACTGCACACTCGCACATTCATCAAGGAGCCATACTATGGTTTCTGTACTCACCCCCTTGTGACTGCTGTGCAGCCTTCAAGCGCCCATCCAGGTCCAAATACGCCACCGCCAGAATGCATTGCCTAAGAGGGGTCAGTGCCCGACGGGCACCCCTTCCTCATTGGGAGGACTTCCCCAGCTGGGCCTCGCAGATCTTCCTCGCCCAGCACCGCAGGTCCTCCCACTTCTTCCTGCAATGGGGGCTCCGCCGGTTGAAGACCCCCAGGGTCCGCACCTCCCTGGCGATGGCCTGCCATAGTCCCCTCTTCTGATGGGTGCTGACCTATATGGAGCACACAGAAAAAGGAACACAGAGGTCAGACAATAGCCATTACATACAGCTGGCTAACATCCACTATGGGATGGACATTTACAACAGCATAACAGCACGCACACACACAGCATGTCAGGAACCCAGGACTATACAGTGTCAAACGTGCACTCATGTTTACAGCCATCTACCACCATTACACACATCCATGCCACCCAATTCTCCTACTCACCTGTACCTCTGGTGGACCTTAGAGCTTGGTGTACAGGGGCAGGACCCCGTCCACGAGTTTCTCCAATTCCTCGCTGGTGAAGGCCCTTTCCCCTGCCACACGTGCCATTTCCATGACCAGGACACAGCAGCACACTCAGTGGAGTACCTTCATGCATGAGATCCGGGAGTCGAGTAAAGCTGGGGTGACGAGTTAGTGTACACACCGCAGCGGTATGCACCATCACTGCCGGCGGCGATCATGATACACTAAGAATCACCATTGACAACCATGTTAATCAATGAATGGTCACATGGCGGTGGACACTGCCTTACGCTATTACGTCAACTGCTAGCAGTATGAGGTCACTTCCACCACATCATTTCTGGGTTACAGGGGGCAGACATTTTGGCCTTTACTACGCAGTTGTTAAATCCTCATCTGGCCCATGCAGGCCCTATTGTCTCCAAACCCCCATAGGCATGAACCAATATACATTTACTCACCACAACAGTCCTGATGTATCATTGAGGACATGTTACTACAGTTTCACACCTACTATGCATATGTGTTGTTGACTATCATGCAGGCTGTGCTGAATAGGATACATTGTGGGCAAATGTATGTGTGTTCCTTACATGTATTCTATACTCCTCCTAGGTACAGACCCTTGTGGCGAGGGATGTCCTTATCGGTGTACAGACCACTTGTTGATTTGCGGACCATGGTGGGGCATCACATCATTATCAATTACCGACTCACTCGTGCTACTATTCATGAACTTTGTGCATTACTGGATCCAGCACTGAGACTTGGTAATCGGAATCAGCATGCTATCCCTACTGAACTGCAGGTGCTCTCTGCACTCCATTTCCTGGCCACGGGCTCATTTCAAGTGACAGCGGGCATGGGTGCAGGTTTTTCACAGCCATTGTTTAGCATTACACTGTCCGGATTCCTGAATGCATTTGTACGACACCTGCAGTCCTAAGTGAGGTTTCCCCAAAGTGCTGAACTTCCTGCCATCAAGTCGGACTTCTATGCCTTTGCCAACATACCCCATGTGATAGGTGCCATCGATGGAACCCAGATTGCTCTTATCTCCCCAAGAGCCAGTGAACAGGTGTACAGAAACAGGAAGAACTTTCACTCCATGAACATTCAATTGGTGTGTACTGCAGACCAGTACATCTCACATGTGAATGTCATGTTCCCTGGATCAGTCCATGATTCCTTTGTGCTGAAGAACAGCAGTGTGCCACAAAAGATGGAACAACTACAAGGGGACAGAGGATGGATCATAGGTAAGTGTGTCTGACACTTTTTGGCACATAGCAAACAGCCAGGCTGAGGGTTGTCAGTGACAGTCCTGTTTTGCCCCCTTTCTCAGGTGATTGTGGCTACCCCAACATGCATTGGCTCCTGACACCAGTGAGGAATCCTAGGACAGATGCAGAGAGGAATTACAATGAAGCCCATGGACGGACTAGGAGGGTGATAGAGCGCACTATAGGTCTCCTGAAGGCTATATTCCATTGCCTCCATATCTCTGGTGGATTCCTGGCCTATGAGCCTGAAAAGGTGTGTAGAATAGTGGTGGCCTGCTGCATGCTGAACAACATGGCTGTGAGAAATTCTATCCCCCTCTTGCAGGAGGAGGAGGGTGCTGTATATCCAGACCAGCTTTCTCAGAGAGGGGATGAGAGTGATGGTGATGATGAGGAGGGGGAAGATGGACTTTCCAGGAACCAACTGATACAACTTTACTTCCAGTAACTATGTGGGACTCTTCAATGAGATTGCTGTCTGTGCAGCATACTGTCAGTGTGCCTTTTCCTCTATGGGGGTGTTGGGCCTATAGACATTGTCACTGTGACCAGGTTTGCATAGGAAATGTAACATTATCATCAAATTGTTGGACAATTCTGTTGGCACAACCACAAGTTATGTGTGGGGTGCAATTCCTGCTACTCAGAGATGAATAAATGATTTATAAGAAAATTGCATCCACACTTCCATTTGTTTCAACATAATGACAGGGGACATTGTCATTGGTGAAAAGGTGTTTTATTTGGTGCAGGGATTACATTGTGCAGTTTACAGTGATGGGAGTGGGCTACTGGTGGATGTCCAATATGGCTACATGGTTGCAGTGTTTGTTGGCAGTGGTGGTATGTCCATCTATCATTTCCAATTTTTGGGGTTGTTTTTACCAGGTGTGGACATTGGTTCAGTGGCACACTTGGAGGACAGTTCTTGCCAGAGTCACTTCTTTGAGGGGGCCTTGGTCTTGGCAGGTGTTCCTGTGCCAAATCTGGGCCTGAGGGACCGTTTGGGTGCATAGTGTTGCCCTGTAGAGGTTGAGATGCAGGTCTCCTGTGTGTCCTGAGATGGTGGCACATGTCCAGATGCTGCTGTTGGTGTTGTTGGCCGGTCAATATTTTGGCCTGTAGTAGGGGCTTCCTAGTCTGTGGGGGCCTCAGGCTGTGTTGGAACAAGGTGCAGCAGCGCACCTGCTATGATGGCCATGGTGGCATTGTGCAGTTCCCACTGCTCGATGGGCTCTTGGTGGTGTGTTACCTGCATCCTTTGACTCTGCTCCAGGGTGGAAACTATCTCGGACAATCTGTCCTGGGTATGGTGGTATGCTCCCAGGACTTCAGATGTCACGTCCTGGGCTGCAGCATCCATCCTGTGGCCTCCCCCCTGGGCCAGTGATGCCCTCCCACTGGGCCTAGCCTCTTGTGCCTGTGTCCCCTGCACAGGTTTGGTTGTACCACTTGTACTGGGGCCATCATCTTCCTGCCTGTTGGTAGGGGGTGACTGTGGCCTCTGTCCATGTGTTCCACCAGTATGTGGCCTGGATACACAGGTGTGGGCATGGTTGCCCTGGGCTGATGTTGTAGGCTAGGTGGTAGGGGTATCAGTGGTGTCCTGGGTGGGGCTGCTGGATGGTGACAGTCCAGTACTGTGTGAGGGGCCAGGGTGTTTGTCAATGTCCAAGGTTCCCTCTCTAGTACCTGGGTGGTACCTCTGTCTCCATGTGGGGCACTGCCACTCCTTGTCCTGTCCGTCAGGGTGGCATGGTGGTAGTGCCTGTTGGGGGGAATGGACATGTCTGTTACAATTGCATGATCGGATGGGGTGCACATGTATGGGCTGTTTTGTTCAGGTTTTACACTTTTGGGCAATGCAGGGTACCTTTGTGAGGTTGCCATTGCATTTTGCTTAGGATGTGGAGGTGCATTGTGGGTGGTGTAGTACCTTTGTGATTCCTTGCAGGGGGAGGTGGCTGTGCACAGGGGGAGGGATGTGGGCCTGTTAGTGGGTTTGTGGGCATGCAGGATTTTGTGAATGTGGGCTGGGTGGAGTAGTGGTCCTGGTGGAAGTTGGAGGAGTGGGGTGGTGCATGCATTACAGGTATGATGGATATGGGGTAATTGTAGATGACTTACCCGAGTCTATTCCTCCAGTGAGTCCAGTGAGTCCCTCAGGGTGCAGGATGGCCAGTACCTTTTCCTCCCAGTCAGTGTAGCCGGGTGGTGTTGGTGGAGGTCCTCCCCCAGTCTTCTGGACTGCAATGTTGTGGTGGGATGCCATGGCCCTCACCTTCCCACGCAGGTCATTCCGTCTCTTGCGGATGTCGTCCCTCGTGTGTGGATGGTGTCCCACTGCATTGACCTTGTTCACTATTATCTGTCATAGCTCCATCTTCCTGACGATGGGTGTGTGCTGGACCTGTGCCCCGAATAATTGTGGCTCGACCTTCAGTATCTCGTCCACCATGGTCCTTAGCTCCCTTTCCGTGAAGCATGGGTGTTTGGGGGCTGCCATGGTGTGTGTTGTGAGTGGTGTGTTGTGTTGTGTGGATCTAGGTGAGGGTGGTTGGGTGTATGTATCGTGTACTGTGGCGTTCAGTGACTGCTTCTGGAATTCTCTGTATCAGTTGTCTGAATGTCGTTGCAAAGGATTGTGGGGTGTGTCTGTGAGTGTTTTATAGTGTTGTGGATGTGTGTCAGGTGTGTGGGTTTCAGACTTGCCAATGTGTGCAGTTCTTACTGTTGGGTTCCATTGCTGGCCATGGCGGTCTGTACCGCCAATGGTCCTTCGGCTTCTACTGACCGCTGTGGTGATTTGTTCATCATTATTTGGAGGGCAGGGAGTTTGTGTGCTCGGCGGTGGCGGGGTGGGAGGTCCTGCATTTCCATCAAAAAGGTCCTGGCGGTGACTGGTGGCTGGGATTTTTTTGGCAGATTCTGATTTTTGCATCTTTATATGGCGGGTTTCTGTTCACCGCCAATGGCGGTCTTCTGTTAACCGTTGCCACGGCGGTCGATGGTGCTTACTGCCATGTTTATAATGAGGGCCTTAGTCTAAGTTTAAACCAAAATGTTAACTTGGAGCAAAAGTCCAACATTACCAGTGGTAAAGGAGGTATAGCCCCCCAGCCCTTCAGGGGTCCTCCAAACCTCAAGGGGGCCCCATTCAGCCAAAGGTCAATGAATATCTGTGATATATGGGAGACCTAGAGACTCCTTATTACATTCTGCAGGAAAGCCTATCATTTTGGGTTATGCCACTGTGTTCATGGACATTTGAGTTCTCTACAATCCTTGGCAAGAAAGCTTAAATAAGGTTTACACAGCTGTCTAAATTAGTTTTCTGAGTCATATGTAGTGAGTGTAATCTTTTCAATAGCAAGCATGGGCCATATCCTAACATACCAGTAGTGCATGTGAGACTTGAATCTGTGCCACATTTGGACAGAAGAAATTGTTTCACACGATCAACAAATCAATCATGGTCAGATCCAGTTGATCTCTGGCATCCATCCCAAACGTATGGTGACTGGGAAGACTGGGATGTGCACCCCATCATCTCTGTTATAGCTACAAATATGTCCTTTGAAGAGGAAATGATTCCTTGGCAATCCCAAAGAATATATGTTACTGTTTCAGCCTGTCCACATTCCCTTCAGCACGTCTGTTTTGGCTCCATTAATCTGGTGCAGTCTCTTAGGAATGAAATGGAGGATAAATTGTAATTTTGCTTCTATTTCCACTCCCTATGTACTTGAAAGTGCTTGCTGCCTTGACTGAGTGAGAAGATTATATATATATATATATATATATATATATATATATATATATATATATATATATATATATGAGAGAACAGGGCTAATTGCAGAGGCCCCCTAACTTTTTGCCCCCATTTTCAATTTTTTGCTGGTGTTTTCCTGACTCTGATGGTGCCCTAGGTACTGCTAACCAGTCCCAGGGCCTATGTTCTATGTAAAATCAATATGCAAATTAGACTAATTATAATTGGCTAAGTCAACCTACCTATAAGTCCCTAGTATATGGTAGGGCATGTAGGTTTAGGGACCACAGCATAGGTAGTGCACCTATAGGTTGCTGAGGTGCCCAGTGTCATTTTAAAGGCAGGCCTGCCTTGCTGGCTGCTTTTAAATTAAAGTTATATGCAAATTTGACTTTGGAATTAAACAAAGTTCCAAAGTCTTAAACTACCTTATTTTGTACATATAAGTCACCCCTAAGGTGTACCCTATGTGCCCCTAGGGCTGGGTGCCATTTAACTATAAGCAGGGACCTTATAAAAATAGTTTTATAAGCCCTGGTGAGGTAAAAACAGCCAAATTCGTGTTTACCTCATGGTAGTGAATGGCCTTCATAAGCTAGAATGGGCTGACTTTATTTTAATTTTAAAAGTCCCCTTAAGTGACAGATACAAAGAGTTTGGTATCAAATGAATTGTTATAATAAATCCCAAAACTTCCAGTTGTTGGATTTAATATAACTTGTTCAGGTAAAGCGTTTTAAACTTTACCTGAAAAGTTGCCAATTTCATTCCGCTTTGTTTTTGCTGCTGTGCTCTTATTGGCCAGCCTCTGGCAGCCTTGCCAGGCTGTCTTGATGAGGTGTGAAGTGGCCTGGCTTCACACAAAGAGATCTGCCTGTGGGAGGGGATCTCCCCTCAGCAGATGGTGAGGCAGGAAGGGGAAGGGCTGCCAAACTGGTCTTCAAAGGCAGAGAAGGACATTTGAAGCAACCCAGCAACACCCCCACATCCTGCAACACCAGACAACTAGGTGCCCCCTTGATTAGATTAGATTAGGAGAGGGCAGGAGAGGGGTGTGTTTATGATTTTTAGACACACCTGTGGGTGGGCTCAGCCAGATGTAACCTCCAAAAATCACTTTCAGCCATGATGGATTTTTGAGGAATGTTGCCTCCTGGGATTGATTGTTGCCATACTTCCCAGGAAGTGGTCATCACAGGGGGAAGGACCCTGCACCTGATTGGAGAACCAGGACCCCCCTGCTTTTCACCCAGGAGCAAGGATAAAACTGGCAGACCTGCACCCACACCTCAGTTCCCTACCAGATCCCTACCAGGAAGAACTACAGAAGAAGAAGAACTGCCCTGCTGGACCCCTGGCCTGCACCTGGACCCTGCACTCTGAAGGATTGCACCAGCTGCACACTTGGGCTTCACCACAAGGACTTTGCCTGGCTTCAACTGGTTCAAGGAGGGACTCCCTGTTTGCTACAGGTGAAAAATTGCTAACCAGAGTCCCCTGCACCAACTCCTGAGGAAACCAACCAGCTGACCACTGTCCGGTGGCCAAAAAGGAGTTTGGGCCAGGTGCATTCTGGGAGTTGTAGTCCACACCCCCAAGGAGCATCTCAGAGCTTCTGGAACCTTGGGGTGATCAGTGGACCCAAAAAGAACCTTAAAGGAACATCTGGGAGAAGATCCAGAAGTTTGGAGAACTTTTGAAAAAAAGCTCCATAGAGGGACCGACCCGCCACGGCAACTCTAGCTGGCTTGCCTCAACCGCGACCCGGCCTGATTTGCAGGTTTGTCCCGGTGAAGAAAATCTCCAAAAAAGAGACTAAGTCAGAATGTAGGAAGTTGACTGGGAGCTCCCAGCCAGCGTATCCGAGGAGGGCTCCAAGGACGTCGGACAAAGATCCAGGTTTGCCCCGGTCGAAGGATTTTCACCTCGAAAAAACGACTAAGTCCGAAGGTAAAAATCTCCACCGAGGGCTCCTGCGACATGTATCCGGAGAAGAGTTCCAGGAGGTCGGATTGGACTGGCAGGTTCGTCTCGCTGAAGAAAATCTTCAGAAAAACGACTAAGTGCGAAGGTAAACTTATGACCGAGGCCTCCCGCGGGCTGTAGCCGAGCCAGGCTCCATCACGGTCGGCCTTAGACTTTGACTTTGCCCCGGTCGAGGTGCGACCAGATGACCAGATTGGCGCTTTTTGTTTCTAGGCGCTAGAAAACAATAATTTAATTACTGTTTTGTGATATTTGAATGCTTTACACTCTGTCTTCTAAGTTAAGCCGTGTCGCTCGTTGCCAAGCTACCAAGGGTTGTGCTGGGTTTAATTTACTGAGACCTAACTGGACCTAAGTGGAGGTTAGTGGCCTATTGCTAAGTGTAGGTACCTACCTGCCCTTACCATTAACCCATTTTCCAACAATATATAAGTGCATACATATATATGTACATATATATATATATATATATATATATATATATATATATATATATATATATATATATATATATATATATATATATATAGATAGACACAGTGCACACAAACTGCTGGTGCTAGTAGTAGGAGGTAGACCAATCCTCCTCAAATTATAATACCAAGGAAAGAAACCACTACACTCCGTTTCTCCTTAAAAATCACAGTATTTAATCCATGGCAACAAATGCCAAAGCATTTCAACTCCAAAGAGTCTTGTTCACGGCCATAAACAGAGTTGAAAAGCCTTGGTGTTTGTTGGCATGGATTAAATGCTGTGATTTTTTAGGAGAAACTGAGTGCGGTGGTTTCTTTCCTTGGAAATATATATATATATATTTATATATATATATCTTGACACTTTCCCTCCTGTCACTGAAGAGAAACACATGGAACGCACTCAAGGTGGTGCACTGGTTATTTTTTATTGCCTCAAAGACCAAAAGAAACCATACGCATTTCGGTCTCATGACCTTCATCAGTACAATATTCTTGATTATTTTCAGTGTTTGTGTAATCAGTATTATAAGTATGGATTGCAGTTGTCGGTGGCTCACATCCGATGTAGTTTTCTTTCCTCGGAAGATAAGAGATAACAGAGCATAACTGTACAGTACAACAATTGTTATATTATGGCCCTCATTCTAAGTCTGGCGGGCGGCAGAGCCCGCCTGCCAGACTTCCCCCCTCCAAAATACCGCTCCGCGGTCCAGAGACCGCGGAGGGTATTCCAAGTTTTCCCCTGGGCTGGCGGGCGGCCGCCAAAAGGCCGCCCGCCAGCCCAGGGGAAAACAACCTTCCCACGATGAAGCCGGCTCGTAATCGAGCCGGCGGAGTGGGAAGGTGCGACGGGTGCTACTGCACCCATCGCGTATTTCACTGTCTGCTATGCAGACAGTGAAATACTAGCGGGGCCCTCTAACGGGGGCCCCTGCAGTGCCCATGCCATTGGCATGGGCACTGCAGGGGCCCCCAGGGGCCCCGCAACACCCCCTACCGCCATCCTGTTCCTGGCGGGCGAACCGCCAGGAACAGGATGGCGGTAGGGGGTGTCAGAATCCCCAAGGCGGCGCAGCATGCTGCGCCGCCTTGGAGGATTCATTTGGGCAGCGGGAAACTGGCGTGAGACCGCCAGTTGTCCCGGTCCGACCGCGGCGTTACCGCCGATGTCGGAATGCCCAAGGGAGCACCGCCGGCCTGTCGGCGGTGCTCCCGCCCCGTTGACCCTGGCGGTTCTGTACCGCCAGGGTCATAATGAGGCCCTATGTCTTATTCTTTCTTTTCTTTTCTTTTTTTCTACAAGTAGAAAGGAAGGAGTCCCACACCTTGGATACATTGGGTATCCCCCACCCTTTCTTCTTCCGTTTCTGGAAATCAACATATCTCACCAGACAAGCACTTTGTAGTATCTGTATTTTGAGTTTTGATACATAGGTTGTCTTTAAGGTGGTAATTTGTCCACTTGGGCTTGACTGACACATTGACAAACGTTTCCTAAACAAGCTTAAAGGAATATGCGTAATTTACAAACATGCTGTGTGTAACAACATCATGATTCTGTTTTTTTATAGCAATGTAATGTGATGCAATAAATATGTCGAAAATATATGCCTCACTGAATATGCTATGAACGTTATTAAGTTAGGTTGAAAGTACTTGTGATCACAGCACTATTAGTTGTATATTACTGTATCTCATAATTTAGGACAGATGCCTTATGAGAACATTGTGCGATATTGACTAAGCCAGTTATACCAGACATTGAAAATTACATCTTTCTAAGTTTCTTCCACTCCAAGATGGCAACAATGCATATTGTTGTAAGTTTGTCCGTTGTTTATGTTTGTTGCAACTATTTGTTATGGGGAATGTGGTAAACTAGTCATGAGACCAAGGCCGCGGAGTCAGCCGAAACGCACCGTGTTTGGAGTAAACCTTTTTGACCTTCTCTCTGAGTGAGCGTTTTCTTTGTGGGATGTAAGATATGGTTATATATATATATATATATATATATATAAACAAAAGGAAAATGAATATAATACTCGCACACTCGGATTTCAGGAACAAAAAAGATCAGTTTAATCTACACACAACGCGTTTCGACTGACACAGCAGCCTTGGTCACGTGACCAAGGCTGCTGTGTCAGTCAAAACGTGTTGTGTGTAGATTAAACTGATCTTTTTTGTTCCTGAAATCCGAGTGTGCGAGTATTATATTCATTTTCCTTTTGTTTAATTAATTACCGGCTTGCTCGTGCCGGTTCTCGCACCACCCCTTTGGGCTGATTGAGATCATATTTCGAGTATTTTTTGTAGCCATATATATATATATATACACAAGTAAACATTGAATTGGGTGCTCTTTTGGCACCCAATTCAATGTTTACTTGCAAATAGCCTATAAGGATAAATCGTTTTTTAACCTTGGCAAATTGACTTTCCATTTCCTTGTCATTGGAACAGTTTCATCTTGTTCGTAAAAATTCTCCTAATGGAAACTTAATATATTAATATATTTATGGAACATACTGACTGATAGAAATATCTTGGTGGACTGGTAATGAGGGGTTAAAAAGTATCGGCAGGAATTGACAAAAAGAATTTAAGTACATATTGTTTATCGGAAGGTAATAATACTTGGTTTTAATATCTATATTTAGATAGATAGATAGATAGATAGATAGATAGATAGATAGATAGATAGATAGATAGATAGATAGATAGGTATCGCATTACACCACCTGTCTGGGGATCTTCTCAAATGTTATCAAAGGCTGAATGACCATTTCCCTAACCTGTCTGTTCATGATCCAATGTCACACATGCATGCAGCAGAAACTTTCTGATTGCTGGGTTCTGAATTCATCTTCCAGGTGATCAAAAGGCTTCCTTTCTTAGTGTGCAAATCCGTCAACTATTTATATCTGACTCTTGCCATTTCTGAATACCTGTCTGTCTATGCTTAGTGTAAAGTCCCGGATTTCACAAAATAGGTGTATAAGGGTAGAGGAATCTATTAAGGCCTCTCTTAATTCCAGTCTGTTGCCATGCCTTAAGGGTTGCTCAAATTATTGAGTATTGTTTCAAATAGGTTAAACTCATTCAGTATGCCAGGATGTTTTGGTTTTGATCACTATGTTTTTGGACCTTAACTGTGGGTATTGGAGCTGGCCCTTTCTGCAGGGTCATCCACAAACCTTTTGCCTTCCTCCTCCCCGTGTTGCTGAATTCGTTTTGTTTTTTTCTTTAGGACTCTGGGCATCTTACCACAGTTAACCAGTGCTAAAGTGCATGTAACATTGGTGTATCAACAATTAACATATTTAAGTTACTTATAAGTCCCTAGTAAAGTGCACTATATGTGCCCAGGGCCTGTAAATTACATGGTACTAGTAGGCTTGCAGCACTGATTGGGTCACCAACCTAAGTAGTACTTTGAACATGTCTCAGGGCTGCCACTGCAGAGCCTGTATTTGCAGGTTACTGTCATGTGGCCTTGGCATTTAAAACCTCATGCCAAGCCTTAAATTCCCCTTTTATTACACAAATGACACCCCTCAGGTAGGCCCTAGGTAGCCCATAGGTCATGGTATTGAGTAACTTAAAGGCAGGGCATATACTTTTAGTTTTACATGTCCTGATAGTGCAAAACTCCCAAATGTGTTTTTCACTACTGTGAGGCCTATCCCTCTCATAGGATGATATTGGGGGTTCCTTAATACATTTATTAGGGGTCATTCGTGATTGAGAAGGAGTAAGACTGTTGTGTTTGGTCACTATTGACTAGTAATAATAATTCCTTGTAGGAAGCTGGCTCTTTATATGATATATCAAAATGAGATATATCATGCAAAGCCTCTAGGGGTTCCCTTAACAGTGGATAGGATCTTGCTCTAGCAATCCCAATGTGCTCATTTTATGGGGTAGTGTGGTCAAGAAGCCTTAGGCTTATCAGAGAGGATTGTTAGACATCTGCAAACACACAAACAGTCAATAAATGCGATGCACAACTCAATAAGGAAATCCACAGCAATTTACGAAAAATTAACAAGTATCTTTATATATGTTTGCCACCAGAATCAATATGATCTGGTAACTATGTTTCACAGGGGAAACCTTTACAGTGTAGAAAAGTCAACACTTAGGCCCTCATTACAGCATTGGCGGCAAATGCCGCCTACCGCCACGACGAAGGCCGCCAACATACCGTCGCCGTGGCTACCAACCGTCCACCAAAATATGACGGCCAGAAGGCTGGCGGAATTCCGGCTACGGTCATGGCAGCAGATGGCGGTAAAGTAGCGCTGCTGCCAGCAGCAGCGGCACACCAGTAGAATGCCACCGACCATATCCTGAGCCATGATATGGCCTGGCGGTGTTCTGCTGGCGGACGCTGCTGCTGGCAGCAGCGTCGCGTCGCGTCCCGTCTCTTGCCGGAGGACCCCCTGCTAGCAGTTTAGTTGGGTTCCTCCAACAGGCGAGGGGGTGGGAGGTGTTGTGTGTGTGTGTGTGGGGGTGTGTGACTGTGTTTGTATGTGTGCATGCGGGTGTGAGCGCGTGTAATGTGTGTGTGCATGAATGGGTGTGAGTGTACATGTGTGAGTGTACGTGTATGTTGTGTCATGTGATTGCGTGTGTGCTAGTATGTATGTTAGTGAGTGTTGCTGTGTGTGTGTATGAATGTATGCATGCATGGGTGAATGTGGGTATGCGTGTGTGTATGAGTGTGAATGTATGTGCATGTAGGTGTGTGTATGTCGGGGGGTCGGGAGGGGGAGGGTGGGGGAGGACTCTGCAGAGGTGTCGAGGGCAGGGAGACCCTTATCAGTGCCAGGGAATTCCTTCCCTGGCACTGATAGTGCCTACCACCATGGTTTTCGTGGTGGTACAGAAGCGATGGAAACCATGGCAGCAGGCGGGGTCACAATGCCATAGGAGGCCTAGTGACGGCCGCCGGACTGGAGACTGTAGTCTCCAGCCCGGCAGTCATTACCGCCGTGGCGGTCGGTGTAGCCAAACCTCCAATGTCATAATATGACGGTATGTACCGCCAGCCTGTTGGCGGTACTGCTGCCACTATTACACCAACCACTGGGGTCGTAATGACCCTCTCAGTGCAGTTCTTGAAAGCTACATTGTTATCCTATGGAGGAACAACAAATATGATAAACAGGTAGAGTACAGCGACTTCTGGAACCAGTCTCCTGGATTTAAGGTAATTATTGGGCAAGGGTCAGGACCACACCAGCAGGTCACAGCGGACGGCGCTGAGACGGCCGGATGCAGAGGTGTAATACTGTGTTGGGTGCCCAATGTTAGTTAACGGAGATATGTTGAGTTGGAAAGAGGCTGCATGTTAAGAAGAGGGGTCTAGTCAGGGTAAGCCACTGAGGGGGCTCAAGTCGTGCAATGCTTGGGGATGAAGGGACACCAGTGGCTCTCTTCTCCTTGGTCTGGGGCATCTGGGAGCAGAGGGTCCTTGGACCATTCAGTATCCATCACTGGTGGAGGTCACAGTGGAGAGGGCCCACAGAAACAGGCTGCAGGCGTGGACTGGGGGACCAGTCCGGGTGAACCAACAAGTGGGCTCAAGTCTCATGAGCCTGGGGGTCGTAGAGACACTAGTGATCCTTTTCTCCTTGGTCCGGGGCATCTGGGTGCAGAGATGCAGTGGACCATCAGGTGGCTGTCACCAGAGGCAATCGTGGTTCATGGGGGCATGCACAAAGTGGCAGTAGGCATCAGTGTGGAGGTCACAGTAGGTAACCCCATGATGGACTGTTTCTGGAGAGGCTGGGGACCATGCTGGTACTTTTGGCCCACTTAAACACAGGCTGGGATGCTCAGGTGCAGTGGTCCTGTCCAGTGGTGGGTTTTGGCAGACCAGAAGCCTCTTCATCAGTTCTTGGGTGCCTGCAAGGATGCTGGGGAGAAGCTCCACTACTCCATTGGAGTTCCCTTACACTGGGGTGAAGGCTGGCAGTCTTCCCAGGATTTTAGAAGTTTCACCAGCTGTAGGACAAGGTAACTTTGGCATGATTGTTGAAGTTAGCAGGCAGGCTGGTAGGGTTGGTGCCATGTCCGTCACTGGTCTTCAGTTGTTTTTTTTGCATCTCAGGAGTGTCCTTCTTCTTCAGGTCAGTGGGATCTGATTTCCTGGTATCAGAGGCTTCTCTAAAGATTGCATTTAGGGGCGCTTCAGGGAGTTTCGATTTGTAGCCAATGGGCTAATTACCCCTGAGATCAATACACCCCTATTTGACCCCTTCCTATGGGAAGTGGCATAACCCTGTCCCAGAGTTTGTAAATCTGCCAACACCAGGATGGCAGAAGGGGTGTCCACATAAGCCAGCATGCCTTAAGGGTGGGACTGACCTGAGGGGTGGGCACACTTCCCTGAATACAAAATTTTCCACCTGTCCAGGTGCAAAATGAGCCCTGGGGCAGAGGGGTCAGCAACCCTCCTGCAAGTGAAGCCATATCTGCATACCAAGGGTGACAGGCTTCTTTGAAGCCCTTTGCTTTCGAATGCAGATTCATAGGTCATCTTGTTGGGTGGGGTGTGCAAGCACCTCTCCCAGAGCAGACGTTGGCCCTCATTCCAACCCTGGCGGTCTCTGACCGCCAGGGCGGAGGGCAGTGGAAGCACCGCCAACAGGCTGGCGGTGCTTCCTGGGCTATTCTGACCACGGCGGTAAAGCCGCGGTCAGAAAAGGGGATTTCCCCTGGCCCAGGGAATCCTCCATGGCGGCGCTGCTTGCAGCGCCGCCATGGGGATTCCGACCCCCTTCCCGCCAGCCTGTTTCTGGCGGTTTTCACCGCCAGAACCAGGATGGCGGGAACGGGTGTCGTGGGGCCCCTGGGGGGCCCTGCACTGCCCATGCCACTGGCATGGGCAGTGCAGGGGCCCCCTAACAGGGCCCCATAAAGATTTTAAGCAGACAGTGAAAATCGCGACGGGTGCCACTGCACCCGTCGCACCCCTGCAACTCTGCCGGCTCCATTCGGAGCCGGCTTCCTCGTTGCAGGGGCTTTCCCGCTGGGACGGCGGGCGGCCTTTTGGCGGTCGCCCGCCGGCCCCGCGGGAAAGCCAGAATGGCCGCCGCGGTCTCCTGACCGCGGAGCGGTCATTCGTCGGTAACCGCATGTCAGAATGACCGCCTTTGTCTCTGACCACATGAGAGCAAGGGATCTCACCCTAGGGGGACATAATCTTGTCAGGTGGTACAAGGCTGGTTAAAACTAGTCAGTCCTCACACGGGTAGATAGTAGGTTTTCACAGGGCATCTGTAAAATGCCCTCTGGGTACATGTATTAATAATTCCATTTCTGGCATCAGTAGGGGTTTATTAATATGAGATGTTTGATACCAAACATCCCGATTTTCCGTGAAGCCATCGGGTAGCTGGGGAACACATAGTGACCAGTGTCTAGCACATGTACTTAAAAATGGCTCCCTTGTCTAAGAGTTGACAAAGACATAGGGGCATATCTGCTCTTGTAATATACATGGTTCATACCTCTGCCAATTAGAGATCCAATTTCTTACAATGGATGAGTCTCACTCACAAAAATTACATGCGATTGGACTGCACATGTTTACGATAAGGCAACTGCAACACAGCTAGGAAATGGGGCACTGGAGTGGTTACATGTGAACACGTGCACATGCATGTGCACATGAGTGCAGGCTGCACATAAGAGACTACAGTTGTGAACAGCCTGCTAAATGTACACATGTAGCCTGCTTGTGCCAGTTTTAAACTTCAAATTCAACCAGTCAAAATACCTCTTTTGACATCCATATTGTTAGAAATGGAGTCTTTGGTTGGCAGTCAGGCTACCCCCTGCCCAAGCAAGGACCCTCACTCTAGTCAGGGTAAAGGAGAAATACACCTGGTTAACCCCCACACACCACCTTGGTAGCTTGGCACGAGCAAGCAGGCTTTACTCAGAAACAATGTGTAAAGTATTTGTACCAACACACAAAGAAATACAGTGAAAATACTACAAAATGGACACCACACCAGTTTAGAAAAATAGGCAATATATATCTAAATCAAACAAGACCAAAATGACAAGAATCCATCATACACATGAATTTTCAAAAGAATAAGAGTCTTACTCAATAGAAAACAATGACAAAGTATAAAGCAGCATGGGTGAGCGTGTGTCGCATAAATCAGAGATGCGTCGATTTCTCGCTCGCAATTGAGGCCGTGTGTCGTTTTCTTCTCCGGTTGGGTAGGTGCTGCATAATTTTTCTCTCCCACAAGAGAGCAATGCATTGATTTCTGTGTGAAATCCATCCGCACGGTGATGGAAAACCGCGCTACATGGGGTTTGCATCGTTAAAAGCAAATGCAAGATGGTGGCGCGTTGTTTTTCAGCCGTGTTGCAGGTGGTGTGTCGAAAAGTTCCCTGCACGGTGTTGTGTGCGTGGATTTCAGTCCTTGTTCTGCCAACTTCATCTCTCAAGGGCCCAGGGACTGGATAGGACACCACTTGAAAAGGCAGGATGCTCAGCAGAGAGTCCAGGTGCTGGCAGAGGATGTTGTTGATGGCCCTGAGACTTCAAAACAGGAGGCAAGCTCAGCTCAAGCCCCTGGAGATTCTTCTCAAGCAGGAATGCACAACAAAGTCCAGTCTTTGTCCCCTTTCACAAGCAGAAGCAGCAACTGCAGGATAGCCCAACAACCACAGTCACAGTCATGGGCAGCACTTCTCCTCAGTTCTTCAGCTCTTCTCCTTGGCAGAGGATCCTCTAGATCTCAAAAGTAATCTAAAAGTCTGGGGTTTTGGGTCCAGTACTTATACCCCTTTCTGCCTTTGAAGTTGGCAAACTTAAAAGGAAAATCTGTGTTGTTCACATGTTCCTGCCTTGCCCAGGCCAGGCCCCAGACACACACTAGGGGGTTAGAGACTGCATTGTGTGAGGGCAGGCACAGCCCATTCAGGTGTGAGTGACCACTCCTCCCCCCACTCTAGCTCAGATGGTGCATCAGGATAAGCAGGCTACTCCCCAGCTCCCTCTGTCTCACTGTATAGAGGGGATTCACAAATAGCCCAACTGTCAGTCTGACCCAGACAGAGAATACACAACCAGGCTGAGTCACAGAATGCTTTAAGATGGAAAATGCTCACTTTCTAAAAGTGGCATTTTCAAACTGATAATTTAAAAGAACAACTTTACCAAAAGATGTACTTTTAAATTGTGAGTTCAGAGACACCAAACTCCAAATTTATGTCTGCTCCCGAAAGGAAATCTACACTTAAAAGTTATTTAAAGGCAGCCCCTATGTTAACCTGTGAGAGAGATAGGCGTTGCAGCAGTAAAAACACATTTGGCAGAGTCCTAAAGCCAACAGAAACTGGTCAGAAAAAATTAGGAGGAAGGAGGCAAAAAGTTTAGGGATGACCCTGTAAAAAAAGGACAGGTCCAACACATATGCAAGCCTTATTGGCCATAAACGCAGGAGGCATGATATTTAAAAGTAGGACATGTAGAAAATAATGTTGACATGTCCTTACAAATGCCCAAAACAATATTTACTGTAGCAAGACTGGCTGCTGCCATAAGAAATCATTGGGTTAGATTGTTACATTGATACGTTTATTAAATGCTAAATTCAGATTGGAAGAGGAAATACTTCTTCCGCTCATTTTAATTGCAATTTTAAATCCTCTTTAAGGGTGAAGTTGGGTTTTATATTATGATTTTGAAATGCAATTTGTGGAAAGTTGACATTTCCCTGTTTAAATGTCGGGGACACCCCAGATGAAAAACAATAAAATAAAAGGAAACATAGAGGCTGCCTACCTGCAAGCTGCACAGCAGGAGAGTCTCCTAATAAAATAATCACTGCTATGTGGCTCGTAGTGCCCCATAATGGCCTGCAAGATCTTGTTTTTTATATTTCTCTAGCCTTGTGGCTACCCACTGAGAGGCAGGGTACCACCACCTTACTTTACATACATTCTGAGGATCGCATTGGGTGGATAAGTCCCTTTGGGAAGCAATTTTAAAACTACACATAAGTCTCCTGGGTCATTAAATTCATGACCTTGGGTGAGTTTGTCATTGTTTTCAAAAGATCTCCAGAGATGGAGCATTTGCTCTGCAGCTCACAAGTGCAGGGACCTCTAGTGGTTGTTCCTATGGATGCATTTCATGAAAAGTCAAAAAAGCAAGAATCAGACATGTTACATTAATTTTCAATGCTTTATTTAAAATATATTGTTGTCACTGATATTTAGTAAACATTGCACTGCGTTATTGACAATAGTAATTGCAGACCTGCCAACATCACCAAAAACCTCACAGTGTAAGGAGAGGGCAGGGCCTTGGAGAGGCATGCCTTGTGAGGAGAAGCACTTGAGGGACTTTTGCCCCCACTCCAGCCACAAACCCCCTCCTAAAAAAACAACAAGCTTGTTGAGGCTGTTGCCAATGTCCTGGGGTGTTTTCACACCCATTAATGGACATTGGCAGTTAAAAGTCTCTGAAAACAAGCAGAAAACCACTGTTTACAGTGGTATTCAGCTAATTTTCCCTGCCACTGTGTGATATTGACTCATCACCGGTAGACCGTGTGAGGGGAGCCAATATTGTGTGTCACACAGCGGCACCGTATGAGTTGGCAGGTATGTGATTGTATTTAAACATAGTTACTGATTTCAGTGATATGAAGGTGATTTTGTAACATATGATTATTGGCCTTAAAGTGTTATGACCCCTTGGCAAAGTCAATATGAAGTTTTTATTTAAAATGCAAAAAGAACAGATGATGGACGGAATGTGGAACAAGTCAAACATTTACCCTGAGTCACAGATGTGGGTTTAATCTATCAGTTTTTTGCTTGCCATGCCAGTTTGGACCCCGCCGTATACAAATCAGTCTTGACCCTGTTCTCCATGAGAATAGTCAAGTCCAAACTGCCAGGCCAGGTCCTCCCTGGACCAGAAACGAGGATACTGGGACCAGTCTTGGGGTATCACCCCTCTTCAGCCAGGTTAGCTTAAATCTGGTGGCATAGCAAGCACAGGACCCACGTCTGGTCATACCCTTCCCACTTGGCAGCTTGAGCTGGACTGTTCCCAGGGGGAACAGGGTCAAGACTGATTTGAATATGGCTGGGGCTTGATTCTGTGTGAAAAGATGTGTTTCATGTATGAAAAGGTATGTACACAACAGCGGTTTGTTTAGGAATGTGACAGATACCAATTCTCCTTCCAGCGTGGATATATGTAGACCATTGACTCTAGTCTGGGTGCTCATATCCGTGTTAATTATGCTTCCCTGTGTGCAAACATATGTACTGTTCACATAAGTTTGTAGGTACAGATGTAACACATACACATTTTCATTTATTAATTGTACCCTTTTGTCTATACACAAATAGACGGCACCACACCAAGCCTGGTCCACCTAGGTGGGACATGTGTGCTAAAATTTAGGAATTATGGGCCTGATTACAACTTTGGAGGAGGTGTTAATCTGTCCCAAATGTGACGGATATACCGCCAGCCGTATTACGAGTTCCATAGGATATAATGGACTCGTAATACGGCTGGTGGTATATCCGTCACTTTACCGTCACTTTTGGGACGGATTAGCACCTCCTCCAAAGTTGTAATCAGGCCCTATATGTTTAGCACATACCATTGGAATGTGCCATGACTCAGCCTTTTGTTTGATTGCCAGACTTCCCTATTTGCTAACAATCTGTATGGCAGGGCTGCTCTCAAGCAATGATGGTGCTCTAGTCATCAGTGCTTCAGTGGCACTTTGTTTGCCCACACAGGCCCATTGTTGCATGTATTGACACAGGTTGCCTGTGGTAACCTCAGCACAGTTCACTGTTCACATGCAGCAGGCCCCTGACTGTGACTCCTCTGGGGCTTGGGGGGGGGCGGATTGATCTTCAAGATCAATCATCAGCACTGCAATGCACAGTCACCTGCAGACATACATCTGCACATTTGTGGTCCCGTGGCCAAATATGTTTGGTTACCTTTGAGGTTGTTGATGTCAGGCTTGCCCTATTATATGCTAGGGACTTACAGTTTGTTTGCTATGTTTTGACATGACTTGGCATAAATAGGTGAGAATATTCCTATGATGCTTGGTTAGGTCTTTGATAGATTGTGGAAATTGACTCTATCTGCAGACACAGGGTACAGATACTGTCATTTGTCATTTGCTTCTGTCACACTACTTTGTGCTACTTAAGCACGTAGGTGTAGTCATTGACAATGTGAATGGAATATGTATAGACCTACACATTTGCTGAGAACATGTGTCTGGTGTTACATGAAAAATTAATATGTTTATTCATGGCAGCTAGGAGTAGAGAAGATGCGACATTCAACCTATCTGTCCCCTTCATCATACGTACAATTGGCAAGGGTCTGTGACATGTTTGGACATTGCTTGTCTTACATGCACATTCCAAACTGGATCGAGTGTGAGGGCCCTAGACATTTAGGATTTTTTGTCCTTGTATGTCACTCTCTCTTGGTCAAACATGTGAGTGCCACTGAGGACTATGTTTTCAGTAAGCACATTTGATAGTGTCATTCAGACTTTGCTTGGTTAAGTAGCAATCGCAAACCTGCCATTGTAGGTAATTGCTACCCTTTTCCTACCTAGGACATGCATCTGTACAGCAGTCTGCACATCTATTTCCAGGATTTCTGCAGGCATATTTCAAGCCAACACACTTGTGTGATATATGTGTGACAATGTAAGATTGTTCTTGCTACAGACTATACTTACATTTCACCCACACATTCATGTGATGAAAGTGCATTCTATTTATTTGTTTTACATTCCTGACTATGTATTTGCATGCATCATGGTGTGGGCATGCTCGCTGAGAGCAAATTAAAAATGGTATGTGATGGTGATAATGATAATGAAAGATCAGAGGTAAAGTGATGTTATTGCAATATTAGAAGGGTTGAGTCTTGGAGTATAGTGTCTATGAGAAACAGTTTTGCACAATTTGGTCTTTTCTGTGTGCTCCAGCAGCAGAGTTGGTTTGTTCCCTATCCTCCTGTTGTGCATCATTGTCCTCATCCTCGTCACTGGGGACATGTACCTGTTCGCCCCAGTGGACATTGGTGCCTTCACATATGTTGTCCAAATAATACACACATGTATCATTATGCAAACAAAGGGTGGTGCATATAACAGGCTTTCTCCTTTTAGGGATAGGCACTTGTACCTGAATTTGAGGAGGCACACTGTCCTCTCTACCACATTCCTGGTCCTTCTATGACCTTAATTGTAAGCCCACTCAGCATCAGTTGTTGGATTTCCAAATAACGTCATGACCCATGACTGTATGCCATAAACGTGGTCTGCTACAAAGGAATGTGAGAAAATGTGCTATACATGCATATTTGTCAGTTGTCATGTACCATAGCACATGTTTGTTTTCAGTGAAGTGGTGATTCAGACTTGCAAATAGTATTGTGTTTGTTCCTGTTTGAATGGATGGTTGTATTGGTGTGTGGTGGTGCACTTACCAATGATGGGTTGTGCCTCAGGGACTGGTGATTGTTAATTAATTTCTGGTCCGACAGTTCACCCATGCAGAACAGATGTGGTGTTGTCTATGTTTGACCCTGAGGCCCAAATTTTAGAGGTTCTAGTGCCTCTTTGCGCCACATTAGAGTGATTTGTTGTGATGCTCATGAGGCCCAACAAGGCCAAAATTACTGCAACATATTTACAAAATGGCACAACGCATGCATTGCCCCACTTTGTAACCCCTTGCACAACATAATGCCTGTGCCAGGCATCACTTATGCAAGGGGGCATTTCGCCATAAGGGGGGCTGCTAAAATGGTGCAGTGGAATCTGAGAGCTTCCACAACATAATTTTTACCCGCTAATTTTAACAGCTGCACAGGGGCCCCTATGTACTGTGCATGATTTGCAACCAATATTTTGAACTAATCCTACACAGTCCATCAATAGCATCAAATATCGTGACACAATTACTCCTACTCTGCTCCATGGTGTGCCATATGTTAAATGTGGCGCAAACATCGTGGCAGTAGGGGGGCGCTAAGGGCACCAAGACTAAGTGGTGCTGCTTTGGGTACTGTGCCACTTTCCTTATATCTGGCCCCTGGTCTCTTAACTTTAGACCTGCAGAAGAGTGATGTTTGAAAAATGTGTACCTATTTTGTGTGCTGTGTCCTGTGTGCCATGTGACAGATGTTGTGGCCTGTGTGTTGCATGTGAATCCTACCCCTTTGCCATTGAAATACCTCCATTGCACAAAGTGTTGTTGTTGCCAATTGTTGGCTAGCATGCATATGTGCATGTGGTTCATATGCACAGTGTGACACAGCTGTATGGGATGTGTTGTGATGTATGAAAGAATTTGCAGACACCTGTGGGACAGGGCACTTCATGAGGTGCTCATCAAATCAGTTTCATAAACTGCCGAGTGCACAAACGCCGAAGAAAACAGTGGTGTTTTTCATTAGAGTCTCCGACGTACTCACGGTTAACTGAATGCTCGAATTGAGGTAAGATTCTAACACTGGATAGTGTACGATAATATTGCTAGCATACATAAGAGGTTAGTCTTTCTTTTGTGTTTACTGACCAGGGTGGTCCGTTTTCTATGTTTATGTTTGTGCCGAGTGCATAAACGCCGGAGAAAACAACGGCGTTCTTCACTAGTGTCTCCGACGTATTCGCGATTAATTGAATGCTCGAATTGAGGTAAGATTCTAACACCGGATAGTGTACAATATTATTTTTCTTTTTGGCCTTTTTTGGAACTTGGGTAGCACATGAGAACTAACAGTTAGGATTTATCGACAGGATACGCCGGGCTAATACGAATTACCGGCATCCAAAAACGGGGAAAATCCAACAATCGATACTGTCGAGAACTAGCAGGAAATACTTTTTTTTTTTTATTGCAGGTATGATTCTGGTGATTTAGCTTGTGCACTGGTGTATAATAGGGATACTTCGACACTCCTATCACACTTTATTGGTTATGCTAGTATTAATTGGATTAGCACCACTTTATAAATACTATTTATTCCACACATCTCTCACAGGAACACGACCTGTTGGGACTAGTATTAGAGACCTTAGTTAGTAATTAATTATTTTGGGACAATATTAAATTTGAACTAATGATCACAATTGGTAAGGGCACATATTTTCAAGAATGCCGGATCTTGATTCTCACGGTTTCCACATCTATGCATGTATAATGAGAGATCTATTAAAGTGGTTCAGGGAAGTTAATGAGTAACCAACAACATATTTTAATTTATATCAAATGGAAATGTTATTTTAGGAAGTCCTGAAGAAGTCAATGGACACTCCCTAGATAAAACACATGTTGACGGGATGGGCGAAGTTGTTATCTCTTTGATGGAAATTTGGAATTCTATGGAAAAGATGTGATGGAAGTTGGGAACAAGCTCAAGAAGAATTAAACAAGATTTTTTTATGAAACTGATTTGATGTATTTGGTCATATTTATTACATGTGCTGAAAGAAGTAATTTATAGCGTGTGCTATTAAAAGTGGAAGTGTTGAATAACCTTTGTTTTCATGTAGGGCTCAATTGGGGGTGTAGTCCTAGCATAGCAGCACCGGTGATTAATACAGGAATAAATATTGTGATATAGAGCGCCAGGTACTCCTTATCACCCCTACATATATAGGTTTCCACTTCATGAGGTGTTTTTGTGCACTGCCCAGCATCACTTGTTCAGCCCTGCAAAGTCCCGTGTCTCCTCAATAGTATGCATTTCTGTCCTCTACCAGTGCATTGGCAGTGGTTCAGCTGCCACAGTCCACTGTTGGCACCCTTGTTTCATGTTCGGGAGATGTGGGATTTATGTGTATGATTGCAGGTGTGTTGTGAGATGTTCATTTCTACACATGATCTATCAATGATGGCGATGTTGTATTTCAATGTGTGCTGCACTATACACCACACAAGGGAAAGTTGAAAACAATGAGTATATCAGATATATTTTGGTGATACGTAGATGGTGATGGCACCACTAGGGTGGCATTAATTATTGTGCTGTCTCAGGTTTCTACAGCATGGTAAATGTGAGGAAGTGCCAACATGTGAGTTGCTTGATGGTGGCATGGCGCCATTGCAATATATATAGCTGAGCATTCCATGTGAAGTGTTATGTGTGACAGATCTGTGGTTTGTTATGTACCTGTGGATACATGTAGAGGTATGACCACAGCTTTTGTTTGAAAAGGGGACATTGCTCTATCACGCCATCATGTGAAGCATACTTGTACATATGGGCGTATGTGAGGGTGATGTGCATTAAATGCACTGTAGTGAGGCATTTGGCATATGTGTTGTCTAAACATCTGTATTTCCCAGTCCATGTGTGTTCAGTGTGGCGTACGTATTTTGTGTCCCACAAGTTAAGTGTTTTGTGTGTCTTAAGAATTGTATGCTGGCTTACCTATTAGTAGGCCATTGCCATATTGTCTATCCTGGAATCATTGATTGATTGTTGAGTGTCTGAAGATGTAGGCATCATGGACACTGCCAGGATATTTTGCAAGGATGCTGTTGCTTATTTGCTTTAGGACTCTGGGCACGTTACCACTTCTAACCAGTGCTAAAGTCCAAATGCTCTCTGTCTAAATTGTACTGGTGACTGGTTTATCCATGATTGGCATATATGATTTACTGGTAAATCCCTAGTAAATTGCACCAGAAGTGCCCAATGTCTGTAAATCAAATGCTACTAGTGGGCCTGCAGCACTGATTGTGCCACCCACATGAGTAGGCCTGTAAACATGTCTCAGACCTACCACTGTAGTGTCTATGTGTGCATTCTTGCACTGCCAATTCAACTTGGCATGTGTACCTACCAGACAGGCCCAAACCTTCCCTTTTTGTACCTGTAAGTCACCTCTAAGAGAGGCCCTATGTAGCCCCATGGTCAGGGTGCAGTGTATTTAAAAGATGGGACATGTACTGTTTTGTTTTACATGCAAAATTCATTTTTCACTATTGCAAGGCCTATCTCTCCCATAGGTTAACATAGGGATTACTTTTAAATATCTTTAAGTGCAGTTTCCCATTGGGAGCAGATGGAGATATGGAGTTTGGGGTCTCTGAACTCATAATTTAAAAATACCTTTTTTGGTGAAGCTACTTTTTACATTGTCTGTATGAAAATGTCACTTTTAGAAAGTGGGCATTTTTTTGCTTAACCATTCTGTGCCTCTGCTTGGCTGCAGAATACACATCTGAGTCAGACTGACAGCTGGGCTGTTTGTGAATTCACTCTAGACAGTGACACAAATGGAATTGAGGTGTGTTCTGCATAGCCTGATGAGCCTTTCTGGACTAGAGTGGGAGGGAGGAGCTGACACCCGCACTAGAAAGGGTTGTGCCTCTCCTCACACAAAACAGACTCTAGCCCCCTGGTGTGTGTCTGGGGCAGGGCAAGTAAGAAGCAGAGTTTTGTGCACTGTAAAGACCCCACAACTTCAGATTACTTCTGGATCAAGAGGAACCTCTGCCAAGGAGAAAAGCTTGATGCTTGAGGAGGATCTGCCACTCTGCCTGTTGCCTTGCTGTACTGGTGGCCTGCTGCTGCTTCTGTCTTAAGAGGGAAAGGACTGGACTTTGCTTTCTGAAAACCTGTTTGTGAAGTTTCTCCAAGGGCTTGGACTGAGCTTGCACCCTGTTCTGAAGATGTCATCTGCCATTGCCTGGGACCTTCTGATGAGAGTCCTGACTTGCTAAGTGGTGGCAAATCCAGTCCCTGGGCCTTTAGGAGTGAACACTGGTAGCCTGTGAGGGACAATCCATGCACCACTGTGTGCATGTAAGAAAAATAGGTGCTGCGCCTGTCCAGCGGCTGAAAATTTGATGCAGCGCCTTCCTCGTGGCTGGAGAATTGACACAGTGCCTGTTCTCACTGTGGAATGTTTGCACAGCACATTGGAATTTTCCCCGCATCAACCCTGGGCATCCAAATCTTCAACATCACCGCACAGACCTGAGGCTGCTTGTCCAGAAATTGACGCATCCCTTCCCTGCGTGGAAAGAATTGATGCTAACCCGCCAGGGAAAGAATCGACGCACGACCTCGCTTGGGAGTCAAGAATTGACACATTGCTTGCTTTTCCAATGCACACTTGCCCGGGCGCCTTTATTTTAGATGCATACCAGGTACATTGAGCCAAAAACAATGCATCCATTGATTTCTATGGATTAAGGATCTTTTTACTTTAAAAATTCATATCTTTGCTTGTGTATGTTGGATTCTTGTTGTTGTGGTCTTGTTTGATTTATATTGGCTGTTTTTCTAAACTGGTGGGGAGTCATTTTGTGGTATTTTCACTGTGTTACTGTGTGTGTTGGTGCAAATAGTTTACACATTGCCTCTTAGATAAGCCTGACTGCTTGTGCCAAGCTACCAAGGGGTGAGCAAGGGTTATCTGAGCTGTGTATCTCGCTTACCCGGACTAGAGTGCAGGCCCCTACTTGGACAGGGTGTAAACTGACTGCCAACTAGAGACCCCATTTCTAACAACCCAACTAGCTGAATATCTAACATCTTGGTCAATAGCTTCACGTCTGTATTTAGGAATGAAGTAGATCTTCAGGACCCACAATGCCCCACATCCTTGTCCAGTTTTATTAGATATGAAATCCCAACTTTTGTCATTGAGAGAGTAACTGTTTCTATCTATGTAAGGCTTTTAAATAGTTTGGCAGGGAACTCCAGTAAGTCCAACCCCATTGATTTAAAGGATATGGGGGAAATCCACCATGGACCTGAGCCTTCTGTGGCTTGAGTGATTTGAGATCCTTAATTATTTCATTCTGAGAGATTGAGAGCTATAGATCTGACTGCAGTAATTCTGTTATTCTCTCTAGGTGTGTCTCTTTGTAATACATTAGCATGCCCTGCAAATGGTCCTCTTAACACCAGTACAATTCACTGTGGAAGTCCCTAAAGACTCCCATATTTTCTGACTCTTTCATTAGGTTAAATCCATGGTATTTTTTATGGCCTCTACTTATGCACTTTATGACTTCTTCTGAGCTTGTTAGGTCAACAATTTCCCTGACATGAAGCCTTGCTTGAAGAACCTCTATTTAAAATTAGATATTAGATATTCAGCCTTGTAGAAATCCATCAACCCGATCTGCCCAGATAAAGACTTTCTCCATTTCTTCTCTGAGAGGGTCTGTTTATGGGCCTGCACCAGAGTCTGTCATTCATTCTCTATTTTTTTGAGTGAGCCCTCTCTTACAGCTCGAAGTCTGGTGGATTCAGCAGTACATCTTTCCCTTATTACTGTATTCAAGGAATCCCAAACCATATCTAGCCCACAGTCCCCTGTAAGACCGAGCAGCAGGTGCTTTTTTATTTGAGCTTGGGTAGTGGCATTAGCAATGGGCTCCTTCATGGTGGAAACTCCTCCATGAATCTACAAGACCCAGATCTCTCTGTTATACACTCCCCTTCTTCATCAGTATTTTTGTACCCTATCTGTTAGTATGGACATATCCATTTGTTCCATCACATTTTTGCAATGTGTGTAACAAAAAATATTTTCTGGCCCTATTTTGTGGCATGTACCATGGTAAGAAAAGCTAGATAATCTCTCAAAGGAATAAAACTCATCTGCCTTTTGTGTCTGAGTGTACATTCTGAATAGAGAACCCTAGATGTGTAGCTGTCAAAGAGCCTAGCTGTTTTGTATTTGTTTTGGCTGTGACAAAATGTTGCAAACAGAAGGAGTATGGCCTAAACCTCCATGTCTCTTCGAAGGAATAATATTTTCCCTGCAGCCCATTACAATGCCCTCAATATCAATAGCTTCTTGCTTGGGAGTTCAGTCCCCTTACTTTGAAGGAGATAAGCTGAGATGTTTTGTTCCTTTTTTCTCAATCATTAACATTGCTTAGGGCATTGTTATGGCTGTGAGCTAGTGTGTGAGTATTCTAGTAGTCTCAGTGATGTTGCCTATCGCCCAACTGAAAATTAACTCTACCTGGTCACCAATCTGAGTAGTATGCCCTCATTATGACTTTGGCAGTCTTTTTGCAAGACTGCCAAAGCCACGGGCGCCAGAAGACCGCCCACCATACTACGAGTACTGATAATTTCCACCACATTTTGGGTGGTGATCCAACAGTAGTCATACTGGCGGGTAGAAGCACTGGGGCGGTACCACCACCGGCCTCGCCCAGCCAAAAGGACTCCGCCAGCAGTATCACAACATGTAACGTGGCCTGTCGGTGTTCGAATGGCGGGGCACTGCCAGAGGTGGAAGCTCCCCTTCCCGTTCCCTGTAGGATGACCTCCGACCAGGTAACTCAATCCTCCAACAGGGGAGTGGGGTGGGAGGCTGGGGGGGTACTGTGTGTTTGTGTGAGTGGGTATTGTCTCCGTGTGTGCATGTATGTGTATATGCTTGTGTGTATGCATGTATGAATGTTGGATTGAGTGAAAGTATGAGTGATGTAGTGAATGCGAGTAAGAGTGTTGAAGTGAATGCTTGTATGGATGCATGTGAGTGAATATGTGCATGTCAGTGTTGGTGAATGAGTGTATGTGGGGTACATGTGGGTGTCTGTGTGCTTGTGCATGAATGCGAAGAGGGGGTGCTGTAACTGGAGGGGAGTGGGGGATGGGTGGGTACTGTGCTTGCTCGGGGGGTCGTCTGCCAGTGACAGGGAAGAAATTCCCTATCACTGAGTAGCCTTTCCACCAGGGTTTTCATTGCAGTATGAGTGGAAGTGGCGGTATCACTGCCAACACAGCCTGTTGGTAGTGATACCACCACCATGGCCCTGGTTGTCAGTAGCCCGCCAGGGTCATAATAAGGGCTTATATCTTTCACACCTTTCATTGTGGGCTCCTGCTTTATCCCCACCTGTAGTCAGCCACCGTCCCATTCCTCATGCTAATTCTGTGGTCTGAAGGTAACAAGGGCCCAGTGCCCCAACCTCCCGGACTAGTCTGAAGCTGTTCAACCTTCTCTCTGCAACCAAGAGTGACACCCCTATGTCACTTATCATTCCCTAACAGTGAGGATGGAGGGCTTGAAGATGACATGGGGCTCTGTCCACACTTTGAAGATGGACAAGGATCGAAGTGTCTTTTTTTGTCAATGTCCTCTGAGTTTGGCCGCACCCCTCTGTTCTTTCTAGCTATTCTTTTCCACCTTCTGGTTTTATCGTTTCCAGGGTGGTCCTCTCTGGACAATTTGTCATTGTCTTTCACCAAGTGGTTATGTTCTGAGAGGCTAAGGAAGGGTCTTGCTTCTGAGAGTGGCCTTGTCTGTATAGTACAACCCTCTCATTGGAAGATAAGGTGGAATGAGTGCACCCACTGGTACTAGATGTTATTTGTGCATAGGCATGCATTAGCTGCTTTGTAGGGCATCCATTTCTGTAGCATGATTGCTGATAAGTCATGGAATAATGTAGTCTGGTGGGCATCAGAGAAGTTGTTTGTTGCACAAAGTGCAATTGCTGTGATCCTTTTTCTAGTCTTGCAATGAAGGATACTGGCAAGGATATCCAGTTTTCAGGATACTGGTAAGAATATCATTTGTACTGTTTATTGATATCCTCAGTCCTGTGTGCCCTGCCAGCTCTATGTTTGTTCCTTCTTCTTCCTGGAGAGGGATCTAAATAGCCTCTGAATGAAGTGTGTTGCCTCCTCTGTCTCTTGTGGAATCCACCTGATCTTGAACAGTTTAGATAAGACTGGTTCTTTAGATCTTTAATGTGAGGTTGCTGGGGCTGGTTTTGTTCTTGAAGGCACAGTAACTATTGTCAATTTAACTTGATTTCTTCAGATTGATTGCCACTGGATGATTCACCTCTACTTTGACTTCCTGAATATTCAATTTCAGCTCCACTCACGGATATGTGATCTCCTCTTTAATGTCTTGAATAGTAATCCTCCTTGAATTCTCTTGTCAGGAGGTTGTCCATGGCCGGTTGGGTTTCTCGCTCACCTTTCTTTCTCTTCTCGGCTTTGGGAGCCATGGCTTCTTAAGCAGATCTTTGCCCGTTGATCTTTCTTTCTCCTTGATACTTCCATCTGCCCTTTGTGTGCTGTGATTCACCTTTCACCTCCTTGCAATGCCAGACGACATATAACAGTTTTAAAGTCTATTTTGAAAGGGGAGTTTCTATTCTCAAGTGGTAGGGCAATGGTGGCAGGTGAAAAAGACACCCAGACTTTGTCTCACAATGATATTCCAGAGCACATCAAAGAGATCCATTCTAGTTAGACTGCAATTGCTCTTGGTGGGTTCCATGCTGCTGAGTCCTGGGAGCCAACTAGAGAGCAAATATGTCATGTTTGGGGTGGGGGTCACACTGTTGCTACCCTCTGTCTCAGACCAGGTCCCTCAGGGCTCAATTCTTCTTTAGGCCCCCTTACACCCATAGTTAATGCCCATAATGCCCTATGTTACTTGTTATGACTCAAGGGACATATCAACAATCATTTTAAACCTGTACTTCTTTTCATGTCAATAGTTCTGTGGTATCTACTTTTGCGATTCTGGAGTGGCTATTAGCAGACCAAGGACCTGGGGCAGCGGTTGTTGGGTATACTTTTTGATTTCTTGCTCAAGGGGAACACTTAGAAGCCTCTTTGTGTCTCCCCAGTGGATCACCATGTGTAATATCCCTTCTCTTCTGAGTAATGTTTAATTGGTTTGTGTCCCACCCCAACATCTACAGGAGGCCTACTGATGCTGACTCACTCCTAGATATGATGGAGGGTAGGAGAAGAAGAGTGGGTTGCCATACTTCCTGTAGGTCTTGTTTGAGCATCACGGTCTAGGTGCAGCCCCACACTGGTTCCCATTTCCAACCTTGATAGTCCCTAGTCAATCAGGTTGTCCCTCAATAATGCCGTTGGCTTGCAAAGTTTGGCCCACCTCTTTACCTGGCACGCCAACCAGCACATGCTCCCCTCCAGACATTCCTCTGTCAATGTGATGGTAAGGGTGTCTTCTGTTAGGAGGAGCATAGGTTCTCTCCCTATAGGAGCATGGTAGTCTTTATGTGGGATACCTTGTATACTTTGAGCACTATTTAAACTGAGATTCCCCAAGTGGCTCAGTGGGCATTTTGAGACACTGCCATCTTGAGGCCTCCTCTCACTGCTCATGTTTCAGCCCCATAGTTCGCTTGGTTAGGGATACATTCATTCCTCTGCCCTAATTGTGGTCTAGGCCTGAGTACCAGGCCTGTGTTTCATTCCATGGGGCACCCTCAGCTATATATATTGGGAAGGATGAAACATGACAGGGTAAGGGCAGGGCAGGCTCTAGGGTGATGTGACCAGTGCCCCACACCAGGTGCTGACTTCGGGTGGGGGCGCCATGTTTGCAAGGGTATTATTGTTTCAAAAGCACCTGATGCCTATTTCTCTGCCTCCAGCTATTTTCAGGCAACAATAGAAATGTCAAGGTAACACCATGATTAATATTCTTTCTGGAGAAAGAATGGAGTTCTGTCTAGTGGATGTTTTGACTCACCGTAAAGTAACACAGTGGGTGACTGTGCCTGCTGCAAAGAACATGTCCCATGCAGTTCACAAAGTGCACTTAAAGTTAATATGCCAGAGTGTTACTGCTTTTGTCAGAGGGACATTTTTGTTGCTTGCAGTGTATATGTTAAAATCCTGATATAGAACAGTGGGTTATTAACTGTCATCAAAGAGCTGCATATAAACTGCAAGGTATAGATTGCAGCGTTATGATTTTTTTCCCCAGTCTTTTGTTATTCTAATACTGCAAAATGGTTATTTTGGGTAGAAATGAATTTGTATTATTAAAGAGAACCCCCAACCATGGTGTTACATTTAAAGTTCTGAGTTTGTGCTTCTACAGAACAAGCACTCTTAAACTACACTGCTTACCAGTATGAATGATCTGTGACTCTTACACCTTGTAGTGCTCTGTCTTTGTTAACATTACCTGTACACTGTTCTACAGAGTTAGGATTGATTGTTTCTATGCTCTGACACCCTACCCTACACTGGTAAGGGTGATGCTATAAAACTAATAAATGCATCTGTGAGAGAGTGGTTATGGAGACCCGAGTGATTATGTTATACGGTGGCAGTGAGGGAATCCATTGCGGACGTGGTCAGTGGGAGATGCCAACATATATTGTTGCACTGGGTGCCACTAACGCTAAAGCTGGCCCTGAATATAGGCTCAGAGGAGTTGAGAATGTGTCTTATGTTGACATCCCATCTTGACTTTGCCTTGCCTTCCGCTTAGTAACACAGTTTCCCTATACCTTTCTTATCACTTTTTACTGTTCCAATTTATTTTTCCATTCTCCCACATTTCTCAGACTGTGTTTGGATTCAGTTCTTATATAGATTGCCTACTTCATCTTTCCCCAGTGCAGTCCAGCTTATTATAAAAATAAATTATTTACCTTCTGTGCAAGTTGTATTCTATTTTTATGTACATCGCACAATATTTTAAGATTAATGTAGTAATGTGTGATATTTTTATTGTCCTGTCTTTATGTTCACTTTCTACAGAATAAAACAAATGTATTCCCTTCTCAATTTAAACCTAACATCAAAAAACAAATTTCAAGACTCTTCATCCATCTCTTACAATATCCAAGCATGTGAGCACCTTATTTTTACAATTTTTTGCACTATTCTCTGCCATTAACTACATTTGGATGACCATTTTCATTCCACTTGTGATGTAGGACTGGGTGAAATTTAAATTACGCAGGTGTAATTTGTGCAATTTCTGAAATTTTTCATTACACTTACTAAGCATAATTCCTGAAATTACACCATTATGCCACTTTGCATAGCTATGCATCTTTGGCTGTACAAATTTACAGCCAAACACACTTTCACATGTGAACAACTGAACACGAGTTGCTGTTGTTAGTGGTTCTTCGTTTAACTACATTCTTATGACAAAAATTGACACGAGGACACATTTTGTGCTACAATATAGTGAAAAATGACAGATTTACTTCAATTTTACACACCTCTAATGTGATGTTCATCTTCTGTACTTTGGATGGACATCATCCACCTGGATACTTTGAAGTGGTACTTGACCTGGTGGAATACAAGAAGCATTTGACCCACCCTGAACTGAAGTACTACTTAATGTTGAACACAGACAGTGACCTAGAAACGTGTCCACGAATGGGCACAAATATCAGCACTAACTGTACCAACTAATCGTGAACACTTTCTTGTAAATCACTGAAAAAGTTACAAACTGCGATTACATGAATAAAATGGAAACCTTATACTTATATGTCAGCAGTGTGCTTCTCATTCCCCAGTATTTTAAAGGTCCTTTGAGAGTCATTAGGCTAACTAGTCTTGCTACGCACCTGTTCATTTTGGAGTGGTACTTGTCCTGATGAAACTCAAGTAACATTTCAAATGCAAACCTGCCAGCAGTATGCTCACTTACCTCTATAGAAACAAATATTTTGCTTAAAAACTGTAAGTTTCAAAAGCGCAAATTACTTAAAACGAAATGCACAATACTAAATCAACAACGCATACCTCTCCTGGTTATGTTATGTGTATTTGTAAAGTGCACTACCACCCACAAGGGTATCCTGGCACTGAGCAGGTGTGTGTCTAGCCCTGCTTATGGTAGCTCGGTTAATTGAAAAGCCAAGTCTTCAATGTCTTGCAGAATTCTAGAACAGAGGAGGATGCTCTCCATATGATATTTGGAAAGCACCAATATTTGTGATTCTCTAATAATCATGAAGTTTTGAAAAACATGAAAGAGAAAAGAAACAACCAAATTCCATAGAGCACAAAATCAGTAATACATGGTTTTCAAATGACTAGCATTCCTGCCAAAAATGCCTTTTTTAAAGCAAGTTGGTAAAATGTCAAGTTCATTATACTAATGGTTTGTGAAAGTCTAAAACAATACAGAACTAAAAGCAAATTCAGTAGACATCTACAACAAATATGAGATTTCTCTTCTGTTTTCATGACTCTACCAGCTGCATTAAGGTCTATATTTGTTGTCTGCACCAAGAGATCAGTCAGAGGGGTAACTAGACCCTAGGAAATCGACTTCTAAGTCGCATGATTCAGAAGCCTCACATCTCAAACCAATATATCACATCAATTTTGTCTCGAAAAAAGGACTACATTGCACAAAATGATACCTTGAGCGAACCTGATCCAGAACCTGGATCTTGTGTATGCTAAATTATTCTTGTCAGGAAATGACACCCTTCTAATATCAGCCCATCAAAGACATTTTAAAGTGGAAAGCAAGTATAATTATTAGGTTCAAGGTGTTATCTCCATTAAATAGGACAACTTCCGTGAAAAAAGAAACTGAATTCAATTGTATTAGTGAACTAAAATGGATGATCTGATTCTATTCAGCTTTATTTACTAGAGGTTTAGCTAGAATGCAGAATCCTGCCTGTGCTCTTGGGTGTCTATCTGCGACATTAGGCAAACCATTAAGCTAGATGTTGGCAGCAAAGCAGTTTAAAATAGAATGTCGACTGGCTTGAGCAGTTGGAGTTTCTTACAGATCCCTTGTTTCTACCTGGACTGCACTCAGAGGTTGGTCATTGACAGCTTGTGATTATGTAATTTTAATGGGAATCTCCATGTTACCCATTTGGGTGGTGTTGTATGATTATCTTGAATCGAGGATCTAATCTGTCTCCTTTTTGCCAGCCTCTGATTTCTTTTCAGCCTTTTTTTCTTCCTTGCTTTTTTTTCCTAGAAGAATTTTCTTCTGTTCTTGCTATTAGATCTTGGACTGTTGATTGCTGGATGAAGTATTGTGATTTTAGGATTTTTCCCTATTTTTCATATATTCGATATATGGAAATTTGATCATTAACTGGGCGGGTGCTAATAAGCCCAGATCTTTTTCAGTCAGTTATTTTTGAGTTTGTTAAAAAAGATTACGAAAGGAAAAAATATTATTCCTTTCTAGTTTTTTGACCCTTCCTTCTATCACCTGTGGTGGTTTTCTCACCTGAGCAGCTATATTTGTTATCATCTTTCCATCATTCTTCCAGGCAATAGATGAGAAACCCCAGACAGAGGTGGTGATTTTTGCAAAGATACATTAGGCTTATTCAAACTAACATCATTTTGTTTTAATGATACAAGGATAGCAGGCAATGTTTTAAGGATAGGGTCAGAGTATAGAGTAGTATTCTCCAGAAGTTATAATACGGAGTCCAGCATGCTTTGCAAAGCATGTAGAGCCTCAGACTTAAATACATAGGCCCTGATTACGATCTTAGTGGATAGGATAATCCGTCACAAATCTGACAGATATCCCGTCCGCTGTATCAAAATTTCCATTATATCCTATGGAACTTGTGAAATGTCTGGCAGGATATCCGTCATGTTTGTGATGGAGTATCTCATCTGCCAAGGTCGTAATCACGCCCATAGTCTCCTTGCTCGTGAATGCTAGCACTTAAGGGGAAGTCATTTGAGGTCCTTCAAAGGGGGAGGCCTACTCTCAAAGATAGCTAATATATTTCTAGAGGGTGTGCTGTTTTCTGCAGCATCTGCTGTGCACTTATAGCCCTTATTGGATGTATTTGATAATCCAGGTCAGCATCTGGCATGGTAAAATCCATTGAAATCATTTAGATTTGAGGGTTTTGAGGATTTTCCACTCCAGTCTTGGGTACTCCTACAGGTGCATTTGGATTCTGCTTTGCTCCTGAAATTGAAAGAACTGGAGTAATCACATTATTAGATTTTACCAGACTTTATAATGTTAATAACGCTGCAGAACATGATGTTGAGTTAACTTCCATTGTTTCAGGGAAAAGGTTGGAATTTGTGGTAGATCAGTCATAGTGTCAATATGCCATGCCCTTCATTGGACCCCACTAGGATGTTTAGGGCCATTTGTGGAACAAGATGATTTCAAAACTATGTTCATGCTTCTGAGTGTCTTTATAGTCATTTTAACTACTTAATACTTTTCCTGGCTCTACCTTGGATTAGTCCAAGATCGTGATCCTAAATTCACTGATTCTATCGGCTTTAGAGAAGATGCTTCTCAAGAACTACTTTTCGCTTCAATGTGTCCAATGCAGTTACATGTCGCCACCCAGAGGGGACTCTA
This sequence comes from Pleurodeles waltl, assembly GCF_031143425.1. Lineage (NCBI taxonomy): Eukaryota > Metazoa > Chordata > Amphibia > Caudata > Salamandridae > Pleurodeles > Pleurodeles waltl. The sequence continues at coordinate 1,119,318,729 of NC_090447.1, forward strand.
AAATAGGAAATATCTTATAAAGAATGATTGTAACTTCTCAGGGAAGAAGAAAAACACTCTATTTCTTCTGGGTTTTTTTTCTGTTGTTTTTACACATCCTGTGTGGAGATGAAATACTACCCAGAGGGCATCAGAACGCGTTTGTGGATGGGCTCCCAGGAACCTGCAGACTGCAAGCCACACTAGGCAATGCTATCACTGCCACCCACCTTGGTTGCTTTCAGCACTCTCTCTCCTTTCTCAATTGGAGACTGCCTGGGTACTCTTCCTTAGCTCCAGACCTTACTAACAGAACTAGAGACACAACCAGAAGCCCGCTTATTTCCTGACTTCCTTGAGCAACAGAGTGGATCACACAAGATGACTCGCTATATTTTTATATGAAAGTCCATCATGGTAACTATAAGAGGTCAGAAAGAAGGGAAAAGCCTGTGTAGGAGCAACCCTAGAGAGGTTAGCTGCAACTAAGTGAGATGGGTGCTGGCACAAGATTGCTCAGCTGCTTTGCAGTACACACAATGGGCCTGATTACAACTCTGGAGGACAGTGTTAATCCGTCCCAAATGTGACGGATATCCTGCCCACCATATTACGAGTTCCATAGCATATAATGTACTCGTAATACGGCGGGTGGTATATCGTCACATTTGTGACGGATTAACACCCTCCTCCAAAGTTGTAATCAGGCCCAATGTGTAGCATGTAACCTGTAGCATGCAATGTGCACTAGAGACCACCAAATGCTTGAAGCCTATGCTTGTGGCAGCTTGAGTAGGATGAACACTACAGGAACTAGCTGCAAGCTTTGGAAACACTGCAATACCTATCAGATCTAACAGAAATACACCCCCAAGCTTCATAATCTGCTGTTGACAACAACTCAGGACATGATGAAGAACCATGCAGTGTCCCAGGGTTTGCGTGAGCCTCTTATGGTCGACTGTGTCAAGAGAAGCTGACAGAATGATAAACAAAGACATGAGTCTCCCCCAGTCGGCACACAGTATAGATAACCCACAGCTTTTAGTTTTGAAGTTATACTGCTAAATCTTGGGCAGTAACCATACTCATACTCTACAAGTACATCTTCCTTAGCAATGAAGGTACATAACCAGTATGTCACACTTCTTCAATTGGCTTTTCCTTGCAAGGGGATACCAGATGAAAGTTGAGAATTAGGTTTACTGTTGGATGAAGATCAAGTTTGCAGATTGTATGGTGTTTGCAATCTCTTGTTAACGTATTTAATTTGATGTGTAGTACAAGGGATTTGGTTCCCTATTAATGGCCATTGTTTCTGATATTTATGGTACAGCATTCAGCATTCACTCAGGTTTCTCCACATTGTCTTTGGATAAGGAGAGACCACAGAGCCAATAATTGTTTGTAGGATGTTGTTGTTGTTTTTAACTGTGACACTGATCTCTGCAGACTGGTCTAGTTCTCAACTTTAGAAAGAATAACGACTTGAAGTGTGTCAGCTGTCATTTTTTTGTTTTCTCAAAGGCATATCGAATTTTCAGGTAGATTAGTGTCTTGGTTAGAAGATGTGGTGATGTGGATATGTAAGGGAAAGGAACAAAATTAATCATTTTTCACATATGTGCAGAATTGCACACAACTTGCTTATTCAAAATTAAATGTTCACAGTCTGCTGCAGGAAACTCCATTTACTACCTTAGAATGTGAGAAGCATATATCATCTGCATTACTTTAATGTTTGCAAAGTGTTAGAGTAATGACTGCCTGTAACATTCTTGAATATTATATTCAGTCAAAATAATACAAAGCCTCTAGTCTTAATTTACACAAGGAGGCCAGTAGTCAAATGCTACCAGTAAGAACTTGTGCAAAAGGTCTCAGGGAGGAACTCCCACTCCCATGATGAGAAGCCTAATCCAAGGCTTGCTATCAAGATTAACCACAAGCGTGAACCTAGGAGTACCAATTTTACAGTTTGTATTGATATTGTAGGGCTACACAGATAGCTCCAAAAAAGAAAATGACAGAAGCAGTTTCAGGTACAAAGGAAATAACTGTGTGGATGTGTTTTCTATTCCATTAATCACAATTTTACTTCCCTTCTCACTGTCGCCCCTCTTTCTCGTTTTCTTTCACTTTCCCCCTCACTCATTTTTCTGTCCCTTTCCTTTTCTCTCCCTTGCTATTTATCCATTTGTTAGGTCTCACGGAGACAGCGCATGCACTGTCTCTTCAATACATTTTTTTACTGTTATTGGGCTTAGAGCCCTCCCATTACTTACAATGGGTGGGTTTTCAAAGACACTTTTGATTGCTTGCTTCCTGCTGGTCAGCTCTGCGGTCTGAGTTTCCCTTTTCTTGTATGTGACCTCTAGCATGGCCTAGTACTTGTGTCCTTACACTGCTCGCACTTTTGAAAGCTATTTTTTTCTTTTTGTTGAGCCACTCTACAGATTGCATTATTTGTAACTGTCTCTGTCATCTGCACTCTCCCATTGACTGTGTCCACTTTATTTAGCTTTCACTCCTGTTTGCAACTGCATCTTGGCCAAATCCTTACTCTGTTTTTTAAAAATGTTCATTTGTCTGTGTTTGTGTTTAATATCTAACTGCAAGGGATCCTTGCACATGAGTGTTTGTTTATTCTTAGCCCAAGCACACTGTTATCACATTCAGGGAACTGCTTGCCTGTTATATACTCACTCTGTGTTGTTCAGTTTCCTTTGAGATAAGAAAATGTGCTTCCAACACTGAAGCTACACTTGTATGGGCTCCCCAGCTTCAAAGGCAAGTGACCTGCATATAAGGAGACCTGCATTGCCATGTGTTTTGGTATGAGCAGAGCAGTGGCATTTGAAGCTGGGGAACCCTATTCAAGTCCCAGATGTGTCACAACTTCTTGTGATTGTGATGCATCATATTTAATGTGAGCATGTAACAAAGGTTAATCCAGCCCCCCCATTAACATTGCAAGTAAAAGCAGCATGAAAAGCAATTTTTATCTCAAACTAAATCGACCTTGCATGTAAGGGCTTGTTTATTTAACTTCATTTCACCCCAAACAATGCTGCCTTTTGATTCTTTTGCTTGACATTTTTACACAATATTTGGGACTGCACCTCAACCACAACCTATGTTTTGTTCCAAACACAAATTGCTGCTTTTCAGCATATTGGTCAGTTTTAAACAAAAGTTGTGACTGAAAAAACACCAAATGTGTGCAAGGTACACTGGAAAATGTTAACCTTCACTTATTTTAGCTTGCGGGTGTCCAAAAAGGGACCAAGAGAGAAAACTTTAAATTTAGCTTTAAAATTACCTTTTAATCCACCTCAGGCAATGGTGCCTTTCATTTGGGATGTTAGACAGCTTAAAACAATAGTTGGGACTGCAAAAACACAAACCGTGTGCAAGGTTAATGGGAAAATGTTACCCTTCGCTTATTTTAGCTATTGGGTGTCTAAAAAGCAATCAAAAGGGCAACATTTGCATTCACCTTTAAATGTATCTGTATTCCACCCCAGACAATGCTACCTTTAATTTGTTATGTTAGACAGCTTTAAGCAGTATTTGCTGCTGCACATGAACCAAAACCTAAGTTTTATTCCTTTTGAACAAAGCTATCTTTCAATAATTGTGTTACATAGTTTTAAACGTTAGTTGTGACTGCAAAAACACAAGATGTGTGCAAGGTACATGGGAAAATGTTACCGCGCAGCTATTTTAGCTAATGGGTGCCCAAAAAGTGATAATGAGGGCAACATTTACATTCAGCTTTAAATTTACCTTTATTCCACCTAGATCAATGCTCCCTTTCATTTGTTACATTAGACAACTTTAAACAATATGGGTCACTGCGCCTCACCCACAACCAACGATTTATTTTCAACTTTACTATGCCAAAAAAGTATCCTCAAGGGCACACGTTTGCTGTGCTAGAACAAATAACATTCATTTCTAGCTCAATTCCACATGTAATCAAATTTAGGGAACTGCTTGCCTATTATAGACACACTCTGTCCATTCCATTTCCTTTGAGATAAGAAAATGTGCTTCCTACCTTTCTTCACTTGCAATGTTATGGGGGAAATTCAATTAATCTTTTTTTACATGTGTACCATAATTGCAATAATTTCCATCAATTTAAATTAAAATATTTCCTAAATTAAAATTAAATAATCTTTTCTACTAAACATGATGTGTATCTACTGTCTCACTACCTATTATGCACCTTACTTATCACCTACCACTACCCATTACATTGTCTATAGTAAGCACACCCAACCCTCCTACATAGAAAAGTGCAGTGTTCACTATATCATAATACTTTTGTATGACATCTATTGTTCACAATGCTACTTTCCTATCATTTCACATTTCAATTCAAAGCTCATACCATTTCTCATGCATTAATAAGTAACAAAAGAATAATGGCCGTTTCATAGCAAGTTAGAATACAACTTTAAACATACTGTACAAATAAAGTGCTGTACAACACATCTAAAATAAAATAAACTAATAGCTCTCGCAGAGGCACAACCTATTGACTTTGCCAATGCTTGTATTTTTCGCTCTTTCTTCACTTCTCCCCCTACTGTGACTCTCAGTCTCACTCTACAAATGCCTCTGACTTTCTTTTTCTCCCCTCATTCTCACCCTTCTCTCTAGCCTTTTTCTCTTCTGCTCACAATTTTCCCTTCTCTATTTGCACCTGAAATTTCCAGGTGAAACACTTCAGGGAAAATATGGATATGCTGAGGAAATTAGACTTGAAATTACCAATCTCCCTGAGTTCCTTATTTTCTCAGAGGAACATAAGGGCTTCAACTCCAATTCCAATTATCCCTTTCTCCCCACCCTGAGAGCTACCGGCTCCACTGGTATCACTAGCTCTGTAGAGGAGGCTGACTTCACCAGCAGAAGTCTGGGCTTCTTATAATGAGTGCTTTAGTGTTTGTTTGTATTTCTGCTACATTGCAACCCATTGGAAGGTTAACCTCTTAAAACACTTTACTGTTGCTTTGGGGAAATAGGGATTCAAGAGATTACTGTCTCTGCAATAGACCATTCCTGGAGGTTTGTGTCCTTCTAAAGTTCAAATGCGTTATTATTTGTTGCTATTTTCATTATTCCTTTACATCACCTTGTCTACAGTGATGTGCATTATAAATCACTGCTCTTTTCCTACTGCGGTGTGTTGTCCCACATCATTTGTTTTTAACTTGTTTGTTTCTGGACAAGTAGAGCAGCAGCAATCATTATATAAATCCTCTAGTCCTTTGTCCACTAGATTCTCCAGCATATGCCTAGCACTTTAAATAGAATGATTGTGCTGGTGGGAAAATTAGATATTTCATGATGCAGCGATATAAATGGTTCAGCTCTTGAAATACAGTAACATGTCTGAAATGTGAACAGATCCATTACAGGATTTTTCATTTAGTATGCTACACCATGCTGTTCTGCAGAGGATTGTATGGGAGGTTCATTTATTTTTGGTGACAGTTCAATTGCACAAACTCCCATCCAACTCTATTAAACACATGATTCACTAAATAGTTTTTTCATGTTCTGGCTCTGGTAAAAACCCATTGTAAATAGGCACAGCTGTTGTAAAGAAGTAAAACATTTCAGACAAGGCATTCCTGTGCATAATGTGAGTTTTCATAGGTTCTTTTAGCTAATGGTGATCCGACTGTTACTCTAGCATAGTTTTAGCACAGACAGAAGGAGATTGCTCATATAAACAACCAGCCCCGTACGCTCCCACATACACACGAAGACACACACGACTTGGAAGTGAAGGCCACAAATCAGGTGGAAATCTGCCTGACCCACACAACAACACAATGCAAAGCATGAACTGAACAATATTAAAATTAAATCTAACATCTTAAAAAGCAATCTATTTAGTGAACATACTACGCATGGCACTTAATATTTGATTGATTTATATACCTACCTATTATGTTTTATAGCTACAAAACATTGCAATAACTATTTTACAAAGCAACATTATTGTGGTACATATGGTATTAGCAGTTATAGATAGATTCTTAGAAAAGATGATGGTATTGGAAGTATCCTGGCTGTTGAACTAAACTACATCAATATCTACAGGCATCAAAAGTGCAGATTATAGAAGTACAGATATAGCGTGTTATTAAATTTAGCAAGGAGGGGTGCAAAGGAGATGTTTTGTATGAAAGCAGAGCTGAATGATGCCAGTAGGTATACAGAACACAGCTCTGAATTAAAAGAGCTAAGTGTAGTGGACCTAGTAGTGGAAGAGATAGAAATTGTGATTCTGCACAAAGAAGTTTGGGTATGGCAAGGGGATTTTTGCTCCTCAGATTATAGTTACAAGAGCCATAGTAAATTCTTACGACATTTTGATGAGTATTTTTAGGATGCACCATAAATAGATTTAAAGACCCAGATCAATCGATTTCAGAGTGCTCTGTTTATAACTGACAGCCCACATGCTTGTTGTCAGAATTGAAAGGCTGGGGTCTGCTCTGGGAAAATTGTAGGGGCTTCTTGTGGGAAATGTTAGATTATGTCCTGTGGGGCAAAATAATTTAGAGGGCGATCTAGTGGAAGACCCTTGCAGTAGTTTAGTTTCCTAAGCACCAATGAGGAGATCAGTGTCTCGGCTGTGTAAAATGTATTTTTTACTTGCATCTTCTACATGCTCATTAGTGTCATGGGGACACATTTTGATTCGAAAACAAAATATCAAATTTACCTTGATTACTCTTGGTGTGCCCCTGTTTTAATTGCATCTACTTGATTCAGGTTCCTTTCTGTATGTATAATTTACATTGTCCTCATAAATACTGTATAAATGGAAGAAAAACTACCCCTACTCTTTCACTTCTGCAGTGGGGAGCTTTCAAGGTGTTTTTGGTCTTTCCTGCTATATTTTTTCTGGATATCCTGCAGTTTGCATTGTGTCTACCTGACTCAGAGCTCACTCATTCCCACGCTGCGTGCTCATGCGACCATAAATTAGTGGCAAAGCACACTGTCTCTAAACTGTTCCTTCTCCAAATCAGTTTAGTTTTATAAGGAAGACGTGTAACTTAAATTTAAAATATACTTTCTCTGCTGCTCTCATGGCTGCCTGCTCTGTGCCTGACATCATGCCTTCAGCTATTCCCAAATTAAGTACACATTAGAACCTCAGCCAGCTGGTTCATCCAAATGCCTTAAACAAGATCCACCATCTCCAGACAACGTTCCTCGCTCATCTATATGGAGATCTTGTTAGAAGAAATTTGTGTTTTGCGTCCTTTTATAGAGGAAACAAATTCTAGAATGAAAGCTTTGGATGAAAAATAGCCTACTTTGCACTCTCACCTTGCAGAAGCAGAATGTTGTGTTAATGATCTTCAGGGGGAGCCCTCGCAAATATCTTCTGTGCAGAAACAGACTGAAACTCTTCAAAAATATGCTGAAGATTTAGAATATAGAAACAGTTGCAATAATCTTAGAATTTACAGTTTTTTAATCATCACTTTTGTGCCACAGCTTCTGGATCTGTCCACGTCTACAATTTTTAATATTCAAAGGGCTCACAGGTTGGGTCGCAGATATCCTTTATCCACTTCTTCAAATGATCTAAGAGTATTTATTATCCTATTACTAAACACACTGTATTCCTCAAGGGTATTCAAGCAGCCAAATCCAAAAAACAATTACCCTGGTCTGGTTCCAAGCTCTTCATTACACAGGATGTTGCTAAACTCTCGGCAGACAGGTGGAAGGAATTTCTTTCTCTTCAAATGGCGATGTGTGCCTTGTGTCCAAGCTTTTGCTTACTCCATCCATGTACTTACTTACAAAGGTCAAGCATACACTTTTTAAGATCCTTCAATATTGAGGGAACTTCGGAGGGCAAATTCTTCCTCTTTCATTGAGATTGCTGGTTTTTCCACTTGAAATGTTATAATTCTATAGCATTTCAATTGCTTCTTTTCTAAATAATTTTGTATTTTCTTTTTCTCTCATTTCAGGTATTGTTCCATCTTGTCTCGTTATTTGTCATTAGTTTCTTATGCTGGTTTTTGGCTGAGTGTGCTGCAAAGTGCACGGTCTCTGTCATCCTCATTATGTGCCATACCCTCCTTCCTACCTTTCCTTTGTTCCTTTACTGGGCAGTTTCCTTCATCTCCACTTCTTTCCAACTAGCTTTACCTTTCTTTTCCATTGGTATATACAGTTGTTTGCAATTGTTATTGTTGGTCAGTTGATTGTGTTATATAACTTTGTTGTTTCCATTCATAATTATGACTTGGAATGTTAGCAGTTCAAACCACTCCATTAAGAGACAGAGGGTTCTTTCTCACTTAGCAAAATATAAAGAGACATATCTTTTAGACTTGGATACACAGAAACTGAATCTGGGTTGGTAAGGTTCTTGTCTCTCCCAGGCAAAATAAAAAGAATGATGTGGTCATGCTTCGTAATAAACATTTAAATGGTGCTGTTCTTTCACATGAAATGGACTTATGTGGCAAATGACTTGTGACTGAATTATCCATCAATAAGATACTTATTACTATGTTTAATGTTTATGCTCCAACCACAAATTATTTTTTGTTCTGGTCTGATCTTCAGAAAACGTGTCTTCCAGTCAATTATGAATATTTCCTTTTAGGTGGACAATCAAAATCAAAAAATTGTGTTCTTTTGTTACAGAGCCATGATAGACGCTTGGAGATGATTTCACCCTTCAGCACTACATTGCATATTTTTCTCCCTTGCATATAACTCTCTCACCAGGTTAGACGATACATTTGTAAGTATATCTCCGTCTCATACTGTCATTAAAGCAGAAATTGAACCCATTTTACTCTCAGACCATTCTCCTGTCATAGTAGGCTTTGACTTATTCCCCCCACAACCACCCCCTAATTGATGGAAGTTTAACAATTCTTTACTCTCTCATACAAAATTCTCATCCTGATTAGTGAGCTTTACCAATGATTTTTTCTCCAGACATCAAAACCTACCTATACACCGACAGCTCCTTTGGGACACCTTTAAAGACACAGCACGGGGTTTATTGTTGATAATATTTCTAAGAAAAAGACAGACTTCCTTGCCCAATACTCCACACTGTTATCCACTACTACAAAATTGGAATATCAATATTATTCTTCACAATCTAAAGATGGCATTACAAATGTGATAGCAGCCATAATACACTTTAACAAAATTTCTTCTGGCAATACCTTTAATTATTTGTTAAAATTCAGTTCTAGATATTACCAGGGTCATAATAAAATGGGCCAGCTTCCAGCAAATTTTCTTAAAGTTAGGTAGGATTATCACAAAATCGATTCTTTACAGTCCTCTACAGGTAGTTCACTCTACCAAGACACTGATATCCCTGAAGAATTTGTAAACTTTTTCTAATCACTTTATACTCCAAAGATTGCCCTCGATGTATCTATAATTGATTCTTTCATTCCTTCACTTCCTAAGCACGCTAAGACCAACTTAGATCTTGCTAGTTTATATCGGGATATTTTACTTCTTAAAGTTAATACAGTTCTCTCTTCCTTAAAAAGGACAAAACACCTAATTGGTCATTACAACCCTGGTGGTCGGTGTTCAAGCGGTGGTAAGACCGCCAACAGGCCGGCGGTAAAAAAATTGGAATTATGACCGTGGCAGAAACCGCCAACAAAGACAGCCACTTTAACACTCAGACCACCACGGCAGTACAGACAAACAGCGCTGCGGTCACCGCCAACAGACAGGCGGAGGACAATGTACCGCCCACAGTATCACAACCTACCAATCCGCCATCTTTTCCGGGGCGGATTCACCGCGGATAAAAACACGGCGGAAACAGTCATTTCAAAGGGAAAATGCTCACCTCTACACACTCCACAAGGAAGGAGGGCACCATGGAGCCGGAACTCCATATTCTGCCAGCGCTAGTCTTCCTGCTCCTATACGAGGATCATCAACGCCGGCGGCGAGGACTACGGTGAGTACTGCACCTACGACATAGGGGGGGGGGAGGCAAAAACACAGGGACACACACAACCAACATCCCAACCCCCACCCCGACCCTCACCCACTACAACACACACACCAATGCATATCTATACATTACAGTAACACCCCCAACCCCCCGGAAGAATGCAAAGACAAAAGGAAATGAGTTGAACCATTGTAATATATCAAAATACAGAGAGCAAATATATACATATATATATATATAAACAATAAACAAAATATACACCACGATTAGTAGTGCAGGTATTGCACCATTCATAGTCCGTGGACCACTGGGCCCAAAATGCATGGGCGAGGCCCACACAAGATACCCGATCAAAACGGAGAGAACACTGCAGGGGCATCAGATCGAAATACAACAGGCACCTCAGGGGGAAGGGAAGGGGGGGCACCTCAGCCGGATGAGTGCACCACGCCAGATCCATGAGGGGGCTCCATGCCCATTGATGTATCCTGGGGAGTGCAAAGCCACAATCTCTCAAGTCTCTAGAGTGGGTGGCTTGCCCACTGCCATATCCTGGGGAGTGCAAAGCCACAGTCTCTCAAGTCTCTACAGTGGGTGGCTTGCCCACTGCCATATCCTGGGCAGTGCAAAGCCACAGTCTCTCAAGTCTCTACAGTGGGTGGCTTGCCCACTGCCATATCCTGGGGAGTGCAAAGCCACAGTTTCTCAAGTGGATGCTGTTCTCCACTGGTTCTGCAGGGGGACTGGTGCCCATAGTGCTTCATCCTGCCAAGGACAGACGGAGTGGATGCTGTTCTCCACTGGTTCTGGAGGGGGACTGGTGCCCAGAGTGCTTCATCCTGCCAAGGACAGACGGAGTGGATGCTGTTCTCCACTGGTTCTGGAGGGGGACTGGTGCCCAGAGTGCTTCATCCTGCCAAGGACAGACGGAGTGGATGCTGTTCTCCACTGGTTCTGGAGGGGGACTGGTGCCCAGAGTGCAGCACACACCCCGTGACGGTCCCAGTTGCGTCACTGCCCCTGCCGCAAATGGGCTAGCGGTGCATTCCATGGCGGTCTTTGCCCTGTTCAGCGGTCCTTGGCCTGTTCAGCGGTGCTTTAGTTGCCAGTGTCAGACCTGTTCAGCGGTGCATTCCATGGCGGTCTTTGCCCTGTTCAGCGGTCCTTGGCCTGTTCAGCGGTGCTTGAGTTGCCAGTGTCAGACCTGTTCAGCGGTGCATTCCATGGCGGTCTTTGCCCTGTTCAGCGGTCCTTGGCCTGTTCAGCGGTGCTTGAGTTGCCAGTGTCAGACCTGTTCAGCGGTGCATTCCATGGCGGTCTTTGCCCTGTTCATCGGTCCTTGGCCTGTTCAGCGGTCCTTGCCAAGGCGGTCCTTCATTGCCCAGCACGGCTGTGGCTGGCGGTCCTTCATGGGTCAGCTGGGCTGTGGCTTGCGGGGCCCTCCTGGCCAGCTGGGCTGTGGCTGGTGGTGGCCTCCTTTCCAGTGACGATGGGGCTGGCGGTGGCCTCCTGGCCAGTGACGATGGGGGTGGCAGTGGCCTCCGGGCCAGTGACGATGGGGCTGGCGGGGGCCTCCTGGGCAGTGACTCTGGCGGTGGCCTCCTGGCCAGTGACAATGGGGCTGGCCTACTGGGCAGTGACTCTGGCGGTGGCCTCCTGGCCAGTGACGATGGGGCTGGCGGGGGCCTCCTGGGCAGTGACTCTGGCGGTGTCCTCCTGGCCAGTGACGATGGGGCTGGCGGTGGCCTCCTGGCCAGTGACGATGAGGCTGGCCTCCTGGGCAGTGACTCTGGTGGTGGCCTCCTGACCAGTGACGATGGGGCTGGCGGTGGCCTCCTGGCCAGTGACTCTGGGGACGGCGGTGGCCTCCTGGGCAGCGGGGATGATGGCGATCTTCTCCGCCATGCTGCTCCTACCAGACTTTGGAGATTTCTTCTGCCCCTTCCCCACCTTGGGAGGAGTCACAGCTGAGTCGACACTTCCCCCGGGACCCTTGTGAGCGGCTTTGCTGGCTGGAGTCTTCCCCCTCTCCCGCCGGGCACTGTCCAACTTCTGGTGCTTCACAGGGGGGGGGACTGGCTGTGCTCTGGCTCCGTGCCACACTGGCTGGCCTGGTGGGCGGTGCACTCCACATACCTGTAACAACAGGCACCACTGGTCCCGGAGATTTTTTGGCTGAGGTGCTAGTACGGGACCTATGAGTTGGAGGGGGGGTGGTGGGAAATAGGTTAAGGGTGGACAGGAAAAGTTTTTGGGAGACACTGGGACGGGTAGCTGGAGGGGGTTTGGGAGTGGAGGAAGAGGTGGTGGTTGTAGGAGGTGTAACTTTTGTGGATTTGGGTGCAGGTGCATGGCTGTTGGGTGGGTGTGTGCCTGCGTTTGTGTATCTTCGGAGGGGGCATCACAGACACACTGGGAGAGGACACAGGGGACGTGGAAATGGTAGTGGGGTGGTGAGTGCACGTGAGCGGGGTGTGATGGTGGGTGTGCTGGTGCGGGACGTAGTGGCTGTAGTGGTAGTGCATGCAGGTGTGAGTGTAGACGAGACTGGGAGGGAGGAGGGAGACGAGGAGGAGGGGGACACAGTGGAGGCAGTGGATGTTGGTGTGTCTGTATGTGTGTGATGCTTGCTTGAGTGCCTGTGGGATGTGTGGTGCTTATGTTTGCCTGAGCTTCCCTTGTGTGGTGAGGTGTGTGCAGGCTGGTCTGATGGTGTGCTTGGGATAGGCTGGGGTACAGGGGATTGGGTCTGGGTGGAGGAAGTTGGAGGGGGGAGGCTAGACACAGGGACAATGGCTGCCATCAGTGCTGAGGCCAGAGTTTGCAGGGTCCAATGAAGGGCAGCCTGACCAGAATGAATGCCCTCCAGGAATGCATTTGTGTGTTGCAATTCCCTTTCTATACCCTGGATGGCATTCAAAATGGTAGACTGCCCAACAGTGAGGGACCTGAGGAGGTCAATGGCCTCCTCACTGTGGGCAGCAGAGGTGACAGGGGCAGGGGGTGAGGTGCCTGGAGCGAAGGTGATGCCCACCCTCCTGGGTGAGCAGGCACGGGGCGAAGGCTGAGGGGCTGCCGGGAGGGCGGTGCTGGTAGGGGGGGTGGCGGCTGTACCTGTAGAAGTGGGGTGCACAGATTTTGCTACCACCACGAGGGAGCTCCCATCGGAGGATGAGTCTGTGTCGCTGGTTGCAGATCCTGTGACCGCCGTGGTGCTCCCCTCGCCCTCCGTCCCACTGGTGTATTCTGAGTCCGTGGTGTGGCCCTCCATGGCCATGTAGGATGCAGCTCCCTCGTGCTCCGGTGCCACTGTACCTCCGCCTGATGATGCTGATGCACACAAGAACAGGGAGACCACAAAAAGGGGGGGGACGACAGAAGAAAGACAAGTTGAGTGCATGGCTTACCTCTACCGTTGGCGGACAATACAGGCACAGCAGCCCCCTGCACTGCGTTGCGCTGTTGGGCTCTACAGATGCAATTCCTGGGATATGGCCTACATGGCTATGGACGACATCTGCACACATAGATGACACAGGGGCATGAATACCTGTACTTGGCACTCTACAGAGGTGGGTTGGGGTGCCACATGGCCTGCATTACGGAGGGGCCTAGCCTACGGAACTCACCCTGGCCTAGGGAAACCCACAGCCCTCCTCCCCCACCCAGAAACCTTCACTGCGCGCAAAGTCAGCTGAATGATGTTGTACTCACCCCCTTGTGTCTGCTGTGATGCCCTCAAGCGCCCATCCAACTCAGGGTAGGCCACCGCCAGGATCCAGAACATCAGCGGGGTCATGGTTCGACGGGCACCCCTTCCACATTGGGAGGCCATCCCCAGCTGAGCCTCCGCTGTCTTCTTGCTCCAGCGGCGAATGCCCTCCCATCTTTTCCGGCAGTGGGTGCTCCGTCTGTGGTGGACCCCCAGGGTCCGGACGTCCTTGGCGATGGCACGCCAAATATCTTTTTCTGGTGGGCGCTGACCTACATGACATGTACAGGGGAAAAAGAGAAGTCATTAACAACTGCACCGTCTAAGTGAATGGCCCACATCCCTACCCTTGCCATGTGGCACATGCATTCACAGTCCTTCATGCATGCAGAACTGTGCCCCCTTCATTCTTACAACCAGCCCTCTCCACACAGGCATAGCCCATACAACATGCTCCCTGTGTACTTACCTGTTGGTCTGGAGGACCGTAGAGTAGCGTGTACTGGGGAGGACCCCGTCCACGAGCTTCTCCAACTCCTCTGCAGTGAAGGCAGGGGCCCTTTCCCCAGACGCACGAGGCATTGTCTCTTCCAGACCGAGGTCACAGCAGCACTTGCAGTGTAGGTCCTCTCCTGTCGAAGATCAGGTATCAAGTGATTGAACAGCTAGAAAATGGCGGTCACGTCCGCGGCGGTCACGTCTGCGACGGTGCGTACCATCACCACCGGCGTACATCGTCATTGGCTCCTGGGACCCAAAGGGTCCAATATTAACCAATGGAGCATTGCGCCGCGGTCTTCGACCGCCTACCGCGACGGTGTACAACGCCAGCGCAGTTACCTCACATCCCATTGTCCCAGTTTAGAGGTCAGGAAGCCGGCATTTCAGGGGCCCACATGGCCTCATTACCAACTGCGTCACACAGACCTAGGCCTTGTCTCACAACACAAATACAGGCCACATTTTGTGTATGAATGGTGTTCTGTATAGACTGTGGGTACATACCTCTGAGTTGTTTGACTCTGTGGTCGCTGTTGTCCTTCCTCGCTGGGACATGTGAGGAGATGGCGGAATCCTCCGGTGTACCGACCGCTGGTGGACCTGTCGACAATGGAGGAAAGAAGTTTGATCATCACCTACAGGTTTGACAGTGCCACAATCCAGGAACTGTGTGCCCAGTTGGAGCCTGACCTGATGTCAGCAATCCGCCATTCCACAGGAATCCCCCCTCAAGTGCAGGTGCTATCAGTGCTCCATTTCCTGGCAAGTGGGTCATTTCAAACAACAGTGGCCATGGCATCAGGGATGTCCCAGCCTATGTTTTCCAACGTGTTGTCCAGAGTGTTGTCTGCCCCTCTGAAACACATGCGGAGCTACATCATTTTCCCTCAGGTGGATGACTTGCCTACAGTTAAAGGTGACTTCTATGCCCTTGGACATATCCCCAACATCATAGGTGCCATTGATGGGACCCATGTAGCTCTGGTCGCCCCCCACAGGAGTGAACAGGTGTACAGGAACCGGAAGAGTTATCATTCCATGAATGTACAGATGGTATGTTTGGCAGACCAGTACATCTCCCAGGTAAATGCTATGCTCCCTGGCTCTGTGCATGACGCCTACATCCTGCGGAATAGCAGCATCCCTTATGTGATTGGTCAACTCCAGAGGCACCGGGTGTGGCTATTAGGGGACTCTGGTTACCCCAACCTGTCATGGCTACTGACCCCAATGCGGAATCCCAGGACAAGGGCAGAGGAACGCTACAATGAGGCCCATGGGTGGACGAGGAGGGTGATCGAACGCACCTTCGGCCTCCTGAAGGCCAGGTTCAGGTGCCTCCATATGACAGGTGGTTCCCTATTCTACTCACCAAAGAAGGTGTGCCAGATCATCGTGGCCTGCTGTATGCTTCACAACTTGGCTTTGCAACGACAGGTGCCTTTTCTGCAGGAGGATGGTCCAGATGGCGGTGTTGTGGCAGCTGTGGAGCCTGTGGACAGTGATGAGGAGGAAGCAGAGGAAGAAGACATTGAAACAGGGACTCAGTTATCCAGCAATATTTCCAGTGACACACAGGTGAGAAAACATTCCTGCCTACTACAAGTACTTTAACAATTCTTTCTCTATCCTGTCTGTCGATTTCAACCAGTATATGGTCACTGAGTTGTACATTTCCCTTACGGTTTCACAGGTGTGGTTTCCAACGTGTGTCATCTGCTTAGATTCCTCTTGGGCTTAGATGTGTGACATAGGTATGTTGACATTACATTTGAAAAAGCATTTTGTCACTGTCATTGCTAATACACATTTTCGAAATCACAGACTGACTCCAGATTGTTTTGTGCTTCAAGGGTGTTTATTGAAGTGCTCAATATTGGAGGGGGGTTGAAAATGGTGAGGGGTGATGGTGGAGGAATGTCCATGGCAGAGTCCAGTCTATTAGTCTCACAGGTGCATTGCCCATATGGGCATAGGAAGTGGAGCTGGGGCAGTTCCAATATGGACAGGGTTACAAAGTGCGACAGTGGTTTGACAATCAGGGTGGTCTAATTTCTTGGCGGGGGACTTGGCATCGGGCTCTGTCTTGTTCCTGGATCTCAGGGACCGCTTGCGGGGTGGTTCTCCATCTGCAGGGGGTGGGGTGCTGGTGTGGTGGTCCTGTGGCGGTGCCTCCTGTCCACTAGCGCCGGCGGAGGTGGTGAGCAGTTCATTGTCCATGCTAGTGTCAGGGGCCACTTGGAGTGCCACAGTGTCCCTTCTGGTGTTAAGTATTTCCTTCAGCACCCCTACGATGGTGCCCAGGGCAGAGCTGATGGTTCTGAGTTCCTCCCTGAACCCCAAATACTGTGCCTCCTGTATGCGCTGGGTCTCCTGAAACTTGGCAGGACCGTTGCCATCGTCTCCTGGGAGTGGTGGTATGCTCCCATGATGGAGGAGAGGGCCTCGTGGAGAGTGGGTTCCCTTGGCCTGTCCGCCCCCTGTCGCATGGCAGCCCTCCCAGTTCCCCTGTGTTCCTGTGCCTCCGTCCCCTGGACCGTGTGCCCACTGCCACTGCCCCAGGTCCCTGTTGTTGTTGGGGTGGTGGGTTATCCTGGGTTCCCTGTAGTGGTGGACACACAGCTGATTAATGTGTCCTGGGGACGGAGGTATGGGCCCGCTGGGTGGGTGCTGTGCTGGTGTTACCAGAGGGTGGAAGGTCTGTGGTGGGCTGTGCCTGTGTGAGGGGAACCGACTGTCCCGAGGCCCACGATGGTCCGGGCTGGTCATCTGGATCCAGTTGGACAGAGCTGCTGTCATCACTGTGGGCCTCTTCTGTGGGTGGGGTGGAGATGTCTGGACCCTCCTGTCTGGTGACGTTGGGTAGTGGTCCTGCAGGGGTGTAAAAGCATGGTTATTGCATCTGTGTGTGTCATGGTGTGCAATGGGTGGGTGACCGTGTACCCCAGTGCTAGCATTCCTGTGTGGGGGCTTGTGTGATGATGGTTGAGGGGGGTGTTATGGGTATGTGCAGTGGGCATGCTTTAGTGATGGGTGTCCATGCTTTGTTGTGTCATGCAGGGCTTGGTGTTGGGATGTGTGGTTTGTGTTATTAGTACATTTGTGAGGAGTTGGAGTGATAGGGGAGGGGGCGAGGGTGGGGGTCTGTGATAGCATGCAGGTAGGGTGGGAGATATGATAGTTATAGGTTTGACTTACCAGAGTCCATTTCTCCACCGACTCCTGCGAGGCCCTCCGGATGCAGAATCGCCAAGACCTGCTCCTCCCATGTTGTTAGTTGTGGGGGAGGAGGTGGGGGTCCGCCGCCAGTCCGCTGTACCGCCAGGTGGTGTCTTGAGACCACGGAACGCACTGCCCCCGTAGGTCGTTCCACCTCTTCCTGATGTCGTCCCTATTTCTTGGGTGCTGTCCCACTGTGTGGACCCTGTCGACTATTCTTCGCCATAGCTCCATCTTCCTAGCTATGGAGGTGTGCTGCACATGTGCTCCAAATAGCTGTGGCTCTACCCGGACGATTTCCTCCACCATGAGCTCCTCCTCTGAGAACCTGGGGTGTCTTTGTCATGCCATGGGGTGGTGTAGGTGATGTGTGGGGTGGTGTGTGTGGTGATAAGTGTGGTGATATGTAGTGGTGTGTGGTGTTTTGTGCGTGGAGGTTGTGTGGGTGATGGTGTTGAGTGCCTGTGGCTGCTAGTTTGTGGATGGTGGTGTCTCTCTCTGGCCTTCTTTCGGAAAAGTTTTGGTAGTAGGGGTTTGTGGGTGATGTGGGTGTGTGTTTTATATTGTATTGGGTGTGTGGGTGTGGTGTGTGTATGTGTATCAGGTGTGTGTATTTCGAATTGTCCAATGTGGCGGTGTTTTGTAAATGTGTGTGTATTTTGTGCGCAGCGGTGTGTACCGCCAATGGAATACCGCGGTTGAAAGACCGCAGCGTGGATTCGTGGGTCGTGATAGCATGGGTGTATTTCTGTTGGTGTGACGGTGGAGGTTTTGTTTTCGCCAGTTTATCACTGACCTTTGGTGTGGCGGACTTGTGTGGGTGTCTGGATTTTGTCAGATTTCGAGATGTGGTTCGTAATAGCTGTGACGGATATCCGCGGCCACGGCGGTGTGTTGGCGGTCTTCTGCACGGCGGTAAGCGGCTTTTACCGCCAATGTTGTAATGACCCCCCTAGTCCTGATGGCTTTTCTGTCGAATTCCAATCTAATTTTTCCTCTCTTTTAGTGCCTAAATCCCTACCCTATTCTCAAACATTTCTACTCTGCTTTCTTTCAAAGGTACTTTCCTAGAATCTATAGCTTGTCTTATCCCTAAGTTCAGCAAAGATTTCACCTTATGCAACACAATAGACTGGTTTCATTAGTTAATAATGACTACAAGATTTTTGCTAAACTTCTTGCTTTATGAATTGAATTGTTCTTACCTTGGTTAATTGGACTGGAGCAAGTTACAATGAAGGTCGCTTGGGCTCAGACAATACCAGTTTATTTTTCGATATTTTCAGCAAACTTCCTAACTTAGCCTATCTTCCTGCAGCCATTATTACTGACACCGAAAAGGCTTTTGATAGGCTAAATTCCCTCTTTATGCTTAAAGCCTTACAATAGCATGGTTTTAGCCCCACTATTATTTCTTCAATTTCTACTCTTTAAGACTTTCCTGTGGCCCCTATATAGGTTAATGGTAAATCTTCAAGATACTTTCCTCATCACAGGGGTGTTCGCCAAGGCTGACCGTTAACCCCATTGCTATTCATTCTTGCCGTAGAACTATTTTTACGAAAATTAACCTACATTCTTCTATCTCTGGTTTTTAACATGGTGCTCATCACAATAAGACTACAAAGCATGCGGATAATAGTCTCCTTTTTATCTCCAAACCTGACATTTTATTACCAGCCCTTTCTCAAGAAATTCTCACTTTTTCCCTGGTTTCCAGTTATAAAATTAATTTTGACAAGACTGAAATCATACCTTTAAAAACTCTGGACCAAACACTCATTTTCCTTCTCTGGTTTCACTTGGACTCCTACTAATATTATGCATCTTGGAATATGGTTCTCTAACTCTATTGCTACCTCTGTCTCCCTCAATCTTAGAGACCTTCATCTCAAAATGTAATCCTTACTCTCTTCTTGGTCACCTTTTTTTCTTTCTTTGTGGGGTCATTTAGATTCAATTGAAATGATTATTTCACACATAATTCTGTATATCTTATCTATGATCCTTGTTCATATACCCCACTTCTACTTCAAAAGAATTGACTTTCTTTTAACCAAATGTTTATGGAACAAGAAAAGGTTTGCATTTCTTTATCACATTTCAAAACCTTCAAATCTGAAGCTGGTGTTAGCTTTCCTAACTGTCAAGAATGCCACAAGGCTGTGGTCTCCGTTAGGTTTCCTATTGGTTATTAAAACCACACCCCTTTTCTTCACCTCTTTGGTTAATGTTGGAGAAATCTTTTTTTTTTTGTTTTTCTTTTTTCACGGATACTAATCTCACTTTTCCACTCCTGTACATTTATATACTCCAGTTTGTGAGCATGTTTCCAATTTACTTCCTTCCTCTCTTTCTTTACCATTTCTTATTTGTAATAGTTTTCTTCATATGTTCATCTGGTACACTAACCTTCTCAAATTTCGTTACAGACCTATCTGTTGGAAAGCATGGAGGATTAAAGGCAGAATCTGGATCTTCTCCTTAATAATAACCCAAACTCTTTTTCACAAAAATCTTCTTATCAACATTTTGTTAGATGTTTTTATCAATTTACCTAACAATACTTCTGTAATTCTAACACGTCCTCCACTACTTCAAATGTTAACTACTTTACAAAAACCATTGCTTATTTATAAATCCTTAATGGTGGGACCTCCTTTTTGAGCCACACCCTTTATAGAACTTCTTTGGGAAGCTGCCTTAGGTTCTTAATGGCCTTCCTTGCTTTGGCTCAAGTGCCACAAAACATCTAGAACTGCTACTCTTACTCAAACACTATACTTCATCTATAATAGACTTCACTGTACCCCATTCTCTATTTTCAGCTTCTCTCTCACTCCAGAAGACCCATGTTGGGCATGCTCCTGCTTACATAATGACATTAAACACATGCTGTTCTTCTGCCCTTCCATCTTAAATTTTAGCACCAGGTCTGGAAGCAAATTAATTGTATTTTTTTAACCTCATTTCCATGTATTATTTTGTCATTTTTTGTAGACGATTGCTGTTATCTCTTTTACTATAATAAAAAAAAAACTGCTTTATCTTTTGTTAGCTATTGCTTATCAACAGATCACTGCTAACTGGAAAGATACATCTGAAATCTCTACCTAAGCATGGCGGTACACTGTTTGCTATCATCATCGACTAGATAGAGAATACACAATTTTCACCCTTCCACTCTTGGGACACAGAATAGAGACCCTATTTGGTATTCTCTCATTACATACTTTAACACAGTTAGCATTTTATCTGCTATTAACCCTACCTACAAACCTGCTAATTTTAGACCTTATTTTTTTACCTTCCTTAGCTAATCTTCATCATCTAATTTGTTTTCTTTTTGTTTCTTTTTTCCGTTAAGTTACTCATATTTTATCATTTATAATCCTTTCTATATCACTCTTTTATTGTATCTTTGACTGAATAGTGAGACACAGTGAGTACAGTGAGTGCAGTGCTGGCATGCCCGCTCACCTACTTAGTTGAGTTGGGTTGGGGGGTCAGAGGTTTCGGCCCCCCGCTTAATTGCCTTCTTTTTTTATTTTACTACCCTCTTGGCTCTCTGGCCAACTTCGCTTGGCGATTTCTACAGAGCCATATTTGTAGCTTAGCTGGACTGGGTGTAGGCACCAGGAGGCGCATGTGGAGAGCTCCTGCTCACTTCTCCTCACTGTGTCTCTGCATATTGTCATGTTTCACCACTCTTCACCGCGCTTCACCGAGGCAGTTCCGATTTCCCACTTGTTCAACTCAACCTGACCCTCCCCGGCCTCACACGGCTTCTTGGACCTCCCCCCTTGCTGCACACCATCAGTAAGTGACCTAGAGAAATCAAACAAGAGCATTAACAGCATTAACAGCATCAACGGCACTGGAGGAGGCCTGGTGCAGCACCAGAACTTTGGCAATCTGATGACACTGACAGGCCCTGGAAGGCTAGTGCAGGGAAGGCAAGTGCAGTGGCTGTTGGCAGCCACTGCAAGGAGTGTGCCCTGGGCCATTGCAGAAGCAGCCCAGCTAGGCTTGGTGCAGCTTGCGGGGGCCTGGCGAACCTCACTTGCGTTAGCTTCCAGCTTTTACTGTTTTTCTGAAACAAACAAATCTCTCATCTATGCCTCTGGCCTAAAGCACTCCACACCTCATGCTGTACGGGAAGAGCTGTAACCTGGAAACAACTCACCAAGAAGAATAAGGACAACGACAAGCACCAGTCTAGATATCCATAGGAATTGCTGGAATCTAACAAATCTGCAATACCTGGACATTGATCCTATATGGATCGCCAGAACAATCAACAACCAAAATGGGACCCGATGACAATCTCAGATCAATGATACGGCTATCTATTTCATTGAAGTACTGTCGGGAAATTCATAAAGTAGGGCACACAGGCACGGGGGAGGACCATTTGTATTTACCCATTAAGTACAGGGGAACGTCTCTCCAGAACCAAACCAAGTTCTTCAACCCCCTCCACCACCTGCTAATATTGAGATCTAAGTACATCTGCTGCGTGTAGGCAAAAAGTGTTCAGGAGTATGGGTACAGGTGCTGCCTCGAATAGACCAGGTTATCATCAGCTTATAAGGAAACATCAAATGTGGTCTCCCCTACTGTGATCCCCCAGGGCCCAAGTGCTCAGCACAGCAGATCCGCCACCGGCTCCATTGCTAGAACAAACAGAAGCAGTGATAGGGGACACCCCTGCCTAGTGCCCCTATGCAACCAGAATGTACCCAAGAACAACCTACCTGTCTGCACTCTGGTGCCCTAGTCAGTGTAGAGTAATTTAACCCAGTGGGCATACTTGGGACCTAGACTTGCCTTCTCAAGTACCTGCCCAAGGTAGCCCCAGTCTACTGAGTTGAACACTTGTTCGATGTCAAGAAACACTAGGGCATAAGCATCTCTGTACAGCTGTGGTGCGTGATAAACATGTGATAGTAGCCACAAAGTATAAAGGGTGTTTCTCTTTGGAATAAATTCACACTGATCAGTGTATTCTAAGGATTAGAGGTGAGGTAAAAACTCACCCGCAATATGCTGCTAGGATTTTAACATCGAAAGTGGTTTGTACGAGGAAGCTTCCACTAGGTCCATGTCTGGTTTCTGTACCATCACTATCATTGCTTTGCACATGGTACCCAGCAGTATCCCCCTTTGAAGAGCTTCGTGGTAGACCTCTAGCTGCCTGTCTGCCACTCTGTCCACATAGTGATGATAAAAGTTTGGAGGCCATCGCTCCCCGGGGTTTTTGACGCTTTCAACCACCTGATCACTATGAAAATCCCCTCATGGAAAATAGGCATGTCCATTGAGTCATGGTCGCTAGCCACGAGGCATGGAAGCTCAATCCTAGTGAGGTATTCCGCATCCCATTCGTTCAATCTATTTGGCTACTCTGTGTATGTTCTACGCAGATGTGATTGGAACATTCAATCGATTGCTAACTCTGTGCCAACCAAGGCCCCCTATTTCCCCAGATCACCAGTACAGGGATCTGTTGCTCATCCTGTCATGTGAATTGGGCATGCAGTGCCCTCACCCTGTCACCCTCTGAGTGTAGTCTCTGAAGGTGTGCTGTTTAGGTGTATTTCTCCAGTCTGAGCCAGTTCCTTAACAATTCCTTATGACTCTGTTTACAGTTTAGGAGTCTATAAGGTGTTGTGGGAAATTCCCTCTCTATGGCCCCCAAGCTCGTCCTCATGCTTGCCCAGATCATTTTCCTGCTGGCACCTGACACCGTAAGTATTCATGAGGAACACACCTCGGAGGATGGCCTTAAATGCATTCCAGTCTACACTCCAGTGCCTGCACTGCTCCAGTTCTCATCAAAGTAGTGTGTCAGTGCTTCACCCACCATTGCCATGAATGGGGTCCATCAACATCTTTGCTCAGAACCTCCACAGTGGGATTGCTGGGTGCCTATGCTACCCCCCCCCCAAGCTCATCAATACAGGTGAGTGGTCCAACATGTAGTGGGCAATAGAGGGTATCTCCATCACCTCTTGCACTATACCAGCGGACCCAAAGCAGTAGTCTAATTGGCTGTGTGTCCCTGCAGTGGACATGTAGCAAGAGCACACCATCTCTGTCGGGTGCCTTCCCTGCCAAATTGCGACCAAGCTGGGGCCTTGTAACATGTTGTGTAATGCTTCTCTCATTACCGACTTGGTGTGGAGTCTGTCTGGCTTCCGGTCAATCCCCCTGCCTAGAAAGCAGTTACAGTCACCTGCCAGAATAATGTCCAATGACATGTATGATGAAGTAGCTGTTGCCACACTGGTGTAGAAGTTTGGAAAGTCATCATTAGGTGCATAGACATTCAGCATACATTTTTCTCTACCACACAGGGTACCAAACAGGATCACAGAACTCCTGTCTGGGTCAAGCACATGTTCCTATTGTTAAAAGGGAACATAAGGGGTCACCCAGATAAATGCAACCTGAGTGCACCTGGAGTAGGAGGTGGCCTACAATTGTCCCTTCCACCTCTTCCAGGAGCTAGATAAACAGTTCCCCCAAATACGAGTTTCATGAAGTAAGACTAAGGACACTCTGTAGCACTTCAGATAGGCATAAACTCTATGCTGTTTCCGTAAGGTGGCCAGTTCTCTGACGATCCACATCATAAGTTTAGTCATGTCCCCCACCATCCCCTTTCACCTCTAGTTCTGTCCAGTGCCTGGCCCGATAGACAGACACAGTTCAGGATAGTCTAATGTCTGTACTGTGTGTTCCAGGATCACTCCATTGCCTCTGAAATAATTCCCTTGAGTCTGGCACAATGTCAGTGTCCATGAGGGTACAGTTCGGGCAGACACAATCTTTCCTGCCTACTGAGTGCCAGCCAGACTATTTATATGGCCAACTGTATGCCTCTGCGCACTCTGTGCCACTGAGCCTCTCCTCCAGTACCTCCACGAGGGCCCTCCACCAGGGTGTCCAACCAGTTGTTTGCCTCTTCCGGGGCAAAAAAGAACAACACCTTTCCTCCATGCAGGACATGTAGGCCCATATTTATACTTTTTTAGTGCCTCATTTGCACCGCTTTTTGACGCAAAAGCGGCGCAAACTTACAAAATCCAATTGTATTTTGTAAGTTTGCACCGCTTTTGCGTCAAAAAGAGGCGCAAATGCGGCGCTATGAAAGTATAAATATGGGCCACAGTTTCTCTGGGTACATCAGGCTATATTTTAAATATCCTGCATACACTTATTAACAAACAGGAAAGTTTTCCATTGGTTCTGTACCTTCTGTGTATATTCTGGGAAGATCGAAATGCGTTTCCACTCAAGCTGTGGTGAACCCGGCAATGAGACGTGCTGTAGACTTGTGTCTCATTCCTGAAAATTAAACAGGCGCACGATGAGGGCTCTTGGTGGTGCCCCAGGATTCAGCTGTGGAGTCAGCGAGCACCCAATGGGCTCACTCAATTGTAAAAGGGAGCCCATTGTTGAGGGTTTACAATTTCCCCTCCTCCTTTTCTGGAGCCCAATAAATCTCAAGTTATTTCTTCAGCACTGCCTCTCAAAGTACTCTATCCTGTCATCCAGCTGGGCCATCAGTTGCTGTATAATCCCAGCCCCCTGATATACCACTGTAAAATAAATGTTGTCCCGAGAGTTTCATTTTTGATTTGCATTTTTGGATCATTAGAGAAGTAATTTAGCTTGTGTAGATGTTGCTGATCCGGGGTGATTTTTTTCTGGATGACATTTAAAAAAATGGTGGATGTGTTGCAGTGATGATGTAATGTTTCAGGAACCTTGAGGCCTATATACTTCATTTTGGTGTCAAAACATAGGTTCTGGAGGTCAAGTAGTCTTTTAGAGCCAAAAAAAACTCCTCAGAGCAACCTTTCCACCATTTTCCAAAAAGGCAGCTACAAAAAAGAAAGAAGTGACATCTATAGAAATAAAACCAATAATAATGGTTTTTAATCGTCTTACGTATTCACCAAACAATGTTTATGATCGGAATATGTAAAAAAATAATGTTTAGCACTCCTGTTTCAGACACATTTTCATAGTTCACTTTATTTATTTGTTTCGGCAATCGCTTGTGGTACATTTGCAGAATGCTGAACATTTGAGAAGACCATATCGACAGGACCATCTTTTTGTAGCACAGGTTTTGCAAGTACATATATGTTTAGGTAATGTGGCTTTTTGACATTTCTAGGTTTAAGCACCTCATCAGTATCTTCCCATCCAAATTCACATGGATATTTCGCAACATATACATAATCCAAAATATTTAATTATCTTCTGATCAAGTAAAATATTCTTTTAATGTGTCCACGCACAGAACATGATATCGGAGAAAGGTCACATAGTGTGACTGATCGCCTGAACTCACTGTACTGAAGATCATCAAATGTGTGAGAGAACTCACTTTCCACAAATGCACAAGGTATTTTTGTATGATTTTAAAGTCACATTCTTCTTCTGTCTCAGCAAATCATTTTAGAAACTTTACAGGTTCAGCAGTTAAAGCTCCAAGCTTTTTTCCAATGTTGCTAATATTATCATCACAAGTAAGAATATGTGCCTTGATAAGAACACTGGGCACCTCTTGGTCAAGTTTCTTGTACAGAATATAAAACAGGATTAAGGAGGTCATTTTGAACCCAGCGGTCGGTGTTAATGTGGCGGTGGTACCCAAACAGGCTGGCGCTACATACCGCCACCTTCTGACATTGACGGTTTGGCTGAAGCCAACCCGCCAATTGCCACTCCGACCGCCATGGCGGTAGCAGCCGCCGGGCTGGAGATAAGAATCTCCAGCCCGGCAGCCGCAATTGTACAGCGTCAGACATTTTGACCCTGCCTACCGCCATACACGAAAACCATGGCGGTAGGTCCTATCAGTGACAGGGAATTCCTTCCCTGTCACTGATAGGAGGCCCCCTTCCCTTAAAATGCTCCCCAGACACCCCCACCCTCTCTATCCACGTTCCCCCTTCCAATCCCCCACCCCCTTCACACACACATACACGCAGACATGCACCACGCATACACACACTCACTCACAGAGGCATACATGCATTCATACATCCATGCATCCATTCATTCATGCACAGATATGTATCACATTCACACTGACACGCAGACACACATTCACATATCCATTCATACGCATTCTCACACATGCATACATGCACACAAACACACTATACATACATTCGCATTCACGTACACACTCACACATTCACGTACACACACACACCCACACACACACACAACACCCCCCTCCCGCCTTCCCTGTCAGAAACCAAACTTACGTGGATCCAGGGGGTCTTCCGGCAGGGGACAGGTCGGGGCACTGCTACCACCAGCAGTGCCCACCAACAGAACACTGCCAGGCCATATTATTTGACATAATATGGCTGGTGGCGGTCTACTGGCATGGCGCTGATGGTGGTAGCAGCGCCACTTTAACGCCATTCGCCAGCATGGCCTCAGCCGGAATTCTGTTCTTCTTGTGGCGGCAATTCAGCTGTGGTCATTATTTGGCGGACGGCTGTTAGCAGCGGTGACGGTCATCTGGCAGCCGTCGCCGCGGCAGTAGGCGGCATTTACCGCCATTGTCAAAATTAGGGCCTAAGTGTCTTTTATCACCTGTTCCATAATGTATCCATAACTCTGACAAACCTTGGTTTATGAACATTGCAACAAATCTAAGTAGCACAATAATAACATCTGTGTCATTTGACAGTACAATGACTTGATTGGAACCAATTCAAACAGCCCACTCAATCTGTGGTATAACACGAAGGTCAGCTTCCTGCAATTTGCTGTTAAGTTCTTGACCAATATGGCCTGTAGCTTTTGAATATATCTCTGCAGGCACCACCTCCTGTTTGACAATCAGTCCACTTGCAATAATTGGAAATTCAGTGTTCACTGAAGCATTAGCATTGTTTTGGCGAGAAAACATCTCTAGGTTCATCTTGTTTGATGTTGCTGACCAGTATTTATCAAGTTGCATAGGTATAAATATTGAATTTTGATGCAGGCAAAGTAAATTGTTCCACTTCTAGACATTCATCTGATTCTCTCACATTCTTTGACAGATAGTTCAAGATAACTGTCTAAGACAATGGGCCAGATGTATAAAACTTTTTTGCATTCGCAAATGGTACAATCGCAAAATTTATTCGTTTTGTAAATGCAAAAATGCCTTTCACAATGAATGAAAGGCATTCGCAGTGCAAATGTAAGGAATCGCTAAAATACCAATTCCTTACAACTGCGACATGAATCTGCGTGTCACAATCTGCATATCGCAAATAGCAACATGATTTAGCAAATCGCTGTCTGCGTAATGCAAATTGCGACCTAGTTTTGCAATTCGCAGATAGCGATCCGCAAATTCATGTTGCTATTTGCGATACACAGATTGTGACACGCAAATTCCATCTCGCAATGCTATGCATCAAAAAATAGCAAATAGCGAATATTCGCAGAATGGCCTTTTGCACATGCAATTTACCACGAATTTAAATCAGGTGGTAACCAGGTGCAGCCTATATAAAGAGGCCAGAATGACTCAGCCCCTTTTCCACAATGGCCGCACTCTACGTGATGACGAGGAGTATGAGGATCCTGGCAGGTTTGAGTAGAGGGAGGAGGAAACAGGAGCGCATTTTTAGAGTGCACATAACCCTTTTTGACCACAAGGAGGAGAAAATATATGAAAAGTACAGGTTAAGCTCAGCAGTGATACCTGACCTGATAGCTGATCTACAACCCATTTTGCAGCGCGCCACACACAGGACCAATAGTATACCCACCCTTGTGCAGGTATTATGCTCCCTGCACCTATTAGCCTCAGGGAGCTATCAAGGGGTTATAGCAGCAGTAGGAGGGGTGTCACAGAGTGCCCTCTCATGATTTTTCAATACATTTCTCAATACCATGCTGAGCAAACTTCAACAGCACATAGGATTCCCCAACACCCCACAGGAATTACTACAGATAAAATTTGATTTCTACCATATTGCCCGATTCCCCCATCATAGGCGCCATCGATGGGACACATGTAGCTATCTGTCCACCATTGGCCACAAAGTATGTTTATCAGAACCGTAAAAATTCACATTCCATGAACATACAAGTAATTAGCAATGCCTCCAATATCATAACTGATCTCCAAGTAGCACACATGACTCCTACATCTTTCGCCACAGTGGAATTTACACAAGTCTACTAGCTGGGGAGTTTGGGACTACATATTTTACGACCACATGATGACACACATGATGCACACACATGATGCATCAGGCCCACCACAGCACACAAAACAAGTCCAATGGGCACTTCTGACTTTCCATCCCAACCCTGTGTAAGCTGTCTTGGCACAGGCCTCATACACCCAAACTCTGTGACCTTCATTACCTGGGATAATCCATGTCGACTTCATATGTCAAAACAACATTACATATCTGCCAATGTCACAACTCTGAAATGTGCACATTAAGATGTCATGTGACCTCTGACCTGACTTAAGGCCAGGAACCAGTCTGTGCGCTGAGGAGCTCCACCAGACTGCCCTTGTGCTCCTAACCCCACCCTAGCTGCTGCCGCAAGTTTGAGGCCCTCCACCACCTGCAGACGCTCGCCTGTGCCTCATCCCTGGTGTCTAGTGGTAGACGTAAGTATCATGTGTTTGTCTTGTGTGTTTATCTTGCTTCTGTTTCTGTGCCTGCCAGAGGCAAGCCCGTCTGTGCCCGTCCACGCCTGGACCACGCCCAGCGCCTGTCCCCCTGCCCCTCGCACCTCCCACGCATCCAGACGCCACTACACCACCGCTGAGCTCCACGCACTCAACCCCGGCCGGCCCACCGCCTGCACCCAAGCTGCCCCCAGGCACACCTATGGACCCTTTGCCTGCTGCTCATGCCGTTTCACCTGCAATCCAACCTCCAAGCACCACAACAACGCCAGACACCCCAACCATCTCAACTGCGTCCTCCTCAACAACCGCTCTGTCCACAAGCACGCCATTGAGCTCTGGGACCTACTTACATCAACCTCACCTGACATCACCTTCCTCACAGAAACATGGATGAACCCCTCTTCAGAATCAGACATCACCATAGCCATCCCTGAGGGCTGCAAGATCACCCGAAGAGACCGTATCAACAAACCAGGAGGAGGAATCGCCATTATACACAGAAGCTCCATCAGGATCTCCATCGACACCAATGACGCCCTAGATGCCACAGAATACCTGCACTTTCAGATACACATCAACGCCAACACCACCCTGAGAGGAACCCTCATCTACAGGCCACCAGGCCCCTGCTCCCAATTCTGCGACGTCAGTGTGACACGATCAGCTCCCACGCCCTCGCCTCCTCGGAGTACATGTTCCTCGGCAACCTAAATTTCCACCAGGAGAACACCAACGACTGCAACTACGCTGCCCTACTGGACAACCTCTCCAATCTCGGCCTCAAGCAACTGGTCACCTCGCCCACCCACTCAGCCAGGCACAGGCTCGACGCCATCTTCTCCTCCAGCAGCCACTTCACCTTCACCCACACCACCGAACTCCATTCGACCGACCACCATTGCGTTCATTTTTCCTTCCTGAAACCCGCCACCCACCACCAACAGCATCCACTCCCTCACCGCAAGTGGACAAGGTCTCCAAGGAACAACTGATCACCAACCTCGCACAAACCCTACGACCCAAAACCAACGACCCTAACACCGCCGCCCTCAACCTCAAGCAATGGCTCGATGACTGCACCAACACCCTTGCTCCACTCAAGAAAACCAGAAACACCCACGTCAACAAGAAAGCTCCCTGGTTCACCGCAGACCTCCAGGCCTCCAAACGAGAATGCCGGAAAGCTGAGAAAACCTGGCACCAAGAACAATCAGAGAGCAACTTCAAATCAGCCATGCACAAACACCACCAGCTCACTCGGACCACCAAAAGATCTTTCTACAAAGAACAAATTGACAACAACACACACAACAGCAAGGAGCTATTCAACATCATCAAGGAACTCACCAACCCCAATTCCTGCTCCACCAACCCTCCCCACTCCCAAGACCTCTGCGACTCCCTCTCCATCTTCTTCCACCATAAGGTCACAGACATTCAAGGAAGCTTTGCAACACCGTCCCCCACCACCACCACCACCACCGACATGATCGACCCCATTGCATCCAACTGCACCAATGTACTGAGCGCCTGGACCCCCACCAACGATGAGGAAACCTCCAAAACCTTGAGCACCATCCACTCCGGCACCCCCGCAGACCCCTGCCCACACCACGTCTTCAATAAGGCCAGCCAAATCATCGCTCCCCAGCTCTGGACCATCATCAACAGCTCCTTCGAGACCGCCATTTTCCTGGAAAGCTGGAAATTCGCCGAAGTCTACGCCTCACTCAAAAAGCCAAAAGCTGACCCCGAAGACTTCAAAAACTACCGACCTATCTCCCTACTCCCCTTTCCTGTGAAGGTCATAGAGAAGATAGTCAACAACCAACTTTCCTGCTTCCTGGAGGACAACAGCCTACTCGACGTCTCCCAGTCTGGATTCCACAAAAACCACAGCAACGAGACCACCCTCATCACCTTCACCGACGACATCAGGACCAGGCTCGCCAAAGGTGAAACCATTGCCCTCATCCTCCCCGATCTCTCCACAGCCTCCAACACCGTATGTCACCAAACCCTTCTCGCACACGCCTCTTCGACGCCAGAATTCACCACAGAGCCCTGGACTGGCTCACCTCCTTCCTCTCCGAGAGAACACAAAGAGTTTACCTCCCCCCGTTCCGGTCAAAGGCCACCAAAACCATCTGTAGAGTCCTCCAGGGATCCTCACTTAGCCCCACCCTCTTCAATATCTACATGGCTCCGCTCACCAACATCGTCCGATCCCACGAACTCAACATAATTTCCTATACAGACGACACTCAGCTCATCCTCTCCCTCACGAGGAACCCCGCAACCGCCAAGAACAACCTCCATATTGTACTCCTCACTATTGCCAACTGGATGACAGCAAGCCACCTCAAGCTGAACACAGAAAAAGACGAGACCATCATCTTCGGATGGTCACCCATGCCCTCATTAACAGCAGACTAGACTACGGCAATGACTTCTACGCGGGAACAACGGCCAAGCTCCAGAACACCATCCAGAACACCTCAGCACGTCTCATCCTCAATCTCCCTTGCCACGAACACATCTCTGCCCACCGCAAGGACCTCCACTGGCTACCCATCGACAAAAGGATCGTCTTCAAAATCCTAATCCATGCTCACCAAGCTCTCCACGACACCGGACCGGCCTACCTCAACAATTGATTCAACTTCCACATCCCAACACGCCAGCTCCGTTCCGCCAACCTCGCCCTCGCAACAGTCCCTCGCATTCACCGTACAACAACCGGCGGCAGATCCTTCTCTCACCTCATAGCCAAAATCTGGAACTCACTCCCCGCCAACCTACGTAAGACACAAGACCTCCTGACCTTCAGGAACTGCCTCAAGACCTGGCTCTTTGAGCAGTAGCCCCCTCCTTCTCTCCTCCCCCCTGCCCCTTGAGACCCTTCCGGGTGAGTAGCACGCTCAACAAATTAATTGATTGATTGATTGATTGATGGTGAAGGTACCTGTACAACGAAGAAAACATGGAGCATAGGCTTGAAACCATTCATATTACAAAGTCACACAGTAAGCATCTGGAAAACAAGGTAGATTGAAAGGAAAATGACACAAAAAAGCAACACCATTTCAGTGGGGATGTGTCAAAGCTATCTTATCAAGCAGCCTTTGGCTGATTATTGCAAAGTGTCAGCTCCCTAGCTGTATCTAAAACACTCAGCTCCACACATTCTCACAACTACTGTTCATTGTACAGTCATAGTCATGACATCACAAGACATACTTACACTCATGAGAAGTAGCTGTGGATGAGATCTTCTCGCAAGTCAGCTCCTCCCTCTTCACCACTGTCATCCTCAATTGGCATGTCAGGATTTTCACCAGGTGGCACTGTAGGCTTGCCCTCCTCTGGGATATATGGGCTGTTCCTCTGCAGGGTTATGTTGTGGAGCAGGCAGCATGCCACAATGATCTGACACACTTTGCTGGGTAAGTAGAGGAGGGCTCCACCAGTCCTGTCCAGACACTGAAATCTGGTCATTAGGAGCCTAAAGGTCCAATCCACTGGCCGCAGTGTTCTTCCATGGGCCTCAGTGAAGCAAACATCCCCTGGCGTAGTTGGATTCCTCGGCGGGGTCAACAGCCAAGGATAGTTTGGATATGCTGAGACTCCTGTTAAGGAATGGGACATAAGTGCAAAAATGAGTCACTCACTACATGATTGTGGCACCTGCCATTGCTCATAGACATTCAGTACAGATGTGACTTACCAACCAGCCATTCCCTCTCTGAGTACAGTTGTGACATCAGCTGTGGTATGGTGCTGTTCCGGATCATAAAGGAATCATGGGCTGATCCAGGATAACGAGTGTACACATTTGAGATGTAGAAATCCGCCAAACAGACAACTTGCACGTTGATAGAATGGAAGTTCTTTCAGTTGCGATAGACTTGTTCTATGGCCTATGGTGGCACAAAGCCAACATGTGTGCCATCACTGGTCCCCACCACATGTGGGAGGTAGGGAAAACCATAAAAGTCAGCCTTCACATTGGCTAAATCTTCACGTCAGGGAAACCTGACATAGCTGTCAATGTTTTTCAACGTTGCTGAGAGGAAATCCCTCAACACCAGACTGAACATAGTTTCGGACATACCAGCAGATAGGGCCACTGTATGTTTGAAGAACCCTGTTGCCAGGAAGTGTAATACTGACATGACTGATACAATGGGTGACATGCATTTTGGATTACTGTAAGTTGGCCTCAGATCTGGCTCCAACTGACAGCATAAGTCCACTACTGTTTGCCTATCCAGGTGGTATAACTGGATGATGTGGTGTCCCTCCATGGTCTGAGGGTCTGGCAGTGGATGGTAGACAGGAAGTTGTTGTATCCTCCCTCTCCCAGGGGACCTATGTGTGACAAGACATGATTTGTAACATCAGTCAGTGTGGCCACAGCAACATACATGATGCATTGCAACAATATCATGTGACTAAGCATTTCTGACTGGATAGACATGACACCCAGTACACATTGCAGCTAGTAAGTATACAAGGGTCACATGTGACCCCCATAGTTGTTAACACACGTGACCACAACATGAATAAGGATGTGTGTGATGATCCAACACATATATTTTAGGTGTGACACAGTTTACAAAGCCATATGCAGTATTTCAGACCGCCAAAATGACAGATGCCTCAACTACTCCACTGGACATTAGGCACCACTCGTGACCACCAGCGGAAGTCATCTGCATGGTAGGCAGTTCCATCCATGGCAGACACAGCTGTAGGCTAGCGTTCTTACCTGTGGTGATTGCAGCCCAATGGCTGTGGCCGTCAGCAGTGATGACCATGTACGTGGCTGACATGACCGCCATGTTGTGCAAACTTGACTCGTCCATGGGGCCAGCAATACCTCCATTACTTAGGCTGCTATGTGCTGCCTCTGGGAGCAATCATGCCATATCCAGCAGGTGATAGGGCCCCTTTCTTCTCTCCAGAGGAGCTGGAGAGGCTTGTAAATGAGGTGCTTACCCTGTCCGGGCAGCTCTATGGCTCACCAGAGGAGCAGATCAGTGCCTCATGTGCACAATTAATTCTGTTCAATGCCATTCTGTCCCTCCTCACAGGCTACAATGTGCCCCTGTGTGCAAGGTAGACTTCTTGTGTGCCTGTAGTTGCAGTCTGTGTGGCATCAATGGAATGTACATGGTGCAGATATTAGTGATCAGTACTATCTGTTCTGTTCATTAGCATTGTATTGTGTGATGTTTTTAGGGGTCCTAGATCCTCCTTGTGTTGGATTCACATAACTAGGCAGGGAGACTTTCCTACCATCATATGAAATAACTTTGTTTATGATGGTTGTAAATGTTAGAAAACATGTATGTGCAGGACAGCATGAACTGTGCATGTATCTTGTCTGAGTCATTTGAGGATCTTGTAAGAAATGTGTATAGTGCACAGATTTTTCAACTCATTTCTGGCCTTGCAAAACTGTTGTCTGGAAGCCATATCATGACTCACTCTGCCTTTCAGGTTGCCACATAAACCACAGGCCACATAATGTTCTGTCATTCATGGAAGTGATGGAGCTGTGAGTGATATATAGGTTCTTTATGCCCAGCCTGACAAATGTATCTCCCAGTATGGGACTTAGTCCAAGCTGTGGTAGATTCACTGTGGCTATGCAACTGTGGTACTGTGCCTAGTCCCTGTACACCAGCAGAACCTGACATGTGGCCAATATGGGGCTCTAGTTGCAACACTTGCCCTGAATGCCTCAGTCCATTGAATAGGTTAGGAATGGGTACAGAGGTACATCCCGGAACTAGTCCATATCTGCCTTTTGCATTGCTGTCAATGTGTGTCTTTACTCATGAGAGGACCATCACTCCCACAGCTCTGTTGTCATCTTCACAGAACTCATATTTGCCCTGTACAAGCTTATCACACAAATGACATACCCACAGTGCATAGAGTGTGTAGATTCCTGGGAGGCCAGGATATGAGACTCAGTAGCTTTGTTACGTAGCAGAAATTGGACAATTCATACCTTTGTAGGTTGGATGCCATCTCTGTAGTTTGAACACAGATGTCCAAAGAAGTGCTCTGTGGTACAGGTACATACCACAAACCACCCTCCTGAAGTTACAAGGATCTGCATTTGGTAGGCCACATGTCCACACATGCACAGGAAAGACACTTTCTGTACCCACCAAGCCAGCCCCTTCATTGTCACTCAAGTACAAGGGTGAAGTCTGTACTATGGACGTTGCCTGTAGGAAATGTATGGAGTGAGACAATCTCACTGAGGGTAAATGTGTTGGTTCAGTCAGGTCTAGGGAGTTTACCCTTCAGAAGCCACATAGGTGTATAGTGTTTCATTGGGGCTCACATCCAGTGCTTAATTTGTACTTCTTTCCAGTACAGAGCACCAGCTCTTATATTTGAGGGTCAGCGCTTATTTTTCTGCCTCAAGCATTTACTGTGAGCAAAAGACACATATGGGAAAGACGGAGGAAGAGAAAAACAAAAAAGCGTCAAAATGGGAGAAAGCAGAAAGCTGCAAGAGTGAGCTGAACGGCAGGCAGTGGCTTTAAATGGATTGAAGAGGCCCGATATGGCTTTAGAAT
Source organism: Pleurodeles waltl (assembly GCF_031143425.1). Lineage (NCBI taxonomy): Eukaryota > Metazoa > Chordata > Amphibia > Caudata > Salamandridae > Pleurodeles > Pleurodeles waltl. The sequence continues at coordinate 1,119,354,434 of NC_090447.1, forward strand.
TACACTGCCTCAGTATTCTGTGTTTGCGCATTTAATTGCAATAGCCACATGTTTGAGAGGAGGGCTTTGGGAACCGGCACATTTTTATTGACAAATTAAGCACTGCTCACATCCCAGTTCACGTTGTTGGAGCATGGGCTACCTGATGTCAGGATGCTTGCTTAGTCATTGTATGCCATGAGCAGGGTAGTGGGTTAGTCTGCAGATGGATACAAAAGTATGTAGTCATTTCCCGGTAGTTACTCGCTTGTGTGCTTTACACTTGTGGGGTGTTGACAAATTGACAATTTTTTGCTTGGTGTTTCAGACATGTGTGTTACACAACCATTTAGGCAAAAACCTGTGTTTGTAATCACTTAATTTGTCTCTTGCATCCATACAGGTAAATGCCCATCAGAAAAAGGAGCTATGGAGTGCCATCATTCGGAAGTTGCGGACCCAGGGGTTTCACAGCCAGCGGAGCACCCGGTGGGAGGACCTGAGACGCTGGGCCCGGAAGATTACAGAGGTCCTGTTGGGAATGTCCTCCCAACATGGGTGGGGCACACACTGAACCATGAACCCCCTAATGGCTCACATTCTGGGGGTGACATACCTGACATTGATGGGTATTTGATGGGAGCACAGCAGCCTCAAGGGAGTGGGTATAGGGCATATTCCGGCCTGTCACATTGGAAAGTTAGGGGCAGATTTATGAAAAGTGGAACTGCATGTAGTGCAGCACCACTTTTCTTGTGCCCTTTAGCACCCCCATAACACCACCATGTGTGTGCCGTATTTAAAATACAATGCACCATGGTGGTAGTCAGGGGTACTAGTGTCATAATGTTTTACGCTAGTCCAACGCTTTGCAGGATTAGCATAAAAAATGTTGATGCTAATCCTGCAAAGCACCCAGAGGCCCATTTAAAACAAAGGAAGCCTCCTTTTAGTGCCTGCTCTGAGCAGGTATTAAAAGTGCCAAAATACTGGCACAAGTAAATCTCTTGGATTTCCTTGTGCCATTTTTTTGGCCCCCCTCATGGGGGAAAGCCCCCTTTGCATACATTATGCCGGGCGCTGGCATTATGTAGTGTAAAGGGTTACAAAGTGGCGCAATGTATGCTTTGCACCACTTTGTAAATATGGTGCTGTGTGTTTGGCCGCGTTGGGCCACATTTGTGTCAAAAAAATGACACAAGTATGGTGCAAGGAGGAACTAGGGGCTCTTAAATATGCCCCTTATTTTGTTGAGTTCTGACATCTCCCCCTGCTGTTTAGGGATAAGCCATGTGACACAGTAGATGAGTAACTGTTTATGTAAATATGTAATGTGGTGCATGCTCCTGTGCCTTGTCTTTTAGCCCCGGGACCTAGGACACACTGTGTACAATCCACATGCTATTTGCTCTCCAGGGACAACACATGACTGTTACATTGATCTATCAAGTAATGTTTGTTGTTGTGGGTGTAAATTATATGCCACCAGCCAATACTCCTCAGTGTTACAGGACAAAGAAAAAGAAGTGATAGATCATTGTCCTCAGCCATGTGTCTGGTCAAATAAGTAAATTGGCATGTGCACCCTAGAGGCCACTTGTCTTCAGTGTGTGATGAGTGCTGGTGCCTCACTCCAGTCTGTAATGTGAAGATGGCCATCATACTTGTGACATAGCATACATTGTTCTTTGGACCAGCTACAGATCAAACCTTTTCCTTGGTAAGTGTGGAATGTCCATTGACATGATTTATGTGCCATCACTGTTGCTAACATTCCTCGTGCCAACAAGTTAGCATGTGTCCCTTTCTCTTTTGACAAAATCTGTACACTGCTGTTTCATGTATTGTCAACCTGTGTTCATGGGATGATTTCTGTAATCCATCATATGTATGTGAATGCCAACCTGTGTTTGTAATTGGACATTTACAATGGGGCTATATTTCATGTAGTGCCATAGACAGGTGTGTGCCGCCATTGATTGTTGGTTTACACATACCTTCACCAATCATAGCATGTCATTTGTACAACTGCAAAAGCAATGAGGGGCATGACTGGAAGGGATAGAATCTTTTACTTACAATGTGCATTTCCATGCCAATGATGTGGCATCATGTGGAAAAGTACAATGCACATGTGTAATGGGTAAGGGTTGTTACCTGGCTGTTGGCATGTGTCATGGAGTGACTTGCAGTTATGTTGGAATCATATGTGGTTGAGTACAACCATTCATCCACAGACATCTGGGTTTGTAGGACCAAAATGGAGACAGTGATGTAACTTGCCATTGGGCAACATGTTGAGGGCCTTCTACAAGTATTTGCAAATCTCTGGGCCTCCCTAACATACAAAGGACTAATGGTGTTTACTGATGCAATCAGAGTATATCATTGTAATGGGTGCCAGACATTAGTGGTGATTTCCCGGGGCTTGCTGATTGATTGTGTTGTGGATTTTAGGGACATATCTCCCTGACAATTTGCACGTTTTTCTCTTGAGTGTACATTTCCATGACAAATTGACAAATATGTAGTATATCTGGCAACATTAGTATGGATTGTACATTTGTTTCATGTGTGGAAGCTTGAGTTTTGTTTGTTCAGACAAGGAGGGTGTTCAATTGGGATATCTTCCTTTGCATTTATCTGTGAATGTGTTCATTTTGATTTGTGTATCTTGCAGCTACTTCATCTAGATGTATGGCCCATGGTGATGCTGTTGTATTTGCTTTCTTGACTTGCACTTACACATTATGCAGATAGCCATGTCACTTGGCTCAACTATTGTTTGTTCCGGAGATACACGAAGGGCCAGTTCCTGTGCAAATATTAAGTGGCGTGTGCAAATAATGATGTGTCCGAGGGCAGCATAATTCCATGAGTGCTCCTGATGCTGCATCCCTATTGTTCACACTGAGAATTGAATATTTGCCTCTAAAACTATTGTGCTTCCCATTGTGCTTCCATTGAGTTGCAATGTGGCTGATATGTGGGTCTAGTGCAGGGCTGTTTCATGGGAGGCGTGTTTGTGTTCTGTGACACATCCACACATATGTGTGCTCAATCTGACGATGGTGCATGGCATGTGTGCAATGTGAGGGTGCCAGTTGTATTGGTAGATGTGATGTTGATGTGTTGTTGCTGTTGTGTGACACAATGTTGTGTACACTTCATTGTCCTATACCTGAGATGGGCAGATGTGTTTTGTGGAGTGTTGCAATGCAGTGTCAGTGACTGCCCAAAGGGGGGCATTTAATGGCTGTGAATGTGTCCTTCTATGTTAATGACTACGACTATGGACAAAATGACATGTATACTTGGTGCCCATATCGTGACATCCATATCATGTGGATGATGGCACGATGACCAGTTGTTGATATTTATGACACTGGTAGTTGTGTGTAGTTATCAATGGTTGTGTCCACAACCGCGTAGATTTTAGGCACCTTCGATGAGCAGCAGCAGGATGTGTGTGATGGGCGCCATGGCAGCAGAAGACGTGTTCCGCTGCCTGCAGGTGAGTTGCTTCATTTATGCTCTCTGTTTCTACCTGCTAGAATGTGGTTGTTGGACCGCCACAGTCACAATGGCAGTGTGCAACATCATAATGAGTCTGGCGGAAACACTGGCTCTGCCGGACCGTTTGTCCTGTCCCGTCATCGCAGGGGTCTACACTGCCTGCCGGTGCTGGCGGGACCACATCGGTCTTTGCTCCATAGGCCTGTCAAAATCATAATACAGTGATCCGGCTGCCAAGCCAATGGTGTTTGAACTGCTGCCATGGCTGTGCATGGACCACCAAACACGTTATCAGGTCTAAAGTTTCTATAAAAGGATCTGTGCAGAAGAAAATGGCAACTTGTGCAAATGAGAAGACTTCTATTTCAACCATATTGGATAGTTGGAATCAGCTACCACAATATAGGACCTGAAATAAAAACACATTTCAAGTTATTGAATGCCTTCTGTTGATCTGTTTTCCACTTAAACTGATCTTTGTCTTAGTGAGCTGCAAGGGTAACAAAATGGTAGGAAAACATCAAAAAGGTCTACAAAAACTGGTGAATAAAAGAACTGATGGATTAAACCCTGATCTGTGACTTGGGGTGAATGTTTGATTGGTTCTGCGTTCTGTCCATCATTTGTGTTTGTTTGCATTTGTCGCCCTAAGTGCGCCGGGTATACCCAGATGTGGGTCCCGGGCTCATTATGACACTGGATTCAATCTAGCCTGGCTGATAAGGGGTGATACTGTGAAACCGGTCTCAGGATGCTTGTTTCCGGTCCAGGGAGGACCTGGTCTGGCAGTTTGGGTGGGACTGTTCTCCTGGGGAAGAGGATCAATACTGATTTGCATATGGCTGGGTCTAAACTGGGGTGGCATAGTGATAAAAAGAGTTGATGGATTAAACCCAGATCTGTGACTGAGGGTGAATATTTGATTGGCTCCCGTTCTGTCCATCATTTGTGTTTGTTTGCTTTTGTTGCCCTAAGTGCACCGGTTATGCCTAGACGTGGGTTGCGGGCTCACTATGCCACTAGATTCAAGCTAGCCTGGTTGATGAAGGGTGATACCCTGAAACCGGTCCCAGGATGATTGTTTCCGATCCTGGGAGATCCTGGCCTGGCAGTTCGGGCTGGACTGTTTCCATGGGGAACACGGTCAAGCCTGATTTGTGTATGGTTGCGTCCAAATTGGGGTGGCATGGTGAGCAAAAGGGGAACCATCAATGCAACACTACGCATTGACCACACTGCCATTACAATGCATATGTGTTTACTACGCATGTGTTTAGCACGCATCCCTTTACCATGCATATGCGTGGTAACAGCAGAGAGAGCAGTCTGGGCGGAGCAGGAAGGAGTAGCAACAGAGGAGACAGAGGTAAGTGGGGCCGGGTTTGGAGGTGGGGGAGAGAGAGGGTTTGGGGTAGATTTTAGGACAGGGTAATTTCTAGGACAGGATGGGGAAGGTTTTAAGTTTCAGGGTCGGGGTAGTTTTTAGGACAGGGTAGGTTTTAGTGTTTAGGGTTGGGTGGGGGGTTGAGCTAGTTTTTAGGACAGGACGGGGTTGGTTTTAGGACAGGGCAGGGTAGGTTTTAGGGTTTAGAGCAGGGTAGCTTTTAGGATTTAGGCCAAAGGCGGGGGTCGGGGTAGTTCTTAGGACAAGGTGGGGTAGGTTTAGGGTTCAGGGTGGGGGCGGGGGTTCAGGTAGTTTTTGGGACAGGGTGGGGTAGTTTTTAGGACGGGGTTGGGGTAGTTTTTAGGACAGGGCTGGGTAGGTTTTAGGGCAGGGCAGCTTTTAGGGTTTAGGGTGTGTAGTTTTTAGGACAGGGCAGGGTAGGTTTCATGGTTTAGGGCGGTGGCTCAGGGAAGTTTTTAGGGTTTAGGGCAGGGTACATTTTAGGACAGGTTAGATTTTAGGGTTCAGGGCAGGGGGTGGGGTTACTTTTTAGGACCGGGTGGGGTAGTTTTTAGGACAGAGTAGGTTTTAGGGTTTTTGGTGGGATGGGGTTGGGGTCGTTTTTAGGATAGGGTGGGGTAGGTTTTAGGACAGGGCAGGGTAGCATTTAGGGTTGAAGGCGGTGGGTCGGGCAGTTTTAAGGACAAGGCGGGGTAGTTTTTAGGACAGGACAGGGTCACTTTTAGGGTTTTGTGTGGGGCGTCAGGGTATTTTTTAGGACAAGTTGGGGTAGGTTTTAGGTTTCAGGGTGGGGGGTTGGGGTAGTTTTTAGGACCGAGCAGGGTAGATTTTAGGGTTTAGGGCAGGGAGGTCAGGATAGTTTTTAGGACAGGGTGGGGTAATTTTCAGGACAGGGGAGGTTTTAGGGTAGTATTTAGGACAGGGCAGGTAGATTTTAGGACAGGGCAGGGTAGCCTTTAGGGATGGGTAGATTTTAGGTTTCAGAGTGTGGGGTCGGGGTAGTTTATAGGACCAGGAGGGGTAGTTTTTAGGACAGGTAGGTTTTACCGTTTAGGGCGGGAGGTCAGGGTCGTTTTTAGGACAGGGCGGGGTAAGTTTTAGGACAGGGCAGGGTAGCATTGAGTGTTTGGGGTGGGGCAGTTTTTACTCACGGGCTCACTATGCCACTGGATTCAACGTAGCCTGGCTGATGAAGGCTGATACCCTGAAAGCGGTCCCAAGATGTTTCTTTCTGGTCCAGGGAGAGAGTTGCCTGGCAGTTCTCATGGGGAACATACTGATTTACATATGGCTGGGTTCAAACTGGGGTGGCATGGTGAGCAAAGAAATTGATGGATTATATCCATATCTGTGACTGGGGTGAATGTTTGATTGGTTCCGCATTCCATCCATCATTTGTGTTTGTGTGTTTTTTTTGCCCTAAGGGTCATATTTATACTCTGTTTTCGCTGAATTTACGAGAAAATAAAATTATGCATATTCGGTGCAAACTTAACGCCATATTTATAATTTTACGCCAGACCTGTCTAGCGTCAAAATATAGGAGTTAACATCATTTTTTGGATGCATGAACCCATCTCATGTCAATGAGATGCAAGGTAGGTATTCGAGTGCAAAAAATTACTCTAAGCCCGTAACTCTTTATTTATCCTCCCAGGCACATATGGTGCACGGTTGGGAGGCAGGCCTAAATAATGGTGCTAAGCCTTCTCAGCACCATTATTTAACGTCCGGGTCAGACCAGGCGTTGGGGGACCTGTGGACCCATTTCCATGGTGAAACACCATGGAATGGGCCCACAGGTAACCACCCAAAGCCCCTGAAACACCCACACCAGAGGGACACCGGAGGATGAGGGACTCCATCCCTGGTAAGTAGGTTAAGTATTGCTAAGTATTTTTTTTTAAGTTTTAAGTGCCATTAGGGGCCCTGAAATGGCCCCCCTGCATGGCACTGGGTGCAATAGTCATGCCCAGGAGGTATGGTGGGTATGACTCCTGTCTTTTAGACGACAGGAGTCATGTGTTATGGATGGTTGTGCATCAGGAAATTACGCTAGGCTGGTTAATGACATTTGTTTTCCCTCTAACCAGCCTAGCGTCATTTTTTGAGGCAAAACCCCCTTCACAGGTGCTGCCACCCCCACCTGGCTAACGTAATTTTTTTCTAATGACAGCCCAACCTTACCGCCAGATTGCGGCATTCCATAAATTTGACGCCCGGCTGGCACTTTGGAATGATGCAAGCCGGCAATATACTTTTTGCTGGAAAACTGTGTTTACCGGTCCCGGTCTCACTATGCCACTGGATTCAAGCTAGCCTGGCTGGTGAAGAGTGATATCTTGAAACCGGTCCTATGATGTTTGTTTTTAGTCCAGGGAGGCCCTAGCCCGGCAGTTTGGGGTGGACTGTTCCCATAAAGACCATGGTCAAGACTGATTTGCATATGGTTGGGGCCAATTTGTGGTGGCATGGTGAGTTAAATATTTCATGATTAAACACAGATCTCTGACTGGGAGTGAATGATGGATTGATTCCGCATTCTGGCCATCATTTGTTTTGTTTGCTTTTGTTGCCCTATGTGCGCCGGATATGCCCAAATGTGGGTCCTGCACTCACTATGCCACTGGATTCAAGCTAGCCTGGCTGATGAAGGGTGATACCCTAAAAATGGCTCCAGAATGCCTGTTTCCAGTCTAGGGAGGTCCCGGCTTGGCAGTTTGGGCTGAACTGTTCCCATGGGGAACATGGTCAAGACTGATTTCCAAACTAGGGTGGCATGGTGAGCAAAAGACTAGATGGACTAACCCCAAATCTGTGACTGGAGGTCAATGTTGATTGGTGCTGTATTCTGTCCATCATTTGTGTTTGTTTTCTTCAGAGAATACACAAAGCAAAAAGGGGCAGATTTATGAAACGTGGTGCTGCAGCTAGTGCAGCGTCACTTTTCATGCTCCCCTTAGCGCCCCCCCTAATGCCACTGTGTGTGCACCATATTTAGAACACAGCGCACCATGGTGCTAGTCAGGGGCACTAGCATCATAATTTTCTCCACTAGTCTGGTGCTTTGCAGGATTAGCGTCAAACATTTTGACGCTAATTCTGAAATCCTCCCAGAGGCACCATTGAAAAAATGGGAGCCTCCCTTTAATGCCTCCTTTTACCAGGCATTAAAGATGCCGATAAAAATGACACAAAATATCTCTTATATTTCTTTGCGCCATTTGTTTGGCCCCTCTAGCACCAGAATGCCCCTCAGGCATACTGTGGCGCAAGGGGCTACAAAGTGGTTTAACGTGCAGCATTTTTGGCCTTCCAATGCCACATTAGCAATTAGCAATGGTGCTAGGCCCTCTTAAATCTGAGACAAAGTCTCTGCACCCTCCATAGCACAACAAACCAAGAGACATATTTATGGTTTGTGACACAAAACTCAACTAATGCAGTTTTGCCTCAAGAGCCTTATTACCAGCTGGCGCCATTCCATAGCAGCAGCCGGGCACCATATCTATAAAATGGTGCATGCAGGTGCTAAGGAATGCCTAGCGTCTAAGAAAAAGACTCTAGTTGGGGGGAATGGTGGTAGGGAAGAAGGCGCTAGTGGGACATAAATGATGCTAGGCTGGTTAGTGTCAATAAATATGCCGCTAACCATTCCAGCGTAAATTCCGATGCACTAGCACCTAAAAATGACTCCTGTCTTAGTAAAGACAGGAGCCATGCCCACCACCCTAAAGGCCAGCACAGGGCACCAGTGTCCCCTGGGCAAGACCATAGGACCCAGTGCCAGGCAGGGGGCCCCATGTAAGGGGCTCCCAGTGGCATTTAAAAAAATAAAAATAAAAATCAAAGATAAATTTAAAATACAATAAAATACTTACCTCTACTTACCCAGGATGGGGTCCCCCATCCTATGGTGTCCCTCTGGTATGGGTGGGGGTGTTGCTGGGGCTTGGGGTGGGCATCTTTCGGCCCATTCCATGGTGTTTGGCCATGGAAATCGGTCCACAGATAACCTAACGCCGGGTCTGAACCAGGCGTTAAATAATGGTGCTAAGCAGGCTTGGTGCCATGATTTGGTCTGCCTACTCCATGCACGTCATTTCTGCGCCAGAGTATAAATAAGGCGGTAGGGGGTTAGCATCATATTGTGGATGGGAGCGCCTACCTTACATCTAATTAGAGGAAGGTAGTTTTCCACATCCACAAAATGACGCTAACTCTGATATTTTGGTGCTAGACGGGTCTAGCATCAACATATAAATATGGAGTTAAGTTTGCGCCATTTTAGCATTAAAATAAATTACGCTAATGCAGCGCAAACCATCCATAAATATGTGCCCAGGGATTTTAAAATAGTAATTTGCTTTCAAAGTATGCAATTTTGCCTGCAATAGTCCGGATTGAAATTGTTATTTGGATACTTCAAGTTTATCAGTGGATTGCATTGCCTTAGCCAAGTGGTGTCTAAGCAAATTTGAAAACTAGGGAAATCAATAACATTGAAGGAGATAATCTCATCACCATTGTCATGAATATATTTTCTCAGGCATGTGTGAATTGCCATTCATTCCTTTATTACGTTCTGCTCTTCCTTAGTCCTCAATGAGGATTATATAATCTTCTGCAAACTTCTTCTCTACAAAGCATCCAGAAGCACTGGAATCAGTTGAAGCTACTATAACAATAGGACCAAAGGCTGTAGCAATTGTGACGTTAAGATGAAAGTGTCAGTGGCTTACTGCAGACACTTTTGAAGTAGAAGCACCCTGAGCCTAACTACGAGTTTGGTGGTCAGACCAGCAGGCCGCCATGTTGGTGGTCCTGAAAAGATCACAACACCTGTGGTCCCCCAGACTCCCATATTATGAGTTATACAGGCAGGACTGCGGACCGCCAAGCAAAAAAGGCAGACCTCCAGCGGTGTGGGGGCTTGAATATAAGGAGGCCAACCTCCAGCACCTTCAGTGCCCCAGCCAACCACTGAGCATAGTACAATCACACAGTCACTGTGGCGGTCCCCTCATGGCAGTCAACCAATGGCGGTCGACCACCGCAGTGTGTGGTTAGCAAAGCAACAGACATGTGCACATTGGATTAATTAAAATACAACACAGCTGACACACATTGGCCAGGTGGACACATCTACTAAGCACACTATAAAACACAGTCCTTCACAGACCACAATCCTTTGAATTTCCACATGGAGCCAAAGAACCATGACCAGCATATATTGATTTTCATATAGATTAGGCACTCCTTTTTCCACCATCCTATAGAACACCCTGCACACCTTTGTACATTTACACCCTACTGCACTTCCCTTGTTAAGTAAGTCCCTGTCACTTGTAAAAAATCCCTGTATCTTTGAAGATGAGTGAAGAGTCATGGATGAAATCATAAGAGTAGAGCCACAATTGTTTGGAGCACAAGTCCAGCATACTCCTCTCAGTAGGAAAATGTAATGTGGGACAGAATCTTCGACAGAGTGAATGCTGTTGGAACCGCCCTGAGCACAAAGGAGGACATTAGGAAGAGGTTGAACGATCTCAGGGGCAAGGTCTGTTCCCTGGTCTCCAGGCACCAACTGCAGCCCAAGAAGACTGGTGGTGGTCCCCCAGTGCCCAATTACAACTCTTTCCCTGGGAGGAGAAGGTCTTGGTCATTCTTCATCCTAGGGGCTTGACAGGAATACCAGGGGGAGTGGAGTCTGGTGAGTTACAACACAAAACTGTTACAAAAATTATATGTCATGCGTGTTCACAGCTCACCTTTTGTCAATGTCTTGTTCGTGTACCTCACCAACATTCAATACCCAGAGTATCTGAGTGTTAACACTATCAGTCCGTATTGCTGGACCCAGCATCACAGTTATCAAGGCCCATCATATGCCATATGTCCTAATGGTGCCTAGAAATCTCACAATAACAAAAACACATTTCTGGATACTTGTTATGTCCCACATTGTAAATGTATGCTCAAACCTAAATGCAGCCTGCATACAGATATGTAGTACACAACAGTTTCCAAGTGCAGGGGAGTAGAGGGAGTGAATTGACTGCAACTCCCAGCAGTCCCTGTTTCTGTAACTCCAACCACTAGCCCAGTGTTCTCTTGTCCAAAGACCCTGTTTGTTGACAATCAAATTATGTTTATTCACCTGGGGGGATAACATTTGTTAAGTATTGGAGAGTAGAGAGAGTGAGCTGATTTCAACTCCCAGCAGGCCCTGTTTAGGAACTTCAATCACCAGCCCAGTGTGCTCTTGCCCAAATACCCCTGTTTGTCAACTCCCAAATGAAGTTTAATCACCTTGGGAGATAACATTTGTCAAGTATTGGGGAGTAGAGAGAGTGACTTGACTGTAACTCCCAGCAGGCCCCTTTTCAGGAACTCCAACCACCAGCCCAGTGTTCTCTTGTCCAAATACCCCCATTTCTCAACTCCCAAATGAAGTTTACACACCTGGGGGGATATAATTTGTCAAGTGTGTGTAGTAGAGAGAGTAACCTGACTGTAACTCCTAGCAGGCCCTGTTTCTCTAACTCCAACCACAAGCCCAGTGTTCTCTTGTCCAAAGACCCCTATTTGTCAACTCGCAAATTAAGTTTACTCACCTAAGAGTGATCAAGCACAGATCATGGTCAAATCAGAGATGTGTCTGTTTACCTAGTTCCATCATGACCTGCTAACACAAGATGAAACTATTGAGGACAGAAATGACACCTTACTCGGTGTGCACAACAAGTACTCCTGAGGCCTCAAGATGCATCTCCAGATTGGAAAGCAGCAGCAGGCACTTTGACACAGCACTGTCACATATACAAGAAAACCCTGGATCTGCCTGCATCCCACTCAACTGGGCCTCAAAATAGTCAAAGTCATATCTTGCTTTTCCACTGTGTTGGTGACACTGTTGGTAAAATGTCATTTTCAGGCCACCCTCTAAAGAGCAACTGATCTGCACATCTCATCAGCTGCTGGAGTCAAATTGGGTTGGCATGCTTTACACGTCATGTCAAATCACCCAACACCATGGTTACTTGGCACTACTGGATTAACTACAACTTAAGTGTGTCCAAGGTCTCTGCTTACTGTAACACTAAATATTTGGAGTTAGATGTCACAATGCAACCATTAACAATGTACATTTTACATCAACAGGTGGATCTGCTGCTGCGCACATAGTGGCCAGGGAACAGACTACCACTACCCCCCTGGATGAAGCCCTCAGTGACAATACTCCTGGACATCTGGACGTGGAGGATGGTTCTGGCACATATGGGCAACCTGGCGAACTAGTCAGATGGCAACAGTGAGTCTAACTGTGCCCACATCACCTCCTAGCCCTGTAGCTGCAATGTCCCTGGCAACAATTTGCCTCCCAAGCTGAGACCCTAGCACAGTGTCCACCATCTCATGCCTCCCACTCCTGGATCCTGAGTTGCATTGTAACACTTCAGACAATGGGGGTCCAGGAACAAGTTGGAGAGGGCACGCTATGGCCTGGGCACAGGCCTGTGAGGGTAGGGTGTGTGGGAGGGAAGCTGTGGGCCAGCAGGGTGAGGTGAGTGGGTCTGCTCTTGGACAGGATACCATCAGCCACATCTTGGGGGTCTATCAGGAGTCCCAAGGCGTGATGGGCTGGGTGTTGACTGAACTCCAGGAAACCAAGCAGCTACAAAGGGACATGCATAAGGATATGCCTGAACAGATGAAGGCCCACAATTCAAACATAGCCTCCCAATCAGGACTGTTTTGGGACATACACACCACCCTGAGCAGGACTTTTCAAAACCAGTCTACTGTTTCCTTTGGCTCATTAATAGCAGGCCCATCAACATCTGTGCCAGCCACAGGAAGTGAGGCCCTGCCAGAGGAACAGCAAGCCACAGACAACCCTTCCTCTGCAGCAGTTGATCCCACCTGCAAGCAGTGACGTCCAGCAAAGAATCCAGGAGGTGCGGATGGCAAGAAACCCACTGCAAACAATAACCCTCTACCTTAAGGATCTCCTTTGTGTGTTACACATTAACTCTGGACTGATCCTGAACCACCTACCATTTCCAATGGAAGGAGTATCTGGACTTTGGACTCCCAATGGTGTGGCATCTAGTCCAATGATTTCTTGCACCATGACTGACACTTTCACATTTTAATTTCTGTTGAGTCAATGTCACATATATTTTCTGTTAGTCATAGCTTCACTATAAAATCACCCTTCTCTGACTCATTGTCTGCTGATTTTGATTGCATACTTTGCCATGTAGATATGTCAAACCATGTGAACCATACGAAGATTATCCAAAGTACTTGTTCACGATGGGATATGTTGCATGAACACAATGCCCAGCTTGGGATTTTCAACCATCCCACATAAACACATACATACAAGTATCTATTCAAAGTAAAAATGCTATTACAATGTTCAGCACTTAGGGTGTCAAAATGTCTGAACTATTTAAAATTATAAATGAATGACTCATACTAAGCAAATAAACATATTTACAGGTACACACCTCCAGACCATGGAAGGAAGTGATTTTTCAGACATTGTCCTGTAGAATAGGCAAACATTGAAGTGGTTTGTGTCACCAGCTTGAGCCTCATCACATACCACACCCAAGTAATTCAGCATCACACAATCCAAGATACAGACAGATGGCAGTACAACAGTCCATAATCACAGGGCCATCATAATTCGATGCTCATGTAGCTGCTGATATGAAACAAACATATTTCAGTGTTGTGGCACAGACACTGTGGCCTACAATGATGAAACACCTCTACAGCTATACAAAGGTGTGAGAAAGTAGCCTCCTTCTAGCCTTGTTACCCCCACTTTTGGCCTGTTTGTGAGTGTATGTCAGGGTGTTTTCACTGTCTCACTGGGATCCTGCTAGCCAGGGCCCAGTGCTCATAGTGAAAACCCTATGTTTTCAGTATGTTTGTTATGTGTCACTGGGACCCTGCTAGTCAGGACCCCAGTGCTCATAAGTTTGTGGCCTATATGTGTGTGTTCCCTGTGTGGTGCCTAACTGTCTCACTGAGGCTCTGCTAACCAGAACCTCAGTGGTCATGCTCTCTCATTTCTTTCCAAATTGTCACTGACAGGCTAGTGACCATTTTTACCAATTTACATTGGCTTACTGGAACACCCTTATAATTCCCTAGTATATGGTACTGAGGTACCCAGGGTATTGGGGTTCCAGGAGATCCCTATGGGCTGCAGCATTTCTTTTGCCACCCACAGGGAGCTCTGACAATTCTTACACAGGCCTGCCACTGCAGCCTGAGTGAAATAACGTCCACGTTATTTCACAGCCATTTTACACTGCACTTAAGTAACTTATAAGTCACCTATATGTCTAACCTTTACCTGGTAAAGGTTAGGTGCAAAGTTACTTAGTGTGAGGGCACCCTGGCACTAGCCAAGGTGCCCCCACATTGTTCAGAGCCAATTCCCTGAACTTTGTGAGTGCGGGGACACCATTACACGTGTGCACGACATATAGGTCACTACCTATATGTAGCTTCACAATGGTACCTCCGAATATGGCCATGTAACATGTCTATGATCATGGAATTGCCCCCTCTATGCCATCCTGGCATAGTTGGCACAATCCCATGATCTCAGTGGTCTGTAGCACAGACCCTGGTACTGCCAAACTGCCCTTCCTGGGGTTTCACTGCAGCTGCTGCTGCTGCCAACCCCTCAGACAGGCATCTGCCCTCCTGGGGTCCAGCCAGGCCTGGCCCAGGATGGCAGAACAAAGAACCTCCTCTGAGAGAGGGTGTGACACCCTCTCCCTTTGGAAAATGGTGTGAAGGCAGGGGAGGAGTAGCGTCCCCCAGCCTCTGGAAATGCTTTGTTGGGCACAGATGTGCCCAATTCTGCATAAGCCAGTCTACACCGGTTCAGGGACCCCTTAGCCCCTGCTCTGGCGCGAAACTGGACAGAGGAAAGGGGAGTGACCACTCCCCTGACCTGCACCTCCCCTGGGAGGTGTCCAGAGCTCCTCCAGTGTGCTCCAGACCTCTGCCATCTTGGAAACAGAGGTGCTGCTGGCACACTGGACTGCTCTGAGTGGCCAGTGCCACCAGGTGACGTCAGAGACTCCTTGTGATAGGCTCCTTCAGGTGTTGCTAGCCTATCCTCTCTCCTAGGTAGCCAAACCCTCTTTTCTGGCTATTTAGGGTCTCTGTCTCTGGGGAAACTTTAGATAACGAATGCAAGAGCTCATCCGAGTTCCTCTGCATCTCTCTCTTCACCTTCTGCCAAGGAATCGACTGCTGACCGCGCTGGAAGCCTGCAAACCTGCAACATAGTAGCAAAGACAACTACTGCAACTCTGTAACGCTGATCCTGCCGCCTTCTCGACTGTTTTCCTGCTTGTGCATGCTGTGGGGGTAGTCTGCCTCCTCTCTGCACCAGAAGCTCCGAAGAAATCTCCCGTGGGTCGACGGAATCTTCCCCCTGCAACCGCAGGCACCAAAAAGCTGCATTACCGGTCCCTTGGGTCTCCTCTCAGCATGACGAGCGAGGTCCCTCGAATCCAGCGACTCTGTCCAAGTGACCCCCACAGTCCAGTGACTCTTCAGTCCAAGTTTGGTGGAGGTAAGTCCTTGCCTCACCTCGCTGGGCTGCATTGCTGGGAACCGTGACTTTTGCAGCTACTCCAGCCCCTGTGCACTTCCGGCGGAAATCCTTTGTGCACAGCCAAGCCTGGGTCCACGGCACTCTGACCTGCATTGCACGACTTTCTAAGTTGGTCTCCGGCGACGTGGGACTCCTTTGTGCAACTTTGGCAAGCACCGTTTCACGCATCCTTGTAGTGCCTGTTTCTGGCACTTCTCCGGGTGCTACCGGCTTTAGAGAGGGCTCCTTGTCTTGCTCGACATCCCCTCTCTCTGCTGGTCCAATTTGCGACCTCCTGGTCCCTCCTGGGCCTCAGCAGCATCCAAAAACTGTAACCGCATTATTTGCAGCTAGCAAGGCTTGTTGGCGTTCTTTTGGCGGGAAAACACTTCTGCACGACTCTCCATGGCGAGAGAGATCCGTCCTCTAAAGGGGAAGTCTCTAGCCCTTTTCGTTCCTGCAGAAACCTCAGCTTCTTCTGTCCAGTAGAAGCTTCTTTACACCCGCAGCTGGTATTTCCTGGGCATTTGCCCATCTCCGACTTGCTTGTGACTTTTGGACTTGGTCCCCTTGTTCCACAGGTACCCTAGATTGGAAATCCACAGTTGTTGCATTGTTGGTTTGTGTCTTTCCTGCATTATTCCTCTAACACAACTTCTTTGTCCTTAGG
Organism: Pleurodeles waltl; assembly: GCF_031143425.1. Classification (NCBI taxonomy): domain Eukaryota; kingdom Metazoa; phylum Chordata; class Amphibia; order Caudata; family Salamandridae; genus Pleurodeles; species Pleurodeles waltl. The sequence continues at coordinate 1,119,370,643 of NC_090447.1, forward strand.
GGAACTTTAGTGCACTTTGCACTCACTTTTCAGGGTCTTGGGGAGGGTTATTTTTCTAACTCTCACTATTTTCTAATAGTCCCAGCGACCCTCTACAAGGTCACATAGGTTTGGGGTCCATTCGTGGTTCGCATTCCACTTTTGGAGTATATGGTTTGTGTTGCCCCTATCCCTATGTTTCCCCATTGCATCCTATTGTAACTATACATTGTTTGCACTGTTTTCTAAGACTATACTGCATATTTTTGCTATTGTGTATATATATCTTGTGTATATTTCCTATCCTCTCACTGAGGGTACACTCTAAGATACTTTGGCATATTGTCATAAAAATAAAGTACCTTTATTTTTAGTGTAACTGTGTATTGTGTTTTCTTATGATATTGTGCATATGACACTAAGTGGTACTGTAGTAGCTTCACACGTCTCCTAGTTCAGCCTAAGCTGCTCTGCTAAGCTACCATTATCTATCAGCCTAAGCTGCTAGACACCCTATACACTAATAAGGGATAACTGGGCCTGGTGCAAGGTGCAAGTACCCCTTGGTACTCACTACAAGCCAGTCCAGCCTCCTACATTGGTTGTGCAGCGGTGGGATAAGTGCTTTGAGACTACTTACCACTCTTGTCATTGTACTTTTCATAAGAGAAAAATATACAAAACAAGCTCAGTGTATATACACATAGCCAAAAAAAGTTTTGCATTTCCTCTTTTCACTCTTTTCTAAGTGCTGAAAAGTACTTCTAACTTTCTAAAAAGTTCAAAAAAGTTTTAAAAGTTTTTTTTCTCTGTCTTTCTAAAAGCTCTGACAAACTTTTTATCTTTTACTATCACTTTAACTCTCTCTAAAAATGTCTGGCACAGGCCAAAATGTTGATCTGTCCAAACTTGCATATGATCACCTTAGCTGGAAAGGAGCAAGGAGTCTCTGCATAGAGAGAGGTTTGAGTGTAGGGAAGAATCCTTCCTTAGAACTGTTAATTAACATGCTTAGAGTACAGGATAAGGCCATAAGTGCCCCATCTGTGGAAAAAGTAGCTAATGGTTCTCAATCTGATCCAGGGACTCCCCCAGGAAAAGATTCAGGAAAGAAACTTCCTAGCCTGCCCATTACTAGACAGTCTAGCATAGTTGGTAATGATGATGAGCCACACCATATAAATAGTGTTGTCTCACATCATAGCAAAAGCAGTTATTCTCACCATACTGGTAGTGATGTTTCTGTTAGCCAAGCTGTTAGGGTGGCCTCTGTAAGAGACAGGTCTCCTTCTGTCCATTCTCACCATACTTCTGTTTCAAAGCATGTCCCTCCCACCCACCCTGATGACAGAATGTTAGAAAGGGAGCTCAATAGATTGAGAGTGGAGCAATCCAGACTGAAGCTTAAACAGCAACAGCTGGATTTAGATAGACAATCCTTAGAAGTAGAGAAGGAAAGACAGAAATTGGGTTTTGAAACCCATGGTGGCAGCAGCAGTATTCCCCATAGTCATCCTGTAAAAGAGCATGATTCCAGGAATCTGCACAAGATAGTTCCCCCTTATAAGGAGGGAGATGACATTAACAAGTGGTTTGCTGCACTTGAGAGGGCCTGTGTTGTACAGGATGTCCCTCAAAGGCAGTGGGCTGCTATCCTATGGCTATCATTTAGTGGAAAAGGTAGGGATAGGCTCCTTACTGTGAAAGAAAGTGATGCCAATAATTTCCATGTTCTTAAGAATGCACTCCTGGATGGTTATGGCTTAACCACTGAACAATACAGGATAAAGTTCAGAGAGACCAAAAAGGAGTCTTCACAAGACTGGGTTGATTTCATTGACCATTCAGTGAAGGCCTTGGAGGGGTGGTTACATGGCAGTAAAGTTACTGATTATGACAGCCTGTATAACTTGATCCTGAGAGAGCATATTCTTAATAATTGTGTGTCTGATTTGTTGCACCAGTACCTGGTAGACTCTGATCTGACCTCTCCCCAAGAATTGGGAAAGAAGGCAGACAAATGGGTCAGAACAAGGGTGAACAGAAAAGTTCATACAGGGGGTGTCAAAGATGGCAATAAGAAGAAAGATGGTGAAAAATCTCAAGATAAGCATGGGGATAAGGGTAAAACCAAAGATCCCACTTCAAATCTTAAACACTCTTCAGGGGGTGGGGATAAAACAAATTCTTCTTCTTCTTCTCAACCCACACACATTAAAAAGCCTTGGTGCTTTGTGTGTAAAAACAAAGGCCATAGGCCAGGGAATAAGTCCTGTCCAGGTAAACCCCCTGAGCCTACCACCACTAATACATCAAGCTCTAGTGCCCCTAGCAGTAGTGGTACTAGTGGTGGGACTGCTGGCAACAGTCAAGTTAAGGGTGTAGTTGGGTTCACTTATGGGTCCATAGTAGAAACTGGGGTAGTCAGTCCCAAGACAGTTTCTGTCACACCTAGTGGCATTGGCCTTGCCACACTGGCTGCTTGTCCCCTTACAATGGATAAGTACAGGCAGACAGTTTCAATAAATGGTGTTGAGGCCTTGGCCTACAGGGACACAGGTGCCAGTATCACTTTGGTGACTGAAAACCTAGTGCACCCTGATCAACACATAATTGGACAACAGTATAAAATTATTGATGTCCATAACTCCACTAAGTTTCTTCCCTTAGCTATAATTCAGTTTAGTTGGGGTGGAGTTACTGGCCCTAAGCAGGTGGTGGTATCACCTAGCTTACCTGTAGACTGTCTCTTAGGTAATGACCTAGAGGCCTCAGGTTGGGCTGATGTAGAGTTTTATGCCCATGCAGCCATGTTGGGCATCCCAGAGGAATTGTTCCCTCTCATTTCAATTGAAATGAAAAAGCAAAGGAGAGAAGGCCTGAAAACTCAGGATCCCTCTCCATCAACAGGTAAAAAGGGTATCACAGTATCCCCTAACCACCCTACCATTCAGGATACCATTCCTGTGGTGGGAGAAACCTCTCCTGGGGTGGCACCTGTTCCAAGGGAATCATCAGTTGGCAAAACTGTACTCCCTGAGGTGGAAGTACCTCTCTGTGGGATAACTAACATTGGTGAGAAAAAGAGCACCATTTTAGTTAACATGGAGCATCCCTCCAACCCTCCCAGAGAAACTTTAGTGCAGAAACCCTGCACTGCCTCACAACACTTAGGACAGCATCCCTGCCCTAGTGTGGAGCTCATAGGACAGCATCCCTGCCCTGCTCCAACTCAAGAGAAACAGCATCCCTGTTCTCTCTTCCAGCCATATGGACAAAGTTTTTGCCCAGCTATGGCTTTACTGAGACAGCATCCCTGTCTGGCATTTCCATCACTACAAATAGGTTCAGTGGACAATTCCCACTGCTCTAAACTAAAACTTACTGATAGAAACTCTGAAAATACATCTTCACATTGTTGCTTAGCTAAAAAACTTCAAACAGGGTGGTTTACATCCCCACAGGGAAGTAACCATATAGTGGATGATAAAGGGAGTAACCAGTCTATTGCAGAGCTACTCTCTACTTATCACCACTTAGACAATAAAGTCTCAACTGGCCAAGGTTAGCCTTATTGTCCTTCGTTTGGGGGGGGGGTTGTGTGAGAAAGTAGCCTCTTTCTAGCCTTGTTACCCCCACTTTTGGCCTGTTTGTGAGTGTAGGTCAGGGTGTTTTCACTGTCTCACTGGGATCCTGCTAGCCAGGGCCCAGTGCTCATAGTGAAAACCCTATGTTTTCAGTATGTTTGTTATGTGTCACTGGGACCCTGCTAGTCAGGACCCCAGTGCTCATACGTTTGTGGCCTATATGTGTGTGTTCCCTGTGTGGTGCCTAACTGTCTCACTGAGGCTCTGCTAACCAGAACCTCAGTGGTTATGCTCTCTCATTTCTTTCCAAATTGTCACTGACAGGCTAGTGACCATTTTTACCAATTTACATTGGCTTACTGGAACACCCTTATAATTCCCTAGTATATGGTACTGAGGTACCCAGGGTATTGGGTTTCCAGGAGATCCCTATGGGCTGCAGCATTTCTTTTGCCACCCATAGGGAGCTCTGACAATTCTTACACAGGCCTGCCACTGCAGCCTGAGTGAAATAACGTCCACGTTATTTCACAGCCATTTTACACTGCACTTAAGTAACTTATAAGTCACCTATATGTCTAACCTTTACCTGGTAAAGGTTAGGTGCAAAGTTACTTAGTGTGAGGGCACCCTGGCACTAGCCAAGGTGCCCCCACATTGTTCAGAGCCAATTCCCTGAACTTTGTGAGTGCGGGGACACCATTACAAGCGTGCACTACATATAGGTCACTACCTATATGTAGCTTCACAATGGTAACTCCGAATATGGCCATGTAACATGTCTATGATCATGGAATTGCCCCCTCTATGCCATCCTGGCATAGTTGGCACAATCCCATGATCCCAGTGGTCTGTAGCACAGACCCTGGTACTGCCAAACTGCCCTTCCTGGGGTTTCACTGCAGCTGCTGCTGCTGCCAACCCCTCAGACAGGCATCTGCCCTCCTGGGGTCCAGCCAGGCCTGGCCCAGGATGGCAGAACAAAGAACTTCATCTGAGAGAGGGTGTGACACCCTCTCCCTTTGGAAAATGGTGTGAAGGCAGGGGAGGAGTAGCCTCCCCCAGCCTCTGGAAATGCTTTGTTGGGCACAGATGTGCCCAATTCTGCATAAGCCAGTCTACACCGGTTCAGGGACCCCTTAGCCCCTGCTCTGGTGCGAAACTGGACAAAGGAAAGGGGAGTGACCACTCCCCTGACCTGCACCTCCTCTGGGAGGTGTCCAGAGCTCCTCCAGTGTGCTCCAGACCTCTGCCATCTTGGAAACAGAGGTGCTGCTGGCACACTGGACTGCTCTGAGTGGCCAGTGCCACCAGGTGACGTCAGAGACTCCTTGTGATAGGCTCCTTCAGGTGTTGCTAGCCTATCCTCTCTCCTAGGTAGCCAAACCCTCTTTTCTGGCTATTTAGGGTCTCTGTCTCTGGGGAAACTTTAGATAACGAATGCAAGAGCTCATCCGAGTTCCTCTGCATCTCTCTCTTCACCTTCTGCCAAGGAATCGACTGCTGACCGCGCTGGAAGCCTGCAAACCTGCAACATAGTAGCAAAGACGACTACTGCAACTCTGTAACGCTGATCCTGCCGCCTTCTCGACTGTTTTCCTGCTTGTGCATGCTGTGGGGGTAGTCTGCCTCCTCTCTGCACCAGAAGCTCCGAAGAAATCTCCCGTGGGTCGACGGAATCTTCCCCCTGCAACCGCAGGCACCAAAAAGCTGCATTACTGGTCCCTTGGGTCTCCTCTCAGCACGACGAGCGAGGTCCCTCGAATCCAGCGACTCTGTCCAAGTGACCCCCACAGTCCAGTGACTTTTCAGTCCAAGTTTGGTGGAGGTAAGTCCTTGACTCACCTCGCTGGGCTGCATTGCTGGGAACCGCGCTTTTGCAGCTACTCCAGCCCCTGTGCACTTCCGGCGGAAATCCTTTGTGCACAGCCAAGCCTGGGTCCACGGCACTCTGACCTGCATTGCACGGCTTTCTAAGTTGGTCTCCGGCGACGTGGGACTCCTTTGTGCAACTTCGGCGAGCACCGTTTCACGCATCCTTGTAGTGCCTGTTTCTGGCACTTCTCCGGGTGCTACCGGCTTTAAAGAGGGCTCCTTGTCTTGCTCGACGTCCCCTCTCTCTGCTGGTCCAATTTGCGACCTCCTGGTCCTTCCTGGGCCTCAGCAGCATCCAAAAACGCTAACCGCACGATTTGCAGCTAGCAAGGCTTGTTAGCATTCTTTCGGTGGGAAAACACTTCTGCACGACTCTCCACGGCGAGATGGATCCGTCCACCAAAGGGGAAGTCTCTAGCTCTTTTCGTTCCTGCAGAAACCTCAGCTTCTTCTGTCCAGTAGAAGCTTCTTTGCACCCGCAGCTGGTATTTCCTGGGCATTTGCCCATCTCCGACTTGCTTGTGACTTTTGGACTTGGTCCCCTTGTTCCACAGGTACCCTAGATTGGAAATCCACAGTTGTTGCATTGTTGGTTTGTGTCTTTCCTGCATTATTCCTCTAACACGACTTCTTTGTCCTTAGGGGAACTTTAGTGCACTTTGCACTAACTTTTCAGGGTCTTGGGGAGGGTTATTTTTCTAACTCTCACTATTTTCTAATAGTCCCAGCGACCCTCTACAAGGTCACATAGGTTTGGGGTCCATTCGTGGTTCGCATTCCACTTTTGGAGTTTATGGTTTGTGTTGCCCCTATCCCTATGTTTCCCCATTGCATCCTATTGTAACTATACATTGTTTGCACTGTTTTCTAAGACTATACTGCATATTTTTGCTATTGTGTATATATATCTTGTGTATATTTCCTATCCTCTCACTGAGGGTACACTCTAAGATACTTTGGCATATTGTCATAAAAATAAAGTACCTTTATTTTTAGTATAACTGTGTATTGTGTTTTCTTATGATATTGTGCATATGACACTAAGTGGTACTGTAGTAGCTTCACACATCTCCTAGTTCAGCCTAAGCTGCTCTGCTAAGCTACCATTATCTATCAGCCTAAGCTGCTAGACACCCTATACACTAATAAGGGATAACTGGGCCTGGTGCAAGGTGCAAGTACCCCTTGGTACTCACTACAAGCCAGTCCAGCCTCCTACAACAGGTCATATAAAAAGAGTGTTTAGCCAATGTGAAGGGAAAAGGACTTTGTTGTGGTCTAGGACTGCATACTTTATGCCCACATGACGACACACATAATGCATCAGGCCCACCACAGCACACAGGACAACTTTGTATGTCAGAACAGCAGCACATACCTGCCAATGTCACAACTCTGAAATGTCCACATGAAGATGTCATGGTGAAGGTACCTGTACAATGAACAAAACAATGAGTATAGGCTTGAAACCATACATATGACACAAGTCCCATTGCAAGCATCTGGAAAACAAAGTGCATTGCAAGGAAACTGACACAAACAAAACAACATCAACAAGCTAGGTATGTGTCAAAAGCTATCAACTCAATCAAACTTTGGCTGGCTATTGCAGAGTATCAACTCCCTAGCTGTTTCCAAAACACTCAACTCCACACATTACAACATACTAACACTCATGAAAAGTAGCTGTGGATGAGATCTTCTCGCAAGTCACTTCCTTCCTCTTCACCACTGTCATCATCAGTTGGCATGTCAGGATTCTCACCCGGTGGCACTTCAGGTCCCCCTTTCTCTGGGACATATGGGATATGGCATGCCATAGTGATCTGATACCCTTTCCCTTGTAGATGAGGGCTCCACCTGTCCTGTCCAGGCAGTGAAATCTGGCCTTCAGGAGCTCAAAAGCTTGCTCCACTGGCTGCTGTGTTCTTCCTTTGGCCTTGAAGTGGACTTCCCCTGACATAGTTGGATTCCTCAGCAGTGTCAACAAACAATGATGGTTTGTATATGCCAAGTCTCCTGTTAAGGAATGGGACATAAGTGAAACAATGAGTCACTCACTTCATGATTGTAGCACCTAACATTGCTCACACAAAATTGGAACAGACGTGACTTACCAATCAGTGAGGCCTTCTCTGCTTGCAGTTGGGACATCAGCTGGGGTACAGTGTTGTTCCACATTATGAAGGAATCATGTGCTGATCCTAGATAATGGACACACACATTTGAGATGTAGAGATCCGCCATGCAGACTACTTGCACGTTGATGTAATGGAAGTTCTTTCAGAGGGTGTTTAATAGCTGTGAATGTGTCCTTCTTTGTGAATGACTCTGACTGTGGACACAATAACACATGCACTTGGTGCCCGTAGCATGAGCCCCATGTCATGTGGTTGACGGCACAATGATGTATTGTTGAGCTTCATGACACTGGTATGTATGTGTTCTTACTGTTGGTTGTGTCAATGGCGGCGTGAATTTTGGGTACCTTCGATGAGCAGCAACTGCAGCACGGCCTGTGTGATAGGCTCCATGGGGGCACAAGACATGTAATGCTGCCTGAGAGTGAGTTGCTTTCTTTATACCCTCTGTTTCCACTTGCTGGGACGTGGTGGTTGGACCATCATAATGTGTCTGGCGGAAACACTGGCTATGCTGGACAGTGTCCTACCTCGTTACCGTGGCGGTCGGAGGTGCCTGGCCGTGCCACGGGAACACAGCAGCCTTTGTTCTATGGGACCACCAACATCACAATACAGTGGTCCAACCGTCAAGCCAATGGCGGTCGACACTCTGTCTGGACTGCCTAACTTGTAATCAGGAAGCAGACGTTTCCTTCCAACTTGGGACATTGCTGAATAAAGAGACTTCTTTTGCTACAATATAGTCAGGGATCAGCTTGTCTGTGTCATTCCTATTTTTCAATACTCAAGAACTATTTAATCTCCACCCTCCACCGCTTGCATAGCTTTTACTCCTGAAGAGGGAGATGGACTCACAGATCTGACTGTTAGAACTTCCTTTGTTTTTGATCAATTAAATTAAATTAAATTAACCAGATCATTAATACATGAAGGGCAGTTCACTACCAGACACGGTACATCATTTACATGCTTCCTGCGACCTTGGTAAAATGCACATGGTGATGCTTTGCTAGTTGAGACTGCCTCAGATTTGAGAAGAGAGAGACAGACAGAGAGAGAGAGAGAGAGAGACAGCTGGTTTCTTTCCCTTAGAGAGCGCCAGAACATAGTAAGTTAAGGGTCAAGCAGGTGTCCTGGGATAACTTCAGGAGAGTGGTCTTGTATTTTGTTATGAAGAGATTGGCACCAAAGAAATCCGTACAAGCAATACCTCAAGATTGGTTGTGCACTAATTGCTTCCTTGCAAATGCTACTCATTGGCTTGTATTTGGTTGGACTACGTTAACGTAGTGCGGCATCAGAGAACAAGCTGCAGAAAGCTGGTTAGAAGCAGCATCTTCCTGTGGAGTATCCTGACCCTGAAGGTAGTCAAGAAAAGTACGATCAGGATCAAAACGTCATCAACCCGGCATACTGACCCTTTATTTTATATATAATTTGACAGGGCTGGTTTGTTGTTTTGTGTATTGTAACACATGAAATAATGTTTATAACAGTTACTTCGAAATTGCCTGAGTATAAATTTTCCTTGGCGCTACCCACTGTCTTTGATTTTTATGAATATTTTTGTTATAATAAAATGAGATTAAAACTAAATTAAATTCATTGAAGTAATTTGAGATTTGCTGTGCTTCTGTAGGTCCGTTAATCCTTTAAAAATAGCATGTACCATGGTACCTATGTACTTAGGTTTCCCTTGTTTTTTTTAAAATGTAAAAAAATAAAAAAAATAAAAAATATATTGATGCCAGTCATTACTGGTCCTAAATCCTGCTGTGGATGAATGGACCCGAACGTCCCTCTCCTCAAACCAGCTATAGTATCAGATAGTAATCTCTATTCTGATGCCCTAGCCATTATAAGTTATCCTGCCAAAGACACTGCTCTGCGCAACTAGACCACACTTATCCACATCACCTAGAAAGTTAGCGACTGTTGTCACAGAAATTCCTGACACTTGCCTTGGTTCAAATGCCACTAAGAAATGATTTGCCTCTCCAAAATTATCTTTATGCTACATATTGTGCAAGGGTACCTTGTGAACCCCCTGCATCTGAATATATGATATTCAGTTTTCTTAGTTCAGTTTTAGATTCTTGTGGCTGAAACATGTAATGAGTGAGAGCAAGAAATCACTGCCACAGAGAGAGCAGAAAAAATAGCTGAATAGAAAGAAGCGTCAGTCTATTATTACCCAGCACATCAGCCTTTACTCAATCAAGGTGAACTACTTTACAGTATAACAGCCACATGATTGGGTATTCGGTCAGTGCACCCAGAAAAAGCTATGGCTAGTTCAGTCATCACGTGAATGGAAGATTTCCCACTTCTATTTAAATGTTGCTAGCCTGATCCACAAAATGTAGTAGTTTATTCCTGTTGTATTAGTCCTATGAACTGGTGCTGATTAACTACTTACTCTGCACCCCTTTATATGTTTTGAGGTGATGCGTATGCCAATCGTTACTGGAGTAAAATTTTATTTTTAGCGTGCGAAAAGGTTACAATTTGCAAATACTAACACGCTCACACATTTGTATGTTAACACACTTTTGTGGCAAACCACATCTTGATCACTCATTCCTCACTCTTTGCGTGGGATTCACTATTGCAGATTACTTCAAACATGTTGAAAAAATCTACAGTAGCAAAACCCTTCATGTTAGTCAGAAATCCTTCCGTGAGTTTATGAAAGATGTAAATTAAGCTGTTCTCAAATGTGAGCAGCGTTACTACCGAAAATGGTTCTGTGAAATGTAACCATTGTTTAAAGATATTTATAAAAACACACTGGAAAATTCAGATGGGACTGATTACATAAATTGTACTGATAAATGAGCAATTTAATTTTCTACTCATCATCAGGCATTTTGTCATGACATTTGCTCTGTCTGACTAGTTCACAATTACTTTTCCCTGTCCGATCCCAATAATAGCTACATTTTACTGACTGAGAATTATATTTTGCACTGGCTGTTTGGAGCAATTACTGTGCAACATTGTTCTTCACCAGTTCATTGCCTGAAATCAACCTCGATGCATACAAACACACAAGATAGTAAGACTGGTTTGAAGCTGCATTTTGCCAGAGGAAGATGGTTCTAGTGTTTTGCAAAAGAAAGTATTAATATAATTCCACATGCTGTCAAGACCGTGCTCTTTGGAGTAGCAGTTAATTTGGTTTCGGGAGGCTGGGGTTACCCGCTGGGGGCTGTGCTGGATCTAATCCAATAATACGACAGTGTAAAACATGCCCTTCCACCCAGACTTACCCTTCTGAAGACTACGAGAATGAAACAAGCACCAAGGGTTATAGAACACTGGGCTGTGCTTAAACAAGAAAGCGACACTTTCTAAAGTGACTAAAAGACAGTATTTAACTACATTCACCAGGATCCACGGGGGATGACTGCCTCGGTCTTGCCCCAACCACTGTACAGTCCCATTTTAATTGCTTTCGTGACTGTGACTGTAACAATGTGCCTTAATCAGTGATCTTTTTGGAGTTCGTTAGAATGCACCTCCCTGCTTAAGTGTGGGAATTGCTTTTGTTTCGTATTAATGGCCTTGGTGCTCAAAAGTATTTTTACACGTTACAAAGGACCCAGGCTTGTTCAGATATTTTGAGCTACGTTGTTAACCTAGAGATAGGAAACGGCCTAAAGAAATTGAACAGAATACAAAGTGGAGAGAAAAATAATGCCGACGGGAATGGGTAGAATGGATCACGTTATTGTGTGGAGGCGGGAGCTCGAAGGAGGAACAGATTATCTGTGTCTAGCAGAGCTTTCAGGCTGAGCGGCTCCTCAATGAGCTTTGGAACGGCCCATTTTAAGAATGATACCCCTGCCACCTTGGCACTCTCGGACCACTCATTACGCCATTTGTTCCGCTGACTCAGCTGCAGGTGATCTCTCACCTGTTCATCCTAATCAATGATGCCTCTGTGTTGGTGGTGGTACTGCGGAGATGGAAGATGTACGGAGTGTATTATAAGAACTAGCATAGAGGAATGTTTCTTCTTTTTTATGCTGGATAACACGAGTTCATAGTATGTGTGAGCTAGTCACTTTGGCTTCACCCGTGGTACAGAGAATATTTAGATTTCCAAATCATTTTTTTTTCTTACACGTTTCAATGTGCAGAAAAAAAATCAATGTATTCCTTTGGACTTGCAGGGCCTCTCCTCTGTAGCGTTGTCAACTCCCTCGTGTGCCATCGCTCAGCATTTTGACACTGTGTGAAATGATTCCACATGAGCGATTTGACAGTACTTATCTGAGACAGTAAAGGTAAAACAATGCAGGCTCCAGCAATCTAAATTATGCTTGTGTAAAGTAAAAGGGTAAAAAAACCTATGAAAGTTGGTATTCAAAAGACTCAAGGGTTCAGAGATGCAGAATTCCTCAATGCCTACTAGATGCTGTGCATTAATTTACATTAACCCAGGTTGACAAGTGGAAAATTAGAATTATGAGAGATTTTATTTAAGCGAAATCTGTCAAAATAAGCATGAACAAAGCCAGTAGATCTGGGTTTAACGTGCTAACGGATGCAACATAACTACATTAAAGCCAGCAAAAGAAAATAGAGGGGACTGTAATGGTAACTAGCCCTCATGCTGTTAAAATAAAGCACTCCAGTGGAATTGGAAGCATACACCCAAATAGTCAATAGCATTAGATAAGAGGTAAGCACTCCACTAGGCAGAGCCAAGGCGTGGTTGACAAAGTCTCAAGCACATGGCTGAAAAAAGATGGTCAAAGAAAGGCAGTTATTGAAGGGGGTGGACCGCAAGCCCAGTCTCTGTATATTGCAAGCAATGTGTCTGTTTGACAGACACACTGTCAAAAGTCAAGACTGAAAAACAGGTTAAAGGTAACATTATTCAATTAATTTCAGGGGACCTGATTCACAAATGTAAACTTAGACTTTTGGTCTAAGTTTAGATCTAAAGTTTAAGGGGCAGATTTAAGAAAAGTGGTGCTGCATCCAATGCAGCAAAACTTTTCTTGCGCCCTTAGTGCCTCCCAATGTCACCATGTGTGCACCGTATTTAAGATACAGCGTACCAAGATGGTAGTTAGGGAATTAGCTTCAACATTTTTTACACTAGATTGGCACTTTGCAGGATTAGCATAAAAAATGTATTGCTAGTCCTGTAAAGTACATAGAGGGCCTTTTTAATAAATAGGGTGCCTCCTTTTAACGCCTGCTCAGAGCAGGCATTACAAAATGCAGCTAAAAATGTCACAAAGAAATCTTTTAGATTTCTCTGCGCCATTTTTTCGCCCCCCCCGCCCCAATGGGAGAATGCTCCCCTTGCATTATGCCTGGCACAGGTATAATGTGGCGCATATGGATACAAAGTGGCGCAATGCATGGCATCACTTTGTAAATCTGGTGCAGTGATTTTTGAAGCCTAAAGCCACATTAGCATCAAAAAAATTAAGCTAATTTCGTGCTAGAACTTCTTAAATCTGGGCCTAAATTTACTGCTTTTAGGTATTCTCGAAGGTAAGCTACCAGTAGGCTTTTTATGTCCGCATTCTGGGCAGAATCTCCACAATCGGGGCAGAGATCCATCCTGTGTATGGATATTCCATTCTGGGTGCAAGAGTACAGTCCATGTGCAGAGTAGAATCTCTGCACTTAGGGCAAAGATTCTGCCCAAAGTGCAGAGATTCCATCCAGAGTCGGGATGTAAAGATACTACTCGTAACTTACCTTTGTGAATACTGAAAAGCCATAAAATTAGACTTTTGGTCTAAACTTAGACCAGAAGTATAAGGTTACCTTTGTGAATCGGGCCTCTTGTTTCTAGGCATTTAGATGTACACTGGGAGGATGTAAAAACTACATGTAAGTGTTAGTTGATGTTTGGAAAAACAAGTAATTAAGGGTCTGATTTCAAGTTTGGCGGAGGGGGCTACTCCGTCACAAACACCGTATATCCAGTCGCTGTATTAATATTCATAGCCATAGGGGTCATAATACGGTAGATGGGATATCTGTCATGTTTTTGACATGTAACAAGTCCACCAAACTAACTCAGGCCCTAAATCACTTACTCACATAGCTAGCCGGATAGCTTAGTGTGCTGAACATATGATGAGAAAAATACATGTGAACCTCTGTATCCCAGTTGAGAATTTTATGCCGAAGCTCAAGAAATTGCGTACCATAAATTTGGTAAACGATAGATCTGTACTTACAACACATTGAAATGTCAGAAGTGCTGCAGGAAGATCCATACAAAAGAGGAAGTTATTACATGATAAAAGAATGTATAAAAGTCATCCCTTTTATGATACTGCTGTAGCGTACATGTGTGTAAAGGAAGACAGAAGGTGTGGAATCCTGGCTAGACTTAGTTGTGTGGAACAGATGGGATCTTAGCTGTGGCCCAAATATACATACGGAATTGTTATAGGACATGCAGGTCGTTCTCTCTACCCTGTTTTATTTTGTGTGAGCAGACAGCTGCCAGACTCGTTGGGGAAAGGATTTGAGTTCTGATCAGACCGGTTTTTCACAATATCGAATGTCCTTGTGGTACAGATGTCTGCAGCCCCTTCATTCTTCTCTGTTGTTCTTCAATCTCATCTCACATACAGAGATTACTGGAGTGTAAACCTCAGAGCGCGAGCCATGTCAGGCTGTGACTGACACTGTAATGCTGCCGCCAGCGGGATGAATATTGCTAAACCGCTGCAGAAGGAGGTTTTAGATTGTTAAGAGGCTTCGGACAGCACAGTGATCCCTTTTTCTGCCTCAAGTCCCTTACATTTAAAGCCTCTGCGGCTGTGCCGCGCATACTCGATGCCACTCTGCTGACCGCAGAAAGGGTGACAGGGTCTGGGGTTGGGAAATTTATTTCGTGCCATCTGGCATCTAGAAATGAAGGAAGGAGAGGTCAGCAGGATAAACCGATTTGCTGAATAAAATGGTTTAACAGCTCATGAATAAAACTTTTTCCACACAAATAACAAGAGACCTTTCTAGGACGGGAGGGATTCTTTTATTAGGCCTCAGCCCTCTGCCTCGTGCCCGCCCTTACTTTTCCACTCCATTTACATCATTATTCGAAGCATTGTGTGGTTTTGTGCTCTCTGTGTTAGCAATCTGTCCCCGTGAGCCCGCCAGATTTCAAATGACTTTCCGATTGTGACTCGCAAGGTGGTCCCCCCTCGCCCCCATTATTCTGTGGAGCCAAGTGACTTCTATACTTCTTCGCTTCACTGCCTCTCTACTCTCAGATACAGAGGGTCACACGTTCAGCCTCGCTGTGCCCTTCCACCCCTTGTCCAAGAAAGGAAGAAAATAAAACCTTTTCAACTCGCAGAGACCAGGATTAAATCCATTTGGAGAAAGTATCAAGGCCGAGCTGTCTGTCGCGCGAGCAGAACTCATCATCTTTACCAAGGCAGTGATTGTAGAAGAGTATTAACCTTAAGCAAAAGCTCAGATTCAAAGCAATCCTGTTATCTCCCCTCAGTTCTGCCGCTGGATCTGGGCCTGAATTAATAAGATCATCTCCACTGTGGTTGGATTTGGAAAGTCGGTGCCCAGTGAATCTTTCCATAGCCGCTTTGCATTTGCTCGTGATTGTAAAAGTAAATCACTCCAAGAATACCGGCGCAGAAGGAACAGTGATATCTCTATTACATTTAGCAGCGAGGAATGGTGGGTGGGGGAGGTCCGGGGTATACCAGGGGATGTATTAACATGGCGTGCATACCCTTAGTGGTTAAAAGGGCACCACATGCCAACACCCCGATTTAAGCGGGAAAATCCCCACTTTTTAATCCAAAATAACGTTATTTTATCATTTTCTCAGGGGAAAACCTCCACTTCAATGAGAATGAACAGAGAATTTGATTTTCCCGTTTTGTTCTAAATCTCCATCTTTTCGGGTCCGAGACGCTGGAATTTATGCAGTAGCTTTTTTTTTTCCTTCATGACAATACACAAACATCTTTGTCAAATGTTATTAATGAAAAAGGGGCGTTTCAACGTTTTGTTTTTAAAAGTTTGCCTGTGCTTTCCATAGATTTCACATTTTTACGATACAAAATAACTCTCGGTGGGTGCTCTTCTGTTATAATGAATATATAAAACAAATTTACCCTTTGGGGTTTATTTTCTTTATCGCGGTAATAGAATGCAGAATTCGGGCGCCTCGAAGCAAAGGAAATAGGTTAATTACAGTGAGAAAAGAGGTGTTGTAGGGGTGATTGGTAACAGAACCAAGATTTGAACATTTTGCAGCAGGGATTCACTGTTATTGTTCAAAATTTGATTGAGATTTTCATTCAGCCCCCAGCTATGCAACAGTGCTCCGACTCAAAACAGGATTCTTATATAACGTAAACTTGTACATGAGCAGCCTGGAGGCGCTAACAGATAAAGGCACTGAAGCACAAGGAGATACAGCAATTCGCCCAAGCTCAATCAATTTGGCGATGCCGGAGCAGGAACCTAGGGGGCATGTATAAGAGCCTCCTTGCGCCACAATTAGGGTGACCACCTGGCACTGAGACACATTCTAGACAGGACTGTAAAAAATTCAGGACGAAGGGTCAAAATTCAGGACAGCGTCAGTTTTACAGACACACCCAAGAGAGGCCACACCTCACTATGTTACCAGTGCATCTCCTTACTATTTTTTAACATAGCACTATTTATTCACTGTGGTCGTTTTGTGATTGCCTCCTGGTATGTTGCATTCAGGTGTCACATTATGTCCTTGTTCAGTAGTAAATTAGTGCTCTTCAGCACTGTGTCAAGCCCATCAACCCTCCCCAAATCTACCCAATCTTTCTTAAAGAGAAAGTAACAACAACATTTTGATTATGTTTCTGAACATTTTAAAAACCCTGGCAAACAGTTTGGGAAACATTAAGGTAATTAACCTTATGCTAGCTTAAACAAATTGAACAAAAACATCTGGCTCACCCCAACGGCCAAGGACTTTCAACCTAAAAATAATTTAATGAGGCAGGGCAGATGGCATGGGTGACAGTCTCACACTTAATGTCAGGGTGTGAGGTACCCACAACGTGTCTGTAGTCTCACAGCAATAGAGTGTATGTACAGGACTCTACACTTATCTCAGAAATGGAGCCTGGACTACCAATCAAAGATAATAAAAGAGGAGGATGAAATCGAGATCAAATGGGAGATTCACAGCAACTGATTCGAGGGGTTGTGGCTAAGAGAACTGGATAAATAAGGAAGAGAAGAACAAGGTGGGCCAATCCCTAAAATAAAACCAAATGTGTCCAACAAAACTATCGGACAGTATTGCCTACCTGGAGAGTTTTCTCTGCAGACAGGAGAGAAACTGAAGAGGCACTATCAAGTGGTTGAGCAAGCAGCACCCACCCACTTTGGCAAACTCTTTTGGTGCAAAGGTCTGCTGTTCGTGCTTGTAAAGGGTGATCAGGGACCAGACCAGACCCCTTGCAAGCAATTGCCTGCTTTGTTTATTTCTGTTTTTGAAATTGAGCAAAAGCCAAACTAGTGATCTGGGTTAACCCTAAGTATCAAGTACACATAGAATCTTCAAACTATTTGGGATTGTAAATCTCAGAAGAGCATCACAGTCCCTCCGAGCCCAGTTTGCTTTTTGGTCTTCTCTTCTGCTTTCTGTAGTGGGCCATGTGGCACTAGTAAATATGGCGTGCTACCCCCAAAGATAGTATTATTTTGCAAACCTTCCCCTGCTTGTCCTTCTTTCCATGTTCAGACATGCCACACATCTGATTTGGTCACTGGGGTGCTCTCAGGTAGCTCTTTCCACTTTAAAGCTACCCATGACTGCGGGTGGATTAGATCTTCTGGATTTAGATTGCTATTATTCAGCTGCACAGGTCCAATGGGTGGCTCTCTGGCTTTCTGCCCGCCCCCTGCATGAGATGGGGTTCCTCTGTAAAGAATTTTAAGGAGGGCTTACTGCACTTCTCATTGTTTCCTACCGACCATTCTATGGATAACCATCCAGGGTTATCATGCACAGCTTTCTCTTGCCCTGCTAGAACCTGTTAACTCACTGACACAAAGAAACCCTGTGTTCCTGCACTACCTTTACTAAGCATTCCCACTCGTACAGTACAGAGCAACTCCATCAGTGACATGCTGAAGGTGTCTCAAATTTGGGGGATTTGTTTCTGGACAACGAGCTACTAAATTTCGAAACACTTATGGCATACTACCATCTTCACCCCGGCCAACTCCTTACTTACAACCACCTTAAACAATCATTAAATGCCCTATTAATGTCTGCCACCTAGCACTAACCCTACATGAGGTGTGCCAGAAGCTCTACACCATAGGGACTGGTGGCAAACTGATAGAATGGGTGAACAGACCTTTCCTGCTACACTGAGACCACTCCAGGTCTTCTCGTCATACTACCTGGGTGATTGATGTGGCCAAACCTCTGCAAGTTACGGACTGGACTAAAATACTGGACTTTCCCCACAAAGTATCCCACGGCTATCATTTTAAGTACATTCATAGAGCTTCCTTGGGAATGCATTCTGCCCATCGCACTGCACCATGCTACAGTACTCCACTCTGCACCACTTTACGCCACTACACTCTATGCCACTCGAGTCTACACTGCACTCTATGCTACAGCACCACTCTACACTATTGCACTTTCTGCAACTCTATTTTATGCCACTCTACTCCACTGCACCTTATGCCACTCTACTCTGCCCCATGCCACTCTATGCCACTGCACTTTACGCCAATGCACTCTAAACAACTGCACTGTACGTTACTGCCCTTTACTCTGCGCCACTGCTATCTGTACCACTCTACACCACTGCACTGAAACTTTACTCTGCAACATTGCACTCTCCGCCACTGTACTCTACACCACTCTACTCTGCACTACCACAATCTATGTCACTGCACTTTATGCCACTGAACTCTACAGCACTATACTCAGCACTACAGCACTACCCCACCCTATACTACTCCACTATATGCCACTTCACTCTGACATGCAATCCTACTCTGCACTCTATGCCACTGCACCACTCTATTATATGCCACTCTACTCCACTGCACTCCATGCCACTCTACTCTGCCCCATGCCACTCAATGCCACAGCACTCTACGACAATGCAGTCTAAACTGCACTGTATGCTACTGCCCTCTACTCTACGCCACTGTACTCTATGCCACTGCTCTGTGCCAATCTACACCACTGCACTGACACTCTGCAACATTGCACTCTCCGTCACTGTACTCTACATCACTTTACTGTGTACTACTGCACTCTATGCCACTGCACTCTGCATCACTTAACTCTATCCCACTGCACGTTACAGCACTGTACTGTACTCTGCACTGCACCACTCTATACTACTCCACTCTGCATCACTCTATGCCACTGCACTTTATGCCACACAAATCTTCTCTGCACTCTATGCCACTGCACCACTCTACACTACTACACCCTCTTCCACTCTATTGTATGATACACTACTCCACTGCACTCTACTCTATGCAAGTCTACTCTTCCCCACACCACTTCATGCTACTGCACTCCAAACAACTGCACTGTACCCCACTACACTCTATTCTACACCACTGTGCTCTACGACACTGCTCCTATGCCAGTCTACTCCACTCTATACCACTCCAAACCACTATGCCACTAACTTTTAGCCATGCTGAACAGCAGCCACTCTGGTGTATAACATGGCTGAAACACATTTACAAAGCCAATAACTCTTGCGTAGACGAGGCTTATTGGCTTGGCCAATGTTTGTTAGTACTATGAGGTTCCGAGGTTCCCTGAAAGAACTGTGAATGTGTCAGTCCTTATTTTAAACATACATTAGACACATCATAATATAGGCGCCTACAAAAGTGCAAATACATTTCGGTTAAATAAAAAAAGTCCTTCTAACATACAGATTTTAATAATATACAGTTTATACCCAATACTAACATTTTTATAACAGTCCATCAAAACCACACACTTCGCTGCTCACCTTGGAATATCATTACAGTACCTCTCTAAAAGAAAATATCTTCAGAAAGTTTTAAGTGACTCCATTGATTAAAGTCAATGCAGGTTTCCAAACCCTTTGCAATTGCAGATTTACCAGTTATGCACATTTGCATTTCTTTAGGGAAGAAGACACCCTGGCAAGAAGGCCTTTTCTTACCTGTCTGCCATTCCCTCCCTCAGAGCACACAAGCCTCCCTGCCTTTCAATCCAGCTGGGTAAACTGATATGTCCTAATTATATTTTGTCCTTTAGGTGAAAGGCTAACATTACGGACAAATGCTGTCTTTTAAGCCTTTCATCACGGACAACGGACGGCAGGGCGAAATTACGGGCAGTCCGTGAAAATTACAGACGGGTGGTCACCCTAGCCACAAATGCGTATTTCTTTTTTACACAAATATGGCCCACAAAGGCCAAAAAACGCTGCGCCATATTTGCAAAGTGGCTCAATGCATGCATTGCACCCCTTTGTAACTCCCAGCGCCACATTATGCCTGTGCCAGGCATAATGTATGCAAGGAGGGCTTTCCAGCGCTGGGAGGGGGTTTGGGGTAAAAATGGTGCAAAGGAATCTATGACATTCCTTTGCGCCATTTTTATCTGCATTTTTTAACACCTGCTAAGTGCAGGCGTTAAACAGAGGCTCTCATTGAATACAATGGGCCCCTGGGTGCCTTGCAGGATTAGCGTCATCATTTTTTACACTAATCCTGCAAAGCGGCTGACTAGCATAAAAAATTATGAATTTTAAATACAGCTCTACCAAAGTGGTGTTAGGGGGACACTAAGGGGACGTAAGAAAAGTGGTACTGAACATTCCTAATTCTGCCCCCTAGCCTAATTCCAGTTTAGGAAATGTGTGCCGATACAAAGGTATGTACACTAATCCATTGTCAATATGCAAATCATTCCATCCTTTTTTTTAAATTAAAGAATCAAAAGAACTCAAAGATAGCCAGTTAAATATGCACTGGTAGCCATAAGGAGTAGGAAATACAGTGACAAACGAAAATCTTTTCCAGTATCGGAATATTTGTAGAACTCTGCCAAAAGGAATAGCCATTTAAACTTGTTCTTGGTCATTTGAGCTGTAAGTAGGCAGTGTAGTGTGCTATAGCTAGCCTGTGTGCAATGTGATCTGCTGTGTACCCTGGAGGAAAGAACCTCTTAGCTGCTAGCTAAACAGCCGGCAGAAGCGAGACGCGTCTCTAATCCTTGTGTGAAGCAAACTCTATGGCTGTAGGGTGTATAATTCCACCCCCTGTTCGACTAAAGCCTTTTAGCTGCACCTTACCCAAATCTATAAAAGTCCTGTAGGAGGGACTTCTGACCAGTCCTTGATGGAAATTAGGTTAATGGTGTTTATGGGTGCAGTAGCTGACCAATGACTGTGTTTCTAAAACAATAAAGTTCATACAGGAGGTGACATCACTTTCACAATTGTTCTATCATCAATGCCCAGGCTGGCTTCATATCTCATTTTGGTTTAATTCAGAGCTTTTTTTCTTAGCCCACTCATTCACGCCTGATGAACTCCCCCAAATGCTATCAAATTCAGAATCCACCAGAACACAATTAGGAGAGCCATAGCCAAACCGTAAAAATGCACAGGCATCCAACCATAGGTTACCAATGCCTCTCACAAAAATAAGATGTCACTAAAATAGCATAAAACTGCAAAACAATAACCCCCCACGTGATAGTGCACATGCAGTCATTACCACTGCTGCCTCCAAAGGTCCACACGTAGAAGTTAGCAAAAGCTTAAACATCTGCTACACAAACTGTCCTACAACAATAACAGATGATAAAATCAACATTTTGGCATGCACAGAAGCAATCAATGCTTATAACGGTGTCAAACACCTATTGGTCAAATGCAATACGAACTTATTATTCCACACACATAATGTTCCTGCATGGTTAACCAACTTGTATCCCTGCCTTGAGGGCCCAACTGCAAGTTAACTGATATCCTTACTTTTATTTTGTCCCGGGCTAATCTAGTGTGTGTCCAGAATCCTAAGTCTGACCTTGACAATGCATGGTCCTGTTCTTTCACCTGGAGGGGTGCACCATGCATGCCTTCATGGTAGACAGTGGACTACTGTCCCTGTCTTTCTGCTTTGTGTATAAGGTAAAGCAGTGCTGGTAGTGTTCCCTGTTTGTGATTTATAGTGTGACAAAACCTATTACTCTGTGCCAGTATGATAGTGGTCTAATTGACCAGGGGCGAGCAAAATTTCTGTCCAAACTTCACATTTTCGAGGTTATTCACCTATAGAGTTATATTAGGGTTACTACACGGGTAAAGAAAAAAAAGTCTAAAACCCAACACAGTCAGTTTTAGGAGTAGTGTGAGGGGACTGCTAATGCAATTCAGAACTAGACTGGAATTCCTGCCGCTCTGGCATCTCCCTGGTAGGCTTCTAGCTAGAAGGCTGCTGTCATGGCAGGTTGGAACCCATGACACAATCATGGCATCACAGTTGTTTGGCAATTCTGCAGTGTTGGACTGGGTTGAAAATTATTGCCAGGGCTAATTTTGGTTTCATGTCTGGCATTGATGTAATTTCCTCAGTGATAGTTACACTAAGGAAAATACATTGCACAGACCTCTGACAGTGTCCTTGAAAGAAACTTCACTAGCAGGGAAGCCTGAAGGCACCCCATCTGTACCTCCACAGTATTGCTGTTGTGATATTTATGGTGAAGCAATAAATACATTCCCCTGTAGAATGCATGATGTCAACAAGCATTAGTAACCAGTCCTGCTTTTGAGATTAATGGCTCTCGCTTTGCCTTTTGTGCATGCTATACAGCATGAGATTGTGGACTCTGGCAAAGATGTGTAGCCATGCTGTTTAGCAGCATGACTAAAAATAACAAGCATTTGCAATGCAATAGACTTACATTTATGAGAATTAGAGCTATTGGCGTTGTAAATTACAATGTCTTGTTTATGTGTTTTGGTTTGGAGCGTAGGGGATGTATGTGGTGTGGAAATCTGTGGTTTGTATTTTAATTGCAACTTGTTAAATTGTGCAATGTGGGATTTTGTGGTACGGAGTGTATTTTATGTACTGGAATTATGTGGCATGGTGAATATATATGGGT
This sequence comes from Pleurodeles waltl, assembly GCF_031143425.1. NCBI lineage: Eukaryota > Metazoa > Chordata > Amphibia > Caudata > Salamandridae > Pleurodeles > Pleurodeles waltl. Next base: position 1,119,393,379 of record NC_090447.1, read on the forward strand.
GAGAGCTGTATAGAATAGGTAGAAAGGAAGATCGAGAGGGATAGATAGTTTGTTTAGGAACTGGTGCAAGCTTCCCTCATAGAAGTTACAATGCAAGCTTCTCTCACGTGGAAGGTACAGTGCAAGCTTCCCTGACACAGATAGGACAATGAAAGCTTCCCTCACACAGAAGTCGCAATGCAAGCCTCCCTCACATGGAAGATACAATGCAAGTTTCCCTTACAGAGGAGGTACAATGCAAGCTTCCCTCACACATAAGGTACAATGCAAGCTTTCCTCACAGAGAAGGTACAATGCAAGCTTTCCTCACAGAGAGTGTACCATGCATGCTTCCCTCACACACAGCAGATATCGTACTGGCAGCAGCAGTGCATGCTTCCCTCACACATAGCAGATACAGCACAAGCAGCAGTGCATGGTCCTTCACACAGAAGGTGCAGTGTAAGCTACCCTTATGCAAAAGGTACATTGCAAAGCTTCCCTCACACAGAAGGTACAATGCAAGCATCCCTCACATGGGAGCTACATTACAAGCGTCCCTCACAGGGAAGATACAATGCAAGCTTCCCTCACAGGGAAGGTACAGTCAAGCTTACCTCACACAGATGATTCAATGCAAGCTTCCCTCACACAGGTGGTACAATACAAACTTCCCTAACAGAGGAGGTACAATGTCAGCATCCTCACAGTGAAGGTACATTGCAAGCTTCCCTCACGCAGAAGGTACAATGCAAGCTTCCCTCAGAGAGTAGGTACAATGCAAGTTTCACTCACATGGAAGGTACAATACAAGCTTCCCTCACACAAAAGGTACAGTGCAAGCTTCTCTCACAAATACTGTTCCATGCAAGCTTCTCTCACACAAAGCAGATACAGTACAGGCAGCAGTAGTGCATGCTTCCCTCACACACATTGCAGATACAGCACAGGCAGCAGTTCATCCTCCCTCACAGAGAAGGTACAATGCTAGCTTCTCTCACAAACAGTAGATACAGTACTGTCAGTAATGCAAGTTTTACTCGCACACAGAGCAGAAAACAGCATAGGCGGCAGCAGTGCAAGCTTCCCTCACACACAGCGCAGATACAGCACAGCAGCCTTAAAATAATGGTTAGTTATGAACTTCATGAGGGCCTAGTCTACTAGTTAATGAGGGATCCTGGCCACTTTTCATGAAAGGACTGATGCTTTCATTTTCTCAGACTGATCAATTTTTTTGCATTTTATACTGAATTTACATCAACAATGACAGGTAAGTACAATAATTCGCTGTGGCAATAGCCCATATATAAAACACATGGCGCATACGTTTGCGTACATAAGAATCTCAAGAAAACAGTAAGTCATAATCAAAAGAAGTAGCTCATTCTGATAGGTGACGGGTGAAAAGTCTGTCATGGGGAGAGAATGGTGGGAGAGAAAATATTGCTATAAGTGGTAAAAGATAGCCTAAGCGTACTCGGAAGTCCCAATTTTACTCACCCTGTCAAGAGACCGTACCATCCTTATGTATAGTGCGGCCCACTCACACCAGGCTTGTAGTATAAACAGGATTGTTTGAATGCAAGTTTTATCCCTTGGGGTCGACGCAGCTGAAGCAGATCTGCAGCATAAGGAATTCACCACACGTGCATTAAGTGCGTTATGAGCAAAGACTGATGAGCGTTTGCAATATCCGCCAGGTTTCAGATTGAAGCCGTGTGAAAGTAGATGTGGCGGTAAAATGTATTTTCAAAGGAGGAAGCCGCCCATATTGAGGACATGCTGGAGTCGTCCCCAGAGTTTCTGGGATATGAAGTTCCAATGGTATTGTATTGTTTCGCTCAAACAAAAACACTGGGAATACACTAAGAAAAGAAAAAGAGGTGTGCAAATAGAAAAAATACATGCTCATGCAACATCCCAACATAAGGGACTAATGATTGAAACCGTCTAAAGGTTAATTCAAAAGTAGAAAAAATAAAATGCTATCAGAGCCTGTAAAGAAAAATCAAAAAATTAAATTGCACAGGCTCGCAGAATGTCCCAGCTATCGGGACCGGTGGTTGAAACTGTCTAGAAATAAAAAATAAACATTTTGGAAATCCTAATTGAAGAAAGTACTCTTGATTACTGTTAAAAAACTGTTGTATTGCACTGAGTGGATGGTACTCCGACAAAACTACGCAAGTTAACGATGTGGAGTAACTTACACAGCTGCCACCCTTGGCCCTGGGGAACTGGGTTTGAGTCTTGGCGATGGCTCTACAAAATACATGCAAATCGTAACAAATAAAATTAAACTGTTAACATATAAAATTAAACAACACTTTATATGCATATTAAACCTGAAGTGTGTGCCGCATTGTTAAAATAAAAGCCATCACGCTACAACTATCAATACCAAAAGAACACGAGGGGAGGGATGAAACAATTAAAAAAGAGTTCCCACAAACAACAGATAAACAATTCACAGAGTAAGGAAACTGTACTTGGCTGGTGCTCTCAGCCAAGAACAGGAAGTGATGTATTGGCTGTGCAGCCTATTAGGAAGTAGCAAAGATGAGTGACACTGCAGCCTACCCAGGGTAAGCAGCAAGTGGAATCAAAGTAACTTTACTGTATACAGCAGGTCGTGCAGACAACACATGCATGCTGCCTAGGCTCGACTTAATAAAAAAGGACTATGATGCATCCAGTGCTAATGCACTTTAAAAAAGTGCATTAGTCCTGAATGGGTCAAAGTGCTTTTTTAAATGAGTTTTAGCCACATTGCAAAGCATCCAAACATCTGTACAGCAGGGCTACAGAACATTGCAAAGCCAATATATCTCAATGGTGAGAACTTTTGGTTTTACCAATGCTTGTTACATCACAGATCGCTGTGTCAGTCTAGGTGACCAGCGGCGATGGATGGATGTGGAAACAAGTCCAAGAAAGAGAGAGAGGGTAAGAGCAGCAGAGAAAAGAGAGTAAGAATAATAGAAGGAGAACATAGTGAAAACTGAGATAGATAGTTAGATAGATAGATAGATAGATAGATAGATAGATAGATAGATAGATAGATAGATAGATAGATAGATAGATAGGTAGATAGATAGATAGACAGAAGGGCCATGCACTCATGTGCAGGCAATATATACACAAAAATGACAACAGGTATATTTAGTGGTTGAATTTACACTATGTCAGCTGTGTTACTTTCATTTGAAAAGCAATGCATAAGACATCACAAATTATCATGATAATATAGTGTACACCTTACACTCCTCTAGGTACTTGCATTCCATAATTGTAGCCATCATGTTCAATTGCACTCATTTTATTGACCTGCAAAGATGAATGTGTTACTCTGTTCATGAGTATATTCTTCTGATAGGCACGTGTTTGGGCTGAGTTGCCACAGTGCGTTACAAAGTAGTGAGGAGAAGGGTGTGTTGGTGTGTTTCTTTGGCCTCATCCTTGCATTTATTAGGGGTAGTGGGGTAAGAGGTGGTGGTGCATTAAGAAATAAGGAACTCTCCCAGCAAGTTCCATGAAGAGTCCAAGGTTCTACCCTGAGAAAGGTTCCCTGCTCTGTGTTGACCCCATGACTGCAAAGTGCACGGCAAGGGAAAGACGCAACATGGGCAAACAAAATGAAAATAGGAGTGATGCTGTCATAGGGGAAGAAGAAACTCTAAGAAGAACTAGGATAGGGACAGAAAGGGAATAGAAAAAAATGCAATGACTTGGCCAGCGATGACCACCTCTTACCGTTTTTGTGCTTAAATAAATAGTAATTGAATTGCAGTATGAGCAGTGGAGGACTAATTGAACTTATTTAATCTATGCACTGTCAAAAGAAAAGGAAATTAGGTATGGTCAGTGCTGCCCAATCAGACGGCAGCAAAGAAGAATGGTAACTCTGCAAACAAATGGTAAGTATTGGGCTGGTACTAAGGCCACTACAGAAAACAAGTCTCACATGTGCGAGTGAATTTGCTAGTGTATGCTCACACATGTGAGATTGAAATGAGAATATTGAGTAGACCTGCAGCGGTTGATGGCTGAGCTGAGGCTCTCTCATCTATTACTTTGTATCATACCTTTCAAATGGAGTAACCACCTTGTACCTTGTTTCACTGGTGACGAGGAGCCCACTGGATGATTTGGGTACACATCAACATGGAGAATGTGTGTGCATTCTTCAAGGACCCCAGGAGTTTGCTTTGTAAAGCTGTAAAGCAGGTTGGTTGCAGATTTGAAGATTTTCTGTTTTATGTAGGATAAAGGTGGAATTGAAATGCAGCACATTTGTGATCTGTGAGAAATTGGGATACTGGTTGAGGGGGGTGAAACTCCATTCAAGTGGGAACCACAATCCTTGTCAGGGTGAAGTCACAAGCAGACCCTAAATCAACCTGTGCTTATCCCTCGGGTAGTTTGGAATAGAGCAGTCAGGCTTAACTCTGAGGCAATGTGTAAAGTGTTAGTGCAACACTTCAAACAGTGACACATTGAAAAAAACACTATAAAATTATCCCACACCAGTTTAGAAAAATAGAGTAATTTTTAACAAATAAAACAAGACCACAACAACAAAAATGCAATAAGTAGAACTGGCGCTATGCCAGATTAAAGATTTGAGTGAAAATAATGCCAAAAAGCTCAAAGAACAAGCTGTGGATATCTGGTCACGTGGAACGGGACAAAGTCACACATTCTGGTCGACCACCATGGTCGGCCACAGGGACCCATCCAGGCCTGATGAACAAGAGTACCTTAATTCCGGGTTTGCAGAGTGTTGCAAGGTCCTGCACTGAGGATGCATCGGCGCAGCTGAGGTGACGCGTCGGTTTCAAGGAGCAGTGAAGCTAAGATGCGAGGCCCCACATTGTTGCAGAAGTTCCTGTCAAAAAGGACTTGCAATGCGAAGTCCGGAGATGAGGATGCGTCATGCAATTGAGGCAATGCAATGGTTCCAAGGAGCAGTGATGCGAGAAGCTGTGTCATTGAGGCTGCCACTGACATGGGATTTGTGATGCAAGGGCCTGTGTCAGGAAAGCTTTGAACAGACGTGGTTCCAATGCAGGCTTAGGGGTTGATGTAGAGCCATGGGGCCAGGAGTACCTTCACAGCAGAGGCGATGTTTTGGTTCCAAAGGGAATGTGCTGAACAGCAAGTGTGATGAGCCTGTCCTGCTGGAGATGTTCTATGCTGCAGAGGTGATAGGTTTGTTCTGCTCGATCCACAGATGGGCTGGCAGAGCTCCCTTCAGGCCCACTTCCAAAGGTCCATGACTGGGGTGGCACCACTTGGCATGGTAGGCCTCACAGAACCAGGTTCTGGGTTCAAGGTTGCTAGATCCTTCTGTCCCTGAGTCTGTAGTCAAGAGGCCAGCCAACTAGCCCTTGGGTTCACTATGAGTTCCTGGTTTCAACAGCTGCAGGCTGCATGGCAGTAGGCAGCATGTCAAAGGTTCCTTCAGAGCAGCAGTCCAGCAGAGTGGCAGCCCTTTCACCAGCACAGCAGTCCTTCTTTCTGGCAGAGTATCCACAGGTCGAGAAGTGTAATATAGAGTTGGTGTCTGGGGTACAATATTTATACCTGGACCTCCCTTTCAGGTGGAAGAAGCTTCTTGAGGTTTCTCTTTGAAACCCCAGGCATCCCACCTTCCCTCTCCTGGTTCCAGACTACTTACAGGGGGTATGCAGCCCTTTGTGTGGAGGTAAGGCACAGCTTATTTGAGAGTAAGAAGGGCTGTGCTCAGCTCCACCTTCTCATCCTGTTGGTGATGGCCCATCCAGGCACACCTAAGCTATCTATTGCATGCGGCTGTCTAGGAGGAATACACCAAGCCTATCTGTCAGCTACACCCGGTCATGTGACCTAGAGTCAGGCAGCAGGCACTAAACGGCTAAGGCAGAAAAATTCCAATTTTCTTTAATAGGAATTTTCAAAAGTTTTATTCGAAATCTGACTTCACTATGAGAGGGAATTTTTCATTATAATTCCAAAGACACCGAACACAAACTGGTTACCTGCTCCTATTCGGAAATCATAGCTTATTAAATGTTATAAGGTAACTCTAATGTTAGCCTAATAGAGATGTAGGACTGGCAGTAGTAAAAATGACTTTAAGAGTTGTTCACTACCAGAACATGTGAAGCTAAATAGTATGTGTTCCACTTTTTAAATACACTGTACCCTGCCCTCTGGCCTGCCCAGGGCCTATCCTAGGTGTGACCTATATGAATTAAAAAAGATGATTTGGGCCAGGAAAAAGGTTTATTTTGCCACATGAACATGGCAGTTTGGAACTGCACGCACAAGCTGCAATGGCAGACCTGAGAAATGGCTAAAGAGCTACGTACGTGGGTGGAAAAATCAGTGCTGTAGGCCCACTAGCAGCATTTAATATACAGGCACTAAACACAGGTTGTGCCACTGTAATAGGGAATTATAAGTAAATTAAATATGCCAATTATGTATAAGCCAATCCTACCATGATTTAAGAAGAGAGCACAAGCACTTTAGCGCTGGTTATCAGTGGTAAAGTGTGCAGACTCCTAAAGCAAGCAAACACAAAATCAGCAAACAGGAGGGTTGTAGGAAACAATAACATGGTCACTGGAAGTGTCTACATCTAAAGGAACACAGCCTGTATTTAGCATGGCATGAGGCCTATGTGACATGCACCTGCATTTCAAGTGGGGAAATCAAGTTCCACAGTTTTAAAAATTGTCACAGAGCAACATTGCAAGACAGAGTGAACAGGCTCTTATTCCAGTAGAAAACAGATATAATGTGACATGCAGATGGCCATTTTGAAAGTTTGGGCTCATTTCTATTTAGGGAAAAAAGCATGTTAGCAACAAAGTGGAACACAAAAAGAATTGTGTTTCGTAGAGGAATATTGCTGTGGAATAAAGGTTATGTTTAGCCTATTCAAAGCTGTGATAGGCACACCCATCTAAGCTTAATCTAATTTTGAGAAAAGGTAGAAATACATTTTTTGTGGTGTATGGAACACTTTAAGGATATTTATGAATTAGTACGGAGCAGTGACAGGCACACCTTTGTGTAAATTATTCAATCTGTTACCAGTGGTGGCAGGTACACCTTGAAATATTTTAACTACAGAGTCATCTAACTGCCAGACAACCACACTGCTTTCTCTTTCATTTTTGGATTGCCTGTTGTGACAAATTAACTACTGTAGGTAGTGCCTGACTCATTGGTGACTTTATTTTTGTCTCTGGTAAAGCTATCTGGGCTAGGTAAGATATACGTTGACTGGATAACACCTAGTACTAACTGCTGTGTTTTATTTTTGGTTTATTAAAAAAGGTGGTGTTTGGGATTGTTTTTCTTACATTTGATTATTTTATTAGAGTGTTAACATGCAGAGCATCACAGAAGAAAGAAGTTAAAGCCATTTCTTAGGAGATTGCCTTTCAAATACAGGACCATAGCAGTGGTCAACCTAGCAATATTGTAAAGGTAGATGCAGTAGATCTGCTTATGAGATTTGACTTGTGCTTCCAATTAACAGTCATTTCTAAGATGATTTATAAGCAATTCTTTGAGAAAAAAACTAAGGGCCTGATTTAGATATTGGTGGATGGGTTAATCCATCACAACAGTGACTGAAATTCTGTCAGCAGAATTCTAAATTCCTTTATTTCCTATGGGATTTAGATTTCAGCAGATGAGATAACCATCACTGTTGTGACAAAATAACCCATCTGCCAGTATCTAACTCAAGCCCTAAGTTGTGTGCTCTGGATGTTTGGCCTAGGCGATATGATGGACAAATTATGTTGGGAAATTACCTTGCTTGTCTATAATTGGCCAATAATTATATTATTGGGAAAATGTATGTCTCAAGAAAAAGTGATGATTTGATAGGTTGGCCACATCAGAGATTGTTAGGAGTCATTTTAAACCCAAATGCTAATCCACAAGTTCAAATACAGTACAATGGGTGTAGCCACAGTTTTCAGATTTTGCAGCAGAATATCTGCAATTCTTATAAAATAAAATAGGTTGTATGAAGGATTACAGGCATCACATAATGTTACAAAGAGGAGCTATACCCATTGCAGCCAATGTTAGGAACATTCCTCTTATCATACACGATAGTGCCAATGAAGAACTGCAGAGGTTGATGGACATAAGAGTAATAGAACCCGTGGAAGCCACTGAATGCTTGGCTCCCACAGTGTAGCTCAAAAGGCGAATGGTAGTACTCGGTCGTGTTGAACCAAGATCACTCAACCGTGAAGTTGTGGTGGATATGTTTCCACTACCAAATATTGATTAAGTAATATCCACATTGGTTGCGTTAAAATATTTCACCACAGTGGACTTAACAAGAGCATATCACCAGGTGGAATTAGATTCCTATTCTTAGAAATTTACTGCATTCAATAAATCGCATTGAGCGTATGAATTCAAGAGAATGGTGTTTGGACTTGTTTCTTCCACTTCCATTCCCCAGTGAATTATGATGAAAATATTGAGTGGTGTGAGTGGTGTGCAGTGTTATCGGGATGACGTGTTGATATTTGGGAGCACAATGGGTAAATTTAATGCTAGTAAGTGTTTTTCGTTTTGGATAATTCTGTGGAGGCAGAAATGACTGCTAAAAATAAAAATGTGACTTTGGTGTGTGGGAAGTCAATTATTTAGGGCATCATGTTGCTGGAGAGGGAGTTGGACCAAAAGGAGATCTTGTTGATACCATAGTGAAGTTAAAGGAACCTGGTTCCAAGGAAGAGATGATTTCGTTTCTGGGTATGGTTGGATACTGTTGCAAATACATACAACATTTTACTGCTAAATCTGAACATGTAAGAGAACTACTTAGGAGAAAGTAGAATTTTTGTGGAATCCACCACATGCCAAATAATTCAGACACATTGAAACTTGAGTTACAAAATGCACCCAATTTACAAGCTTATGTGACAGATGAAGAAAAATGCCATGAATTTACAAGCTTAGGTGCCAGGTGAGCAAAGGTTGATTAGTACAGATACTAGTTCAAAAGGCTTAGGTGAAGTTTTGATGCGAAAGAGACAGGGTAAAGTATGTTTAATTGTTTGTGCATCTAAATGTTTATGTGGGTCTGAAGTGAATTGTTCAGTAATTGGAAGGGATGCCCTGTCCATTTTTTGGACATTATTTTTTTTTTTACAAAACTTGTGTGGGTGATTCGTGTAACATGTTCACTGACCATAGGCCTCTAAAAGAGGTCTTTACAAGAAAAGGTTTCAACTTCATTTCAGTCAGAATAAGAAGATGGGTGGTTGCCCTGCAGAAGATCAGTTTTAAAGTTGAATATTAACTTGGAGTCAATAATTTGTCACCAGATTAGTATATGAAACCACTCAAGATGATGTCCATGATGAATATGTTGAGGAGGAGATCTTTGTTGTGAAGTAATTCTGGGGGCAGTATCTGAAGATTTGTATAAAAGTGAAGTAGAAAAAGATCCAACGCTGTTGGAAATTACAAAGGCATTGAAATCTAATACATTTAGAGCCAGATGGACGACCATTTCATTTTGCCAATCTCTAATTGCGATTCATTGCGAATTGCAATTAGAGACTCACAAAATGAAATGTGCAAATGTGTCTCAGCCACATTTAGCAATTACCAATGGGGTCACAAATGACCTACTTCATTAATGTTCATGAGGTAGGTCTCAATTTGTGACCCCATTTGGAATGGCCACACTCACAGGGATTGTGGCCTGCTGGGCTCAGCAGACGACCATGTCTGTGACTGTTTTTCCCCAAAAATATTTTAACATGCATTCACAAAGGGGAAGGGGTCCACTGGGAACCCTCCACCATTTGTGAATGGGTTAACACCAATTAGAAACTGGTATTAAATGCAATTGTTTTGAGACTGCATTCTCAACCATAAAACAATCATACAGACCACTTTGACTTGTAATTAGGAAGGGACACGCTCGGGATGCCCCTTCCTATTTGCAAGTTGCAATCCCTATTTTGCAAGTCGGTAACTGTGTACCGACTCGCACAAAAAAGGATGTTCATCTAACCTGGCCATTTTGCGGTCGCAAACGGCGATTTTCATATTTTTAGTTTTTCCCTTTCATCTAAGGAGTAGACTTGTGGATCAGTCTCATTTAGATCATCTTGACATTGTCAAGACTAAAACGAGGTTGAGAACTAATTTTTTGTGACCTGGGATGGATTTAGAAGTGGAGCATGTTGTTAGGGAGTATGTGAAATTCCTGAGTAGTGATAAGACTTTGCCTCCCCATCAGATGCCGATGGTTTGCAGGAAATTACCTAATCAACCTTGGAAAGAGTTTGTAATTAACATTGTTGGATCATTAAAAGTAGAACATCAGACAACGTATCTTTTGGTTTTGTTGGATTTGTCATCAAGTTGGGTGGACCTTGGAGTGTTTTCCAAAATATATATTCTGTCAGAAAATGGGCCAGAATTTTGTTCTATTGAGATAGAATAATATTTTGCATTATGTGGAATTCATCACAAAAAAGCTCAATCTATTATCCTGAAACTAAAGGGGCTGTTGAGAGGTTTGAAAATGTTAAAGTAGAGCATTCCATTAGCCAGAGCAAAATGTTCGGGTTGAAAAATGGAGTTACAACAGAGCATTACGGCTTTTTGTATGTCTCCACATTCTTCTACAGGAATAGCCCCTTTTGATCTTTTTTCCTAATACCATGTTGTGCCCTGGGTGGATGCATTGGGTTTAATGGTGTAAGAAGTTGGAGGGGTCATAAGTAAGATATGCAATATAAAAAAGAAGCATTTTGACATGAAGAAAAGTGTTAAGGATGTACAGGTCAAAGTAAATAACTGAGTTAAAATAGGAGGTCTTGTGGGTTCTAGCAATGGTCCAAGTTCATAAAAGCACAAAGAGTTGTTAAAACCTAGAAAAATGAAATTGAAACTGATGACCCAAGAATCTGGAATAAAAGTCGGGTTGCTGTACTTGTTCTTATCTGACAAGGTTGCAAGTTGATTGTTCTTTGAAAAAAGGATAAAGTTGCTGTTCCAGATGGTGTTGATTTATCCACAAATGATTAAATAGTTGGCAGGAAAAGTTTCAGGAAATATAAACGTCCTATGTACTTGGATGATTATGTCAGCAATTGAATCTTTTGCTGTTTACTTAAACACTGCATTTGTTTGTTAATTTTGAAATTATCTTTATAACATCCATGCTTATTGATTTCTTGAGAAGGGAGTGATATCTATGATGAACCAATAAAATGACATTCATTGTATAATGCATGATGTGAAAAAGTGATGTATATCTGCAACAGATGTTATAGACAGGTGATGGTTGAGGTGTAATCATGAATTGCTTGTTCATCTCTTACCTTGTCTCACTCATTATAGATAACCACCTCTTTACAGCTGGCATACTAGCAGGCAGATGTCATCCACAGGCTCCTCTATAGGAGAATGTGCTTTCAAGCACTGTCAGTTGTCTGGAGTGTCATGAGCTTGATGTAATAGCCATTAAGTTAGTTGCATTGCTCTGCTTACAACAGTGTTACACAACATATTTATTCTTCATTACTCATACTTCTCACTGCCTGGAATGATGAATACTTGCTCTACAGAGCATCCCATCTATGTTAGTCATCTGACCTGAGCTTTAGTAGTACCCTCTTCTCTCTGTGACATTCCTCAGATGTGTTCCAGCAGATATTTCAGCTAACTCCTCATGGTGCAAGAATGACTATAAGTACCACCTGCACTGTCCTTGTCTATTGACTATTTTAATACATCCTTCTATGTAGTATGCTTTAGAGCAGAGTATTGTGAATGTTCATGCTCTTAAGTGCAGCATGTTTATACTTATTTCAATACAGTTGTGCCTACTCTTAGTTTGTATTGTGGTGATGTCTAAACTCAGGTGTCAAGATTTCTGATAAGCCACTAATACCAGAAAAAGTTTAGCTTGCTTTTTCAATTGAAGACTCCTTGCCCTACTCAGTGTTAGTATGTCCTTTTACTTACCCTCTGACACCTACATGGTGCTGTCTTATGTTCATACAGAAGGCTGCTAGGAGTTTTAGAGATTTTGAATCTCATCTTTCTCATTATCTTCAGTTATGAATAAAATCTTCACATTGTAGTTTTTGGGATGCACTTGTAAGCAGTAATCTGACCACAGAGTCTGGTTCCACAAGACTAGCATACATTTTATTGTCTTCTTCGGTTTCTTCCTAAACATTGCAACAGTAGTATTCACCTCCTCCCACAGGGAAGTAGATTTTCAGTGCAATAAATGTAGATACTGAGCTTAACATGGAAATTTGATTCATTTGAATACTGCACCATTGACTTATATGACAACACAAAAAAATTAAAAATTGGAATGCTGAAATGCATCAAAGTCAATGAAAATGGGAAATCAGGGCAAACCCCACCATTAGACTTTGAAAACAATCTGCTTATGCTGCTGTTTCAGGACAATATGTTTGCTTCTTGTGTGAGGTATCCGTGTTTCAGTCTTTGATGGAACATGGGTGCTCTGCAGACGGTACTTTATCCTATTGCTGCCTATCTGTATCTCCTGCTGGTGCCTGTTGAATAAACAGACTTTCTGCACAGCAAGTAGGTTGCTGTGCACACAGTGATCTGCTCTAGAAACAAGTGCCAGGCCTGCATAGTTCATGACAAAGATAGTGTAATCACCTTCCAATCGTTGTTGAGAGGATACTATAACATGCAGTTAGCATGGTTGTAATTCTTTCCAGGCATATGCACAATCTTGAATCTCTCAATGCACTTTACCACCTCCTCTTTGAATTTCTACAAAGGGATAAAAAAGTGATCTGTGGTTTGTTACAACATCTTAGGGACTTCTGTCTTTGCTAGAAAGTAACATCTCAAGCTTAGTGACATTTTGACATTGTATCACACAAAGTTGTTCCTCATTAATACTGCGATTTTGTTTATCACACGTTCTGTGCAGCTGGCAGGATCACAGTATGCTATGGTCTGGAGTAAGATAGATTTATTTTAAGAAATGCTGTTTCCAGTTTCAAGACTTAAATTAATACAGGCTTCTATTCTGTTAACTTGGCAGTAGTGCACTAATGGGTGCATATTCATGAGGATTAGCTAGGTCTACATAAAAGGTGCCATGGATCACCCACATCTTTTAGCACTGGCACACATCCTAAAGCTGATGTCTTAAGGAGACTCAACTGCATATTCTTTACATGTATGGAAGGTTTACTTCCTGTACAAACACACTTTTTCCAGTTGTGCTCCTCTGATACACTAAAACATCATTATTATAATTGGAAACAGTCTGCCACTATACTGATGTCTTTGAGAACACTTTCTGAACACCTTCTGTCAATGATGATACTCACAAAAAATTAAATTGGGTTTATGGACTTCAAATGAAGATCCAGGTTGAAATGGAGATACCCTTTTTGAGTCCTAGCTGGAATTTATGATGGCTTTATCAGGCAACTGATAATTTATTTTTATGTATTGGTCTTGTTGACGTTTATACGCTCTTGCAAAGTAAGGTAGAGTCATGCATACACATTTGAAAACTTTATCTTTTTCAATTAAGAATGATAATCATGGAATCAGACGACAAACAAACATTTCCATTTTGAGTAAAACTATGATGATTTTCTTATTGCTTGTAGCTCAAGCCTAGCCGTACCTAATTCATAAAGGTCTTGTGATTAAACTTTTATGACCATGAAAGAAGGATCATTGGCTGAGAGTGCTTTGCCATTCTACCAGAATACGGTATTCTTGTGTAAGGAGACATCTCACAATATTTTAGACTTTCCAAACATCTTTGATTTTGGGCTAAGCATTTGTCTGTCAAGTCTTAGTATGAATGGAGATAACAGATATAATTTAGGTAATTAACTCTGGCAACCTATTTTATATCCTGATGTCTGCCTCTCTTTCTAGTCACCTAATGAATAAAAGTCAGAGACTATTCTACATAGAACTATTATAGTTACTGAAGTATCAGACAATCTGGAGTTTTTATACTAATTAGAAACAATGTTTAACTCAGATTTTATGGTAGTCCTATTGTAGGGATGTTAGGATCTCTACCACTGAAGTGGCATATTTCATCACAGGGTATGCTATCTATCACCAAACTGACGTGTCATGTGACAGGTGTAGGAAAGATTATTGGCAATACCAACAACAAGAGTTTGTAATTAGGGACCCTAACCACGAGTGTTAAAACTACCTGTTGGTGGGCTGTACAACTTTTATTAGTGTCTCCTATGATATGATTAAAAGAAACATGTAGTAGTACACTTACACTTATCAGACAACTGTTTATTGGCATGGATGCTCTTAACACATCCCTTCAGATCTTTAAACAAAGCTGAAGAATTTCTAATGGCATCTTCATTAACTGGTTTTCTCTTATAACAAATTTGGGAGCAAAAAGGGCACCTCAAAACTGCAAAACCCTACATAAAGCAAATGTCTTACATTTACTGGATCAAATTCATGAGGTAATATGTCCCCATGTGAAGGCACCTCCTACAAGAAGTAAAATCAGATAAATGCAATTAAGTAATTAATTGGGTTAATTCAATAATTGAGCTCTAGATCAATGAAAAGTTAAAGGATTTTCTTACATAATTCAAACATAAGTGATACAGAGTCAATGTCATAATGCTTTCAAATGCAGATTTTGACAGAAAATATCCTAAACTTCAATGAGGAGCAACATCAGAAAAAAACAATGTCAACTAGTTCTTTCTTCGGTGTGTGACCATCACTAGTTATGGTATGACCTAAATAGTCTATAGACTTGACTGCAAATTTACATTTCTCCGGTTTAAATATTTTATTATTTTTTCTCTATTGGATTACTTCGACCGATTTTTTTTTCAGTTCGGCCTTTCAAGGTATCCTGGCAACGCTTCAGCGCTGCTGCATTTTTCAACATTGGCGTTGCTGTATCCTAGCAACGTTTTCGGCGCGGGCGGCGCGGATTTATTGGAATAAAAACTCGCTCTAATTCGCTCGCTGTTCTTCTCCAATTCACCGCGCAACCAACTTTTGATTTTATTAAAGTCCTCACACCGCTGGGTAACATCAACAAATTTACCAAGTGCGGACTGTCAACTCGCTCTAATTCGCTCGCTGTTCTTCTCCAATTCATCGTGCGCGCTGCCACCAACCAACTCACGATTGTATATGTTTTCACACCACTGGTGTCTGCACATCGCATCTCGGGTGATTTCATGCTGTCAGAGTGAGTTTTACTCTCAGTTTTGTCAAAATTTGGCACGTTTTGTGAAAGTAGCATCAATCATCCAGCCTGCTACACTTTCATTCTGCAAATTGCTCACACGAGTTTTGAATCTACATAACAAACGATACTTCATGGTGAAATCTCTTCTTTTGTACTTTGTACTGTGATAGTCACAAATTCTGAGAACATTCACCATGCAAAATGTGGCTGCTCCTCCTTTTTTCCTCCCTACTCCTGGTGAACCTCTAATCAAATGGGGGAAATGGAAAAAAGTGTTTGAACGTTATGCCAGAGTTTGCGGAACGTCCTTGAGCACAGAAAGAAGAACTGCTCTACTGTTACACTGCTTAGGAACTGAGGGTCAAGAAGTTTTTGACCACTTACCTGATGTACCTGACAACGAGGCAGTTAACCTAAATGAGTATGAAATTTGTATCAGAAAACTGGACTTACATTACTTACCTAAAGTCAGTACTATTTTGGAACGTTATTACTTTGGCCAAAGACGACAAACTAATGGTGAATCTGTTGAAAATTATGTCACTGACTTAAGACGTTTAGCTTCATCTTGCAAATTTGGGCCATCCACAGATGAAAGAATTCGAGATCAATTTATGCAAGGCTGTGTTATTGATAAAGTGCGAGATGAGTTGTGGTTATTAGATGATCCTCACCTTGATGAAGTCATTTCTTTAGCTAAACGCATTGAACACTCCTTGAAATGTATTGATGTTATAAAAAAGAATGGGCATAATGATGTGTCTTTAGTAAAAGATGTGGCTATAGTAAAAGATAGCAAATCAAAAGATTATAGGATTGGCACAAATCCTGGTTCTCAAAATGCGAAGAGAAAAAAAAATGTTACAGATGTGGAAAGGAAGGTCATTTTGCGAATGATAGTTTGTGTCCAGCTATCAATGGTATCTGTCTGTTCTGTAAAAAAAGGGGGCATTTCTCAATTGTATGTAATCAACGTAAGTTCAAGGAAAGTGTGAATGCAGTTGATTCTCATATCACTAATGATGATTTTGGTTGTAAGTCACAATGTGATCCAATAGTGCTGCAGGTGTCGGACTCTAAACCCAGTGGCCTTCTGGATTATATTGCGATTGAAGGTAAACATACCAAAGTACTTATTGATTCGGGTGCAAAAATTACTATTGTTTCCAACCAGTTTTATCAAGAACAACTCAGAGGATCTGTTGAATTGTTGAAACCTGACATTAGTCCTTGTGCATATGGTGGTGATCCTATTCATTTACATGGATATTTCATAGGATTAATTGAGTACAATCAGCGGTACACCTCTGGGAAGGTTTATGTCTCTAAAAAAGGAGACAGTATTATTAGTTGGTGGCACCAGAAAGACTTAGGAGTGATACTGGATCCCAATAGTGTTCCCCCTATTATATTGAAAGATAAAACAACTGTTGAGTTGGTTGACACCTACAAAGTTTCGGATTTGGAGAAATCTCTCCGCCAGGACTTTACCGAGGTTTTTTCTGACAAAATTGGATGTATGAAAGGTTACTTACACAAAATCAAGTTGATTTCTGGGTCTGTCCCGTACTGCAGTAAAGTTCGTAATGTTCCTTTTGCAGTAAGAACTCAACTCAAAGATGAATTGGGAAAACTGTTAGATCAAGGAATTATTGAGGAGGTAGAAGGAACAGAATGGTTGGCTCCGATAGTCATTGCAAGGAAACCTAATGGCAAGATAAGACTATGTGTTGACCTTCGCAAACTCAACAAGTGTGTTGCAGTTGACAAATATCCTCTTCCCAACATCTCTGAGCTACTAACAAGGGTATCAGGTGCCAAGCTCTTTTCTACTATTGATCTAACCTCAGCGTATCACCAGGTAATGTTGGATGATTCTAGTAGAAGTTTAACAGCATTCATTACACCTTTTGGAACATTCAGGTTCATTTGTTTACCATTTGGTTTAGTTTCAGCAGCCTCTGTGTTTCAGAGGTTAATGGAACGCATGCTGAAGGGTCTGGAGGGCGTATGCATTTATCAAGATGACATCTTAATTTATGGTAAAGATTCCATCCAGCATGATATAAGATTAAGGGAAGTTCTAAGAAAAATTTCTGAACATGGTTTAACAATTAAACCGGAGAAATGTAAATTTGCAGTCAAGTCTATAGACTATTTAGGTCATACCATAACTAGTGATGGTCACACACCGAAGAAAGAACTAGTTGACACCATTCAGGGTCTAGCTTCTCCCACATCTAAAGAAGAGTTATTGAAATTTATGGGTATGGCAGAATTTTATAACAAGTTCATCAGAGATTTTGCGAGTTCATGTTATCACATGAGGGGTTTATTAAAGAAAGGAGTGGAATTCATATGGAACCAAGAATGTGAGAAAGAATTTGGTGATATCAAGAAATCTCTTTCTTGTGCTCCGGCTTTGAAAGAGTTTGACCCAAATGCACAGTTATTCCTAACTACAGATGCGAGTGGTAAGGGTTTAGGAGCAGTGTTACAACAAGGTAATTGTGCTCCTGAAAACACTATTGTGTTCATCTCCAGGAGCCTTAAAGGAGCAGAAACCAAGTATTCTGTTATTGAAAGAGAGGCGTTAGCGGTGTTTTGGGCCATAAAGAAATTGAAGAAGTTCTTATGGGGAAGTTCTTTTATTGTAAGGACGGATCACAAACCCCTATGTGAGGTTCTTTGTTCAAAAGGGATCGACTCGGTGTCAGGTAGGATTACTAAATGGATTGTTGCATTGCAAGAATATGATTTTGTTGTGAGATATGTCCCTGGTGCTGACAACTTACCTGCTGATGTTTTATCTAGGCTAGTTACATCCAACTCTCACCTTCAAGATGATGAGTCAGTAAATAATGACACAGAAAATCTCGAATGGGTGTGTGAGGTAGATTGTGAAATAATTTCTGAGGATAGGTGGCGTGAAGAATCTTCATCTGACAAGGTTCTATCAGAAATAATAGAATTAGTAAGGAATGGTTGGAGGAGTATACATCAGGGTAGCATTGAGAGTAAGAGTTTTTGGAATGTTAGGAATGAACTAGCAGTGGGTCAAGATCTTCTGTTTAGAGGTACAAGATTGGTTCCTCCTGTTAAGCTTAGAGATCAACTAATGAGCCAAGCTCATAACAGTCACATGGGCATTTCCAAGACCAAAGAAAGGTTGCGTTCCTCATATTGGTGGCCTGGTATGGATACCCAAGTAGAACGCCTAGTGAGAGAGTGTGTACAATGTGCGGTTAGTGAAAAGGCTATGAAACCCAGAGTACAACCAATGATAATTCGAGAAAATCCTGAGGGTCCGTGGACGGATATAGCATTTGATATTTTAGGACCTATTCATAGTGATAGTTCGGTGGATTACATAATGGTGGTGGTGGATATGTTCTCAAGATGGCCAGAAGTGTGTTTTACTAAGAACATTGAGACGTGGAAAGTCATTGATTTTCTGAAAGATTTGATAACTAAGGAGGGGATTCCTTCGAATCTTCTCACAGACAATGGGGTACAGCTAGAATCAAGAGAAATGAATGATTTTTTGAGTGGGTGTGGCATAAAACATAAACTTTGTGCATTATATCATCCAGAATGTAATGGAATGGTAGAGAGATTTAATAGAGTCATTAAAGAAACTATCTCTATAGCTAAAAGCAATCAATTAGACTGGAAGCAGGAAGTGTTGAAGAAAGTTTATGTATATAGACACACTCCTCATTCCACTACTGGTCAAACACCATTTTCACTTTTCCATGGGAGACGTGGTAATACTATTTTGGAACCAAAATGGGTTAATAATCTGTTGGACAGAAAGGGAAGAAAGGTGATAAAGAGTGATTGGAGACTTAAAGAACAAGAAAAACTGTTAAAGAGTAAAATGAATTTTGACAGAACAAAATGTACAAAGAAAACACTTGTGGAGATTGGTGATTGGGTTATGATTAAACAACCTTTTTCAAAAGGAAGCGGGAAAAAATTATCCTCTCCTATTAAAGTTACGAAACTTTTTACCAATGCTGTTAAGACTCAAGATAACAGAATATGGAATTTAAATAGGGTTGTCAAATGTACTGGAGTTGCTGGTTATGCTAAGGATGAGGAAACAGGGAAAAATGAGAGTTGTACAAAAGAAACGTTTTCAAGAGGGTTGGGATCCTCCATGAAGTATCCCAGTGTGAGGAGGTCTAACAGAAATGTCAAGGTGCCCATGTATCTTAAGTATTATAATCTAAAGTGAAACTATAATGTTTACTTCTTTTATATTTTACTTTACTTTGTTTAATCTGTGTATTGCAATATCAATGAGTTTTAAGTATATATAGAGGGGAGGGAGAGGTGTTATATTGTATGTTCTTGTTATTCAGAATCTTACTGCGTCATGATGTTGGAACGTGACTGTGTCAGAGGGGGGTTGGAATGTGGTGGTTTGAAGAGCGTATGATGCGGAATCTGGTGTGAGGAAGAGAGTAGCTGTTGGAGTAACCGAGGCTGGGATGTTTCTTTTGGATTAACTTGAAGATGTTAAACTGATAATAAAAGAACAGTTTCCGTTGTTATCCACTAATGGCCTCTTGTGGAATTTCTTCTTCGTGATACTTCATGTGGAGGTTTAACGTTATAACAGTTGCCTAGTTAACATATATTAGAAAAACACACTTATATACATCATAGAACACTTGTTACAAAAGAAATTGAACTACATTAGTCTGTACATGTGAGATCAAGTGTAAAATTGCTTTTTACTCTTTGTTAATAAAGCACAAAAATATAAATTCATAAAACAATCTCTTACATATAATGTTCTACATGAGATCCACTTGTATGTTCTGTTGTGTATTTTCAGTCTGGCCTCCCTTCTCTAATGTAATTGCATAACTTTGAGTACTCCAACGTGAATGTATATTGTTGTATGCTGATCACCAATCAACGACTCAGGGGCCTTTATGACTAGTAGTAACTGGGAGGAAAGCAATGGATGAGCACCCACAAAGGGAAGTAGCCTAGTTTGAAAGGCGAGAAGAACAATTTTAAATGTGAAATTGTAAGTTTACACATGGTATATATATCTCAGAGAAAAATATGAGTAAATAATTTAACCAGCAGCACCGAAACAGCATTAATGTTGAGAATGGAAAATTTAAATTCCTCACTAGTTTGGGAAAAATAAGAAAGATTTAACAAGTAAAACAATACAAAAAATAGTAAACCCTGTTTCGGTGTCATGGCAACTGTGTATCTGTGAAATAAATGTTAAAAAATTGAAATACTCAAACGTTAAATTCATGTGTGATCAGAGCAAGACGCCTTTTCTGGGAAACCAACATGAAAAGCAAGATACAAAAGCCAAGTGTTTCTTACTGGTCAGTCTGGTCAGTAGTTTTACCTTCAGATAGAAGTCAAAATCCATTAGAGAAACATCTTTATGTCAATGCTCCACAATGCTGGATTCTTTTTATCATGTAAAAATAATGAAGCTTTGCTTCTTGCAGAAATAGAGCTAAGAGACAGACAAACCAGGAAATCTTGCCTGCAAAGGTCACACCTTTTCCAGGGTTGCCCGGACACAATGCCCTAATCTTGCAGAGGTCACAAATCTTCTAAAGTCGAACTTCTCCTAATACTGGATATGTTCCGTCTGGACAAGGCTTCATATGCCAGACTGCTTAGGTCACCTTCATGGATACCAGGCCACAGAAAGCACTGAGACTCAAACAGTCACTTTATGCATGGTCCAGCCAAAGACCAGTGCCAGCTGGCCCGCATGCTTTTTCCAGAAATATGCCCTTCTTTGTCTTTTATCTCTCTGGCAATATCAGAAAGTAGCTGGTCTGACCCTTCAAAAATAGTTCCAAAGCTTGAATTCTTTATTAATTTTAAACTAAAACATAGCAAAATGTACTTAAGTATATAAGTATGAAATGTAACATTTATTGTTGTATTAATAAATGTTTCATTTTTATATATATATATATATATATATATATATATATATAAAACGCTTGAATCTCATAAGGTAGTGTTGCAGAGCAGTCCTAGGCTTACTCAAGGGAAGTGGTGTGGGCTAATAATTCCCATTCATGAGCACACACGCATGACACTCATAAATGATTGTCCAGTCTGTGCTTTTTCTTTTGATAAAGTAAAAGTACATTTATTACAGACACACTGCTCAATACTATGCAACAATTTACAAATATACACAAATTGATGGAATTACTCTTGGATGACATGGTGTAATCATTCTTGTCTCTCCCGAGGGGAAATATAATCCAACAACCCACACCGCAAAACATTTCCTGGTATCCCAATGCAACAGTTCTCTGAAAGGTGGAGTGAAAGTACCTAAATCTTGCAATGAAGTATATCTACGTTGCTAAAATGTGGCTTTCAGTCTCATTACTCAAATAAGCATGAAGGAGGAACATGTATAGGCATGTAGCAATAGTCGAGAGGCAAGGATTACTATTAGATTACTCTTAGATGACTTTCAGATTACTCCTAAGAAACATAGGGCCTCATTCTGACTTTGGCGGGCGGCGGAGGCCGCCCGCCAAAGTACTGCCGTCAGAATACCGCTGCGCGGTCAAAAGACCGCCGCGGTAATTCTGAGTTTCCCGCTGGGCTGGCGGGCGACCGCCAGAAGGCCGCCCGCCAGCCCAGCGGGAAACCCCCTTCCACGAGGATGCCGGCTCCGAATGGAGCCGGCGGAGTGGAAAGGGTGCGACGGGTGCAGTTGCACCCGTCGCGATTTTCAGTGTCTGCTATGCAGACACTGAAAATCTTGGTGGGGCCCTGTTAGGGGGCCTCTGCAGTGCCCATGCCATTGGCATGGGCACTGCAGGGGCCCCCAGGGGCCCCACGACACCCGTTACCGCCAACCAGGTTCTGGCGGTGAAAACCGCCAGAACCAGGCTGGCGGTAAGGGGGTCGGAATCCCCATGGCGGCGCTGCATGCAGCGCCGCCATGGAGGATTCCTCAGGCCAGGGGAAAACCGGCGGGAAACCGCCGGTTTCCCTTTTCTGACCGCGGCTTTACCGCCGCGGTCAGAATAGGCCTGGATGCACCGCCAGCCTGTTGGCGGTGCATCCGCGGTCCCCGGCCCTGGCGGTCCATGACCGCCAGGGTCGTAATGACCCCCATAGTGTAATACCATCCGACACCCAAAGAGGATGCATTCCTATAAGCAAAGAACAAAAGTTCCAACAAGCTTGTGTCTTACATGGTGTTGGAACCCTTATGGGGGCTACTATTCTTTTGTTTCACCCAACCAAGGGTGTGGACACCAACTGTGCATTATGGGAGAGTGCGCTGCTACTGCAGCTCCCCCTATCCATGGACACTTGGTTGGTGATGGCCCCATTTCCCAGGGCCCACCACGAGCTGAGCAACAAGCTCAGCTAGATATTGGTCCTTGCAAGGCCCTGTGGGGCATATGCATATGGGATTAGTGGCCATCCCACTGTGATGGGGAGAGCCGTTTTGCTTTAAGTTATGTGGCCTCGTGCTGCGTGCTTCTGTGGGGGTGTCCGGTCTCACCTGGACACCCTCTGCATGGCTGCTTGGTTGGAGTGCAGCCTACCTCTGGCTCCCTCATGTTGGGGGGTGTCTGGCCCACCTGTCTGGCCCACCTAGACCCCTCCAGCAGGTGAGTAATGTTGGGGAGCATCTCGGGGAGCCCCCCCGGCTGCTCCCGCTGGCTCCCCACACAGCCAGCACCTCCAGGTGCTGCCGCCAAGATGGCCCTGCACTTGGTGTCTGCTTGCTCCTGCAGGCAGCCACGAGCAGCTGCGGAGGCTCGGCGGGGTGCCTGGGGGGGGTTGCACTCCCCCCTCCTCTACTGCCACTGTCCGGACCCCCTCCTCCCCATTTTGGGGAGTGAAATGGCACTTCCCACCTTGCACCTCTTTGTAGGGCCCCAGGATGGGGCCCGGGGCTCCATCTGGCCATTTTTCTCAGGGGCTCAATTGAGTCCCTGACTTTGTTTTCCGGGTGGGGCCACAGGATGGGATTTGGGGCCCTGGAACTATTTTTACTAAGAGCACGACTGCGCTTTCCGGCTTGGTCTTCAGCTACCAGCTCTCCCATACAGGCAGGCATCTTAGCAGAGGACGTGATGGCATCCCCGACTGTTCTTTGTGGAGCAACCTTGGGATGGGGTCCAGGGCCCCCTGCTGACATTTTTGCGGGTAATGTGACTGCCCTCCCTGCTTTACTTCTCTGTGGGACCCGAGATGGGGTTTTGGGCCACCCCAGCTCCTCTTAACAGGGGTCACAATGGCAGCCCCTGGCTTTACTTCTTTTTGTGGGCAGCCCCTGGGCCCTGGCCCACCCCGGGGGCATCAGCCAGAACAGCAGCAGAGCCCCACGCAATTCACCACTTGCTCTGAATTAGGTTAAAGGTCACAGACCTTCTCCGCTTGATATCTCGGGCCAATGGGCCATTTGTGATGATATTTTGCTCCTGGTGGCAAGCCGTGACCACCAAAAGCACTTCCTTTAGACTTTCTGGCATAGAAGGTCCCTAGGTGGTAGGGAGCCAGTCCCACTGACTCCCTGCATCAGCCTCTCCTCTGGGTGCCTATCTTTTCTTCTGAGCAGCACGATCTCCTTGCGCCGGCCCAGTCTTTCCCCCAACAAGTCCTCAGGGGTGGGGGCAAGGGGGCAGCTTACCTGGTTCTGGCATGCACCTCGGTGGGTCTCAAGTCCTTCAGGGGCAGACTCCCTGCCTCAAGGGGCAGTCGGGGTTCTTCCTTCCAGTAGCCCATGGCACCCGTCAGCAGTACCAGTGTCCAGCAGTGAAGCACAGCCAAGAGAGAGAGAGCTCTCCCCTCTGCATCACTTTTTAACTGGGGCTGGAAGTGTCCAGCAGGCCTTCACCTCTGGCCTATCCAGATGTGCAACATCACCTCCTTGCCCCTGTCCCCTCCTCCCTGCACAGTCTTCTGGGACTGCTCAAAATGGTGTTGTGCAGGAGCTAGGGTCGCATGTGCTCTGAAACTCAGCCCCTCTTCGCTGACATTCCTTCCAGGGCCTCTCCTCCCATTTCCTGGCAGGGGCTGACAGCTGGTTGGTTGATGCAATGTCCTGCTCAGGGAGCTGGATAGAGCAGTAATTGACCCTAATCCTGAGTCAGAGAAAGATGACATTCCTGGATGACCCATAAGTTGTACAACTGTGCTTTTGTAACCTACTGCATCATTCTTTTTATACAGGGCACAGTGTGCATTGGTGTGACTCTGGTCTCTGTAGGCCCTAGGGGACCTAAATCCCACTTACATTAAATGGAGTGTTCCTACAGTGAAAAGACAGTAAGCACACTGACATTGACATTCACTGGAGTGCCCCTACAGCAAAAAGACAGTAGGCACACTGACTATCCCACACATGTGTACACCCATCTCATGAGGTCTACTCCAGGTCACCACCCACTCTACATAGGTCCTTCTTCGCCATGCTACCTAAGTGAGCCCTCGACTAGGAGGCTCCCTCACAGTCGCAGGTCAAAAACCAGGTGGTCAAATACATTCCCTCACACAGTGTTTTGAGCAAACATTGGCCCTCATTTCAACCTCGGAGGTACCGTCAGGCCGAAGACCACCAGTGTTGGTGGTCTTCCGCCAACCATATTATGACTTTTGGCAACCCTCCGCCCTTTTTTGGACGGAGAGCAGCCAGCAGCCACACTGGCGGTCGGCAGTGAAGTGGAGGCTGCTCCACCGTCACCGCTACGTCATCAGAACACCGCCCACCTTAATAAGACCCAGTATTCGGCGTGGCGGTATTCTGGTGACGGGGTGCTGGCGGCGGAGCAGCCCCCATGGATCCTGTCCCTCCCGGAGGATCACCGGAACAGGTAAGGTGATCGTCCATTAAGGAGGGGCTGGAGGGTGTTGTGTGTTGTGTGTGTGCATGGGGTGTGCGTGTGAGTGTGTAAAGGGGTTGTGTGAGTGTGTGTATGCATGTTGGGGTGTAATGTGTGTGGTGGAAATGTAACTTGTATGTATGTGTGCATGTGTGCATGTATGTGCGCATGTATGTGTGTGAGAAGTGTGAGCGTGCGTGTAGGGGAGTGTGGGGGGTATGTATGGGGGTTTCAATGAGGGTTTGGGTGGGGAGGGGGTCCTACTACCTTTGTGGGGTGGTGGGGGGTCGTGGGTGTGGGAGGACTCTGGGGAGGGGGAGGAGGGAATGGGGAGACACCAATCAGTGCCAGGGAACGAACTCCCTGGCACTGATGGTGCATACCGCCATGGATTTCGTGGTGGTTTAAAACCCCACGAAATCCATGGCGGTGTGCGTGATCCTGATACGGGCGGTGGACTAGTAACAGCTGTCGGGCTGGAGACCGTTGTCTCCAGCCTGGAGGTCATTACCGCCGTGGCGGACAGTGCGGGAGATTGGCGGTTTGGCATATGCCACACCGCCAATGTCATAATGGGGCGGTGATGACCGCTGGCCCTATTTGCACCATCCGCCAGGGTTGTAATTAGGGCCATTATCTCGCTTACTATTCCTTCTTGTTCACATAGTCATTTTTTGTATTATCCGTGAAAGAAACTTATTTGTGCATATTACAACTACCACCCATTTACCGGAAAACACTTCCTGACATTTTCATTGCCTTGACATGGCTTTTTCACATCACCAGTTCTTTCAAGTACATTTGCATTTTGTGCCCTCATATTTAGGTGAGAGAGAGGAATTTCAGGATAAGGTCCCGCTAGATCATCTTTACTTATAAATAAAAATTCCTATTAAACTTTTTTATAAAGAAATGAAAAATTAGGGAACAATGTTACTAGTGTTTTAAAATTAGTGATTACTTCACAAATCGCGGCAATATCTGGTCCATAATTTTTATATGATATGCATAAATTAATGAAAAAATTTAAGGTAGTTTTTTCACAAATGTATGTGTAATTCTAAGTCGGTGTTCAGGCCAAAAGGAATCTTGGTCCTTAATTTGATTATGTATCTGGATTCCAAACGACTAAGTTTCAATGTCCTGGTTCCTCCACTTTCATTTTGAGGGACATTCCAAACTAACACATTGGCCCTCATTCTGACCCTGGCGGTCGGTGATAATGCGGCGGCCAAGCCGCCAACAGGCCGGCGGTCCAAAATATGCAATTCTGACCCTGGCGGGAACCGCCAACACAGCCCGCCGCATTAACACTCCGACCGCCACGGCGGCACAAACAAACAGCGCGGCGGTCCCCGCCAACAGCCAGGCGGCAGACAATGTACCGCCCACCCTATTACGACCCACCAATCCGCCACCTTTTCCGGGGCGGGAGCACCGCCGATAAAAACACGGCGGAAACAGACTACGAACGGGAAAACGCTCACCTCTACGCACTCCACGCGAGATTCCGGCAGTATGGAACCCGAGTTGCAGGTCATCCCCGCACTCCTATACCTGCTCCTGTACCAGGAGCACGCCCGGCGGCGCGGAAGACATCGGTGAGTACTGCACCTACGACACAGGGGAGGGAAAAGATTACCGGCACACACCCACCCACCCATACCCACTACAACACACACATCAATGCATTCCCACAGATCACTGTCACAACCCACAAACCCCCCCCTCCGAAATGATGCAAAGACCAAAAGAAGAGATCATAAACGGGCAGATATATTGAAATATGGACAACAGTAATCCCAATAAATAAATAAACTATGTACAAAATATATACAGCTACTAAATGTAGTCCAACCACTGTCCGTGGACCACAGGGGTCCTGTGCAAAGGGGCAAGGCCCAGTCCCACGACAAGAACTCCACGGAGAGAACACTGCAGGGGCATCAGAAAGAAAATAGGACAGGCACCTCAGGGGGAAGGGAAGGGGGGGCACCTCAGCCACTTGAGTACACGACGCCAGATCCACGAGGGGACTCCATGACCACTGGCCCATCCTGGGGAGTGCAAAGCCACAGTCCATACAGTCCATACAGTCCATACAGTGGGTGGCCTGCCCACTGGGCCATCCTGGGGAGTGCAAAGCCACAGTCCATACAGTCCATACAGTGGGTGGCCTGCCCACTGGGCCATCCTGGGGAGTGCAAAGCCACAGTCCATACAGTCCATACAGTGGGTGGCCTGCCCACTGGGCCATCCTGGGGAGTGCAAAGCCACAGTCCATACAGTCCATACAGTGGGTGGCCTGCCCACTGGGCCATCCTGGGGAGAGCAAAGCCACAGTCCAAACAGTCCATAACAGACCCCACTGCCACTGGAGGAGGCATGTTGGCCAGAGGACATCCTGCAGCCCTGCCCGAGACAGATCCTGCCCTGCCACGTCTGCCAAAGGGCCAGCGCTTCTTGCCTTGAAGGGCCCAGTTCTGCGCTTCTTGCCTTGAAGGGCCCAGTTCAGCGGGTCTTGCCTTGAAGGGCCCAGTTCAGCGCGTCTTGCCTTGAAGGGCCCAGTTCAGCGGTGCTTGAGACGGCGGGGCCCAGTTCAGCGGTTCTTGAGACGGCGGGGCCCAGTTCAGCGGTGCTTGAGACGGCGGGGCCCAGTTCAGCGGTGCTTGAGACGGCGGGGCCCAGTTCAGCGGTGCTTGAGACGGCGGGGCCCAGTTCAGCGGTGCTTGAGACGGCGGGGCCCAGTTCAGCGGTTCTTGAGACGGCGGGGCCCAGTTCAGCGGTGCTTGAGACGGCGGGGCCCAGTTCAGCGGTGCTTGAGACGGTGGGGCCCAGTTCAGCGGTGCTTGAGACGGCGGGGCCCAGTTCAGCGGTTCTTGAGACGGCGGGGCCCAGTTCAGCGGTGCTTGAGACGGCGGGGCCCAGCGGAGCGGTGCTTGAGACGGCGGGGCCCAGTTCAGCGGTGCTTGAGACGGCGGGGCCCAGTTCAGCGGTTCTTGAGACGGCGGGGCCCAGTTCAGCGGTGCTTGAGACGGCGGGGCCCAGTTCAGCGGTTCTTGAGACGGCGGGGCCCAGTTCAGCGGTGCTTGAGACGGCGGGGCCCAGCGGAGCGGTGCTTGAGACGGCGGGGCCCAGTTCAGCGGTGCTTGAGACGGCGGGGCCCAGTTCAGCCGTGCTTGAGACGGCGGGGCCCAGTTCAGCGGTGCTTGAGACGGCGGGGCCCAGTTCAGCGGTTCTTGAGACGGCGGGGCCCAGTTCAGCGGTGCTTGAGACGGCGGGGCCCAGTTCAGCGGTGCTTGAGACGGCGGGGCCCAGTTCAGCGGTGCTTGAGACGGCGGGGCCCAGTTCAGCGGTTCTTGAGACGGCGGGGCCCAGTTCAGCGGTGCTTGAGACGGCGGGGCCCAGCGGAGCGGTGCTTGAGACGGCGGGGCCCAGTTCAGCGGTGCTTGAGACGGCGGGGCCCAGTTCAGCGGTTCTTGAGACGGCGGGGCCCAGTTCAGCGGTGCTTGAGACGGCGGGGCCCAGTTCAGCGGTTCTTGAGACGGCGGGGCCCAGTTCAGCGGTGCTTGAGACGGCGGGGCCCAGCGGAGCGGTGCTTGAGACGGCGGGGCCCAATTCAGCGGTGCTTGAGACGGCGGGGCCCAGTTCAGCGGTGCTTGAGACGGCGGGGCCCAGTTCAGCGGTGCTTGAGACGGCGGGCCCAGTTCAGCGGTTCTTGAGACGGCGGGGCCCAGTTCAGCGGTGCTTGAGACGGCGGGGCCCAGTTCAGCGGTGCTTGAGACGGCGGGGCCCAGTTCAGCGGTTCTTGAGACGGCGGGGCCCAGTTCAGCGGTGCTTGAGACGGCGGGGCCCAGTTCAGCGGTGCTTGAGACGGCGGGGCCCAGTTCAGCGGTGCTTGAGACGGCGGGGCCCAGTTCAGCGGTTCTTGAGACGGCGGGGCCCAGTTCAGCGGTGCTTGAGACGGCGGGGCCCAGTTCAGCGGTGCTTGAGACGGCGGGGCCCAGTTCAGCGGTTCTTGAGACGGCGGGGCCCAGTTCAGCGGTGCTTGAGACGGCGGGCCCAGTTCAGCGGTGCTTGAGACGGCGGGGCCCAGTTCAGCGGTGCTTGAGACGGCGGGGCCCAGTTCAGCGGTGCTTGAGACGGCGGGGCCCAGTTCAGAGGTTCTTGAGACGGCGGCCGGTCTATGGCCAACTGCTCATTGCCTGGTGGTGCCCTCATGGGCAGCGGGGATGGTGCTCCTTCAATGCCCACCTGGGCTGTGGGTGGTGGGGCCCTCCTGGCCAGCTGGGCTGGGTCCTCCCTGGGCAGCGGCTATGGGGGTGGTGGGCTCCTCCTGGGCAGCAGGCCTGCAGCCTGACCTCTCCGACTTGCTGCCCTTGCCCTCCTTAGTCGGGAGTCTGTGGCCCTTTCCTCCCTTTGGAGCTGTGGCTGGTGACTGTCTCTGGGTGGTGTCCGGGGGGGATGTAGAAGCCGGGCTCCTGCGGCGCCCCTTCCGCCTTCTGCTCCTCTTCCCAGGGGGTGGGCTGGCTGTCCCCTTGCTGCTGGGCGAAGATCCAGACATGCGGGCTGGTGGGCTCCAATACCCCTGCACCCTTGTCAAGGGGGCTGCAGGGCTGGTGGTGGCTGAGGTGCTCTTCTTACCCCGACGAGAAGGAGGGGGGGGCTCAGGGTCAGGAAAGAAGTTAGCAGTGGCGAGGAAGAGTTTCTTGGGACAATGGAGAGTGGTAGGTACAGTGGGAATGGGAGTGGAGGGAGAGGATGTGGTTGTAGGTGAGTCACGTTTGCTGTCTTTGGGTGCAGGTGCAGGAGGGATAGGCTGTCGTGAGGTGGATGGCTGTTGGGTGGGTGGGTGGCTGCGTTTGTGTGGTGTGGAAGAGGGGGTGACAGACACAGTGGGAGAGGACACAGGGGACGTGTAAATGGCAGTGGGGGTGGTGACTGCACGTGTGCGGACTGGAGTGGAGGGTGTGCTGGTGATGGAAACACTGGCTGATGGTGAGGTGAATGGAGGTGTGAGTGTAGACGTCACAGGGAGGGAGGAGGGAGACGAGGAGGTGGGGGTCACAGAGGTGGTAGTGACTGTTGGCATGTCTGCATCGGAATGTTGCGTGTGTGAATGTCTGCATGATCTGTCTTGCTTATGTTTGGATGAGCTTCTCTTGGGTGTTGAGGTGTGTGCAGGCTGGTCTGATGGTGTGGGTGGGACAGGCAGAGGAACAGGAGACTGGGAGGAGGGAGTTAGTAGAGGGAGGCAGGAGACAGGGACAATGGCTGCCGTCAGTGCTGAGGCCAGAGCCTGGAACGATCGCTGATGGGCAGCCTGACCCGAATGAATGCCCTCCAGGTACGCATTGCTGCGATGAACCTCCCTCTCCACCCCCTGGATGGCATTCAAAAGGGTAGTCTGCCCAACAATGAGCGTTCGGAGGAGGTCAATGACCTCCTCACTGAGGGCAGCGGGGGTAACAGGGGCAGGGCCTGAGGTGCCTGGGGCGAAGGAGATGCCCGGCTTCCTGGCAGAGCGGGCACGGGGCGAACGCTGAGGGGCTGCTGGGAGGGCGGAGATGGTGCGCTGGGTGGCGGCTGTACCTGTAATGGCGGGGGGCACGGATGGTGCCACCCCCGCAAGGGAGCTCCCTTCCGAGGACGTGTCCGTGTCGCTGCAGGGTCCAGTCGTCCCCGTTGTGGAGCTCCCCTCGCCCTCCGTCTCACTGGTCCAGTCTGACTCTGTGGCATGGCCCTCCTGGGCCATGTGAGATGCAGCTCCCTCCTGCCCCGATGCCACTTCTCCTCCGCCTGATGATGCTGATGCACACAAGCACAGAAAGACAAACAAAAAGGGGGGGGGAGAGAGAAATAAAGGGATATTGAGTACATGGATCTCCGGTACAGTTAGCGGACATGAAAGACACAGATGCCCCCTGCACTAAGTTGCGCACTTGGGGTCCGCTACGCATTCCGTGGAACATGCCCTACACGCCTAGAGTTGACAACTGCACCCATGGATGACACGGCCCAGGGATGGCTGTACTGACAAACTACTGAGGGTGGTGGCTGGGGACACAGGGGCTTACGGGGGTGCCCAGCCTACAGATATCGCCCTGGCCTAGGGGGACCCACAGCCCTCCTCCCCCACCCAGACACCTCCACTGCGCGACAACAGAGTAGATAATGCTTGTACTCACCCCCTTGTGTCTGCTGTGCTGCCCTCACGCGCCCATCCAAATCAGGGTAGGCCACCGCCAGGATCCGGAACATCAGGGGGGTCAGTTGACGGCAGGCACCCCGCCTACGTTGGGAGGCCATCCCCAGCAGAGACTCAGCGGTCTTCTTGGTCCCGCGGCGGATGTACTCCCACCTCTTGCGGCAGTGGGTGCCCCGTCGATGGTGGACCCCCAGGGTCCGGACTTCCTTGGCGATGGCACGCCAAATCCCGATCTTCTCATGGGCGCGGACCTATGTGACACGTACAGGGAGGGAGAAATACCACGTTCAAGTTTGCCTGCATTTTCGTTGCCAGTGGCCCAACGCCTCCCATCCCCGCCAGGCTCCCCGCCATGCCCCCCACCAGGCCCAACATGCCCCCCATCCCCGCCAGGCCCCCCGCCAGGCCCAACATGCCCCCCATCCCCGCCAGGCCCCCCGCCAGCCCCAACATGCCCCCCCATCCCCGCCAGGCCCCCCGCCAGCCCCAACATGCCCCCCCATCCCCGCCAGGCCCCCCGCCATGCCCCCCACCAGGCCCAACATGCCCCCCATCCCCGCCAGGCCCCCCGCCAGCCCCAACATGCCCCCCCATCCCCGCCAGGCCCCCCGCCATGCCCCCCACCAGGCCCAACATGCCCCCCATCCCCGCCAGGCCCCCCGCCAGCCCCAACATGCCCCCCCATCCCCGCCAAGCCCCCCGCCAGCCCCAACATGCCCCCCCATCCCCGCCAGGCCCCCCGCCAGGCCCCCAAGCCAGGCCCAACGCCCCCCATCCCCGCCAGGCCCCCCGCCAGGCCCCCAAGCCAGACAGTGGCCCCAAATCCAGATTGAATTAAACTCACTTGTTGGTCTGGAGGACCGTAGAGTAGCGCATACTGGGGGAGGACCCCATCCACAAGTTTCTCCAACTCCTCTCCAGTGAAGGCAGGGGCCCTTTCCCCAGGCGCAGCAGCCATTGTCCCTTCCAGACCGAGGTCACAGCAACACTTGCAGTATAGGTCCTCTCCTGTGAAAGTTCAAGTCGCAAGTGGATAAGTAGATAGAAAATGGCGGTCACGTCCGCGGCGGTGCGTACCGCGGCGGTGCGTACCGCCACCGCCGGCGCCCTTCGCCATTGGCTCCTGAAACCCATAGGCTTCAATGTTAACCAATGCGGCTTCGCGCCGCGGTCTTCGACCGCCGACCGCCGCGGTGTGCCACGCCAGCGCATTGACCTCACATCCCATTGTCACACTTCACAGGTCAGGCAGCCGCCATTTCGAGGGTCCACATGGCTCAATTTCAACTGCGTCACACAGGCCTAGGCCTTGCATAGCCACTCAGACACGCCATTCACTGCATAGAGAATCGTTTACTGTGCTAGCTGTGAGTACGTACCTGTGGGTTGCTTGACTGTGTGCTCCATGTTGTCCTTCCTAGGCACCGTCCGCTGGGTTTGGCGAGGAGACGGATGAATCCTCCCGTGTACCGACCGCTGGTGGACCTGTCGACAATGGAAGAACGCCACATTATCCTGACCTACCGTCTTAACCGTGCCACTATACATGAACTGTGTGCCCAGCTGGAGCCCGACCTGATGTCCCCCATCCGCCAACCCACAGGGATTCCCCCTCTGGTGCAGGTCCTGTCAGTACTCCATTTCTTGGCAAGTGGTTCATTTCAGACAACAGTGGGAATTGCTTCTGGGATGTCTCAGCCCATGTTTTCGAAGGTGTTATCCAGAGTGTTGTCTGCCCTGATGAAATACGTGAGGAGCTACATCATTTTCCCTGAGGTGGGCGAATTGGCTGCAGTGAAGGGTGATTTCTACACCCTTGGACATATTCCCAACGTCATTGGTGCCATTGATGGGACCCATGTGGCTTTGGTTCCCCCAAGAGACAGGGAGCAGGTGTACAGGAACAGAAAAAGTTACCATTCAATGAACATCCAGGTGGTGTGTTTGGCTGACCAGTACATCTCGCATGTAAATGCCAAATTCCCAGGGTCAGTGCATGACGCCTACATCCTGAGGAATAGCAGCATCCCTTACGTGATGGAACAGCTAGAGAGACACCGTGTATGGCTATTGGGGGACTCTGGGTACCCCAACCTGTCGTGGCTACTGACCCCAGTAAGGAATCCCCGGACCAGGGCAGAGGAACGGTACAATGAGGCCCATGGGCGTACTAAGAGGGTGATCGAACGCACCTTTGGCCTCCTAAAGGCCAGGTTTCGGTGCCTGCATATGACAGGTGGATCCCTAATGTACTCACCTAAGAAGGTGTGTCACATCATCGTGGCCTGCTGCATGCTTCACAACCTGGCTTTGCGCCGCCAGGTGCCTTTCCTGCAGGAGGATGGTCGAGACGGTGGTGTTGTGGCAGCGGTGGAACCTGAGGAGAGTGACGAGGAGGAAGACGACGGGGCTGAAACAGACAACAGGGACAGAATCATTGAACAGTACTTCCAATAGGACACAGGTAACAATTCAAAGATAATTTAGTAAATGTGAACTACTCTCCTGCATCTCTGCTGCCTGTCTATTTGCCCCAGTGTATGATGACTGAGTTGTGGCTTTTCCCTCCCTATTTCAGATCTGGGGTCCCCACTACGAGTCCTGTGCTTCGTTTCCCCATGGACTACAGCTTTGTGGCAGCTGTTTGTTGACTTCACTATGTACAAGGACATATTTGCACTGTCATGTCAATTACAATATTTTGAAATCACAGCTAGACTCCAGATAGTTTTGTGCAAAATAGGTGTTTATTTAAGTGCTCAAAATGGGATGGGTGGTTTCAAGTGGGTGGGGGCTATGGTGAAGGAATGTCCATGGCAGAGTCCAGAGTAACAGTCACACAGGTGCATTGTCCAGAGGCCTGTGGAGAGATGGAGCATGGGCAGTTCAAGGATGGACAGGGTGACAATGTGGGACAGTGGGATGACATCAGGTGGTATCCTTTGCTGGCGGGGGTCTTGACATCCTACTCTGTCTTCTTGCGAGATCTCAGGGCCCTCTTGCGGGGTGGTTCTTCTCCTGCAGGAGGTGGGGGTCTGGTGGGCTGCTGCTGTGCGGGGGCCTCCTGTCCACTAGCGCCGGCGGGAGGTGGTTGGCTGTTCTTGGTCCAGGCTAGTGGCAGGGGCCCTTGGGTGTTGTTGAGTGTCCGTCCTGGTGTTGATGAGGTCCTGCAGCAGCCCTACCATGGTAACCAGGGTGGAGGTGAGGGCTCTGATGTCCTCCCTGTACCCCCGATAGTGTTCCTCCTGCAGTACCTGGATCTCCTGGAACCGGGCCAGTACCGTCGCCATCGTCTCCTGGGAGCGGTTGTATGCTCCCATGATGGTGGTGAGGGCCTCGTGGAGAGTGGGTTCCCTGGGCCCGTCCCCCCCCTGTCGCACAGCTGCCCTCCGAGTTGCCCTGTTTCCCTGGGCCTCTGCCCCCTGGCCGGTGTGCCCACTACCACTGCCCCCAGGTCCCTGTTGTTGTTGGGGTGGTGGGTTATCCTGGGTGCCCTGTAGTGGTAGACACACCGCAGATTGACGCGCCCTGGAGACAGAGGCATGGGCCCGCTGGGTGGGAGCTGTGCTGGTGTTCCCAGAGGGGTTTGGGTCTGTAGTGGCCTGGGCCTGTGTGAGGGGAACCGACTGTCCTGAGGTCCCCGATGGTCCGGGCTGGTCATCGGTGTCCAGGTCGACAGAGCTGCTGTCATCGCTGACGGCCTCTTGGGTGGGGGGTGTGGAGAATTCTGGGCCCTCCGCGGCGGTGTGTTGACGGTCGGGTCCTGCAGGGGTATAGAGGTATGGTTATAGTTTCAATGTGTGGCATATGGGTGTATCTGTGGGTTCCCGTGTCCCCAAGTGCTGGCATTCGTGTGTGGGGGTTTTGGTGAGGGTGGCTTGTGGGGGGGATGTGTATATGCATTGGGCATGCTTTGGTGATGGGTGTCCATGCTTAGTGGACGCATGCAGGCCTAGGTTTTGGGATGTGTGGGTTGTGATGGTGAGACATTGGCAGGGAATAGGTGTGCTGGGGGTGGGGGTGAGGATGGTGGTGGGGGTGAGGATGGTGGTGGGGGTGAGGGTGGGGGTGAGGATGGTGGTGGGGGTGAGGGTGGGGTTCGAGGATGGGGGTGAGGGTTGGGGTATGATTTGGCATGCAGGTGGGGGGGAAGCAGTAGTGAAGCTTCAACTTACCAGTATCCATTCCTCCGCCGACTCCTGCGAGGCCGTCAGGATGCAGGATGTTCAAGACTTCCTCCTCCCATGTTGTAAATTGTGGGGGTTGAGGTGGGGGTCCTCCGCCAGTCTTCTGCACGGCGATGTTGTGCCTGGATACCATGGAACGCACCTTCCCACGTAGGTCGTTCCATCGCTTCCTGATGTCTTCCCGATTTCTGGGGTGCTGTCCCACAGCGTTGACCCTGTCGACAATCCTCTGCCATAGCTCCGTCCTCCGGGCAATGCTGGTGTATTGGACCTGTGTGCCGAACAGCTGGGGCTCTACCCGAACGATTTCCTCCACCATGACCCTGAGTTCTTCGTCTGTGAAGCGGGGGTGTCTTTGGGGTGCCATGGGGTGGTGTGTATGATGTGTGGGGTGGAGTATGTGTAGTTAAGTGTGTTGAGTGTGGTGGTGTGTGTTGTTTTGTGTGTGGATAGTGTGTGGGTGATGGTGTTGAGTGGCTGTGGCTGCTAGTTTGTGGATGGTGGTGTCTCGCTCTGGCCTTCTTTCAGAATTTTCTGTCGTAGGGGTTTGTGGGTGATGTGGGTGTGTGTTTTATATTGTATTGTGTGTGTGGGAGTGGTGTGTGTATGTGTATCAGGTGTGTGGTATTCAAATCGGCCAATGTGGCTGAGTTTTGTTCGTTTGTGTGTATTCTGACCGCGGCGGTGTGTCCCGCCAATGGAATACCACGTTTGAAAGACCGCCGCGTGGATTCGTGGGTCGTAATGGCATGGGCGTATTTATGTTGGCGTGACGGTGGAGGTTTTGTCACCTCCACTTTTCCGCCGACCGCTGGTCTGGCGGTCTGTTGTGGCTGTCGGATTTTCGGAGGTTTGCCTTCTGCGGGTCAGAATGACCGTGGCGGGTTTCCGCGACCGCGGCGGGATTATGGAGGATTTCTGACCGGCGGTAGGCGCCTTTTACCGCCGAGGTCAGAATGACCACCATTGTCTCCTAATTGTTTTCATGACACTGGCTTTGATGTTTCACCAATGCATAGCTCAGATCTTTTTTGTTTACTGCTCTTATATGTGCCAATTTTAATTTTTTCAATTTGCAGGTTGTACTTCCTACATATTTCATGCCACATCCACATTTGAACACATATACTACATAGGTTGTTTTGCATGTTATTTTTTGGTTGATCTTAAAAGTTTGTCCTGAGGTTTCTTTTACTTCTTTCCTGTTTTTGCCAATATGGCATGCCTTGCATTTTAAACACTTGGAAAGCCCCACGCAATCTTTATCCAACCACGTTTGAAGTATTTTCTTTCTGTAGGTGATCTTTGGTCCTGGTACCGTCATAGGTCCTATATCAGGATCATTTTGTAACAGACTCCAATGCTTTCTTAGGATGTTTGAAATTTCA
The DNA here is from genome assembly GCF_031143425.1 of Pleurodeles waltl. NCBI lineage: Eukaryota > Metazoa > Chordata > Amphibia > Caudata > Salamandridae > Pleurodeles > Pleurodeles waltl. The sequence goes on from NC_090447.1 coordinate 1,119,430,272, forward strand.
TTATGTTCTCTGTTGTATGTCATTATCATTCTTATTAATTGAGCTCCTTTAACATTGCTGTTGTTTTGCCCTTTCTGCATCAAAGTTTGATTTCAAGTTTTTTTCCGTGATCTTGCTATACCCTGATTAATGTATTGTTTGGGATATCCTCTCATTTCAAATCTCTTTTTCACAACCTCAAACTGTTTTTTAATTTCCATGTCGTCTGAATAGTTCTGTCTGACTCTTAAGAACTCTTCATAAGGTATGCTTTTGAGTAAACTTTGTTGATGAAAACTATTTCCATATGGAATGCTGTTTGTTGTGGTGGGTTTACGGTACATTGTTGTTTGCAAGGTTTGATATTGCTCATAAATCTTGATGTGCAGACATTCTATTGATGTTTTATTCATTTTACATGTAACTTTTAAGCCAATATCATTGGTATTTAAGATTTTGAAAAGTTCCTGAAATTCAGAACAATAAATCTCAACCAGAGTATTATGTTATCCATGTATTGGTCATTGTTCTCTCTCCAAGCCACCTCCCTCTCCCACTATGCCATGGTGAGATTGCCATAGCTTGGAGAAAAGGAAATTCCCATAGCTGTCCCCTGTGTTTGTAGGAATAACTCATGATTGAAAATAAAAATGTTATTAGTGAGACACATGTTAATCATTGTTAATGAGATTGTTAATGACATCTTTGAATGCTGCAGTTCTTGAACATTGCGCTGTCTAAGAAAGTATTCCATAACCATAAGACCCATTTTATGCTTGATGGACGTGTACAGAGACACCACATTTACTGTTATCAATAGATATTGCTCCTGCTCCTGTGTCACCTGTTAGTATTATTACAAAATCTCCCTGGTCCTTCACATAGCAACTTAGTGTTGGAACCATGGGAGCCAGATAGTATTCAATTCAAGATGACAAATTGGTGGTTTTGTTAGAGTTTTGTGCATTTTAGGCAAACATTTTTTGGGGAGTTTAGCCGCTAACTCCCACATTGGCGCCGGCAGCAAGAGCGTGCAGACTGCACCATTTGTTGAGGATATATATATGTGTGTGTGCATATATATATATATATATATATATATATATATATATATATATATATATATATATATTTAGCACCTTTTCATGGCAGAAGTATGATCCATGAACATTGGCACATTTAACATGAGCTTCAGATTACATTACACAAGGTCAGTTTCCTTTTAAGTTCGGGAGATAAAGTGATGTGCCCAGAATCAAAGGATATTCACCATACTCCAGGTTTCAAACCAGATTCCCCAGAACCAAAGTCAGCAGCTCTGGCTGACAGGCAACATCCTGATTTATCAAATTATGGGGGTCATTCCGACCCTGGCGGTCATGGACCGCCAGGGCCGGGGACCGCGGATGCACCGCCAACAGGCTGGTGGTGCATTCAGGCCTATTCTGACCGCGGCGGTAAAGCTGCGGTCAGAAAAGGGAAACCAGCGGTTTCCCGCCGGTTTTCCCCTGGCCTGAGGAATCCTCCATGGCGGCGCTGCAGGCAGCGCCGCCATGGGGATTCCGACCCCCTTACCGCCAGCCTGGTTCTGGCGGTTTGGACCGCCAGAACCTGGTTGGCGGTAACAGGTGTCGTGGGGCCCCTGGGGGCCCCTGCAGTGACCATGCCAATGGCATGAGCACTGCAGGGGCCCCCTAACAGGGCCCCACCAAGATTTTCAGTGTCTGCATAGCAGACACTGAATATCGCGACGGGTGCAACTGCACCCGTCACACCCTTTCCACTCCGCCGGCTCCATTCGGAGCCGGCATCCTCGTGGAAGTGGGTTTCTCGCTGGGCTGGCGGGCGGCCTTCTGGCGGTCGCCCGCCAGCCCAGCTGGAAACTCAGAATTACCGCGGCGGTCTTTTGACCGCGCAGCGGTATTCTGACGGCGGTACTTTGGCGGGCGGCTTCCGCCGCCCGCCAAAGTCAGAATGAGGCCCTATGTGTGAAAGCCATGCACAAGTGGTATGGTTGTATATAATCATGCTGAGAATAGGGGAGGGATCAGGAGGAGTTATGGTCCAGTGTATATCCTCCTTGTGTGAGTATTGAAAATAAGTGATACAATGTTCCAATCATACAAAACAAAAAATATAGTGACCGGGGTCCTAAATTCTAGGAGCAAGAGGCCTCACACACCCATGGGGTGTCATGCTTCATCATAGGCACTGCTCCTCGTCAGACCGGCGCTGCAATGTCTCACGGGCACCACCCCTGATGGGGGGGCTCTTTGCCGGAGATCTTAATATATGGTGGTGCCGTGACCCCAAAGATGACTAAAGTGTCAACGGAGATCAGAAGAGAATGTGGTTAAAATTGACTCTCAAAACCGCCACTGAGACTGTGGATTTTATTGGACCCAATGGACGGTCAGGGCCAAGGTTAAAAATTTGAATCAAAAGAGTGAATAAAGAAGTTAAGATCAATCACTCTTGTAATGCAGAACATATCAAAGAGAGGAGTTTGGGAATTCTCCAAAGACTACCCCCTCATGGGTCAACATGTTTCGCATCCTGGTGGTCCAAACGGATCCAGTGATGCTTCATCAGGACCTTATGTGACTGTATGTATCTCCTGAATAATGAGGGCCACATATATTTACAAAGAAGTTAATACAAGTACCTCTAGACCAGCAATTAGTTGGGAGGCGTAATAATCACTTACATGAATCTGGAATTAGTAATTTCCTAACTCGTACCCGTCCTAAAATTGAAGACGAGCATCCTAGGAATACACGGACACATAGTCCAGCGCTAAACAACCTTTGTTGGAGCAATTCTGGCCAGGCAGAGACCTACCCCGGTCCGTGGTTCCCGAAGAGTATATATAATCATGTACAGTGAGCACATTCTCTGTTGAAATGGCTTTGTGAATTGAGAAACTAGCAGCACTAAATACTGGAAGAATCACTCAGAGTTTTGCGTGTTAATGTTTTCAAAGGTTTGTTTTAAAACTGGATTTAAGTACATTATTCAGCACCTTTTCACTGGGGCACAAACAGGGCTAATCATTTTGATGTTACTTACATATAGACCACAACTTTCTCGACCCACCGGAAATTGGCTCCTGGCTTACCAACAATTTTGGAAAGCCTGATTTAGGGAATACGTATGTGTTTATGAAATAAATAATTTGAAGTGTTAGTATGAACGGATTAAGTATAATAGCATATTAGAAAACATTGGATTTTATAGCTCATCGTGTATGTAATAAGGTAGGAGATAAAAGTGATAAACATGTAACAATGATTTACATTCCTGGAGGGACCAGCATACACTTATACACAGGAATGTCACACAGGCACAGAACTCAACACTATGGGCTGTTCCATTATTAGCACAGAGGTGATGCATGCCTGCTCATGTGATTAAACTACTGGGACTCACCTAGGCTTCAGGTGATTCCAACTTGATGCACGACCTCTAGATATGGATTAATGAAACATGCAAAGCAGCTGCATTGCAGGAGTCTTTGTAAGCTTATCATGTCTAGATCCTGAAAAATCTGGCTGAATATATGCACTTTGACTACAAATCTGTGAACAAAAACAGTGCATGCTATGAACTTTAAAATCTGTGCTTACTTGTTATTGGACACATTGAGTTTTACAGGTTTGAGTATTAAGCACATTCCATCAACATGCAAGGTGAATGGTGGTTGTGATTAATGTCTACATTTTAGTCAGTACTTTCATCCCAGTGATGCCTACAGGGAGTACAAGTGTTTTTTTATTGTTTCCATTGTACTCATTTTATGAACCTTGGGAGGGTGAAGGGCTGAGCAGACCCAAGTTTCAATTTGCTGGAGCATTTCAAGTATGCTCTAAAAGAGGTCAACAAATATTTTTACCCTAGCAAAGAGGCAGAGAAAAATCAACATCACAATCAATCAGCATTTAAATTTACCTTATGGCCAATTCAGTCACACAAGGAAAACCCAAGTTAGAAATAAAGTTAAAGGGTTTTATTACAGACTCAAACTTATGTTAATGTAGACAATTTACAAGGCAAAACTATAAAGATACAGAATTACCATGACTTGTTGTTCTGAAAATAAAGTTATCAGTTCTTCTAAGCATTTGCATAACTCTCAATTATCTAATTAATTCTCGAATCAATGGGATTTCCTTGAAGGTACAAAAGTTCTAATTTTTCCTCTGCTGGGCTGCAAAGCATTGGGACAAAATGTAAAAAGGAAATAAAGGACAAAAAATGTTTTGGGAAAACAACATCTAAGGCAAAATAAAACTAACTAAAGTTTGCAACAAGTAAGTAAAAAGGGAAGGTGCCAGCATGTTGAAACTCTGTCAAGAGTCTTCTCATGGGTAATGAAAAAGTCTACTGGCCTGCTTTAGAGTTTGGTGGAGGGGTTACTCCATCACAAATGTGACAGATATCCCATCCCATTACAGCCTATGTAACTTGTCATATGGCGGATGGGATATTTGTCATGTTTGTGACAGAGTAACCCTTGAGCCATACTTTAAGTCAGGCCCTACATCTCACAGCAAAGCATTTGGAAAGTGCAGGGTAAGGGCAAGGAGGTTTGCTCCTCTCTAAGTCCAGGAAAGAAGTCAAGTGCTGCAAATCCAAATGGGAAAAGTAAATGAAAGTCCTAGGTGAAAGATGATTTGTCCATGGATCACACCATATTAGCTGGAAGGTTTAATTGTCTAATAATAGCACATCATACGACAGGCATCTGGAACATCAGGAAAGATTCCCATTACCGTCATGGGAAGGCCTCCATCTTTTGGTCTCCTGTATGACTTGGCAACAATTGTATACTATCCATGTTCTCAGTCCTCTGTGCACCAGATTCAAGGTTAGTCTCGCAAGATCTCTATGAGTAAAACAATAGGACATCTATTTCCAAACTAACATTCAATGGAAAAGGAGTCTGAAAGAAATGACAGGTCAGCACTAATGGAAAACAGTTTCTCACACATTTTATGAAACAAGACCTTGCAAGCCTCACTTAGGGTAACTAAAGCAAATGAACATGGCACATGCATTTATGTTAAATAAAGCTTAAATAACATTATAATTATGAATTCATAATTAATAAATCTTGATCAGTGTTCATTTTACAGTTGATTTGCAGATTAAAATAACTTGTCAATACATTTCAACAGGAATGATGGGGAACTACAATTTCAACATTAACATACATCAATTAAACCATTTTTCTTCAAAAAAATCATGATCGCTTCTATGAAAGCTATTACCCAACAACCTAAGGAAACATAAAATTAAAATATATGATTACACCTTTGTTAAAATGTCTATACTACATCAGATTAGATCAGATTCGATCACTAGTCTACAGAGAATGATTTCTTAACATAGGCTTACAGTGCACCACTCCTTAGTTAACATGCTAGAGTTTCACACAATATAATGTAAAGTTTGTCACAGATAGATTATCATTGAGATGTTAAAGGTAGCAATCACATCTCTACTACATCAAAGCAAGCACAACCATGAGGAAAAAACGCAGAGTTTTAGGAGGGATGTGTTAGCTCCCTGAGCCACTGGACCTGGGGTCACATGTGTGAAGAAGGATCTAGGGCCACATGTGTGAAGAATTTTGTTTGCGACTTACTTATTGCAAATCTTTGCAATTCACAACTAGGAAGCCACCAACAGTGATGTACTAATGTGTCTCAGACACATTTTGCGATTTCCAGTGGGTTGCAAATGGACCTGCCTCATCAATATTCATGAGGCAGGTTGCAATTTGCGTTCCATTGGTAATGGCCTGAAATCACAGAGGTGGTTGCCTTCTGGGGTCTGTGATTGCTTTTTCCAATTTTATTTTTTAAATGCAGCCTGTTTTCATTGGAGGAAAACAAACTGCATTTTAAAAAATAAAAATACTATTTTTTCAGTTTTTAAGAGTAGGCAGTGGTCTCTGGGTCCACTACCTGCTCTTAGAAACTATTGGTGCCCACATTCACAAAGAGGAAGGGTCCCCGAATGGGATACCACCAACTTAAAGTTCACTTAAACTGAAAATGTTTTGGGAATGCATTTCAGTAGCAAAACATTTGTAAAGCAAGTTGCTAATAGGAAAGGATGCCCTTATCATGCTCCTTCCTAATACCGAACCACAAACCCTATTTTGCAATTAGGTAATAGGTTACTGACTCACAAAATAGGGTTAGTACACCAAAAAGGCTTTTTAGGGAATCAGACCCTTTGCTACCACTAAAACGCTTTGTACATGTGGCCCCTGGTAACATAATGTGGGAGATGCTTTACTATCCACACAGAGTGTAAAGTAGTTCTAAAACATTTTTTAATTTTTCTCTTTTTAGAAGTATAGCTTGGGCAAAGAGCATGTTGCTTTTTACAATTTAACACTCAATCCGGATAGGTAAAACTTTTATTAAGATGCACTGATTAACAAGCTACATTAATAAAGCTGAGAGAAACAGGGTATTTTCAGCGACTCAATCAGGTATTCGTAGTAATTTTCAAAACAGAAAAAATATTACACACGCCATAATCAAGTCCTAATCAGTTCTGAAATAATCTCTTAGACTCAATCAGAAGCCTGCAGGATGATCGTCACTTCAGAAAGCCCTAACATGCTGCTGAATGTGTCACGCATACAAATGCCTCTCTATAATGAGTTCTGGCACATGGTGTCATTACAGCTAAGATTTTGTGAGTTGGTAAGTTTGCTCAGTGGGTTATCGTGGCTTCTGCAGAAAAATGTGTGTATCCTGGAGGGATCTCTCTCGAATATTGGTTGTGATTACTCAAGTGCTGAGGTCCACCGAATATGATAAAGGACATATCTGATATTTAACTTCTTGCATACCCATGGAGTAAGTGTTTTATTTATTCTTTTTTGTAAAATGTATTCTCATGAATGTGCAGCCTTCACGACGGCATCTTTCCAATCGGTGTATAATCTGAGAAGCACTGGATATGTACAGTAACACTTTATTGTGTAAATGTTTTGTCAGCACTATTTAATTATTTTTTAGGCTAACTTATGAATATATATATCTATATATACACACAGTAACATTTTTATAGAAGGAAAATGGTTACTGTAAGTAATCTTTGTGTGCACCACCCACGGGCAAGCTTTGGAGGATTTTTTCATATGTTTAGTGACTCGAGGCCCCCATTATTGACACACTTTAACAAGGAAAATAAACATTAGTAAAGCCAATAGTTCTGGTGTTTGTTGCTTTCTTTTTGACACTTGTTTTGTCATCGTTTTTTGTAAAACTTGAATGTTAGAGGAGTTGCCAACAAACTAGCTAAAAGCAAAAATATTTTTGTTCTCAAAAAGTACACAAAATAGTCCTAGCACTGAAAGTAACTATTTAGTATGCAATGTGCTCATTGAGAATAAGCAGATTGCCATCATGTATAGTGAAGTTAGCCAATGGCTGAATTGGGCTGGCCCATTGCCCCTTGCTATGTGCTATAGTTGGGATAAGAAATATGTGAATGACACAGCGACAGACCAATGGATGAAGAATGCTGTCTCAATGTTTCAATAGACTATTATATTTGTAATTTTTCTAAAATGCAAAAGTCATGGCTAATGTCATACCTAACAAGCATTGGCAAAACCAATAGATCTGATACTGGCAGCCATACCGTTGGCATTTCATGTGTGATGTGTCATGAGTTTGGCAAACTTTATTGTTTTTCTGGTCCAAACAAAGTACACATTACCATGGTACATCCAGCACTGAAGGGAACTACCCTATATGCAGATGTGCTCATTGTGAAAGGGTAGTATGCAGTAACTCATAGTGAAGTCAGTCAATGGCTGAAGTGAGCTAACGTTGCCCCTTGATGCATGATGGAGTGGGTGAAAGAAAAATGTGAATGATGCAATCAAAGCCTAATGGATGAATTCTAGTTGAAAAGCCCCATAAGTATCTATGTTATATATACTTTAGTAAAATCAAAAGGTTTTGGCTAACACAGACCTAAAACTAAAAAAAGCCTTCATTCTGGCATTGGCTGATAGTCTTGCCTTTGAGAAAAAAGGCAAGAAAGAAGGGAAGAAAGTAAAGAAGGGAGGGGGAAAGGATAGAAAGCAGACAAATGAAGGCAGACAAAAAGGAAAAAAGCAAGGGAGGCAAAAAGGATGGAAGGGAGAAAGGCAGAGAGGCAGAAAGGGAAGGAAGGCAGGCAAAAAGGAAGAAGGAAAGCTAAAAGAATGCAGGAGGAAAGAAAAAAGTAAAATAGAAAATAAAAAAGAAGGAAAGAACAAAAGAAAGAACGAAAACAAAAAGAAAGAAAGAACGAAAGAAAGAAACAAAGAAAGAAAGAAAGAAAGAAAGAAAGAAAGAAAGAAAGAAAGACAGAAAGAAACAAAAAAAGAAATGGCACACACTCACTGGAGCCGATGCTGGACCTCCACTCCACCCTCAGGATGAAGCAGGGCCCAGGGAGGTGCACCTATATCCGCTGGCTTCCAGAGGTGAAAATGGGAAAAGGGACAAAATAAGAAAAGAAACTTGCAGTACAGGGTCTGATCAACACCTAATCTGCAATGCGTACAGACTGAGTCCTTCCTGAGACCTTCTTGGACTGGAAGGTGAGCGCGTATGGTACAGCACCTCAAGTTTCGTCAAGAAGCAATGCTTCTTCTACACCATTAGTACATCAACAAACCTCTTCACAATTTACAATGCACTGCTTCAATAATCAACACTTACAAGTTTCTTCACAATCACAGCATTAGAGCAGAATAACCAGATTCTTGGCTGAGAATCTTCTGAGGCTCTTGAGGAAAAACTTTGAATACTGATTGGATTCTATGACACTTCTGGGGTAAACTCAGAACATAGATTAGAGTTACTGGCACTCCCAGAGTTATACTCAATACATTGGAGTTGGGGACACTCCCAAAGCATACTAGAAACAAGGTTGTTCACAGCACATAGTTTGGAGTTCAAACAAACTCTCATGGTATGATAGACACAAGGTTACGCTCAGAACTAGGTTAAACTTGCTGCATAGGTTAAACTTGGAACAAGGTTACACTTGAACAAGGTTATGCTTAGAAAAAGGTTATATGTGGAACAAGGTTATACTTGAAGGCCGGTTACACCCTGAAGAAGGTTATGCTCAAAATAAGGTGATACTCTGAACAAGGTCATCTTGACACAAAGTTGAAGTTACTAGACACTCTCAAGGTTGTGCTTGAAACATGGGTTTCAAGTTGGGGACACTCTCAAGATATACTTAAAACAAGGTTACACGTGGTACATAGGTTTGGAGGTTCAAGGTTCATTCAGAATTCAGCCCATGAATGACACATTTCAAGCTGTGAGAGGGTCTGGAAGAAAGACAAGCAAGGAGCACTGAATGAAAATTATAGAGAAGGAACTGGAGCAAAGTCTAGAGTCTTGAAGAGGCTGACTGACAGGTCTGCGTACTATAAAAGATTAGTGTGCACGAACCTGTAGGAAAGTACTTAGCCTTGTGAAGTACTTTGACTAGCATCCGAAGATCAGAGGAGGCTCAAAGGAAGAAGCTCAAGAGGAGGAGGAAGAATTGTAGCTCATGAAGGAAGACTTTGGAAGTGTTGCTGATGCATGGATCATGGAATCATCATGAAGACTTGGAAGGGTAGCATGCTTGGAGTTCTTAGTGACTCAGAAGATGAGTGCAGGGGTTAGGCTTGTGCAGGGCTGGAGTGCTGAAGGTCTGAGCAACTCGGGAGATGAGTGCAGGGACAAAGGCTTGCACAGGGTAGGAGAGCTGAAGGTCGGGCCCGGGTGACTCTGAGATGAGTGCAGGGATGAAGGCTTGTGCTTGACAGGAACGCAGGAAGATCTGGGAGACTCAGGAGGTGAGCCTAGGGATATTACTTACACAGGATCGATACGAGGCCTAGCCCCAATGCAGGTCCCAAGGGGTTATTTATACAGGAAGCAAAGAGTGTTCCAGAAAGGCATGTGTCCCATGTGGAAGTGTGGACTCTTCCAATAAACCTGGGGAAAAACGTGTTACATACAATGGATGTGGGAAATAGCAGATAGCAGGGCAAGGGGCAAACTGTAATAACAATAAGTACAATGGAACCCAGAGTGCATGATGGTGCAATTCACTGGTTTACAGCTGAATCAAGACTATCCTAAATAGGCACTTGCTATCTGCAAAATGATTAAACTTGCAGAGCAACAGAACAGAGGTTCATTGGTTCAGGC